>NC_138767.1:40084767-40766007 GCF_965113315.1 Podarcis vaucheri
AACAAATAAAAAGTTACTAGGCTCTCCACATAGAATTTCTGGAACAAGATACAAACCCAGATGACACTAAGTCAAACCAAGTCTATGTGTGATTGCATAAGCATGCAGGTAAATTGCCATGATATCTATACTAAAAAAAAGATATAAACAAACATGGGGGGAGAGTATGCAGGTAAATCACAGCTGTTTTGCTCCTACCATGGTCCCATTACCACCACACTACCCACAGTTAAGCCAAAGTTTGGGTTAGTGTTTCGCCTGAACCTAAGCTCATGGTTTGTCTTGCTTCTGAAAAATGACAAGCTAGTCAAGGTTTATTCTTGGCAAACCATTTGTGATTTGTCAGTGGGAAACAGACCATGAGTTCAGGTTCAGACATCAAGTTTAATCAAATCATGTTTTAGTTCCTGGTGGTGTAGAAGGAGCAGGATGCAGGGAGCAGCAAAGTAGCTGTGATTTTTATTATGAATACCCACTTGTTCACACTTAGCCTTTGGCTTAGCTGGGGCTCATTTTAGTTGGAGTCCCCAACATCTAGAAGATCAAAGGGTTCTCAACCCCAGCCCTAGAGGATTTTGTAAATACATGATGCACCCAAGTTCCTTTTTAAGAAGGGATTGGTGATGATGCAATTAAGTCTTAAATAAGTATGCACATAGAATTTTATTTGGTAGCACTTTATGGTTTGGAAACATGACATTTTAAAAAAACAACAACAGCATAGGAAGCCAGCATCAGTAACTCTCATATACCAAGAAGAAGCAAGTGTTGGTCAATGGAAGGTTCATATATGAAACACTTGGCCTCTTCTACTGCTGGACCCCTGCCCCCCACCCCACGACTGGCATTCATGCTGCCTTTGACTGTGGAAGAGCCATAGCACAATAGAACCTTAGATACCCTTCTAAAGTCATCCAAGCAGTGTTAGAAACTGAGATATGAAAGCTAGGATCTAAATGGCACCTTAAACCTAGGTTATGGGCACAACAATGGAATGTCTAGGCACCCTTTTTTATAACAAGAATACAAAGCTGAAAATGAATGAACTGCAGCTAAAATATTATGTTCCTTTTTCACATGGTGTAGTCCTTCCCCTGCCCACCCCCTTATATTCTCTTCTCCAGTAGCTGGAAGTGGGGGAGACAGAAAAAGGTCCTCCTTTCCTTCCACTCTGCAGTTTTAAACTGAAATCTTAGGTGTACTACTGCGCCCAGAGCTCAGAAACTGCTCGCACTAATGAAATTCCCTGTCACAAAATGCACCCTAGAACAATGGGAGTTTTGAACACTGCATCCAAGCTGATAGCCATCTTACAGTAACAAATATCATAGTTTAACTATGTGCTGTGTAAAGATGCATGTTATTTTGTCTGTTCAGTGCATCTGTGCACCATTTGATTTGTTTCACACTGTTTCACATTACAAGGAAGGCTAGCGCATCCACCCAACCAACTAACTACTTCTTTATCCCCATCAAGACCAGGTAAGCCAGTGCGATATGCAAGCACTGTGAGCAGGGTAAGCAGCCCCTAGTACTTTCAGAAGATGTAATCAAAGGAAGAGGGACGCGGGTGGCGCTGTGGGTAAAAGCCTCAGCACCTAGGGCTTGCCGATCGAAAGGTCGGCGGTTCGAATCCCCGCGACGGGGTGCGCTCCCGTTGTTCGGTCCTAGCGCCTGCCAACCTAGCAGTTTGAAAGCACCTCCGGGTGCAAGTAGATAAATAGGGACCGCTTACTAGCGGGAAGGTAAACGGCGTTTCCGTGTGCGGCTCTGGCTCGCCAGAGCAGCGATGTCACGCTGGCCATGTGACCTGGAAGTGTCTCCGGACAGTGCTGGCCCCCGGCCTCTTGAGTGAGATGGGCGCACAACCCTAAGTCTGTCAAGACTGGCCCATACGGGCAGGGGTACCTTTAATCAAAGGAAGAATAGTTATGAGTTTATGTTAATAGTGGGTGACATCCAGTGGTATGAGCCTACTCATGCAACAGACTTTTGCTTGCATAGCGGGACTTTCCTTTTACACACACACACACACACACACACACACACTGCACACTGCCAAAATCTGCTGTATAGGGTTGCAGGATCCTTTGGAGCAGTTTTGGTGGCATAGGGAGGCAGACAGAATGGGAAAGTCCCATCCAATTTGCTCACATGATGCCGAATATAACCCAGCATTTTGAGAGTAGTCCATTGGCTTAATTTTCATATACTAAGTCAGAGCTTAAATAGGAATTTAACTTTTGGTTATACTAAGTCAGCTCCTATAAAGGTATTCAAGTGTTTAATACTATAGCAACAATATTAAACTGGTGGTTGTTCAACAAAAGGACAGTATAATTGACCTTATTATAAGGAGAATAAGAAGAAAAAGCTCACAATGAAGTTATTACAGTAAGTGCCATGCTTTATCATTTGGGGGGAAAGGTGACAGTACTACATACCCCTGAGTACCCCCAGAAAATAAGCACTGATAAAATGCCATATAAAATGTGTTAAAAAAGAGCAGTCAAGACATGGTAAAAATCAAGGGAAACAACAATTCGTATGAAAAACAATTAAGGATGGAGAAATAAGGGAATTTTCTCCTTTGACTAATGATTATTCTAGTCTACTAGGATATTCCTAGAAGTATTACCGAGTATAGAGAAACAGAGAAATGTTTGAAAACAAATGTTTCCGTGTATGCATCTATTTTCAGCTCCACAACAAATAATAGTGTAATGTTACTACGTTGAATAATACTAAGTTGAGTGTTGTTGTTTTTTAAAAAAAGAAACTATATCCAAGCTAATGATTACTAACCATTTCCGATAAGGGTATCATTAAGAAGAGAAAAAGCAATCTGAGGGGAAACAAGAACATACCACCTGCAAATGCAAATTCCCATCCGAACCACAGATTTTAGTAAATGGAACAAGCTCCTGCGTTTTTCTGTTAGATCTTTTGCACTTGACCTTTAACCTCCCATTTAAAGTCTGAACTAGAAATGCCACCCAGGGAAATCTTCCAAAGCTCCTGAATAAGACTTAGAAAAATGAAAGCTTAAAACCTCAATAGCAAACAAAAGTCAACCAATGACAATGTCTGACAGCCACCTTCAATTCTGAAGTGATGCTTCTGTCATCCAACGACTCAAAGTATTGATTTCTTTCAGCATGAAAAAGCCCAAGCCAATGAAATAGATATAGCAGCATGCCCCCTTTCCCCTCCCCCGATAATAGCCATCAAGGTTAACACAGGCAGAACACTTATCAAGGTATCTTTTCTATTTCTTCTTGTTTTAATGGACTGAATACAATGTATTGGCTTTTCATCTCTGCAACCTGCAGCCTCCGCCCTCTGCATCATCATCATTTATCTAGCCCTTAACGGACCTGAAGATTCAGGATCTGCATATAAATTAACTTTTTTCGAAAGCTATTTGTTACAGAAATCTGTTGTGGTCTCATTGCTTTGCCATATATAGGGAATCCTGGTTATTATTAACATAGTAAAAGTACCCCCCCTCCACACCCCATGGTCTTTAGAAAATAAAGTGTTAAGACTATTTCATGATTAGAAGCGTTATAATCAGTACAAGGAAAGTTCTATAAAGGACAGTAATGTGATATACTGGTGCTAGTCAAAAGAGGGTTAATATTTTTACAAGACGATAAGAATATGCTTTCTATAGGTAACAGAAGGAAATAAGCATATAGATAAGAATGCATGTTCAGTTTAATAATTGCTCTATTCTACTTCCTTTGAGATTTAATTTGTGCTTAAGGCAGTTGCTTTCTGTGTCCTTCTTACTGAAAGGTAGATGCTACATAAGAAAGGCACCATGAGACAAATAGTAGAATTCTAAGAAAGAGAATGCAAAAATCATACTGCGGCAATATCTTATACAGTTATACCTTGGATCTCGAACGCCTTGGCTCCCGAACAAATTGGCTCCTGAATGATCGAAACCCAGAAGTGAGTGTTCCGGTTTTCAAACGATTTTCAGAAGCTGAACGTCTGGCATGGCTTCCGCAGCTTCCAATTGGTTGCAGGAGTTTCCTGCAGCCAATCAGAAGCAGCGCTTTGGTTTCTGAATGTTTTGGAAGTCGAATGGACTTCCGGAATGGACTCTGTTCAACTTCCAAGGTACGACTGTATTAAGAACAACTAAAATTGAAGTAGGGGGTTTTTTTTTCATCCTGAGGGCCACTTCACTTCATGGTTCACCACCTAGGGTCCACATGTTAACGGTGGGTGCGGCAGAGTGGGAAAAGTGGATTGGGCCAGATGCAAAAGTAGGCAGAGCAATGGATGATACCTTAATCTTTGTACACTAGACTACATTCCTTACACACACACGAGGAATTATCACAGTTCAAGGACACATTCAAGACAGATTTGTGTCACAGAAGTGTGATAAAACAGCAAATAAGCTTCCAAGTTCTTCAGAACTCTTCTTCAGGCAGGATGTTTGGATTACCATATAACACACTCTACGTGGAGCTGCCTTTGAAAAATGCTCAGAAACTTCAATTGGCTCAAAAAGCTGCAGCCACACTGTTGACTGGAAGATGAACGAGTGACTGGATCCCTGACAAGGTGGATGACACACTGAAGCCTTGTAACAGTGGTGCCAGAGTAGACATGGGGACACAGTTGGCATCCTTATTCTTATCTGGGTCTGCAGCAGCAGTTAGTCCCTGTGTTCATATCTCTGCTATATCACGATGTGTCTGTAGTTGCTGATGAGTAGCTGTCTTAGTTGGGGCCTGTCTGTAAACACCCTACCATCAAAGGTCTGTGAGAGGGAAGTGTCATTGTCCCATTGGTTTCAGCTGAAAACCGTTAAGTGACAAGTAATGTTCTGTCTTTTTCTCTTCTGTAGTAGGTTGTTCCTAAGTACCAGTCTAGCCTTGTGGATCTATTTCTCTCTCTCTTCCTGCCCCACCAACAACCTTCTTTGGGTGGGTAGTGTAGTTTGAGAAATGCTGATGGAAATTCTTAAGTTGTGACTGTCTGATGAGTCAGGTGTGGTTGTATCGTTGGTCGTATCATTCATCTGATGAAGTAGACAGCCCACAAAAGCTGATGCCGAAATAAATGTGTTAGTCCATCAAGCAGCACAAAACTCCTTTCCCCCCCTGCAATATGGCCACCCCTCTGGGGATAATAAAATAAATTCTTCTTCTGTTGCTGTACTGTAGCTATATTTTAGCTATTAAAAGGAAATACGGTAGCGAACCTTCCTGGTGTTTATTTGTATGCTTAAAACTATAAAACACTGAGTTTAAACAAGATGACATACACAAAGAGCAGAATACAGTGGTACCTTGGGTTACAGACGCTTCAGGTTACAGACTCTTCAGGATGTGATCAGAAATTGTGCAGCAGCGGCACAGCGGCAGCGGGAAGCCCCATTAGCTAAAGTGGTGCTTCAGGTTAAGAACAGTTTCAGGTTAAGAACGGACCTCCATAACGAATTAAGTTCTTAACCCGAGTACCACTGTACAGAGCTACTACTTCTCTGTTGTAAAGAGTACATGACACTAGGCTTACAAAGTTTCTTCACATCCATGACCAAAATTACCGCTAAAGATTACTGCCAACAATATTCAAGCAGGAAGGATTCTGCTAAGTGGAAGGTGAGTTCTGCTCATGTTAAAAACCCAATTCCTTCCCCTCCACTGTTGCTTCCTGTCTCTCCCAAAACCTACCTGAGGGCTGGTAAGGATTTCCAGAATGGTAGGAGATGGGACTTGCAGACTGTAGTTAGAAGAGGGAAATCAGTGGGCAGCGGAAGGTTAGATGGAAAATTGTTCTTCTGCTCACACAAGGCAACCCAAAACTAACAGAAGTTGCTGGCAGGTAATCAGAAACTTCATGATATTAGGATTCTAAAATACACAAGCAGCTACAACTTGTGGCCAGACAGAAACAACAAATCAACAAACCTATTGAGGGAGGGGGACCTCTACTCTAGCTTAAAATCAGAAATAAACACAAGCTTTAAAAAACTACATCCCTCTTGCAAAAAAGAGTGTGCTTACTAAATATTTTAGATTGTTTTTGAAAGGTACACAC
This sequence comes from Podarcis vaucheri, assembly GCF_965113315.1. Lineage (NCBI taxonomy): Eukaryota > Metazoa > Chordata > Lepidosauria > Squamata > Lacertidae > Podarcis > Podarcis vaucheri. Next base: position 40,090,834 of record NC_138767.1, read on the forward strand.
ACACACAAATGTTTACTGTTATCGGTGGCCCATTACACAAACTAAGATGTTTTTATTTTCTGCTCAAGTACAGACACCATACCCAAAAGAAGAAAACTACATCAGTTACAAAATCAGATTGCAAATGTGTTTACGATAACTAAATTACAGCTAATCATATTAACTGCTTCGCCCCCTCACAGTACATCATGCTTTCATCAAATCAGTAAAGCTAGAACATTGAAAGGAATATACTTTCTTATGGTGCTACCTTTCCCAAGATCCTCTTTTTTGAACTGACTGCAAGGGCTAAGGCATATTTATACAGCTCAAAACCTGAAAAGAAAATCAGTCGTGTCCAAAAATACTTTGATCTGGATAAAGTGAGAGCCAAGGTATGCTCTACAAATTCCTCACAAAGAATATACTTCTGTGTATACATGCAACCCACCATTAGATAGCAATGTTTTATAAAGCCACATTAAGCCATGGCTCCTTTGTACATACATGGGTAGATGCGGCAAAATGCCTGTGCAAAACAACAGCCACTTGTGACAATTACTTGTGGGTTGAAAGATTCTACATGGCAAGGTAGAAACAGAATATTGATAACAGGTTAAGATGTCAAAATAAAAAAAATTTCTTCCAGTAGCACCTTAAAGACCAACTTAGTTGGTCTTTAAGGTGCTACTGGAAGGAATTTTTTTATTTTGACTATGGCAGACCAACACGGCTACCTATCTGTAAGGTTAAGACATATAATTTTACCCCTACCCTACTTAAGCTGAGCAATTGTTTTAAAAACTTCCTAATAACTGTACAATGCTTGCACTCTTAAGAATGGCATTATCATAGGCAGACAGAAGGAGATGAATACTCTGGTAGTCTTAATGCCAAGATGAGTTGCCTACACCTCTGAGTGCATTCCAGCCACCATGTTCCTTCTCAGTTTTCTCTTCTAGCAACTAGATTCAGGGACCTAAATAAACTATACTTTTGGTCTAACTTTGCTGCTGTATTCTCTGTGTCCATATGAGGAAGACTGCTATTGTTGAAGTCTTATCAGGCTGCCTCAAACAGCAAACAGTTGTTGCCAGGGAAAAGAGGAAAAACAAGAAACTGTTGTAAAATATCTCATCCAGATATTATTTAAGACAATATATTTGACCTAGGTTCTCACAAACATGTGGCAAACATTTCATTCAAAAGAACTGTACTTCTTTCAAAGAGAGCCTAGGTACCTGAACAAGAACTAATTTCAGTCTCACTGCTCAATACAGGAAGTACTGTTGAAGTGTATTTAGCAAAAGGATTCAACATAACAATAGTGGTAGATAAGGACCAGCAAATGTACATGCAATCCTTTTATTTCATAGTTTTCTAAACTAAAAAGCAGCATTTAAAAATAATGATTTGGGTTGTCTTTTTTAAAGGAAGAATATGTGGTCTACCACTGACAATGTTTGATCTAATCCCTGAAATCTAATACAACATTTAAGAAGCAGTCACATGCTTCATTCCTAATGAAGGCCTAGAAAGGAGAGTTCACTTTATTCTGGAGGCACGTATCAAAGTAGATCTCACCAAGCAACAGAGGCGCATCATCTAAGGATCTTTTTCACATTAAGAATCCTATTAGAAGGAAAACACTAAAAGGTAATTGAATTTCCCTCAGTTATCTTCATCTCTGTCAGCTCCTGCTACAATAACTTACTCTCCAGAGCACAGATAACTCAATTCTGTCCAGCAAGCATATGTTATGAATCTCCAAAGCAAACTTGTCTAAATCATTCTGGTCTTCTATCAAGGTTGGCTGTGGATATGAACTCTGACAGAAAGCAAACAAATTTATTTTTATCTTTTCAATAATTCACTTCTTCATGGCTTGATAGAAGAATCTAAGGATATTTATGTTTTTAGTAATTTTGGCATTATAAATACTGACTAAACATTGACTGGAATTAAAACCTGTTTAAACAGCCATTTTGTTATTAGCACTTTCAAGCTGAAAGATAATTTGAGGTGTACTGTACTGACTTACTAGAGATTTCTATAAATGAAAGTGTTCCTTCCAATTACATTTGCACAATTGGTTAAGACTAGCATGTATACTTCATGTTTAATTCAAAACCATGCTTAAATGTATTGTGGTTTATAACTGTGGATGTATTTTTTGCAATTATTATTTATTACATTTTTGAACCTCCCTTCAGCAAAGGTTCCCAAGGAGGTGTAAAACATTAATACATGTATCAAAACATCAACATTAAAACCACACACCTACTAATACGGTGATTCTTATGCAAATTCAGCGGCTATAGCTAACAGAACAACCAACAACACCTGTCCACCAAAACCAAAAGATACAGAGATGTCTTCAGCTGATGTCAAACAGATGCCAGCAAGGGGGACAATTGTACCTACAAAAGAAGGAATTCCACAAGTGGGGTGTCGTAACAGAGAGGGACTTGCACTGCATCATCACATAACTGACCATGGCTGACAACGGAACCATCAGAAAATCTTACGGCATGGGTTGGCAGATAATGGGAAAGACATTTCTACAAATACCTAGGTCCCAAGCCATGAAGGGCTTTGTATTGGCAGGCAACGCTACTCTTTTAGATTAAAAGGTTAGTTAAGAATGCTTCAATCTAAGAATGCCCTTTTGCAATTCTAAGGTAAGTGAGACTTGAAACGTTAAAAACATACCTTGAGAAAACAGAAGTAGAAATAAAAGCAGCAGCAGTTTATGATAAGGTTTGAACTATCCTTGGTTGCCAATTGTGGAGTGTCAGTTGCAGGAAGGCAAATGTAGGACGGGGAGGAAACTGCTGATGTACAATCTAGTAGCCTGTGCCAGTAAAATACCCGTGATCACACTCAAATCTAGCACAGTACGTTGCCCTACTTTTAATAGTTTCTTTTCCTACATTCCTTCTCTTCCTACCAGTCACCATGCCCAAGCTATTGTTCAATATAACGATGGTGCTTAAACAAACTGTCCATGATTAGCACCAAATGAGGGAGCTGGGGCCAAGTAGGGAGTTCCAGAGCTGTGTAAGTTCTGGAGCTGGAGGCTATGAGCTCAACAAGAAGCTTTTAATCTAGCAAGGCTCCAGAGGCGACAGAAAGACTTAAATCTCACTGCTAGCTCCTCGTCTTCCTGGTCATCTGCTGGGATGCTATTCACAGTGGAGTCTTTTCCCTCCTCCCAAAAAGGCCTTGCGTCTAAGGAGACCTCTAGTCATACATAGACCCTGTAGGCAGGCAGGCAGGCAGGCAGGCAGGCAGGCACACCTATGCCAACTCTGGGCTTGAGTGTAGGATGATATTTGAGACTCAGGGCTTGGACTATGATCAGGTGGCTCAGGTGAGACATGCATGACATGAAGCACTCCACTACCTTAGGACATTTGAGGGTTCCTTCGGGTTTTTATCTGTACTGTGATTCTCTGTAAGGCCCCAGGACTTTTCCACACAGGAGGTCTCTCTTGGTTCGGAATGGGCAAGATTTTGACACAAATTAGACTTTAGGACAAGTGAACATTAGAAAATAGGCTCTAATTAATTAAAGGTTTGTTACAACTTTATGCCCCTGCTAGAACTACTCTTTGGATTCTTTCTTATAGGTCCTTAACCAGTCCATACTAGATAAATTTGGGGCCGCCATAGTATAGCTGTGTAGTGATACAAAGCACAGAGGCAAGGTATGATCACAGAACCGGCTAACTCAATTTAGGTCACTCCCTATGATCACCTATAGCTAAAATTCTACCAGCGCTTTGATAATGGAGCAGGAAAAAAATGAGAAATCTATTAAGATTTATCAATTATCTCCCACAGGAAAATTTATTCTTGCTTACAGACAACTTAATATGGAACAGTTATTTCTCAGCAGCAAGCCAACAACCCAGACACATAGATCAAGGAAGAACAGTACCAACAATGTTCCTTCTCTTTCTTATTCTGTGAAGAGGACTATTCAACCTCAGACATCAGCCATGCTGCTGTATCTGCACTAAACGTACATTTACATCATACAAGAAGTGTGCAGTGTTGCAGAGAGAGTTGTTGGAACTAAACTGGGAAAGGGTTCAAATTCCCATGAAGCTCACCAAGTGGCCATGAGCCAGGAACTCTTTTATCCTCCAAAACTCACAGTCCCGCAGTGAGAATAAAGTGGGATAACTTAGTGCCACACCAAGCTCCTGACTGGAAGGGGAGAATTCAAATGCGATAGATTGATCACTTGCCAGCAATACTCTGAAGGATTTTACATGGACATAACAGAAGATGCATTAAGCATGTCTCATTTTTGGATCCCTCTCAAATATTCCAGGGGCCCTGAACACTGTGAGACACATCACTGTTCACTCACACAGATCTCCACTAATGAGAAATTGTTCTTAGAGTTCAGCTAAAAGTTATATGGGAGATATACAGAATTTATGGATATCCCCTGTTTTGCTTTTGAAGAAGTTAATAGCAGCTGGCAAAGATTACCAGTTTCTACAGCTGCATCTTTGCATATCCTGTGCTCCCTTGCATCCTTGCATCAGATCAGAGTCTTGGTTCTTCTGACCTGTGCTGTTTTCCCCTCTCCTCAAGTTGCAATTTGCTCTGTAGAGGAAAGTATGCTGGGCAAGGAGCAGCTGGGCCCTCCCCCAGCAATATAATAATCATGATCTGATGCAACCCTCCCTCCCAAAAAAAAATGTTAACATCTTGCAAAGTTATTTACTTCATCTCAAAACCCAGGCCTTTTAATAGTTTTACTTGATAAATTGGTTTTATGCTGCTCTTACTTACTATTTTACTATACATTTCTACAGATCAATCCAAAGAGGGAGGGAGGGAGGGAGAACTGAAGGTGGATGAACCACAGAGCCTAGGACTTGCCGGGCAGAAGATCGGCCGTTCGAATCCCCGCGACAGGGTGAGCTCCCGTTGCTCGGTTCCAGCTCCTGCCAACCTAGCAGTTTGAAAGCACGCCAGTGCAAGTAGATAAATAGGTACCGCTGCAGCGGGAAGGTAAACGGCATTTCCATGCGCTGCTCTGGTTCGCCAGAAGCGGCTTAGTCATGCTGGCCACATGACCCAGAAGCTGTATGCAAACTCCCTCGGCCAATAAAGCGAGATGAGCGCTGCAACCCCAGAGTCGGTCACGACTGGACCTAATGGTCAGGGGTCCCTTTACCTTTACTTTAATGAACTTCCATCCACATTTGTCCATTTCAGGCTGTGGGTGAGAGAGAGCCATTCAATTTCCCTCCCACTGTCTTCCATTGTTTCCAATGATAAGGGGAAAACACAATGCCATACACACACCAAGAGGGTAACTGGGAATGCTATTCCACTTTGAATCTACAAACAAAACTCTTGTGTTGGGTAAGGCAAAGGATGCAGATGTTTCTGGAGGTAGAAGGAGTATTGTGGAGTCATATCTTCCTCTCCAATGGAAGACCTCTCTTTCTGACCTCAGAGGAGGAGATCTGAAATATCCTATAGAATTCCAGTCTTACTGTTGCTGGTTTCCATTGATTTAATCTTAGTATGATTTAAGGCCAAATTTTTTTAAAAAAGTTTTTGAAGGGCAGGATGCAAATTGCTTAAAGTAAACCAAAATAACAGAAATCAGGAAGGGAGATCCAGATTATGTAACATCTAGTTGTGCCCATACATATATCTTGAATAAACCCCTATCTTCCTACTTAAACATTGGCCTGGCTCAGTTTTGGCAGGGAATGCTAAACTTTATTGTATTTTAAAATTATTATTCAGCTGAAAAACAAAGCATCTCACCGACCCCCATTGTACTGTTACAAGATTATCCCAGTTTTAAAAAAATAATGCTGAAAATGTTGTTGAGCATAATTAAAATATACTTTCTTCATAGTTAGTAGCTAACAACATATGAAAATTATTACATAAAAAGCATAACCATTACTAGCTTCTTCAGAATTTAAAGCAGAAGATCTTTTACAAAAGGAAGTCTTTACTATAACGTCATCCTGCTTCGCCAAACACTGTCATCCTTTTTAAAACAACCCATTAGTCTTTTTTGAATTACACTGATCCAAATCCAGCAATGTCTTTATTTTTTCCAATTCCATCTTTTAAATAGTATTTTTATTAATTCCTGCGAAACTTAACAAGAAAGTAGCTAGTCTGTTCATGGCCTTTACCTTCATGTGTAAGCACTACATCAGTTATGCATCAAATGTATAACTTGTAGAGTGTGGGGAGATTATAATTTCACCTTTGGATAAGAGTTTGACATATGAGCTCAAGGGGAACATCTACCATGTCCTTTTTTTCCTAATAGCCATGTAACATGTTTGTAGTTTTTCTTGAATTTCACAAACCAGCTAAATTAAAAAGTCATATTTGTAGGGAATGAGAATTCATAAGGATTCCTCCCTCATATGCTCAGTATGAACCTGTTGTGAGAGAAGATTCAGTAGAGCGCAAAGGGGTTCAGCTGATCCCCCGGGCTGAGCTATAGCCTTTTGGTTGGACCTGATTACCAGCACCAGCATCTTCCTGTAAGGTGGCTGAAGTCAGAAAAATCTGGGGAGGATACACAAGTGAGGAAGGTATCCCGCATCTCGGGAAAAGGCAGAGAGAAGATGCTGATGGAAGTCAGAAAGAGGTAAAAGATAATTTTATAAAGTAAAACCAATAATAATTTGACATTAACGTTATAGGAAAAATGAAAGAATGTGGCAGTTTGGGTGCAAGGGATAAGATACAAATTAAGTGTGAAAGGTTCTGCCAACCTAGCAGTTTGAAAGCACATCAAAGTGCAAGTAGATAAATAGGTACCACTCTGGCGGGAAGGTAAACGGTGTTTCCGTGTGCTGCTCTGGTTCACCAGAAGCGGCTTAGTCATGCTGGCCACATGACCCGGAAGCTGTACACCGGCTCCCTCGGCCAATAAAGCGACATGAGCGCCGCCGCAACCCCAGAGTCGGTCACAACTGGACCTAATGGTCAGGGGTCCCTTTACCTTTACCTTTTAAGTGTGAAAGGAGAGGCAGAGAAGAAATTACAGATGAGCAAAAACAGTTTGAAAGGCAAGGGGAGGGATATAAATTAAAAAGCCTCTGGATTAGCAAGTGGGCAACCAAGCCAAACTGCACCCCCAGCTAGTGTCTATATTTAGCAGGGATGTAAACAGATACGAATTTCTGCCTGATGCTTCAATAAAATGCAATGTCTTTCCCCCACCACAGCAATGTGTGGTGAATTTCCAGTCAGAATTTCTTCGTGTGCAACTTCCCCAAACACTCCTTACCTACGCAGCTAATATATTATGCCTGATGCACTGCTCACTCTTCAGCTGTTAACAGCCATCCAGCTCCAAATAGTGGGGAAGCCTGAATTATCACTGGGTACCATACCAGTATCTACATTGCCCTTAACAGTTGCAATTTGGAGCTTGAGTAAACATGGAAAACCCTTAACACAACATGTTAAGATGAAATGCTTCCCCCCCTTTCTTTTTTGCAAACTGAATAATAATAAAGTCAGTGCAGCCCTACAGTTTAGGGGCAGAGATTTCTCCAGATGTCTGGAAGCCTCACTTGCAATTGTTCTACATGCATAATACACAAACACAGAGAGCACATAAATTATCTCAAGAAATACCTCTTATTTCCCACCTTTTAATTCCATATCCCCCCCCCAAGCCAATAGTGTATGTTTTCTCCTATTTACATCTTATTGTATGGAAACAAACTTTAAAAATGAATCTGCTGACATTCTGCACTAGTCTAGTATGGCTGAAAAAGCAGCATCCTCTTAGCCACCCTCATTCCTTAGATGCACAAACGAGCTAAATATAGAAAGGGGAAGGATAGGGAAGTTGTAAGATGAATCAAAGTGGTATCTTGCTATTGATAGCCTTGGCCTCCATAAATTTGTTGAATCCTCTTCAGAGGTCATCACTGTCTCCCATGCGAGCTGATTCCATACTTTACCTATGTGCAACATATATGCGTAACATATATTTCTATTTTGCTTTTCCACTCAGGAGCTAAACATTGTGCATGTTTCCCTCTCTTTCCCCCTTTTATATTTGCAGCATCTCTGTGAGATAAGCTAGGTTAATATATGTTAATACATATATTGACACACGTATATTATGTATGCTATTATACATACATTAACATACATATATATATATGTAGATCTGGGAGGGGCCTGATCCACATACAGTATACCCAGCCCAGGAAATCCTGTTGGCACCTCTGCCTGGCCCAAATTATGGCCTGTGTCTATCGTACCTCACAGCTATGTGATGGTTGTATTACTAAGGCTGTAAGAAGGAGTAATGGCTTAGGGCTGATTTCCAGGATTGGTTGCTCCTAATAAACTGTTCCTATGATTATTGTCTTAATCATTTTGCCTTCTTTTTTTTAAAAAAGAGAGAGTTCAAACATGTTCATGTGAGTAAACACAATACAGGAAATGTTTCTCAAAGCTACTCAAAAGCTAAGATTTAATAGATAAAGCATATCTGATGCTTAGCTATAAGGAAAGGGAAAACTCACAGAACGCATTATTTTATTTTATTTTTGCAAAGGAGGACACGTGAAATAAGCTAGAAACTACCTGTATCTTTTGAGCAAGGCATGACTACATTTACATTCGTATTCAACATAAGCCATAAACCAAAACATGAACAGCTTATTGCTGCTTAACTATAGCCTATAAATTGGCACAGGGTGAAAATTAGGGCTATAGAGAAGTCCAACTAATACGCATGAAGAAACATAACTGAAGGGAAAAGGGCAACAAATTTTACAGCAGCTGGAAATGCTAGATTTAATTATTGAAGGGCAATCATGCAGAGAAGTTAGCTGCCTAATATGATTTACAACAAAGAAGAATCCAATGAATATCCCAGTTATATTGACAAACTGCTAATAATCAGAACGTAAGACTATTGCAATTTGCGGCAAATGCATAATTTAAGTAAAGACATCACAACAAAAAGGAAACGATGCATGCCTTACTTATAAACCACAAAAACTGTAACCTGCGTCTCTCTCTCTCTCTCTCTCTCTCTCTCTCTCTGTGTGTGTGTGTGTGTGTGTGTGTGTAAAACATGCTGCATTTTGAAGAATAGCTGTTTATACTACTGAGAAACTGACTGGCCAGTCACAAGCCATAAACATCCAAACAAAGCAGTATAAAATGAAAAACATTTTATTCACACTTATATTTTCTTTGTTCATCACTTTATATTTAACATTCTTATGCTTGTCTCTTAATCACTCTTGCATATATCACAGTTGGGACTATTAAGCATCCACTTTGCATGCGGAAGGTCCCAGGTAGAATGACCAGCCTGAAACCTTAGAGGGCCACTGACGGTCAGTGTAGACAACAAGTGCCAAAACTGATGTGCAAATCACTGTATCACTGATTTTCAGAGCTCCTAATAAAACCACCAACAGCTAGTGCTCAAACACATAATCCAAAATGCATGCAGACTGTTATTAACAAACGCATATTACTTGAAGGGACACTGCCAGGGATTCAGACCCATTTCTGTTTGGGGTGCTTCACAATTTCCCCCCTGCTAAAAGTGACATGGTGCTACACCTATTTTCCAGTACACATGTTTACCATTTACTTTTAAGAGGTTACGGCAGTGGTATCATCACCCCATTTTTGCAGGAGAAGTTCACAGAAAACCCTGAAAGAATACGTTGTATTTATGGCACCTATAAGCATTCACAGTATCTATGAATATTTAGTAGACTTCCCTTTAAATAATAATAAAAATCAGGTTCAGGTCACTCCAGATTTAGCCCTGGGAAGTCGTAAAAAACATTGCTCATTCCAAATTAATTGTGCAATGCTCATAAGTCTATTGCACCCACTATCAAAGGATCCCTGCATGCAGTAGGATTGTGTGGGCATTGAGAAAAATCAGCTCAGACAAAAAACCAAAGTTCTGCCCTTTCTCTTTGTCAATGCTTAAATGGAGTAATAATAAGAAGAATAATATTTTTATTATTTGTACCCCACCTATCTGACTGGGTTGCCCCAGCAACTATGAACAGCTTCCACAATATATAAAACATAATAAAACATTACACTTTGAAAGGCTTCCCTATACAGGGCTGCCTTCAGATTCTTCAGGTGTTGGTTTCATTCTTTAGAAGATAGATATTTTAAAAAGATATAGTCTTGTACTTATTATGAAAATGATGATCTAAATGCATACTGTGTGCTGTTTTGTGCTTTAATATAAAAATTAATCTCACTTTTTATTCCAACATTTTCTTCAGGGCATTTTAAACAGCAGTACTAAGAGTTAAATCACAATTTATTGTTATGTGTGAACATGTTCCCTTATGTTTGCGTGATTTGATAACAGAATTAACTTGCTCTGAAGTGTGGCAGCGTTACAGCAAATCACCTCGTGGTTTTGGTTATAGTTTGTTTTCTGCACCCATCTGAATAATTCTACTACATTTGGATTCATGTTATGTTCATGAATGAGTCTTAACTCCTATCTATTCCTTCACACATTTTTTTTCCCCAAGCAGCATAATGCTTCTCTTTCCAAAACTAATTTCTGCTGAAACATATGGATATCTTATGAGTTCAAGAGCAACATGCCTTGGTCAATAGAGAAAACTATGACTGCCTCCTCCAGTTCTGATAGGTATAACAGAAGTGCTGTCTTTTCTGCAGTCTAGCTTCTGTTTAAGTTCAAGATTATGTGAATTAAATCCCTTCAGCCATCACACTGAGATATAACAGAGTCAAGGCAACATCAGATCAAGAAGTGTCAACCAACACCTGCCTGAAGACAGTTCAAAGACGTAAGAAACACACAGAGAAATAAAAAATTGTGGTCAGTTCTGACAGAGGCAGCATTTTGAAATGCAGTAAAAAAAAATTCCCATGATTTAGCTATTCTTATGTGAAAAAAGTGCGGTTAAAGGGCAGAGGGGTATGTTAGCAGCAGGAAAAGAAGAGCAATTCACCTAATCAATGAGGCCATGTCATTCATGGTGCATCTGCATAAAACCAGCGTATAAGTTGTCACCTTTGTCAGACTCCAATGATTATCAGGCAATGAACTAAAAAAGATGTATATTTCGTCTCCACAGGACCGTCTACCAACCCTTCATTTTTTGATGTAACAAATGAAACCTGCCTGCTATTTCACTAGCACAAAATGACAATGTAGATATCTGACAACATCTCTGTTTGCAGGAGTGGGTAACTAGGTCTAGATGAAGTACAGACAGCTTATTAAACAATGCACAGCATGAATCCTGAGACCCACAGAGATGACCTTTAGAAACATTACCACTGTCCAGGAAAATAAACTTTCCACTTCTTACGCATTTTAAAACAAATGTTTATGTGTTAATATATAAGGAAAATCCTCAATGTTTCATTTGTAAAAGAAAGCTGCAAAACAAAAATAAAATTAGTTCTTAGGAGAATCCAATAAAAAACTAGTTTTTTATGAGGTATTTCTTTATTGTTCAGTATTGAACTGGTCGGGAGGCCATAGTAATCCAATAAATTCAAAATACATGTCAATGTAATTCATTGTCCCTCAATAATAAATTATCCCTTATTTTTATTTAGTTTGGGTTTATAAAAAATATACTTTTTTGTTACTACTTTAGCAAAAAAATAACTTTTTAGAGTTTGTTTGCAGTATATTCATACATGTAAATATTTGGTTGGAGGCGGTAATATTTCCATGGCTACATTTTTATGAGCCACTGGCAATTGAAATACTATTACAGAACAGACTAAGGATTTATTTGTGTGAAAGCCACTCAGGCGTTTATTTGTCCAAAAGTCATTGTGTGAAACAAATACACATTTGTACTAGGTTTCCCCAGAAAATCAAAGGCACGTTTGTTTGCTTTTTAATGCTGAAATGGTTGACAGAAATGGTAGCAATTACTAAATCTAAAATGTGATCTTTACAAATATGATGATTCGGAAGCAGCTAACTCTAGATCCAAATTAGTAGCTTAGCTGCTCCACTCTTCTTATTGATTGCCAGTTCTGTACAAGCTGCAAACTCTGGCAAGGTTCTTTTACCCTGCCAGTACCCACTAAAGATATTGTGCAAAAGCAGCTCTACTCTGTCAATCGTTTTATTTTGAAATGGCTAAAAGATTGCTAGAGAGTAAATTTATACAAAGAGCAGCCTGATCTAGATAGACCAGTAAGTTTAATTCCAACGACATGTTGTTTTTATCAAGTACTTAAGATTCCAGTAGAGGAGTGGAGAGGAGACTAAAGAACATAATCCACATCAACAAGGACAGTCAGGGACAATATCTTTGAAAACCATAAGCACGAGAGGATTAAGGAATCATACTGGTAAGGTTATAGTTCATAAGATCCATTTGCAATGCTACGTCAAAAAGGATAATGTGGTCATGGGATGCATAAAGAGGGAAATAATTTGTATGTGTGCAGCAACAATTGTGTGTGAAACATCCATGAGACCAGTGCTAGAATGCACTGGACTAAACAGACTTCCATAAAATATTATACCTATTTGACCAAATGAAGGGGCTGGTGCAAAAAAAATCAGTCAGAATGGTTTGGAAAATGAGAGTGTTCTAAGTAGCAAGAGTGTAGGAGCTCAAACCTATCCAAAAGAAGACTAAACAAACTACAATCACGCAAGTGACTTCAAGGAAAAAGAAAAGTAGAAGTTTGCCTAAAAGTATTTTTTTGTTTTGTTCTGATGACTCAGAGGGAAGTGCAATTACCAAAGAATATTTCATTAATAAAAATAATGCACAGTTCAATTTAAGTATACAAACAGCACACAGCTTTATTAAAGTTAGCCTTTTATCAATATTATACCAGATGTTATACTGGATGAACATCGTTGTCAATTATGAATGTGAAAATACAAAATTGTAAATCATCCCAATTTTATCCCTATTCTCCAACCAGCAGCCCTGTTTACAACAAGTAAAAGAAGTGGGCTGGATCCAGAGAAGATACAGCAGAACTCCAATCACATAATGGGTCCTTCTTGTCTCTTCCACCCCACTAAAAGTTCCCTCCTCTCCCCATAGCTGCTCCTGAGGGTCAGGGAACTCTCTGGATGTGCACAGAGAAGCAGAAGGACCTGGGAATTGAAGGAATTCAGTAGGGTTGCCTTGCACAAGTGGAAGTGCTTTTCTATTTGTGAAAGATCTCTAGATCCAAGAGAATAGGTGCTTCAGAGCTTCTGTGTACTATTTACAGGTCAACACGTTCAGGAATTTTAAAGACACAACTTCATGGGCACCTGGTGTGTTTACATTTTTAATCTGGCATAGCTGTGGTACCTATGTTTCAGTTTACTACTCTACTATGTATGAATGAAATACCAGTGCATTGTGTAAGGTTTGGGACTTGCCTCAAATTCAGCATGCCTGTGAATATCTTCAGCTCTTTGTCTGCTCAAGATAAATTCTGCTTCATTTGCAACTCTCACCAGATGATCCTTCATTGTTTGGCTCAGCAATCTGTAAACAGAAAGAAATTTGGGACAAATTGGTAATGATGGATTTCAAAAAAACAACCAACCAACCAACCAACCAAAGGTTTTAAAGCATTTTCAGTAAAAACACCGATGTCCAAATCCAGGAACAGATGTTCAGACACAAGCATGGAACTGCACCACCTGGAAGTACTTAGTCATTAATTTTGAGAGAGGGAGTTGTGACCCAAAATATACTTGATGAACACCTCTTGCATCAAAATGCCGGTTTCTAAAAATGTAAATAAAAACAGCTGGAAGGGTTGATCATTAATAGGTTCAGAACGAATTAAGACCTGAAATGGAATTTAAATTTAAACCCTTTTTCTCACCTGCTGTGGTCCTGAGAATAAGCCTTCTTCTGAAGTTGGGTTTCCATTTAAGTAAGTCTGACTCCAATTTGCATACATTAGAGTAGAGTGGGTCCTTCCATTGAAATGAATGGCTACTATTTAAATGAATGGTGACTACCATGCATGCATAGAATCATAGAATCATAGAGTTGGAAGAGACCACAAGGGCCATCGAGTCCAACCCCCTGCCAAGCAGGAAACACCATCAGAGCACTCCTGACATATGATTGTCAAGCCTCTGCTTAAAGACCTCCAAAGTAGGAGACTCCACCACACTCCTTGGCAGCAAATTCCACTGTCGAACGGCTCTTACTGTCAGGAAGTTCTTCCTAATGTTTAGGTGGAAACTTCTTTCTTGTAGTTTGGATCCATTGCTCCGTGTCCGCTTCTCTGGAGCAGCAGAAAACAACCTTTCTCCCTCCTCTATGTGACATCCTTTTATATATTTGAACATGGCTATCATATCACCCCTTAACCTCATCTTCTCCAGGCTAAACATGCCTAGCTCCCTTAGCCGTTCCTCATAAGGCATCATTTCCAGGCCTTTGACCATTTTGGTTGCCCTCCTCTGGACACGTTCCAGTTTGTCAGTGTCCTTCTTGAATTGTGGTGCCCAGAACTGGACACAGTACTCCAGGTGAGGTCAGACCAGAGCAGAATACAGTGGCACTATTACTTCCCTTGATCTAGATGCTATACTCCTATTGATGCAGCCCAGAATTGCATTGGCTTTTTTAGCTGCCGCGTCACACTGTTGGCTCATGTCAAGTTTGTGGTCAACCAAGACTCCTAGATCCTTTTCACATGTACTGCTCTCAAGCCAGGTGTCACCCATCTTGTATTTGTGCCTCTCATTTTTTTTGCCCAAGTGCAATACTTTACATTTCTCCCTGTTAAAATTCATCTTGTTTGTTTTTGCCCAGTTCTCTAATCTGTCAAGGTCGTTTTGAAGTGTGATCCTGTCCTCTGGGGTGTTAGCCATCCCTCCCAGTTTGGTGTCATCTGCAAATTTGATCAGCATGCAACAGAATGATTCTCATATTGAAACAAAAACAGAACTTTCTATCAGGCATTGATTTAAATCACCACCAATACGACACACTATTGATGAATCTTAATATTTAAAGCTAAAATACACCTCTACCAATACAGTACACTGTATTCCATAAAAAACTTAGTTATGAAGCTCAATTTGATAATAAGCAAGCACAGTTAACCAAATGCAGGCTATACATAAAAACTGAGCCCATATTCCACTGATATTCTTTGAAGAAAGGATGGTAGCTGGAAATGGAATCAGTGCAAATGTATGGAAACCACAGGCAAACAGCAACAGGATTTTCTGGCACAGGCTTACTTTACTGACAACCAGTACTTGAAGTTTCCTAGATAATACTGAAGCTGAAATAGCTGTCTCTGGTTTTCATTTTAAATATCGAAAACATTAACTCTTTTCTGTTTAAAGATGCTGACATGCCCTTGCAAAACCTTAACACTACAATCTGATACTTAAAGCACTTTACTGATACAGGCCTCATTGAAGTGAGCTGGACTTACATTAGCTGAAAAGCAAGAGCCTTAGTCATCTGCAAATCACCTGAGATTTTCTATTAAGTTTACTAACGCAGATGTTCCCAATTTGCACAAAGATATTTAAATGCATGCAGAGATGATCAAACAGAACTCAAAGCAATAAAAGCCAAACTTCTAAAAATATACTTTGTTTTATAGGTGAACATTTTAACACAGAATGTAAAATCTCTATGTGATCTTCAAAACACCAGCTGAATTATTCTCCCTATCCTTTCAGGACACCCCAAGATATCATTTGTATTTTCATCACATCCTTAACATTGTTTGATGTTCTTCTTGGTTATGTATTGCGGTTTTATCTAGCATGTTCTTAAAGCAATTCCTATTATGAATAAAGAACATTAAAAAAAATTGTTAATTGTAAGAACATAGTTTTCTATTAGACGTAGACCATCATACACATAAAAAAACACATACAAGACAAAACTGTGGTCTTGAGGGTTTTTTAAAAATTGTTTTTCAGTGTCGGTGAGGGTTCTACACTTGACATTTCCAGAAATGAAAACTGGGGAAATGTTATCCCAGTTTTCTCCTGATAATCCTTTTAAGTAACTTGGAAAAAGTAATTATTTTAATTGGTGTCAATAAAAGGACTTTTTAATACTATTTTGAACTTAGTATAAAATATATGCTCTTTCATTCTAACAATAAATGATATACATTTGGTTGTTAAATTTTAAGTGTTCTATTCCCCTGAATATTTCAAAAATGCACCCATATAAAAATTACAGATGCAATTACTTATTGTTGAAATAGTATCACTATCAACTCACATAGTGTAAAATCAGATTCCCTGTCTGACGGAACTGACAACTTAAATTCTGACAAAAGATAGGAGAAAGGGCATAGCCAGGGAGGCATACAACTGTTACGCATACTCAAAGCATTGTTGCAGTAGGGGATGAAAGCAGAAGGGTTAAGCCAAAGGCTTAGTGGAAAAAGCAGGTTTTGAAAAGAGAGATGATATAGGAGTTCTGGGCAGAAAATAAGGACCAGCAAGAGATAATAAGGTAGCAAGCTAGTAGAATTGTGGAGGGGGGGGGCTTATAGCAGGAATATAGCTGCATTTAAGGATATTTTATATAGGCAGGTAAAAAAGGCAGATAATTAACAGATGAATGATTCTTTAACTGGTTGATTGCAACCATGATTTAGTAATCTATCTCTAAGTGTAGAGTCATGATACTGGTAGGTAGCCATGTAGGTCTGACACAGTCGACATAAATAAATAAATAAAACCCTGTCCAGTAGCACCTTAGAGACCAACTAAGTTTGTTCTGGGTATAAGCATGCACACGAAAGTTTATACCCAGAACAAACTTAGTTGGTCTCTAAGGTGCTACTGGACAATTTTTTATGTAGAGTCATGAACTTTGACTTGTATGAGTATCCAGTGGAATAGCCTTTGCCCATCTGTTGCCCTCCAAGTATTTTTGGACTACATTTCCTAGTAGTACCATCATGCTGTTGGGAGTTGTTGTCCAAAACATCTGGAGGGCAACGGGTTGGCAAAAGCTGCAATAAAATCGGCCTATTTTTCCAATTCAGAACTGATACTTCAGTCACATAAATTGTAAATACACCAAAATTTATAACTGAAGTAAGAATAATAAATTTGCGAAAAGTATTTTTGCAATATGGTGCACAGTAGAGCGTAAGTGGTGAACAGTGGAATGAAAAACAGATAAATATTGTTCAGTATCTGTACATGAATATCCTGTCCAGTCATATATAAGAGAAAAGCAGCTGGTGTTAACTGTAGAAGAGGGGCCTGTTAAAAAAAATATGTTCTTAATATTTATTAAGGTTCTCAAATGTACAAAGCATACTTCAGTCTTAATAGTTAACTTTACATGCTTTAAGGAAAGAAGTCCATCATTGTAACATACAGAATAAATCTTTCCCTACAACTCTGAATTTTGAGAACTAAAGTACACATATTGGGTTGCAGTGCTAAGGACTAGCTTCCAAGTTTATGTATTTCTGACCTGCCTTCACCTCATTCATATCGTTATGACCTTGGCCCTTGATGAACGCATTATTAGTTTAGATAGCACAGTGCTCTTAACACACTGAGGAACCAGTGTTCTGTTCTGTCTGGGCAAGGTGTGTATCATTAACAAGTCCATTGCTGAAGCTGTTAGGTTTCCCTATTAACAGCTGAGCTATGTTGAAGCTGTTTTCTTTTTAAGCAAGTTGTTGGGCGGGGGGGGGGGGAAGAATCAAAAGCAAATGTATTTTAATGTAGATTACAGAAACCTATAAATTACACTAATAATTTATGCCCTATAGCAAGCAAATGGTCTGGATCCCAGGAAACGTCAACGGAATGAAAGCAGCCGCAAACACAGTTCCCTAAATACTCAAACAAGATTTCTACCACATGGTCTTCCACCACCAGCTGCCCTGGGGGAGGGTGGAGCAAGAGAGAAAGGAAGCCAGGTGAAGATAACACTAGGCCCTTGCTCCAGCTGCACAGGCTTCGTTTTGTTTTAACGTGCATGATTTATCCACTGCATTTTATAAATGCTATGAGCAGCTTCAAGGTCTCCAGTGGAAAGGCAGGGTTTAAATCTAATAAATAAATAAAATATAACTGTATGTACTAAGTGAATAAAATATAATCATATGTACATTCTACAGCAGTTCACATACTTTTGCAAGAGGTGGGAGGATGTATTTGGATTTATTTTCGTTTTTCTCCTCCAGCACAAGATTCAACAGCCTTCAAGTGACCAGAGCACACTCCTTCATCACCAGTCATGCTCCTACCCGCTGGCAGCCATAAGGTAAAGGTAAAGGGATGCCTGACCATTAGGTCCAGTCGTGGCCGACTCTGGGGTTGTGGCGCTCATCTCGCTTTATTGGCCGAGGGAGCCAGAGTACAGCTTCCGGGTTATGTGGCCAGCATGACTAAGCCGCTTCTGGCAAACCAGAGCAGCAAACGGAAACGCCATTTACCTTCCCACCAGAGCAGTACCTATTTATCTACTTGCACTTTGACGTGCTTTCGAACTGCTAGGCTGGCAGGAGCAGGGACCAAGAAACGGGAGCTCACCCCATCGTGGGGATTCGAACTGCCAACTTTCAGATCGGCAAGTCCTAGGCTCTGTGGTTTAACCCACAACGCCATGAGGCACCTAAATGCTATCCTAACACCCGCTCCTGCTATCAACATATGGAGGGTGGTGGAGAAAGATAGTTTAGGGCTGTGTGTTACATAAATGAACATACAACAAGCACCCCCTATAGTATATGCAATTATTCCTTTTGAAATGCTGATATTTGAAATATTAATACTATACTGTGTTAGATGAAAATATTATATGTTCGAATTTACACCATATATTGCTAATTGCTCGCTCTTTGTACACAGCTGAGTTCACAAAATGTAAATGCTTTCCAGCAGTGACAATTAGATATGAAACAGCATGAGGCATTTAATTTACCAGATACGTTAAAATATTAGAAATGACCCTAAATTGAAGCATTCTGTCCAAACTGTGCCTTTTCTCATATTAACTGCTACTGCTATCTGAATCCACAATAGGGAGATTCTCGTTGCAAAATAGGAACTGAGTTTTTTGCTTTACCTCTTAGGATGCATTTGAAAAACCAAGGGGGGTTAATGTCTTTGAACCTCATGGCTATATAGAGATTGCAGGATAAAATGTAACTGGCTATGTCTTCAATTTCACTATCTCCAGGGATTAATATGAACCAGGGTTCACCCATGGAATTTGTGCAAAGTACTTAATCTCAAACATCTGAAATTACGGAGTGAGAAGACTGGTAGTTCAGAGGATATGGCTTCAGTTTCAGGAAGCCTCAAACCCCAGAACTCTAATTTTATAAATTAAGAACTATATTCAAACAGGCACAATCTGAAACTGTTAAGTATGGCCGTTATATCTGTTCTCTAACTCTGCATTATAGCTTCTTATAAATCCCTTGAAGTTAAAAATACCTTTCAGTGAACACTTTCCAGTGCTTGCCTCAAGCAATAATGCATTATCTTTGCATAATTTGTTCAATCAAACAGAGTTTGCGAAACATTATCAAAAGCTCCAAAATTATGGGAAGTTTAACAATGAACATTACTAACCTTTCTGACAGCCCAGATTTCACTATACTGTTAACTTTGTATACCCACTTTATCCCTCTTTGTAGAGAATTTTTAACTATGTGATGGAAAAAAACATGTTGGAATTAAACCCATCAGCCTCTCTAGGTCTTTGTGTACACTTACTCTCCCACAATATTTCATCTATCTGCAAGCTTTCTATTCCATTGAGAAAGTAGCTTTAAACCAGAAGCAACTCGTATTGTCTTGAACAGCTGACTCTGCATTTTACCAAAGTGGCTAAAGCACTCTGAGGAGAGCAACCAGAGTTTACTACTTGACATAGGATGAGAGTGCTAATCACTAAGAAGGAGGGAGTAGCTAATCTCTCTGCTAATAAAGATTACTTTGGATTTAGAGTTCACCAAGTCTTCATTTAAAATTTACATTTTAGTGGATGATTCTCTAACTCTACTAAGAGAGACTAAATAAGTGTATTCGTCTTTTCCAATCATTAAGTGCTTTATTCATTTTCTATATCAACATGGTTACTACTTCTGGTGTGATTATTATGTATTTTGAATTACTTAGGAAATATATACAATTCTACTGAATTTGAGTGCACGCCAAAGTTTATGTTTCTGCCATGACCTGTCATTTTCTATAACACACTTTGTATTCATGAACTGAACTGTAAAGTATGAACATCTAGGCTTACTCTGAAATTTCTTATAACAAAAATTGTTTTGATGAAGGTGCTTATGCAAAAAGCAGTTGGTATATTTATGTATTGCATTTATATACCACCTTTCTGCCACAGCACCCAATGTAATACATACAGTACACTTGCTTTTTCTATTTCTTTTTTTAAAAAATGCCTGAAGTGGTCAATTTGAGAAATTTCACATGCATACACGTAACTAATGAGACCCTTAAATCAGTTATCTGAGACCCCACAACAGCGCTCTATAACTCACGCCCCAACAAGTCAGACACACGCAACCAGCAAGTATTGGGTCTGCCAAGTAGTTGACATTCCTTTGAATAACCAGTAGAAACAGGAAGTTTCAGCTTACTGGTCACAAACTGTGCAGGTCTGCCATAGGCACACTATATCAATATGACTACAGATAAGAGAAAATGCCAAACCACAACAGAATATGGGAGCAAGCGTGTGCCGGGGGGGGGGGGCTGGTACACTTGCTCTGAGTCTGAGATGCATTTTTGTTTGAGTTATTCTAACAAGACTCCCTCCCCAGGTTCAGACAACCTTTGCAAAGACCCGTACAGGAGATTTAGCGGCTGAATCAGGTTCACAAAGTTAACTGTACAATATTGCTAAAGGAATGCAAATGTATGCTACCAAATCCAAAACACTTTACTTGTAGACAAAGAACTTCATAAGTCAGCAACAGAAATTAATCAGAATTTGCTCAATATGAATAATGGTGATTATAGAAATTAATATAACTAGGAAGTTACCTTCCTTCGTTGACAAGCTCAATGAAAGCTAGGCCAGCATTCTTCTGTATTGAGTTCTGCCACTCCTACGATGCAAAAGTGAAAAAGGTAATTAAAAGAACAAATTTACATTAATTAAACCAGTGGAAACAGTTATAGTGAAAGTTAAGATGGTGACACAAGGTATTAAAATTTTAACTCAAAATTTATATATACACAACTTTAATTTAAAAAAGGACTGGTTGTGCTGGCTAGGTACAGTAGTACCTCGGGTTACATACGCTTCAGGATACAGACTCCACTAACCCAGAAATAGTACCTCAGGTTAAGAACTTTGCTTCAGGATGAGAACAGAAATTGTGCTCTGGTGGTGCGGGGGCAGCGGGAAGCCCCATTAGCTAAAGTGGTGCTTCAGGTTAAGAACAGTTTCAGGTTAAGAATGGACCTCCGGAATGAATTAAGTACTTAACCCGAGGTACCACTGTATATTTATTTCATGCAGTACATGTATTGTTTGTACTGTAAACAATGTCAGCTGATGAGCATGACCACATCTATCCAGATAACAAGAACCACCCAAAGTGCTATTCAAACGAAGCATTCAGCATATTGACTTCCTACTACAAGGGTGAGAGAATACCAAGGTGAAAAGGTATTAAGCCTGTCATCACCACAGGTTAGGCAAAAAAATTTTTAATCTATTTTTAAAATACTTTTCTTTTTTTAATCAACAACCCACTTCAACTGATAAGGCCCCTAGAGTTGCTTACAGATTGGGGGGGGGGATAGTTCTCATAACAGCTCTTTGGTACGGAAACAGTTCAACTAGCCTGGCTGCATGGCCACTGTTAAATGACAGAGGAAGAAGAGTCAAAAGGCTACTGGTCTTTAGGCAGAGACTATAGATGAGTCCTTCTTCCCCTCTGGGGCAGCCTCTTGCCAAAGGAAGCTTCATCACCAAACACAGTTTTGATCTCAGGTTTCCTTAATCTAAGGCACTACACCTTATCAGCTCTCATCACAAACCTCAATATTTTATTAGTACCAACCAAGAGAGCTAGATTGCTGAACAAGCCTTGGCACCTCAAGAAACAGTCCAATCAGCAACTGGCCCATGGCACTGCTACCATGAAAATACTGCAAAACAAATGAGGTATGCAACCCACAGGGTGTTTGGGGAGTTCCCTTGTGCCTTCCTCTATAGGCATGCCTCAATTTACCACAAAAAAACAAAAAAACAACAGATCTGAATAAGTAGAAGCATTTTGTGTGGGGGTTTTTTTTTGCTCATAGGCCTATAAAGCTATCAATCATAATTATGTATTTTTGTTGCTACAATTTTTTGGAGTATACAGTTGTATACCACAACAATGGGCACTAAAGTGATTGTTTATCCTGCCTAGATGTTTCTATTCTTTTGCCAACATGCCTCTTCACTTGTGTTAGCATTCCCTCACAAAATATTGGCAGGAGAAGTGTTGGAAGGTGGGGATATAAATGAAGAGCTATCATTTTCTCTAAATGACATCATGCACATGTTTTTGTCTTCAAACAATGGCTTTCACCTTGAATCACACTCAGTGTAGTGCTTCAGAACTTAATTACTGAAAACAGAAATTGCCCAAACTGAGAAGCAAAGACATTTATCTTGTTTTTTTCCCAGCTTAACTCTATCACAGACAAAGATCAGAGAAAATATTAGTCTAAACAATTTTTTTTAAGCCACAGGTGAACACTCCCTTAAGCGTGCTTTAATAGCTTGGCGGGGGAGGGGGGCAAAATGTAACAACCAATGTCTTTCATGTTTAATGCAATGTTTCAACACAGCACATATATCCTGTACTGCAATTACATTCTCAGAGCTGACTGCATTGTTATGTCAAGATCTTTGTTATCCTTCTCCCAAAGGTGCTGATGAAAAACATGTTAAAAGCCTCAGAGTCGACCACTAATGTAGCTGAATAACTGGAGAATACATTTCAGCACTTTCAAAAGGAAGGACTGCAAGAGGAGATCGACCAAGTCAATAATTTCATACCTGCTGTAAGCTGAACTTAATCGACTACTATTTCCTATGCCTATAAAATCTACTGCTAATGTACATGATCATAATTACTGTGCAGTCTATAGTGAATCTATAGTAAATACTTAAGCACTGACAAAAATGCAAGTAGCTGTGAGTTATAAATTGCCTTAAAGTGCTGAAAAGAACTTTGCATGGGGCAAAGGAGGACCATGGATGGCAGTAGAGAGATCTAGAGGGTGTGTTCTTCAGCTTAGGGTCCTTGAGATCATTTCTTGGGAACTGGAGGTGGAAATTAAGAAGCTGAAATGCAGCAGACAGAAGGCACTGTTCTCTTGGTGAGCAAGGGTAGAAGGCCAGGAGTCTACTATTTTTACAGGGTCTGATCTGTCCAGAAATGTCATCCTTCCTACCAATTTCAGAGGCCAATGTTAAACACTCCAATCATCTGCTCAGATGTAGGCTCTAAGGCCTGAACATACATAGTTCCAGGTATTCAATAAGCTAGGTTCAAGGCTTAGAGCATGGGTAGGCAAACTAAGGCCCAATCACCTTCTAAATCCGGCCTGTGGATGGTCTGGGAATCAGTGTGTTTTTACATGAGTAGAATATGTTCATTTATTTAAAATGTATCTCTGGGTTATTTGTGGGGCGTGCCTGGTGTTTTTACATGAGTAGAACATGTGCTTTTATTTAAAATGCATCTCCGGGTTATTTGTGGGGCACAGGAATTCGTTCATTTCCCCCCTCAAAATATAGTCCGGCCCCCCACAAGGTCTGAGGGACAGTGGACTAGTCCCCTGCTGAAAAAGTTTGCTGACCCCTAGCTTAGAGTAAAAGGTCCCATCAGTATGGTCACATCACACCCCAAGTCAATTCACACGTTGCATTTTCAAATCAGTAGCTGCTTCCTGACGCATTTTAGATCCAGTTCCTCCAGATCCACCTCAAGATCCAACTCTTCCAGCTTCAGCAACTGACTTCATAAAACCTGGACTGAAAAACATACCCCCTCAAGATCTTGATTCAGGTACAGTTGCTTACAGTCTCAGCCAGGTCCTGACATTTAAGTGTTCCTCCACTTACACGGACTCAGGGAATAAATAAATGGGTACAGGCAGGGCTTTATTTTCTTTAAAAAATGTTTAGGGGTACTCTTGTTTTGACTCAAGAAAATCACCATTTTATAGTTCAAATTTGGAAAAATAAATACAGTAAATGGACAAAAGTACAAAGATTCACAAAATGTTTGGGGGTATGTGGACTCCTGCGTACCCCCAGAAAAAAGCACTGAATACAGATACTTCAAAAGTATTTGATGTTGCAAAGCTACATTCAGAGCTCACCTAGGGAAACTCCAAATGTCATGCTAATTCTAGTGTTCACCATCTGTACCAACTTGCAGATGACACCAAACCAGAGGGTGGGGGGTTAGACAATTATGCCACTGAAGACAGAATTAGGATTCAAGACGGTGTTAACAGATTGGAGAACTGGGCACAAACGAACAAAATGAATTTCAACAGGGGAAAATGTAAGGATCCACGTGTAGGCAGAAATAACACATTTTGCAAATCTAAGGTGGGGACAAGTGAATTGGCAATGCTACATGTGAAAAGGATCTAGGGGTCTTAGTAGACCACAAGCTTAACATGAGTCAATAGTATGATACAGCAACCAAAAAAAGAGGGGGGGAAATAAGCTAATAGTATTCTACGCTGCATCAACAGAAGCATAGTATGCTGATAAAAGGGAGTAATAGTACTGCTCTATTCTGCCCTGGTCAGACCACCCCTGGAGTACTGTGTCCAGTTCTTGGTGCCACAATTGACAAGCTAGAACATGTGCAGGTGAGGGTGACCAAGATGATCAAGAGTATGGAAGCCAAGCCTTATGAGGAACAGTTGAGGGAATTAGTTATGATTCAAGTTCAAGTGGAAAAAAGGAGAGTCATTAAACACAGGAATAACTTTTTGACAGTAAGAGCTATATGAACAGTAGAAAAGACTCCTACAAGAGGTGATGGACTCTCCTCCTTGGAGGTTTTCAAGTAGAAATTGGATAGCCATCTCTCTACCGGAGACTCCTGCATTGCAGGGAATTGGGCTAGATGACTCTTGTAGTCCCTTCCAACTCTAAAATTTTATGATTCTATAATTTTATGACAGAAGGGTAGATTTTGGCAAAGCGTTTGGAGAAATGTGTTGACATGAAAAGGGAAGTTTGGCAATTGAACCAACTACCTCGAGGGGTAGTGGGCTTGGTGGGGATGCTCTAGCCCTGCATTTCTTGCAACAAGCAGAGCATTGGAAAGGATGGCCTACTATAGGATCCCCTCCAGTTTTATTATTTATGGTATACGAGAAGGGACAGTATGTAAGAGTTCAGTTTTGTCAATTATTCAGCTGAACAACGTTGCACAGATCTGAGGCATTAAGTACTTCAAGATTTCTTAGAAATTTATAAGAAAAGAGATTTTTAATATAAAAACATAGCAGTCTGTAAAAAAACCCCCAAAAACCTGCTCTGGGAAAGCAAGCTTAGCCAAGCAACATTATTCACCTGATCAATACAGATGGTATTATTTTGATAAGGTGCAATAGAAGTTGCTCTAAGTCCACCCATCTACAAGCTCTCAACAGATGATCATCATTAAACCTCTATCAAGCATCTATGTACTGAATTGTACAAATGTGTTCTATTAGTACGTGGTCTGACTATTTCGCAACACTAGTACTCAAGACAAATGGCAGCTGCTGCCCTCTGAGGTCTGAAGTCAAGTCTTTAGGGAATCTCAAAGCCCAAATGGGGAAAAACAAGGGCTGTTCATTAGAGGCTGCTCCAGGCTAAAACTTTCAAGGCTGCCATTAGAACTATATAGAGGCTAATTATTTTTATAAGGCTAAAAAAAAAAACACTACACAATGTGTTCAGATATAAGCAGAAAGTACTTTTTATTCCATTACATTTGAAAACTATTGCTCTTGTCATCAAAACAAAGGCAGTAAGGAACCAAGATTTTAAAGTCACATTACACTAGTTAAAGAATTTAATTTACCAAAGCCAAAAATGAGCTTTAGGGTGTTCACTTTTATTTCATATGAAATAGTCCAAGAAACTGGTACAATCCAATGTGTGTCCTACATCTGCCTTTTGAGACTGAAGAAGGGGAAGATTTGGTATAACACTGGAAAAAGGAAACACCATGGAAATTATGTGTAAATCTGACACTTAATGTATATTCAGGTTCTATTCAGTGCCTGAAAGTGTTAAGCACTAGGGGGTTTTTTTGGGGGGGGGGCACTCAGATCAAGACAAAGAAGCAAGGAAAGAAACAATAATAACACCCCCTCCCAAGGAAGGAGAGTTCTGGTAATAGATAAATCTGTTTTTAATGTTCATGGTCAAATCCAGACCATAGCCAAAAAACTGATCCATAACCATTTTTAAAAATTGCATTAAGACTCTATCAATGCAGATTAAATAATTATTAGAATAATTAGCTCTACGAGTCCATTTAGAGAAAGGCTATTACAGCTTTATTCCTTATAGGAAAAACAACATTTGAAAACAACTATGCTAACTCAGTTAAAGGAAGGAAAATGCAAAGAAAACAGATTGAGAATGATTTATATGAATGCATAGTGCTGAAGTTAATTACAACTAACCCAATAAAATAGTGCCTTTATTATTGTACAGCAAGTAATAGCCTTAGACACAGAAAGCAGAGCTCTTTCTACTCTTTTTCGTATGCTCAGTCCCACAGCACACTACATTAAGAATTAAATAAGTTGTAAATATGCCATACAGAAACAGCAGTTTTTAACTAAAAGCAGAAGACTCCCCTGCTGTTTAACCATTCTGTGTATTCCACTCCGAGCAGGCTTCCTATAAACTGGTGTTATATTGTTGTGCAGTAAATACCTGAAATTACCTTATAACGAGAATTTAATTTTAATACTTAAATAGAGAATTTCAAGGCCACAATGAACTTTTGTAGACACAAACTGCAGAGGTACTACTTTTATCTTTCAAAAGAAATAAGCACTAATTTCATACTGCCATACCATGTATTGATAAAATTATCGTGTTTTAAATACTTATTTCATTCCTTCCAGCATAAAGTTTTCTTTCAAAGCCATATGCATATGTTTGTAAAACATACCTATATAGCAGGCTCACAAAATTCAATATTTATTTATTTCACAAGATTTATACATTGCTTTATCATAATAAAACCTCAAAGCAGTTTACAAAAAGAATAAAACATAATTGTCATTAAAAACCCATTTAAAGGCATTTAAAACTAAATAATTATATCAAGGACAAGCTAAAAACCAGATTAAAACACATGTCAATATTCTCCATATGCCACAGGATTTTCAACCACTTGTGGTACTGTACAGTGGTCTTAGCTAGGACCTCTGAACAAAAATATATTTTGCTGATGGCATGATTCATTGGGTAAGCATCACATCAAACATCCAAATGATTCAACCACAGGAACAAAAAACAAAAAAAATCTGGCCACCTGTCACATTGTTGGCACATCCTTGTGCACTCTAAAGAAAAATGTAAAAACCTACTCTTATTCATTCATTATTCATTTAGGAAATTTTTACACCACCTTTCACCTATAAGAACCCCCGATCTAGCTTACACAGTTAAAATAGAGATGCAAATATATGAAATAAGAACAACAACAAAATACAAAAGAAGTGAGAGCTAAAGACCAGAGCAACACTAAAACCATTTGTAGCAGAAGAAAAGTTAATGTAATCCAAATGCCCAGAAACAAAAATCTATCAATATGTAACCTAAAGGCTAAAACAAAGGGAACTAACTGAACAAATCCTGTATATTAATAGTCAACTCCTTCTCCAATTCTTGTGTAACTAAAACAGCAACATGCATGTACAGAAGGTAGGTATGAGTTGGAGGACCCAAACATTTGTAGTATGTTTATAAAGGAAGGGAGGGGGAAGATTCCCCCCCAACAGTGTGTTCTGAGCAGGCTTAGTGGCTGCAGAATGCTATGAAGTACTGTATGTAGTTACTATGAAGTACTGTAAGTAGAGACCTGCTGAGTCGGGCCAATAGCCAACTAGTTCAGCACCCGGTTCTCCCAAAATAGCTAACCAGATGCCTATCGGAAACCTGCCAACAGGACCTGAGCACAACACCACTCTCCCCTACTGTGGTTTCCAGCACGTGGTATACAGAAGCATACTTCCTCCAAATGTGGGGCTGAATGAACAGAAAACTTGGGGCGGGGGATGGAATGCTATCCTGGGGAAAGCATGGCTTGCTGGCAGGCGTTCTTGGTTTGGACCACTCCACTCAACAGTATTTTTCTGCATCTCCTATATGTGAATATAATATACAGGGTGTTAGGGGAGGAGTAGTACCCACAATGTGAGACACATCAAGCTCCTTCTGGGGTATTTTGTCCACCTTTGGTCCCCACCGTGCACTCAGCTGTCACCTGTGGCTCCCAGAAGCCGTCAGCATGCAACAGCGGCCATACCCAGGAAACTGCTTCAACTGGCTAGCTAAACCAGGTGAGGGTAGCCAATGGGTCTCAAACCCTTGATGAGTTAGGGATTTCCCCTGAATGCGAATATAGGCTCCAGTTGATTGAGTGGGCGAGACTAATAATGAATCCAATTGTCAAGAAGGGGGTTTCTGCACATGTTGTAGAGGGAAGTGAGGGATAGGTGGGGCTCACCAAGCTGGAAAGGCAGCCCATCTAGGAAAGGAAAGCTCTTGATTCTAAACCACTGCTGCCTTGTGGGATATCTTTGGGAGAAGAAAAGGGTAAGGAGCAAACCCTACACAAATCTGGAATAGAGCCCCTAAGATGGTTGGATGGCACCTTGTACATCTCCACTGGGCAACTCCTACAGCCATTTTTTTCTCCAGGGAGTACTCAAAGGTATGCAGTATTGGCATCTCTTTTTGTTGTTGTTAAAGGGTGTGGCACTTACTGTAACAACTTCATGATGAGTAAAGGTAAAGGGTAAAGGGACCCCTGACCATTAGGTCCAGTCGTGGCCGACTCTGGGGTTGCGGTGCTCATCTCACTTTATTGGCCGAGGGAGCCGGTGTACAGCTTCCGGGTCATGTGGCCAGCATGACTAAGCCGCTTCTGGCAAACCAGAGCAGCGCACGGAAACGCTGTTTACCTTCCCATCGGATCGGTAACTATTTATCTACTTGCACTTTGACATGCTTTCGAACAGATAGGTTGGCAGGAGCAAGGACCTAGCAACAGGAGCTCACCCCGTTGCGGGGATTCAAACTGCCGACCTTCAGATCGGCAAGCCCTAGGCTCTGTGGTTTAACCCACAGCGCCACCCGCATCCCTTCATGATGAGTACCAGCACCTATTTTTCGGGGGGGGGGGGGAGAGAGCACTGCTTACAACCAAGCTGGCCAGACACCTCTTTTGAATTAAATATTATCTCTTCTCTGTTCGAAAACAAAACAAACACTGGATGCCAAAAACTGAACACAAACATTCTGCTCTGAGGGCAACTAATATTGGATATCATATCACTAATAAAGTTATGAGGGAAAATGTCCTCTCAGTATCAGACTCTGTAACTACAGTGCCTATTCGCTCTTGCAAGGCCCAATTTAAACCTGCCACACAGCTTTCATTTGTCCATGCCAGTGCTCTGCACTGCCAGATTCTAGTTTAAAACAGCACTTACTATGTCTGCTGTCCCATATGTAAGCATCCTAAATAGGCCAGCAATCTGTGAGCCTGGCAGACACAATGGTAGCATGCTAAAGCTGAACATGTAGAGGCTAGTGCATGTAGTAAGTACTTTTTAAACACAGCCATCTGTGTGGAAAGCCTACACAGATAAGTGATTTATATGTTGCAGTATCAGGTTTAAAATCAAGCCTGGGTAGCAAGAAACTATCTAAATTGCCTCAAAATAACTGCTCCCACATTTATAATTGGTGTAAAAAGCACACAATTGCTACCACACTCTAGACTTTCTATCCTACGGCCAGTCAGCTTGCATCCATTCCCCTAGTCTAGCCCCTTTTTCCTAAGCTCTCAAATTAAAGAGAAAAGCTGTAAAACAGCAGGTTCTCAAATTAAAGCACACTTTATGTTCAGGGGTCTCCACACTTATAGGCTGACTTCCTGTCAGGAAGAGCTCTATTTCACTGCCTAGCCCAATCAGCAGGGAGCTCACAGAATTAAGTGCCAGTTGATATTACTTTGTTTTACATTTACCACCCATGAGAATATTGTTCAAAGATCCAGTTAGAAAACCAGCATGGTATCATCCTTCTGACTAGACTGCCAAACCACAGGGTGTGCTCTCTTAGCACAAAATTCACCTTAAATGGTTGGGTTTTTTAAGTCCTAGTGTGCGAATGAAGCAATAGGATGCCTTGAGGTTTGAGGGGGAGGACGGGGCCCTTGCTTCTGCAGCTAAATTATGACCTTTTAGTTCTTAACATCTGCAGTGGGATACTTTAACTTACAATTGCTCTGCTGTTTTGCCCCCGCCCCCATCAAATAAAACCCCTTACTGAAAATACTGAATTTATATATATTAGAATAATGCAATTTTTCAAGTGTGGTCACTAAAATAATTAAGGGAAATTGAAGCATGTGTGCACACACCAAACAGCAGGACTACATATCTATAATTTATGTTAAAGTGCTGCTTTGTTTTACATATGTTCCTTAATATGTATAAGTGTTTCTGGTGTTCAAGAGATGGTCTCCAACATCCTTTAAGCATAGAGAATCTTATCTTGAACACTACACAATGTTTAGACCAGTTAGGCTAGTCTTCACTCTGATGAATCTAAATGTACGTTTCCTCCTCAGGATCAAAGTTTTCTCTTTTTGGGCGTGGGGGTGGGAATGTTTTGCAAGTTGGAAGAAAAAGCAAATAGGCTGCATGCACTTGGTGCCTCTATGTTTGATCAAGAAACTCTTTTCCACCTCCCAGCCCCCATTGGAGTGATTTTGACAGCACTGAGATTCCTACATTCCAATGTGAAACAGAGAGGAAGTTGTGCTCACGTCACTATGATAATTCACTGTGAGTAATTATCTTTTTGGAATTCAAACATGAGAAGGAAAGGGCCCATCTGAATTTCCAAATCAGCGTCATTGCTTTATAAACATGGCATTTGTGTTCAACCTCCACAGACTTTCCCGGAATTCGAAGGCAGTGTTTATAATAAACCCTTTAAAAAACCCACACATTTAAATAAATTAGGGAGTTTTTATTTCCAACTAGATATTCTGCTATGCCAGGTTGGGAACCTGCGGCCCTCCAATAATTGTTAGACTACAAGTCCCACCTGTCCCAGCCAGTGTTCAATGGTTAGAGATGATGGGAATTTAGTATAACAACATCTATAGGGTCATAGGTTCCCATTCCTGTCCTGTGATGAAGAAACTGAACTCTGCTATTTTCCAAGTAAGCGGTTTAGCAGTGAAGGCAGAAACATACAGGAGGTCCCACATGGTGATACCAGTTATCCAAGTAAGAAAGTTACGACTTTGTAAAAGGTTGTCTGTAGCACATAAAGGGAGAGGGAGGAGATGAGAATGGCATGTCCTGAATGTCCCATTTCAACAGCCCTCTTATTGGAAGCATTTCTCAGAGAAATCAATGACTTAAGTATGTACGATTCAGCAGGAGATGTGCCATGCACCAAACCCCACATAACGCACACAGCTTCTTGCTAAATAAGACTTTAAGTTACAAGAATTTGAAACTGTCCTTTTGCTACCACTTTTCATTTCTGGGTGAACATTCTAGTACCAAATCAGAACTATAGCCTAATCCTGGATTTCTTTATTGATTTCTATGGGCTGTTTCACTTTCAACCCAGGGATAATATAACATGGATTTTGCAATGTGAACCTTGAAATTAACTATCCAGACAAAGGAGATGCTTCTCAGAATGTTTATTCTCTATAGTTCGCAGTCATCTATGTTTTGAAAAGGTTTGGATACTTGCCGCATGGGTCGTACCCAAGATTTCAATGATGTGATTGTTACATGAAAGTTGCATATGGGTCCCCTTGAATTGAGATCTTGTCAGCAATTAGGCTCCTCAGATAAGTATAATAGATCACAAAAGCCTTGCCCTGAGTAAGTACCTTAGCTCAGGGGTCAGCAACCTTTTTCAACCGTGGGCCGGTCCACCGTCCCTCAGACCATGTGGTGGGCCGGACTATATTTTGGGGGGAGAAATGAACAAATTCCTGTGCCCCACAAATAACCCAGAGATGCATTTTAAATTAAAGGACACATTCTACTCATGTAAAAACACGCTGATTCCCGGACCGTCCACGGACCGGACTGAGAAGGCGATTGGGCCGCATCCAGCCCCCAGGCCTTAGGTTGCCTAACCCTGCCTTAGCTTATCACTATGTTTCTTTTAAGTTACAGGTGTATCCACACCAAGTCATGGGCAATTTCAGAGGGAACCCGAGACACAGATTTTTCCAGGCAGCATGCCAGATAGTCAAGGTATTTTATTAGGAGTCACTTAAGTGCAGATTTCTGATTCCTTTTCGTGCATTAAGTAAGTTTTCATAATCCTAACTAGGATACAAGAAATTTATTTATTTTTTAAAAAATGGGTCTACTGGAGCAGGGATTTTACTTCTTATAGCTGAAAGTTGAGGGCTTATTCTAAATCAGATCATCTCAAGTAAAAATGCTGATCTTACAGGAGAGTCCCATGGCGATTTAGTGGTTCTTGCTCTTCCACCACCTATACAAAAGTCTTTTCTTTTGCAATTGCAAGAGTTACATAGAATTTTCACCTATTAATTTAAAGTAATCTGAAAATAACAGTTTTAATCCAAAGGAACAGGATACAGATAGGATGACAGAACTCGCAGCCTTTTCTGGATGCGTCATATGCACCACCTGATATCCTCTCCAAAAAAAGGGTTTAAAATACAAATAAATGTGCAACATCAAACACAAATATTTTAGAGCAGAGAGTATTTTAAAAGACTGAATTTTAATAAGCTTCAGTACAATTAATTCAGAGAAATAGCTCAGTTAATAGATCTGATAAATAAATCATTGTACACATGGGAATCTTCACTTACATGCACTTGAATCTGTATGTGCAACCCTACAGAAATCAGCAGTGTTTTTACTCCAAATAGAATCTAACAATACCTTTATATAAGAATGGTGTACTACAGTAGCAAAGAAGTAGCTCTACATACATTAAGGACATGATTCATTTGAAAGTAACACGAATGCTGAGGATTTCATTCTTTTGGCTGTTTTAATTACTTGGACAGGAAGCTGGGCCCAGACTAGATGGTATTTCTAGTTTCAATGTACTATATGCATTTCTGATAAATGGGAAAAGAATAGATGACCTGGCAGAAGGCTCAGACAATAACATGTGATTTACAGGACATAAATGCAGCTACTATAAGATTTATCTGACAGCCCTCTACGATAGTGGACTGTTGAGTATCCGATGGAATGATTTCTAGTCTGGAAAGTCTACTACTGAGTAGCCATACACATTATTTATTTATTAGATGTTTTGGGTTGAAACCATTTTTAAATGATGCACTTCACAATGCTCAGCCATAAATTTAGCTTTAAACTCTGGAGGGGAGGTAGTGTTATTGGAATGTATGTCAGACTGAATTAGGATGAGCAACACAATGCTTTTATAAAGTGGCCTTGAATGCAACGCTGAGTCCTTCAAAAATGATATTAATGTCAAATAAGCAGGAACACTTTTCTGTTAATATTAAATGCAGAATTCCTTATGTTGCAATAGTTAGGAAGGTAAGTAATCAGTGTCAGAACTGAACGTCACTTTAAAAACTGCTTTAGGATGTTGTGTTATTTTTGTACATTCAGCTGGATTGTTAGGCAGAGCAAAGCAATACTATGTTAAACAACTTAAAATTTTGCCCTCCCAGGGAGGGGGAGAGCTAAGACACTCCAAAGATACATATGGCAGCAAAATACTGCTGAACAAAATGGATTTTTTTACTGTACTACAATACAAAATAATCTTACAAGAGCCTCAACAAAAGTTGTAGTCTTGTCTTGTCTTTTTTAATCCTTGTCAAAATAATGAACATTTTTTTCTCAAACCACAGGTATTTGGGAAATGATGTGTCAGACAAAGCCTAACAGTAAAGCAAGACTAATAGGTATGAGTAAATAATATGAGGTATGAGAGAATTACTGATTAATATTAAGTACATATCACAAAAGTATTAATCAAAGCAGAGATCTAATTTAGCATCATGTCCAACAAATTTGTAAAGTTTTAAATCATGCTTGCAGATGCTTATTTGTAACTACTTTGTATTATTTATGTGATTAAAAACTAGTTTTTGACCTGATCTTTCGATCTTTGGCACTCCTTCCTCTCCATCTCTTCTTAAAAAATTAATTAAACTTTTAGCAAGAGGGTCGCTTCACTTCCCCCCTCCCTTGTCCCACAAAAAGAAAAAAAATCAATCAAACTCAACCCCATCTCCTTCCAGTATCTGTAAAATGTCGAGCTGAAATTCAATTTCATATCTCTCAAGCTTTCATGTAGCAACAGACAGTTTACCTCTTAAGAAAATAAATCACTTCTGTGATTGCCATACTGACCTCTCTGAATTAGGAAAATTCAGAGTGAAAAATGTAATTATCACCCCAGATCAAATCTGTATACATCTGGAGCTAATTTGATTTCTTACACCACTTTTGCACAGTCAACGAAATATTTTAGCTACTCTTTGGTATAAAAGGATGTTATGGGTTTGGTTTGCTGTATTGGTTTATTTCAAGTATTTCATATAAAACGTTATGTTTCACTGCTACCAACTCAACTAACCCATTGCCATATTCTAACATTAGATTACCATTAAAACAGCACTGTGACATGTATGACAAATAGGCACATTAGAGCATGTCATTTATTCCATTTTAGATTGCATCAGTACCAACACTATCCAGTGTGGAGACACAGCAGTTCTCAAGGTACACTTTGTTTTGCTTTTTTGAGCCAAGAAACAAAGGGGACATAACTGAAACTTTGTTATTATTTCCAGTATACAGTAAGGAGCATTTTAACCCAAATAATTTTTATGCATTGAGTGCTAATGTTCAAAATACATTTCAAGTAGTATATCTACACTTCGGAAGATGACATTTTTAAAACAAACAAGCAAACCCTGTCATGGAAAACAAGAACTGAAATTGGATGAAAACTCTAGATTAAGTAACACATAAATTAAGTAACACGTAGCAAGCTTATATGCATTCCAAGGAGAAGAGGAGGAGGAGGAGGAGGAAGAGGAGGATGAGAAAGAAGAAGCAATCCTGTCAACATGGTTCTGACTACATCGCTGAATAATAAGGCAACTAGAAACATAACTGGCTCTTCACTAGTTCATTGCAAAAATCCATTAGGTGTAATCTCCAAAAGTAATTGTTTTTATTGCACTTTATTGTCAATGCAGGTTATTGATTTTTCACACCTTCTATGATTCTTTCATTTGTATTCATGAAATGTCCATCAGCACAGTCTAAATACATTTGGCAATATAAGCACTAAAACGAATAAATCGATGTAAAAAAAACATTAATTTTACATTATCCTTATTCGTCAGGCAAGTAAACCATAAGGGCTTTAAATGAAGGTCAAAGGTTTTGAAATGGGTCAAAACCCTTGACCTCTAGACCAATAACCTTCCCATTAAAAAAGGCTATTTTAAAGTTTTAAGTAGGGGAATTTACTACCAGGAAGGTATCATTTTTAAAATGCCAAAAAGAAAAGCTCGATAGAAACCTCATATATAATTACAATGGAGAAAACTAGGAGATGAGTAAAGTGCTATTTGATCTACTACATACTATTATTTGTTGACAACTCTAATTTTTCAGATTAGATTTTCTGTTAATCAAAGTGAAGTGTAACACTGCTTTTCAGAGCAGCAGACATACTGTGTTTCACAGATCAGAAAATTCAAATAGATGGCAACTGTGGTTCAGTTTTTCCTTCAAGCTAATAAAAAGTGATCAGCAAGGAGCACTATATATTTTAGAGTTTTTTTTACAAATACAAAAAAGCAAAACCTTTTCTTCCAACATATCTGAAATACAATTATACTGAATCCATGTCAAAAACCTTTATTTCACAGATTTACCTGCTTAAATATAAAGTTACTTAATCCAATGTATGGACCATTATTAAAATCCTGGAAAAGGTTAAGGAAACCAAAATTTTAGGACATTATCCAACTGATCACATGAGATAAACTAGTTCGTGGAAAGCTTTTATCTTCAGCTGGTGGGTCATACCCCAGTCTAATAAGGATGCTTTTTGGACCACTATGCATTTTGGACCTTTTTCTTAAGAGAAGGCAAAAGGGAAGGGAAAATATGGGGGAGGGGCGAGGAGAGAGAGAGAAAAGACAGTCATATATGGAAAAAAATTAAAAGTAGGGCCTCATGATGTAGGCTAGGGTTAAAGGTGAATCCAGAAAGGTCAAAGACTACTGCTTCAAATCATAATTGCAATTGTAAAGGATTTTTTTTAGCAGCAACTCACTCTCAAATCAATTGTAACCCACCTGAGAACAAAGTAGCATGACCAGCTCCACAACAGAACTACTAGATTTCATGCACACCAAACCTAAAGAAAAAGAAAATATAAAAGATATATAGTGATCTACTTGGGTTTATGTTGCAATTCATATTTAGTACCTCCTGGAAATCCTACCCAAGAGTCTATTTTGTTAGTATTCTCTCTGTATTGTCAGTATGGTTTATATTAACAAAAGGAGAAATCTTACAGCTTCAATTTGTTTTAGCATTCAATCCTAATATATCAGTATAAAACATGCTAAAAGCAGGCGCCAGTTTTAATCACTGCCATGCAGTATTTTGATATAAAATGATGCCTTGGAGCTATTTAGCTGAGATTACATAAATATTTGTGTTCCAAGTTAATAAACGCATACATAGCATATGGTATATTGATTTATAGTACTTACATTTCTTCACCTTGGAGTGGGTTGATCATTATATATGCAGAGAAGGGAAATGGCTCTATGACCTTTGCTTTCTCCATTGAGCTCTCTCCCTTCAGCCCTCCAGCTATCAATCAAGTTTCCATTTTGTTTCATGGCAGCAGACATCCCAAACACTCTTATTAGTACTTTGACCCTTGACCCTCACCTAAACCTTAGGGGGGAGGAGAGTGCAAGCAGTACCTATACATTTGTGATTAGTTTATAAACTAATTTGGTTATTATTAGCAATTCACACTTCATACTAGTTTCCTAGTATAATGTGAAAAGGTGTTATCACAGCCTAAGATGGTAGAGTTTCTAGTTATTAACCTGTGCTTCAACATATTGAAAACTGTTTTGTTTTGGTTTTGCTCCTCTTTCGGATCAATTATTAATAAAACTAGAAAAGCTAACTAAGTCAGCAATATTCAGCATTTAGTGGGTTAGAAAAATATAAAGTCAATAGAGCTAAAGC
This sequence comes from Podarcis vaucheri, assembly GCF_965113315.1. Taxonomy (NCBI): domain Eukaryota; kingdom Metazoa; phylum Chordata; class Lepidosauria; order Squamata; family Lacertidae; genus Podarcis; species Podarcis vaucheri. The sequence continues at coordinate 40,128,380 of NC_138767.1, forward strand.
TGTAGGGCACCTTTTTACTCATATTCTTCTAAACAAGATGTCACAACAATGTAGCTCCCACTGTAAGCACCATACCTAAAAACATAAAACCAGAAACTCGCCACTCACAATGCAATATAATATAGTCTGCACATCTGTTTCACCATCACACATTGAAATACACAAACCTTTTCAAAAAGATGATTGCTGTAAAATTTAACTACTAGTATTCGAAACAGTTGCTGAAATTTATTCAAGAACCAAATGCTGGTTCTGGAAATACCCACAACAGCCACATTCAAACATAACAGTAAGCCAAGGGCCTAAACTAAACTGCATGAGCTGCATGCTGGTACACGCAGCATGATCACTAGTACTTTTCCTTTCCCCTGGAATGAGTAGGGAATCAAAGTAGGGAAAGCTTAGTGTTATATCTAAACCTGGGATCATGGTTTGTGTGCCCTAAGAAACCACAACTGCTAAACAGGTTTAAACCATGATTTGTTGTTGGCTTACTGGCTGTCAATTGTTAGGACAGAGCAAGGCACGATCCCAGGTTCAGGTGAATGCCTAGCTGTTCCCTTCCATGTTTGTTTATTGCTCATGCCAAGGGAGAAGTAAAGTCGGAGTGATCAGGCTGCATGCACCAGCATGTGCACAGAATGGTTTATTAAGCCAAGAACCATGGCTTAGTAATAGGTGAAAGCATACTTGATATGTACAAAATCTTGTTTCAGGAATTTTACAACACAGGAAAGCGTTTTAAGACTTCTTTTTAAATGGGCAAACCAATTAACATTCTGCATTGAAAGACGCCTCAGTAAAGAAAGCGTCTTCAAAATGGCCGGTGCCAGTTTTTATTGCACATTCCTCTACTATTCTTAGTTAAATAATAACTACATGTTCTGTGAAATGGTTGAAAGAAACCAATTATGATGGAATCATAATCCTTCATAATTTTATTTTGTTACCAAATCTTTCTAGCTTCAAACAGAAGTGTGTTACATGCATCACAGTGAAATATGCCAGTATTGAGAAACCACATATTTGTTTCTATGATCTAATGGACTTCCAATTGCCTTGAAGTGTTCTCCTCTCCAACAAGAGAGTGCCACATCTGTGCCTACGAACACATCATAGTATCTAGTGCCACTCACTTTACCCCCATGGAAGTTGTTATGTGCTCTAATTTGGAGGCATGGTAGAAGTTACTGGAAGAATCACAGAAACTAGACACCTAAATGAAAAATGGGCATTGAAACGGGCAAAGGGGGAAATCAGAACTGTGAATGATGGTATGCTAAGAATCAATCCAGGAGAGGAGAACAAGCCCTTTAAACCAAATTGTCTAGTTCACAAATCATTTCTGCCTCCTAATACTCTATCTTAATTCTGCCCAGCAAAAGACCACCATCTGCCTGCTTTGTTATAAGGCAAGTTTCTCTGTGCAAATCAGTCTCAGATGTTCAAGGGTACTGTGTGTTTCCTGCTCTCCTGTTTCTCTAGAAACTGCCTTTCCCTCTCATGTTTTTCCACTCTACAAATTGCTTCTCTTGGAACTTTTTTGCACGAAGTTTTTCTTATTCATTCAATCTGCAAAATACTGAAGAGAACCTGCTCTCAGCCTCTTTGATATTAAAACTATACAGTACCTTACATTGATCTTGATACACTTGGCTGCTTCAACCTTTGAAACTGACAGCGCATCTAGATCATACAGACTTTTTGCTGGACAAGCAATGCTAAATACATTTCCCCCACCCCCTTTAAAATCAGAACAGAACCCATGCCATCATATGCAAGAAGGAATTTTGCTCTTTAAAAGGCACTAAGCTATTCAATAGTCACAAAGGAATAGAAGAACTGGTTTAATCTAATCTTATATCCTATTTATGGCATTGATAAAGAGAAGATGCTTCAGTCAAAGGCAAAAGTTCAACAAAAATTCTAGTCTACCAGTGAACTTGAATTCTTGCTAAACTTTGCCTATGAATGCCTGTTGAAAAATGATAGCCCCCCCTTTTTTAAAGACTAATGCCACCCAATACTGTTCTGATTCCTACCTCCTACAACTTATAGCAGGAATGGGGAACCTGTTGCTGTCCAGATGTTGTTGAACTCGAATTCCCATCATTCTAGCCAGCATGATGATAGAAGTTATAAGCTCAAGAGTATCTGGAGGGTCAGATGTTCCCCATCAATGACTAAGACAGCTAGAATGATGGCAAGGGTATCTCAACCTGAAACACTGAGAACCAGGCTGTTAAATGAAATTGGTGAAGTATACAAGCCCTTCTGAGTCTAGAATGGCTGTAACATGAAGCCAATGCAGCTACAATAGGCTACATCTTTGATTTAATGGAGTAATGGCAGAGAAGGAGAACAAGAGAGACAAAAAGAGAGGGTTGGCCATGAGAAGAACCAATTTAAAAAGAACATTAGAGAAGGAGAAGTGGATGGAACGAACAGCTTAACAGATAGAACGAGGGCATTTAAGTTCCTGGGGAGGAAGAAAGACCGGGAGACAGGTAGTTGTGCATGTACACTGGAGTTCTCAGCACCCGCTTTCTTAATGCTGGCCCTTACACCCTACAAAAAGGCTAATTCTTGGAGACTGTCCTTTTTAGTATTTGATGTAGCATGAGGGTCTGCAACATGAACAGGGGAAAAAATGACAACTCCAATATGTATATATCACCTTATGAACCTTTGGAGAGCCTACCCATAGTAGATGAAAAATAATCCTACGATTTAGATAATAGAATATCATAGAAGTTAATAAGAAAATTCTAGTGTGATTTGGGTATTGCTTAAAGAATTCCATTACATAAAAAGTAACATTAAAAACTTGCATTTTTAAATATTAAAGTATTTAACCTTATAAGGAATTAAAGGGGGGAACTTACTTGTACCTTCTATCAGTAGCTCTTGCCCATGGCTACCCAAAAGAGTACGTGACAGGAAAGGAGCAAAATCCACAAATATCTCTCTCAGAAGTGGGGCAGCCTTTTCCAAAGCATGCTCAAGCCTTTCTGTAATGCTAAGAGATTGACAAGGTTGAAGAGGGGGACCCCAGGAAGCTAAAATGCTGAAAGAATATGAATATATGTGCACAAAAGTACAAAATGCATCAACAGGAGTTCCCAAACCAGTTGCTAAACACCACTGTGCTTTATTTCTTTTTAAGTTACAGTAGTAGTGATAGAAATCTAAAACTTCCTATTGACCTCAAATGAAAGAGCACAATCCACTCCGAAGTGAAGAGTGAGTCCCATAATTACTTAAATAAATAGGAAAGTGATACACCCCGGTTCAAGAAAGTTAAAAGTTATTTAAAAAATACCTCATGTTTGAAGCAGAATCCTCAGGCACAGAAGAAACTGTAGGAACAGATGGTAATCTTGAATTTGACGATCCACTGCCTGCAGAAGATTTTAATAGAGCTTAGATAGCATATTAGCATATGAAGCTTCCTTAAATGGATTCAGACCATGGGTCCATCAAATTCAGAGCTGTTTACTGAGACAATACTCTGTGGTAACAGCTCTCCACAGCCTTAAGCAGAGATCTTCATTAGTTCTATTATCCAAGATCCTTTTAGCTCAAGATACCAGTGACTGAAATGTACATCATCAGTGGAAAACCAGGCCATTACGGCCAAGCCATGCCCACCTGCCAAGTGACATATGATGTAGGAAGGGTAAAAGGCACCTGGACCAAAAGGAGCTTCTGAAATGCCTATTAGCTGATGATTGGTGCTTCAGATGAATCATGTACAGTGCTTCTGAGAACAGCAGTCTTTGCAAGCCCCTTACAAATAACCCTGTGGTGCTTTGAAGTCCCAACAATCAGATTCAAAGCACCACATCACTTGCTGTAATGTCAGGTGAGTGGTCCCACCCTCCAGTCCAAATGGGATGTAGGGGAGATAAGGATCTGGTTGTTGGGATCAACTTCCTTGACAGGGTTAAGCTATGCCCTGTCTGTATCTGCACAGGAAGCAGACAGGTCACACACCCTAATTCCATGCTTTCACACAATGAATGCCCCCAAAATGCACATGTGGGCTTGATATTACCTGTATTAATTTTCACATTTTTATTTGATTTACACAGCTCCCTCTCTAGCTTTGCAACATTTGTTGCAAAGATGCTGCTTAACAAAGTTCCTTGTGCATCAAAGGCCTGGCATTCTCACAAAGTGAGATACAGGCTTCCTTTTTAAGCAAGTTTGCAGTACACTTCTGTTACATGGTCCACCGCAAATCAACTAGCAGTCCTCCATGTTGCCAGAAGTGTGCCTGAACCACTATAAATTCTGAACCACTGAAACAAGGTCAGCAATAAATATGAAGACATCCTGGATAACACTTGCAAACATGTTGCTGTTGCATACCCTACCACCTGCCATGACACTAGTACCTCTTTAGCATTCCATATGCAGCCATCTCTAGGCACTCAGCCTTCAGTGGTGGTGCTTCAGAAATATGTCCTCCATCACATATATCTTTTGAAAAATAGTCTACCTTGGGGACAGGAGAGGGTTGGGGGAAAAGGGTGATACAATGCAAGGGACAATTTCATCAGGGAAAGTCAGGTCACGGATGTTTTGGACACAACAAAGGGCTAAAATAAGGATGCCAGATGCTGTGGGAGGGGGCAATAATGGTTTGCTATTGTTCTTAGCTTCATTATGTGAGATACACACCACACACACACAAACATTGTAATTTTATGTTGAGAACCACCTTGACATCTACGGATGAAGGGTGGTATACAAATTTAATCAATAATAATATTAAAATCTGAGATAATTTTTTCCACTAATAGCTTGCAGGACTTTCCAACAGAAGCATCAATGCCAACATCTCTTCCTTCAGGTCAGAGACTGTTGACTGACAGATTGATTGTTTTCATAACATTTATATACCGATTGACTGTAAAAAGAAAACCTCAAAACAGTTTATAAAAGACAAAAACAGTACAATCGATAGAAAATTACAACCCTACTTTGAAATATACAAAAGTTAAAACACTAAAACTGATTAAAATGACCTCAACTTTTCTAAGCACCTGGGTAGGCTTGTCTAAACAGGAATGTTTTCAGTAGGCTCTAAGAAGAGTACAGTGAAGGCACCTGCTTGATTTCAATAAGCAGGTAGTTCCAAAATGCAGGCGCTGCCACAGTAAACAATCGAGTTCTTACAAATGCAGAACAGGTATTATGTGGCACCTGTAGTTGTGCCAATTGAAGCAGTTGAGTGGGCACATGTAGGGTAAGGCACACAGTATAACACACACATACGCTTATACATACACAAACACATGTGTTTGCTATTGTGTGGACAACATAGCTTAATTCTTAATATAGACCTGGAATAGTGGTTCTCCAATTGTGAGACAGTCCTGACTCCTTTTCTGTACCTTGGACCGATATATGAAAAAGTAACGATGTATGGAGTCTTAACAGTTTATCATGCTAGTTGCACTTTTGAGAGGAAAGATGGAGAGGAGGAAGAAAGAAGTCCCACTTCTTTTTCTTTCCTTTGGAAACTTGAAATGTTTTGGGGATCCTATTTGTTTAGAGCTTGCTAACCCTAGGCAAAATTTAAGAGTAAGCACTATCAGGCAAAGAATCTGTTTTCTTCCAAAGGGAAAGCATTCCTAACCACCTTGGGTAGCTAACTTTGACAAAAAGTATGAACTGCTATCAGTTAAAACTTGCCTCTATGTAGCAGGCCTAGGAAATAACCTCAAAAAACCCTACTAGTATTTTTGTTCAAAGTGAATAAGATAAAGTTGTTCCAATAAGAGTACACCTGTGATCTTAAAAATTTGTTTGCTCCTCAGAAACATAATTGCCAGGTATCAAATAGTAACTGGAGGGGCTGAAGCATGTAGCAGAATGAAACCTTCCTAAAGCTTCAAATATTGGGGTGCGGGTAGGAACAGACCAATTCCATAATGACCTGATCTATCAAAATAGGATGCCTCTATTTCTCCAACATACGATGGACGGACAACACAAAGCTTGAGATTTGTTTCTAATTATTATTTGAGGCTCTGCCCATGATTTTGTTCTGCTGTTGCCCCAGTTTTTGCTGCCATGTTTCCTAATGAGTAGAAGAATGCCAGACACAGTAAATGGCAGTGAATAGGTGGGGAATCTATAGGTGAAGAATCCATAAAAAGAGGTGCAATGAATCGTATTGTTGTAGAGTTGGAAGGGGCCACCAAGTGTCATCTAATCTAACCTCCTGCAATGCAGGGATCTTAGCTTAAGCACCCATGATATGACAGATGGCCATCCAACCTCTGCTTGAAAACCTTCAATGATGGAGAGTCCACCACCTTCCAGGCGAGTCCATCTCACTGTTGAACAGCTCTTACCATCTGAAAGCTATTCCTAACATTTAGTCAGAATCTCCTTTATTGTAATTTGAATCCATTGATTTGGGTCCTACCCTCTGGAGCAGGAGAAAACAAGCTTGCTCCATCTTCCATGGGACAGCCCTTCAGATATTTGAAGATGGCTATCATACCATTACTCAAGTCTTCTCTTTCTTCAGGCTAAACATACCCTACTCCCTCAACTGTTGCTCACAAGGCTTCCAGACCCTTATCTGACTCAGTCTAAGTAGAAAGTTGTGCTCATTTTCTGCTTGCAGTAGACAGCAACATGGTAGGCTGACTTTGATGCAATGCCAACATGCAGTTTAGCAATAAAACAATGGGCGATATTCAACTAAGTTTTACTAAGAAACACTGAAATTAATTAATATGACTAAGTTCAGTCCATTGATTTCACTACTCTGAGTAAAACGTAGTTGAATATAACCTAATGAATCAATTTGAGCCACTGGCTCAGACACTCCCTACTGCCCTCTGGCATGGCCATCAGGAGATTGGAAGAATTTCCTTCTGTTTTTAATTAATCACAGTTTCTCATGCCATCCAAACCTGGCCAACTATGACTAATGTTAACTATACTTAGCGGAAAGAAGCCAACTTTAAACCATAGTTTCTGAAGTTGGCTTGCTTTCACTAGCCATACTTAAGATTAATCACAGTTTAGGGACGCGGGTGGTGCTGTGGTCTAAACCACTGAGTCTTGGGCTTGCCAATCAGAACATCGGAGGCTAGAATCCCTGTGACAGGGTGAGCTCCCATTGCTCAGTCCCAGCTCCTGCCAACCGAGCAGTTCGAAAGCACGTCGAAGTGCAAGTATATAAATAGGTACCACTCCGGTAGATAAAGTAGATAAATAGGTACCACTCCGGGAAGGTAAATGGCATTTCCGTGTGCTGCTCTGGTTTCACCAGAAGTGGCTTAATCATGCTGGCCACATGACCCAGAAAAACTGTCTGTGGACAAACGGCGGCTCCCTCGGCCAGTAAAGCGAGATGAGCGCCACAACCCCAGAGTTGTTTGCGACTGGACTTAACTGTCAGGGGTCCTTTACCTTTTTGAACACACTAAACTGTAGTTAATCTAAGACAATTAAAAATTTTCCAATCTCCTTGTGACCATGTCAGAGGTGGTAGTAGTAATAGTTATGTGTATTCTAACATTTGTGCAAAAATACAAATCTGAAATAGTCTGCATATAATATTGCTAGAATGCTAGTAAACAACTGAAAATTTCAACTGTAGCATTTAAAATGTTTTTTAATTTGCCAAATATAGATATTACCACACATTTCAGAAGGCAAACCAGTAAGTCCAAAAATATGTTTTATTGGGTTTCGGGTTTTTTAGTTGTTAACAATCCTGACCCCTCAGGATATAACTATAAATTTAAAAGAAATAATGTTAAGCTATCTAAAATATCAGCCCTTGATTTTGGACATTCAGAATAAGCAATACAGCTTTTAGTTACTCTAACTAGCTGAACAAATAGGTTTATGATAGAAAACCTGGCACACTTCCAGCTAAAATTAAGTTTTTTATTGTGGCACATGCTGCTTCAAGTTACATTTCCCATGCAGCTAGAATCAGCTGAATAAATGCAGCAGTGAAACTCATCTGTACTTTACCTTGGAAAGGGAAAGCGTCCACACAATCGTCTCATCCCCAAAGTAAGCCCCCAATCAAGGCCTGCATCTTGGCAGTAATCTTAAATGATTATCACTTAATTATACCAGTTATCTCAATAGTGGCACTGGTTTGTCTAGCTCAGTGGTTTTTAAACTTTTTTTTCTCTGAGCCACACTTTCAGAATAAAAATCTTCTCATGCCACACCAATATTTTTATTGACAAGAAATGGGAAACAAGGAAACAACAACTAGAAGTGTTAGATTTATAACACAGAACACAACTACTTTATAATATGATCATGAGACATCCAGAAAGTATAAAACAATGCAGCTATATAGGAACACGAATCATTCCCAAAATATAATATTGATTGTCCTTAAATCTTCCAGCCACAATTGCCACCCTCTCCTGCCACACCCGTATGGCACATCACACCCTTTGAGAACCACTGGTCTAGCCAGAACATTTGAAAACAACCATCTGCTTTAAACAGAGGTTGATGACATCAAATTAAGCTGAATACAAAGAAACGCTACACAATCTGGGGGGGGGGGACATAGCAAATGATTTTTATGGAAAATCCATGTGTGTCATGCTTGTGGATTAGTGATTTTGCTTTTAAATTTGAATTGTGGGTCACTGTTGGACAGACTGACTTTTTGATAGCAAGAAAATAAAATGTTGTCCACCAGGGAAATTTCCCCAAAAGCACTTTTAAACAACAACAAATATTCTAATGATGCCTATAATCTCAATCTTTTTAAAACTGTAATCCAAGGCAACATATTTCTTTCAGCAAACAAGATCATTTAAAAATGGGCAAAGAACAAAAATGCCAATTACATGTTATTTTGCAGAAGACTTCAAAGCAGTATTTCATGTAAAAGCACTTTGAATAAGGACTAAATGTAGTTTTCAACTACAGGTTTCATTTAAGGGATAGCTTTTGTGCATTTAGAGGAAAAGAGACATTTCAGAAGCATGTTTTCATCTAAAACACACATGCAAGTAAGTGCGGTAGCTACTTCAAACATGTGGAACCAAAGTGACTTATCTCTCTTATCCTTTCACTGATAAACTGGCTCCTTCAAACTGACAGTTTTACAGACATTTGCAAGGACATAAAAGAAAATGCAAATAGATCATCTGTCTCGCACCCTTCTAGTGAAAGCTTATTGTTTATTCAAGGTCCCCAAGGGTCTAAACAAATAATGTCTCTAGCAATAAACTGTCCTTAAAAGGAAGTGCTGCTCCCAAAATGCTTGCATGTCTTTGAATGTACATATGCAAAGAAAAGTGATACCTAATGTGCAGTTTAATGACAAGGCCACAGCTACTAGAAAAAGCCGCCCCCGCCTCCCTTGTCTAACAAAGTCCAGCAAGGATCAGAAACAAAGGATTTCTTTTTTAAAAGGAGTATCTAGTTAAGCAATGATTTGGTTTCCTTGCCCAAAACTTTCTGGGCCAGTCTACAGGGAGTAAACAAAGAAAAAATTAAACTACTAAAGATAAATTATTATTTACTTTAAAAAAAGAAATCCTTTTCTCTATACCAAGAAGTGCACAACATTATTTTGCTGCAAAAACCTTCCAAGCAAGCAGGGCAACATTAAGGAAACCCTATGGGGCACAATCATTACTCTTCAGCATAACTCAGCAGCTGAATTGCCTAACCCGGACTTCCTCAGCCTTGGCCCTCCAGATATTTTTGGCCAACAACTCCCATGATCCCTAGCTAGCAGGACCAGTGGTCAGGGTTGATGGGAATTGTAGTCTCAAAACATCTGGAGGGCCAAGGTTGAGGAACCCTGGCCTAACCCACTGTTGGCCAAACTTGGCCCTCCAGCTGTTTTGGGACTACAACTCCCATCATCTCTGTCACGGTCCAGTTCATGGGCGATCGAAGTCCCGGCCGGGATGTCAGGACCAGGGGCAAGATGGCGGGGTGGGAGCAGGAACGGGGGTCCAGGAGTCAGGAGACAGGAGCCAAGAGTCTGAGGGTCAGAGAGCCGGGAGTCAAAAAGCCAAGGGACAGGAAGCAAGGAGTCAAGACGTCAAGCTTCCGAGGATCAAGAAGCAGGGAGTCAAGAAGCCGAGGTTCAAGGATCAGGAAGCAAGAAGCCAAACGCAGCAAGGCAGGAAGCATGTTGCTGTGGCAAAGAGCCGAAGGGAAATGCTGACCTTATGTCCCCTCCCAGCTCTTGCCAACAGGTGCTGTGAGTTACCAATTGGCCTCACCTGTGAGGCAACACCTTGCCTCTTCAGAACAAACTTAGGAAGGCCCCAGTCCTGCAAAGACCTATTGGACACAGGACCTGGCTCCTGCACAAACACCTGATAATCTCTAGCTAACAGGACCAGTGGTCAGGGATGATGGGAAATGTAGTCCCAAAACAGCTGGAGGGCCGAGTTTGGCCACCACTGCCAAACCATCAGTTTGGAATGTTCAGTTTTACACATTCATTGCATGAAGCCCAGGCATCGCCTCGTGAGCTGGCATTTATGTTCTGGGGACACCATACCTTCCTTACCTACTTGTTACTGGAGAAACTGCAACTGTTCCCCTAGGTGGCATTTTCACTGCCATTCAGAATGTGGCTGCGTAAGTGAGCAATGTGTGGTAAAGCACCTGCTTTGCATGATGACAGTTCTAGCTCAGTCCCTAGCGTTGCCAGGCAGCAATGCCGAGTTCCTTACCTGAGACCCTGGAAATGTGTTGCAAATAGACAATTCCAGGTAGATGGACCAAGTGGCCATCCAAAGTGGCTTATGTAACCCACCTGGTGTTCCTCATCTAAAGCATCTGAGCGTCATGGTTTCTGGGATGGTGAGTGAGGGACTTAGCAAATGAACCATAAATAAGAACTACAGCACATTTATTTGCAATTTTGCTTTCCACAATTCATCTCCATTTCTCCTTACTTACCAGGAGAACCTCCCATTGCATCTGGAGCTTGGGCAGAATCCAAAGAAGAAACCACACTGACAGCATTTCTGGGCAAATTTATAGTGGATGTAGAGGCAGCCACGGACTTCTTTGGTGCCACAACAACACTCCTATGAGGGGAGAGAAAAAACATACAATTCAAGAACCCTTGAATGTTTAAGGATATCTGAGTATAGTCTTATGATATTCCAAATTCCGATTTCTGCAAACCAAAAGCTTTCAGCCAGGTTTGAAGGTTCATATATTACCAAATAAATAAATAAGAATTAAAAAATTGTCCCGTAGCACCTTAGAGACCAACTACGACATTACCAGTTTTACTTTTTGCAAGGCTATTGTTATAGAAAGTATGATAACATCCCACATTTTTATATTAACTGCTCCAAAAGGATAGTAAACAAAAAATGCTGTTTGTTAGAGCATAGCAGTCACCACTGGAGGCAGTGCTACTTCAAAAATTTAAACACTTCTGCTTAAAGTACATTAAGAGAAGTACAATAGGAGAATACACATAAGAAGACTAAATCTCTTCCTTAGAATCTTCAGTTCCTTGGTAACTCATTGCAGAAATGACCTAAGAAATCAATGGCCTGTTTGTATTAATACGTCTCACATGATTACTCAAAACTGAATACAACTCCTGTTTCAGGCATCAGGGAAAAGAATATCTTTTGCATTACTAAGACATAATTATGACAAACCAATTTCAATTAAACAGTAATGCTTTATTCCAAACACCTAAAAGGCCCAGTTAAACATACGCTAAAGACACTTTTAATTGCAAGTTAGCTCCATAAACATGCAAAACCTCAGCTAATGAGCTAAAGACTACAGCTGATATATTGTGCACTCCCAGAGCAGTGCTTCCTTTTAATTACCTGGTGTTAACTATAAGCCAAAAGTCTTCAACATTCAATTTATTTAATCACATCTTCTGTTGACAGTATTGTAAGTACAGGTTGAACGTATTCCCTTAATAGCATTAAAATATATTCAGTTTCTAAATAAAGTGCGTTAAAACTAGCTCCAAGTTCACATACGATATATAAAAAACTTTTCAACACTTTATAAATGTAATTTTAAAAAGACAAATTTTCATTGTTCTCATTTTAAGTCCCAGTTATTATTATAATAACACTAAACCATATCCTTGATTAACTAACTGTTCTGAACACTATTCACTATAGACATGGCAGCGTGTGCCATATCATTATAAGGGTGACTGCTAATGTTAACTATACTCTAAAAGATGGAAGCAACAGCCACCTGAGCCCCAAGCCAAGAGAATGTGTTTAAAACCATGAATTCTTCTCACATATACGTAGAGTTGCACTGAACAAATGCACTGCATAAGGAAACTAATACCAATGTGTTTGTGAACTCTGGACCTGATCCTAAATTCACAAATGAGTAGCACTGAATTAAATTAAATGTGTACATAAAGACTAGGGTCATAGCTAGCCAAATTCAGTATCCTGATACTCAGAATTTATGTCTGAATTAAAAACAGAAATGAGGTGATTACAATAAGGATGATCAAATATGCACCCAAAATTAGAAACTTTTAAGAATACTGGTGGGGGATTTAATATATATTTCTGCATAAGTGTCAACTAAGGGATTGGCTCTTCTGGGTAGAATCCAGAAGGGACCTGCAACTAATTTCGTTAGAAACACCAAATTTTCCCCTTGGTATCCACTCTTGAGAACAGAGCATTTTGGAGCTAGTTGTTTGACTAAACTCTCACCAGTTTCCTTAAGAAATGCCTTTCTGAGATGCGTTTCCAAGTGATGCCCACTGCAGTCTTGGACAGCTGCAACAACAAGGTCCCATATTCAGACAAGACTTTGTATTTGTCGTCAACCTCAGGTGGAAGACATCACTCATTGTCTGTTAGTCTGCCCTTTATATAGAGACTCAAGAGATCACTTTCTAAAACCTTTGTTCATACAAGCAAGCAAGCACACCCTGGCAGAAATGGTTTTGCCATTTTATTGTCATTCATATTGTGAATGACAATAAAAGCTTCGTAGCACACCAAGTGGCTTTCTATGCACTGGCTGCAAAAGAAATCAGGAAAAATGAATTACGGTAGATGAAATCACTATAAATTGTTGAAATCAAGCTGGATCTGAGTTTGTTCATGTCTCTGGCAACTTCTCTCTTTTACATCATGGATGTTAGCAACTTGGATTTTAAAAGGGGGGAAATTCATTAGAATTGGAGCTGTAAGCGATGCTGGAGGGAAACTGTTTTAATACTCAGGAACTTGGCAATATCTTTGCAGCTTTTTCTATTATGGATGGATTTTTCGTGCTATTTTATGAATAGTATTGCTTAATACAAGTTTGTCATGGCCTTTGGCTAGATCAACTGAACTGAACTGAAATATATTTCTAGGTACAGTATATACATTTATTTTCTCTATCCATTTCAGTTTGGTTTTAGAATAGGATATAGTACAGAGACAGTGATAGTGACATTTGTGAATAATCTGCGTCTAGATATTTAGGAAAATGGTGCTGTGGTTTAAACCACAGAGCCTAGGACTTGCCGGTCAGAAGGTCGGCGGTTCGAATATCCACGACGGGGTGAGCTCCCGTTGCTCGGTCCCTGCTCCTGCCAACCTAGCAGTTTGAAAGCACGTCAAAGTGCAAGTAGATAAATAGGTACCGCTCCAGCGGGAAGGTAAATGGCGTTTCCGTGTGCTGCCCTGGTTCGCCAGAAGCAGCTTAGTCATGCTGGCCACATGACCCGGAAGCTGTACGCCGGCTCCCTCGGCCAATAAAGTGAGATGAGCGCCGCAACCCCAGAGTTGGCTACGACTGGACCTAACAGTCAGGGGTCCCTTTACTTTATAATAAATTAGTTCAATGGTTCCCAATTAGGGGTCTGGGGGCCCCTGATGGTCTACAGAAAACACCCAGGGGGTCTCCATCCCCATCCCTTGCCTTCCCCCAACTAAATTTTTACATTTTTGCATGGTAATATCACAAATTTTGTGTTCTGTTTTAGCACTGTGCTTTTTTCAATATATTGGCAAAATTGGTTTTGAAATCACACCACGATAACGATTTTGACCCAGCAATACACAGCAATATATTGCTCCTTGCATGAGGGAGAACAGGGCAACCGATTTGAAGCACCACACCGATATCACATGATGATAATGCTGCTCTGCCTCAGTGCACTTTTCTCAGTCAGCAGGAAAGCAGCAGCAGCCACAGTGGATGTGTATCCTTGCTGACTGCCCCATCCCTACGCCCTCAAAACATGCAGCACAGCTGCTCCTTCTCTCATCCCCACGCCTGATCGGCACATCCACCTACCCACCCGCCCAGTCTCTGTGACTGCTCCTTCCCTCATCTGCCTGCTTCATCTCCAATTTCAGACATAGTGATGTTTAGCTGCTGATATATCAACATGTTGAAAACCAGTTATTGCTCAGCCTTAGTCTGTTTTTCAGTGGTACCTCGGGTTACGTTACCTTCGGGTAACGTAACTTTTGGGTTGCGAACACGGCAAACCCAGAAGTGTATACTTCTGGGTTTTGCTGCACGCGTGCCGCGGCGCCTCAACTTGAATACTTTTCGGGGTACATACAGACCCCGGAACGAATTAAGTTCGTATCTGGAGTGTCCACTGTATACCTAAATTCCTTTGCTTATTAAGGGGGCTACCTCACATTTTGTTCAAAAATGTTGTTTTGCAGAGGTAGCTACCATAGAATTAACAAAATTTTCAAAGGTAGGGGTTCCGTGGCTTGGATTTTGAAAAATAAGGAGTCCTCAATAATTAGCTAGCTGAGAATCACTGAATTAGTTCATTTATTACATGTATTATTAAATATATTAAATCCCCACGGTAAGGCAATGAGTGCTGCTGTTTTATTTAAAGGACAGGCTTGAAAAGACTGTTGGTGGTACAGAGTAGGAGCTTGAAGGGTACTCCTTTGAATATCACTTCATCCAACTAATGAATTATAAAAAGAGAGAAGACTTTAGTGTGAGCATCCAGTATCCCAAAGGTCGGATGCAATCTCGTGAACCACATGCAGGAAATCTGAAGCAGCCCTGAGGGTGCAAAGTGAAACCTAGAGACTAAACTGTACAGTGGCAGGGGGATATCTGTATGGTCAGGAACTGGATCAGCATGGGGTAACATTTAAAGGGCCTCTGACTTTGACCTTTTCATTCCCTCTGAACAGCGCTTGCAGATGTTACAACTTTCTGCACCTGTCCCTTGTCCACAAAACCCGCCACAACACTCAGCAAATACAAGTATATGCCAAAACCCTCTGCAGAAAAACCAGCAACATACACTTGGGAGTCTTCCTGGACTGGACTGGTTGGAAGGAGGCTGGCCTATACAAAGGTGAAAGGTCAGTCACAGAGCACTGAAAATTAGTGCGGCTCTTTAGAATTTGGGGGGGGGATAGGTAATAGGGGCTGGTTTTACTCTACTAGTTCAAAAACAACCCAATCTTTGATTGCACCTCTGTAGGAGTAAGCTTAACGAAGAAACAAGGCAGCACACATTTGAAACTTGTTAAAATTGTTAATAAGCCACATGCAACATGTAAAGGGTGAAGGATGGTGGTTAAAGTCACCCTTGTGCGTTTTGTCAATTCGCCACTCCTAATCTGACATGACAAAGGAATAAAAGAACAATGTCATAGTTCAGTTAGTTTCTAGCATTTGACAGAGACTAATGGTCTCATGCCTTTGAGGGAGGAGCCTATAAGCCTTCACCATATATATTTATTTATTAAGTTAAAAAATGAAACCTATAAAATTGGAGAGCATGTGTGCTTTTCGAACAAGTTTTCACTGCACAGAGCAGTCAATGTTGCAGCTTTCTCTCATCTTTACTTCCTAAAAACAAAACAAAAACCATAAACAGTACTGACCTTATAAAATATGGGTTTTAGTCACAATTAAACAGAATCATATTATTCATCAGGACTATTAAACTAACTACCAATGTCTTTACAGTAACAACAACAGCAACAAAAAAGTAGTTTTGTTCCTGAAAGGTTACAGAGGACAAAACACTGCAAATAGGCTGCTAATTCAGTGTCTCTACTGGCTTAATGAAAGAGTCAGACCAGGCCTTGAACTTTTATCAAGATAAATCCCTGTCACCCACTAATCACCAGACTGGATCTTCACATAAGATAAAAGAGTAATTTTTGGCATGGGAATGAGCGCACACACCTTGTTGTTTGCAAAAACCCACAACCTGGCACTCTTTCAGCAAGGTTTCACTCACATAGCTGTTACTGTATACTCTCCAGCTATGCCTGGAAAGTTGATAATCCTTAAGATATGAGGAGAGTTTTGATTTCTGACACAACATTCCTGAGATAAATGCAGGATCAGAGAGATGCTTTGAAAGTCCCAGAGATGCTTTGCCGTAAAACTGCTACATGGGGGGAAAAAACTTTTAACAAGGTGTCTTTTCCAACTCACCCACCTCTCCACCCCCCACAGAAAAAAATGAAAAACATGAACTCACTGGGCTTTGTGTTCTGCACCAGACAATATATTAAATATAAACCAGACACACTAAGTTATACAGAGCATCCTGAAGTCTGCTTGTCCAAAGTTTCCCACTGTAATGTTAGTATATTGGTGTGTCCCTGGAGATGAAAACCTCTTTTTGAATGTAGCTCCAGTTTCCTGAATACAAGGTCATAACCTATTCTATCCACCCTCACCCCAGAACTGCAACAGACCCTTAGATGTCATCTGAAAGAAAACATGTTTTCCCACCAAATTTACAGCATCAAGACTGGATGACTTTAAAACTGATAGCTGCAGGTTTTTTTAGCTGTTCACATTTTTAAATAGGTGTTCTGTACCCACAAATGTCTTGATTACCTTCTCTAATCTATAAAATGTTTTGGATTCAGGATCTTAAGAAGATCCATGTTACACTTAACAAGTGCATAGTGTATTAAAATAAATCTTAAGAGTAAAAGGTTGTAACTTGTGACCATAGAATGGAAAAAGTAAGAGCAAGACATCATTCATAAATGTATTTTTGAGTCTACAGTCACTGACTTCATTCAGTCTTTGCTACATTAAACTGAGCACTTGCTAGCACAGCTAGATCAAGAGATGATTTGGCAAAGGCCTATGAATATAAAGAAGTGAGTATCATTGATACTGAGGACCGGACATTATGTAAGGGAGACACAGACAGCTGCAGGATACGGCATGTGGTACAAAACTGATTACACTGTATGGGATGGCTATACCATGATGCAATCTTGAACTAAGTGGAGGCTGGGGGCCATGGAGTCGGTCACGACTGGACCTAATGGCCAGGGGTCCCTTTATCTTAAGTGTAATGTTAAGTAAAATTGGATGCTAGAATGAAATCAATCCCCTGAAAATGTCTGACATATTGTTTTAGTTTAGAATTATCTGCATTGTTACGTCAAATAATTTTTTCTACAGAATTGTGTAAAATTATTTGCAGAGACTCTGAAGCAAACAGTCCCAAACAATGTTTATGCTGCTATCACAACACCAGATTATTTTTTTAAAAAAAAACCCTCACGTTGTTCACAGTTTTAAGTAAAATAGATTTAAAATGCAATATTTCTTACCTGTCAAAGGATCGAAACTGTACAGGTTGTTCGGCAGCACCATCCCCAAGGATTCCAAGAAAAGCTGGTGGAAGAACTGCCGGGTCAACTGTGGCCCCATCTGCAGGAGCACTGACCAAACTTCTTAGGATATCTTTCACATTGACATTTTTTGCCGTTTGCACAGAGGATGCAGTTTTAGTGTCCATCTCAGTCTGCACTTCACTTCTGCTTTCTTGAGATTTATAGACTTCTGAAGAAAGCGTACACAGTACTTCACTGATTGCATCTGGGCCTGCAATGACGCTTTGTATTTCTGCTTCTGTAGCAGCTTCAGAACTGTGGTCTAATCCGGAATGTGCTTCCTCCTCAATACCTGAATCTCTTCTTTGCACAGACGCAACACTTTCCAACTCCTCGGCAGGTATGGGAGCCACGGCGGTAGTAGCTGCAGATGGGTTTTCTGCATCTTGAAAGATACACAGAAGGAAATTGTCATCAGAAGTTTACATTAAGGTTCCAGCAATACGTTTCTCAACAAACGTCAGTTTATAATGAAAAGAGGTTTCAAAAAAGGAGATACCACAGAGAGAAACAGTAGTTTACACCAGGCGTAGGCAACCTAAGGCCCAGGGGCCGTACGCAGCCCAATTGCCTTCTCAGTCTGGCCCACGGATGGTCCGGGAATCAGCATGTTTTTACATGAGTAGAATGTGTGCTTTTATTTAAAATGCATCTCTGGGTTATTTGTGGGGCATAGGAATTCGTTCATCCCCCCCAAAAAAAATATAGTCCAGCCCCCCCACAAGGTCTGAGGGACGGTGGACCGGCCCCCTGCTGAAAAAGTTTGCTGACTCCGGTTTACACTTTCATTCCAACCACATTTACTCAAAATCAAGGGCACGCCTGTCGTGCTAGTCGCACCACTGAAGCAGGAGGTATCAGCATGTGTTGTGTGTCGGAGCCCTTAAGAGGAGCATTCACACACTCACTTGGGCACACGCAGGGATGGAAGGGTATAGGTGGGCAGACATGCCAAAATAACAGAATAAAACACAGCAGAAAACACAATTCAGTAAAATATGTAACTATGCTGATATGGCCTTTTAGCCATTTGCATTTGGAAGCACCTCCACACCAAACTGTCCTCCATTTTGGCCCAAAGCGCCAAAATGTGAATATAAGTATTTTTATCAATTTAGCAGTCATTATATTGTTATCATCACTGATCCATTATGACCGAAATGACTGGGGGGAAGGAAGCATTTTGTTAATATCCTGCCATACTTTCCCCATCAAAAATGGAAATGTGCTAAACCAAGTCATGTATAAAAGGAATTTTTAAAGATGAAGAATCCTATTGGAAGTTTACCACTAACACAGTATTATCATCACAAGGAACGCCAACAAAAATATTAAAAATTAATGTTCTGGGCAGTAAACAAAAGCATCTATAAAAAATAAATTCTGCCTAATAGTTAACTAGCCCTGAGGGATACTTGGGAACAAATTCTGTATTTAAAAGTAGTAATTAGAGGAGACTTCTTACATCAATTTTCAAAAACAGTATATTAAATCTAGTAAGTGTTTTGATTCTGTACATTTAAAAAACATACACACACACATTCCATGAGGTGTACATCTGTTAGATCTTTATGTTCTCATCAGAACCACTTTCACAGAGCCTATGGACAAGTATACATTTCAGAATATTTACATATACATATAGTTTGAATAGAATCTACAGTGGTCTTAAAAGCCTGAATTGTCACTAACCTGTTGTTGCAGGCTTGAGTGACTGAACAGACTGAGGCCGCCTACGTTCATCCTGAGGTTCCAATATGTCTCTATATTTTGATACCATGAGGACGGAGATGAAATATACTACTGCCAAAGCCAAGAATTGTGCCTGTTTGCTATCCTCCTGTAAAAATAAATGAATACAGCCTATCAAATTCCATTCTAATCGGAATATTATTCTATCACCTGCTACAAACTTATTTCTTTGAGTGAAGCACTAGAAGCAGTTACAATGTCATTGTAGATTATGTATAAATAATCATCATTTGACAGCAGTAAAACCTCTTAATTACTAGCACTCAAAGCTTGATCTACATAGGCATATTCAGGAAGAAGGATTCTGAGATAGTAGCATAGACTGTTTACTTCAGCTCTCCCTTTTGCATACATGGAATTTCTCGCATTAAGAAACTAGTACACAAGGGAGAAAAATTCTACCCCAGTCTTCCCCATATTGTGCTACCTTTCTGCTTGCACTGAGTTTTAAAAACAACTCAATGGACTAACCAAAACTGTGATCATCTGTTGAGTGCTTAAATTCTTCTGCCACATTCTGCAATAAATCCAGACCCTACTTCATAAAGAAGATTACCTCACTGAGTTTACCCAACATGGTACTTTCAAATGTTGTTGGACTACAATGCCTATCATCCCTGATCATTGGCCCTGCTGGCTGGGTGCTGTAGTCCAGCAAGTTCTAGAGGTCATCAAGTTGGGGGACGCTGGTCTAACATATCAAAAATATTGTAAGAAATAAAGATAGAAAAAAGCAAACTAGATGTTTAAAATTTTGTTAGATGCAGTTACTGAGAAACTCTATTTAACTAGAACTCTGCACATGTCTCAGAACAACATGTGTGATTTGGCTTTCCTCTGAGGAACTGATCCCAGTTCATGCCAGTTATGCAGGAATTGGTTATATTTATAATCAAATCCCAGAAATCAATGCAGTATCCAACATAGACAACATGTGATGCAGCTATCAATCAGTCCTCAGGAATGAATGGATTCCACCCAATAGCATATCCTGTTGTGATCAAACCAAGTAATCTTTTTTCTTTGCTTTTTTAATAACAAGGCTATGATCATCTTATTAAAAATAAGATTTGATTGACAGAGACAACCTTGTGACATTGTTTTACCCCTTAGCTGATGATCCAGGATGACCCATGAAACCTCATCATCTGAGCCTTTTATTATGATATTCAAGTCTAACTCAGCCCTTCATGAAATCCCTTAAAAAAAATTAAATTCATGATAATTTATTCCTATAACTAAGTGCCCATCATAGCCCCAGGTTGTTCAGTCTTCCACCTGGAAGCCCCAGGTTCATCCTCCCTCAGCAAGACTGTTCCACCCTTTTTCCCAGGTCATATTTTTGGAATCTCACCAGAAGGCTGATCTACACTCCCATTTTTCCAAATGCTCCAATGATATAAAATGGTGCAGCACTACAAGCAAGAACCAGCATTTACCCTGGAAGCAAATTTTGAGTTAAGTAATTTAGCAATCTAGAATTGGGAATGGAGTATGGACAGATTACACATGCTATCCTCAGGAATAAAAGCAATACACTGGAAAATTCACATTCCATGAACTAGGGAAAGGACACAGTATATATGAAGTTGAAACCACCTGCAGGGACAACAGTTTATGGAAAACTTAAGCCTTTCATCCTGACCCCAAATTCTTGGTCTGCTATTCCCACAGAGTTTTATGATTCTCTTAGACACTCCATTAGATTTTAACACCACAGGAAACTGCATAAGGATATTGGCTTAGAAAATCAGGCTGCAAAAAAAACCACACAAAAAAACAGTAGGTAGGAGAAAATTGCTAACTCACTATATCTCTGAATACCACTGCTCGCAGTCGGTTAATATCCATATCCTGTAGGAGTCTGTCAATATCCCTTATTGGAGAAATCCCTCCAGTCACAATATCAACTGGGCTCTGTTTAGAATAAAAGAGTTTGTATATTACTTTGTTTTGATAAGCACAAAGGATGGCCCAAAGCTATCATTTCCACAACATTACAAAACCACCATTACCGAGGGTCCCTCCAGACTTCCTTTTTAGTTGTGCAATCACGATTATTTGTGCTAACGAGGACAGTACTTGGGCTAGTCACATACAATCAGATTTCAATAGTTTGTGATTGCAAATGTTTCAAGATGGACATGTTGCTTCATTTCTAATTTGGTTATGTCTCACAACTTCCTTCTGTTATCCTGTAACTTTTTATACCACAAATAAATTTTTTTTGGGGGGGTCGGTGTTGTTTTGTACTATAGAGCAAGACTGCCTTCTCCAGATGGCAATAATGCAATAACACTGGGAAAGAATTGCAGGACACCTAATAAAGTGGAATGATGTGTGGATGTTCCAGTATAAATCCACCACTAATGCACCATTACGGCATCAATGACATGTTGCAGAAACGCCCACAAAAAATCCCATCAGTCTGGAAGGGCCCCTAGGGACTGGCGTTACACACAAATCAAGTACAATGACAGACACTCAAGATTGTACCAAAGAAAGAAAACTGGGCAAGGAATCTAGAAACATTGAGGACAGATCTTTTGTTCTTTGCTCTCCCCCTTCACATTCACCCTCCCAAGCAACTGCATTCGTAAGTTAAACAACTTGTATATACAACTTAAAATGAATGCTCATGTTATTCAATTGCCCTGTTTTTCTCTGTAATGACTACAGTGCCATAAGAAAGCTCCAGAGACTTATCCATCAGGTCACAGAGATAACAGTATCAACATCTGCCTACGTTTAATGTCAGAAGATACTTGCCTTTGCTCCAGACCTTCCTGCTGCTATCAGGCTTTGTACTGTTTTCTGACACTTAACATTTTCTCCGCTAGGCTTCATTAGTGCCTGTTGCTGCTGACATTCCAAGCAATTTCTGACTGCCACAGCACACACTGAAATGAAAGGATACATAGCAAGTCTAAAGTATAAACACTGCTGAATCTGCATGCCTACTGCTGCAGAAAGATAAGTTTCAATTTTTCCAAAACTAATATATAAACAAACCCTTTTTTGAGGGGGGGGGAGAAGAGAAAAGTCACAGCTCATAATGAGTACACTTCTGTTTGCTTCTATTCAATAATCCAACAAAGTTTAAGAAATATTACATTAAAAAATCCTGGCACTGTTTTGTTACTTGTGGGGTGATGAAAAGTTTCACAAGGCTGTAATTTCACCTACACTGGGTTGGTTCCAGACTTCCCCATAGACCAGGCATGGCCAAACTTGGCCTCCAGATGTCTTGGGACTACAACTTCCATCATCCCTAGCTAACAGGACCAGTGGTCAGGGATGATGGGAATTGTATTGATGATGGGAATCCCAAAACATCTGAAGGGCCAAGTTTGGCCATGCCTGCCATAGACAGATCTGGTCACAGGATAACTCTTGCTAGGTAAAGGTAAAGGGACCCCTGACCATTAGGTCCAGTCGTGACTGACTCTGGGGTTGCGGCGCTCATCTCGCTTTACTGGCCGAGGGAGCCAGCGTACAGCTTCCGGGTCATGTGGCCAGCATGACTAAGCTGCTTCTGGTGAACCAGAGCAGTGCACAGAAACACCGTTTACCTTCCTGCCGGAGCGGTATCTATTTATCTACTTACAATTTGATGTGCTTTCAAACTGCTAGGTTGGCAGGAGCAGGGACCGAGCAATGGGAGCTCACCCCATTGCGGGGATTCGAACCGCCGACCTTCTGATTGGCAAGTCCTAGGCTCTGTGGTTTAACCTACAGCGCCACCCATGTCCCTTAACTCTTGCTAGAGCAGGGCAAAAAGCAATATCCCAAGATTTCTCCCCCACAAGCAGCCTCCTGAAAAAACTGTGGAATATTGTGAGCAGCAGCATGGCAGACAGCAGAAGAAATGGGGGGAACCGGGAAAAATAATGTTTCCTGCATTTTTCCTCCAACAAGAGCCTCTGGTGGAGCTCAGTCCCATTTACAAATTGAAGGAATCCTTCCATTCACAGAAGTGCAACTCTGGGTCCATCCAATATATATTACTATATAATGATACTGTAAGGGTAACATGAGAGGTCTCTACTCTAAGCCAGTATCTCAAGAACTAGATTTAGGCATTTTTTTTTTACAATATCAGCTACACAATGAAAGTCAGGTTATTAGTTGCAAAATTAATCTAAGCCAGGTATATTAGTACAAAGGTTTAGGATCAAAGTTTATTCATCCTTGTTTCTTTTGTTGTTGCTGTTAGATTGCTCCATTCTTAAAGATATCAGCCTCAAATACATGCAAACTCTTAGGATGACTTAACTTCCACCTAAATTGTCCTTAGTCACAGGAAATGATGTGAAGGCAAACAAATGAAAGTTAACCAATCATACTTATGCTGGGGATAGCTCAGTTGGTAGAGCATGACTTTAATCTCAGGGTTGTGAATTCGAATCCCATGTTGGGCAAGTTTCCTGCATTGCAGGGGGGTGGACTAGATGACACTCATGGTCCCTTCTTTTTGCCCAACATGGGCTTGAACCCATGATCCTGAGCTTAAGAGTCTCATGCTTTCCGACTGAGCTATCCCTTCAGTCTAATTCTAGCCTTAAAAAAAATCTCATTGTTCTTAGGAAGTTTTATATTATTTCATACTAAATCTGAGTCTACCTCAGGTAGCACTCAGAATGAGTTCTCATAAAAACCCTACTCAGCAAAATGTATTTTAATGCTTAGCAGTTATCTGCTTACCAAGCCGAAGACACTGTCGTAAAATTCCACCAGATGACATATTTTTCTCCGACTCAATTTCTGTAAATCCAAGGGAGCTTGCAAATATTAACACATCCACAAGGCTAATTAATCTTTGGAGGAATGCTACAGAAGCTTCTATGGATAGTCCTTGAGTTGGCTCAATGTTTTCCAATTCATGCTGCATAGTGGAACATTAAAGGACAGCTTTTATTTCTATACATTAATTAGGCATCATCACTATTATTTGGTGTGTGTTGATACTGGAAGTGGCCCCTTGAAATTTCTCATGTCACTTGACCAGGAATCTAATAAGGTGGGGATGTGAGGAGTGGATAAATCCAATTAACACAAGTTTGAAAACAACCACTTGTTTAGTCACTGACCTCCAGAGGATCAAGGCAGAATTATTTTAAAATGAAGAGTTCGTCCTTTACCTCAAGTGACTAGCAAGGAGGCCTGCCTTTTTTGGGGGTGGGGGGTGAGGGGTGGGGGGGCTAGTAATCAGAATGTGGAGACAAAGGTAAGAAATAGGAAAATAAATGCAATGGTTCAAATCATGACATTGGGCACACATGGTTTGCAATTTTGGTTTGAAAGGCAAGCGCAAGGCAAGCACCATTACATCCAACAGACACGGGTTTTCTGTTTGGATGTAATGGTAAATTATAGCTTGCCATGAAAGGAGCCAGTGAGCTTCACTCTGATCTGAACTGTAGTTTAGCATTACATGTGAGCTTAGCCAAATGCACCAAACTTTCTCTGAAAATATAGGGTAGAAATAAAGAGAGGATCTTTCCCAGGGATGGCAGAACTATGCAAGCTACTAGCTTAGTCAGGGTTCCCAAACTACTGGGACCTCCTAAAGAGGTCCACCAGGGTAATTGTGAGGTGCCCCGAACCATCTCCCCCCAAAGGCATAGTCCCTGGCCAAAGCAAAAATGGTTATTGTACCAACAAAAGTAGCACTTTCACAAAAGTAGGGAAACATTGGGGGGTGGGATGGAACAGGCCACCAATTACTGGCTGGTACTTCAGACCAAAATTTCTTCCTTGAACAGACATGAGCACCCAACAGCTGTGCAGACAGTAAGCAGCACCAGAACACTAAGCAAAAGGGTGAAGGGCAGCAGTGAAGGCATAGCAGCAAATTGGCAGGGTGGTGGTGGTAAAAAGGTAAAGGTAAAGGTACCCCTGCCCGAACGGGCCAGTCTTGCCAGACTCTGGGGTTTGTGCGCCCATCTCACATCTATTGGCCGGGGGCCAGCGCTGTCCGGAGACACTTCCGGGTCACGTGGCCAGCGTGACAACGCTGCTCTGGCGAGCCAGAGCCGCACACGGAACACTGTTTACCTTCCCGCTGGTAAGCGGTACCTATTTATCTACTTGCCCCCGGGGGTGCTTTCGAACTGCTAGGTTGGCAGGCGCTGGGACCGAGCAGCGGGAGCGCACCCCGCCGCGGGGATTCGAACCGCCGACCTTTTGATCGGCAAGCCCTAGGCGCTGAGGCTTTAGCCCACAGCGCCACCCGCGTCCCTGACCACTAAATAGGTTAGAATTGGACCACTAAATAGGTTAGAATTGGACCAGATGGAGATGATCTTACTAAGCCATCTTGTCCAGTACCATAGAGGAGTAGATTGCAGTCAACACCACAAAGCCAGGTTGCCCTGTGCTGCCCCACAGACCAACTCCCCTTCCTCATTCTTAGCTCAGTCTGAACATGGCAGTCAGTGTACTATAATTCAAAGCACATGGTGAAGCATCCTCCCACAAGTCACCACTTCTACATTGGAAAGTGAATTTCTTACGGTAGCAGATGTAGCAGCAGAAAGCAAAGGTAATATGCCACCACAAGCCATAATCATATTATCCATCACTTGAGAGATGAGATGAATTGTGTTATGTACAAAGATGACATTATCACTGCTATTGACGAAGTCCATCACAGTCTTGGCAGAGTGGCTGATCAAAATGAAAAACACAGTATAAAAATGCAGGATTCATGCAGTTTCAGTTGCACATTTATGAAGTGTTTATTTGTCATTATTTTTTAGTCATATACCAGCAGAAATCTATCCGATAGCTAGGAACTATACACCAGGATCCTAAACTGTCAATGCACCTTCTTCTTGACCTGAAAATGCCCTTTCCTTATGCTTCTAATCCTCTCCAGAACACAGACTGGCAACTGTGTCTAAGTGTGTGGTGAATAATTATTTATTATTATGAAGCCTGATTATCTACTGCAGCAAAAGACACTGTATAAATCATCAAAGAAGTTTCCCTTGAGATATAAACTAGATCTGAACTCAAGTCTCTTAAGAGGAAACTAGTATCTTACGAAGAACTCACAAACTTCCCTTTTTAAGCAAAAAACGATTGTAAAGATATAAAACATTTTTTAAAAAACTTCTGTTTCAACAACTTAAACACATTAGCTTCCTCCCATGGCATTGGCCTCTATCATCCCTTCCTCACAGCACCTATATTGTATATGCTAGTACAAAAACACTACACATTTTATATCTTACCAAACATCGGCTTATATTTAAATAATGGGACAACAGACAAGGTGAGATTAGACAAGTATGCTCCCAGAGTCTATAGTGCACAATTTCCCCCTTCCCAAATATTATAGATGGCACCATTTAAACAGCACCCTTCATGCAGCATGGGACATATCCTGGGCTGACTCCAGTGGCGTAGCGTGGGTTGTCAGCACCCGGGGCAAGGCAAGTAATTTGCGCCCCCAACCCATGGATTTGCGCCCCCTAACCCTAACCCCCAGATGTTGCGGCCGGTGTGGCCGGCCCCCCCCCTGCACCCCCCACGCTACGCCACTGGCTGACTCTGATCTTTCTTGTAGTAACAGCTCAAACCAACATTCAGTATTATTTTTAATAGAGCAAGGAAGAAAACAACAGCAGCTTACGTGCTAGTATGTTTGATAAATTGTGGAGGGAGGGAGTAGCATTAATCCTCACCCCCCCTTCCAAAAACATGCTCACACCCACATCCTAAGTTAAAGGATTCCTTTCTCCTTGCAAGACAGCTTGCGAAGTTGAAGTTCCTGCATTTACAAAGGTTGCATAGAAGGCAAAATTCAACTAAGCAAAGCACCTACAGCACTGAGATGGAATAATCTACACTTCAGAAGACTGTAATATGCATATTTATTTATTTAAATATAATAAATTAAAAGTCAGGTGATCAATCAACTAATATCTGTTCACAGCCCAAATGACTGGGACATGCACATAAAGAAGAGTTTACTAATATTCTCTGCAGTTTTATTTTACAGTTTAACCATTCAAAATGTTTTTTAAAAAAGGTAAAGGACCCCTGACAGTTAAGTCCAGTTATGAACGACTCTGGGGTTGCATCGCTCATCTCACTTTACCGGCCGAGGGAGCCAACGTTTGTCCACAGACAGTTCTTCCGGGTCATGTGGCCAGCATGACTAAGCCACTTCTGGCAAAACCAGAACAGCGCACGGAAACACTGTTTACCTTCCCGCCAGAGCAGTACCTATTTATCTACTTGCACCCAACCTTCCGATCGGCAAGCCCAAGGCTCAGTGCTTTACACCACAGCGCCACCCACAGTCTGTCCTATTTCTTTAATTAGCAGAGATCATTATGCTGAGGAATCTGATGCCTAGGATTTCAGAGAAAGCACATTACCTCCTCCACATCTGTACATCTGTTTCTATTGAAAACAGTAGGTCTGTGAGTAAGCGTTGATGCATTTGTGACCATCGGAATTCAGGAATACGAAACATGGTAGACCTAGAATCCCTTCTCTGTCCATCTGAGGCAGCTCCTGTGCCTTGGCCTGCTGCATCTTGCTGTCTTGATGTCTATACAAATAAAATGTATTGAAACATTATGTTAAAAGTTCAAATTGAAATATTCCAGAAGACCTCAAACCTAAAAAGTTTGTATAGCTCTAAAATGTAAAATTATGTCTAACTAATCCTATAGAGTGGGAACTACAAGTCAAAAATGGCAACTAGTTTATACCGATTCTACACACTACAGAGCAATTGTACCACCATTTCTGCCAGCCAAGACAAGCATAAGCAGCAGCTGCTACACCTTACCACATAGGGTGAATATATTGCTGCTGACTGTGATCTCCCTCCTTTGAGGAAGTATGGTGTAGGATGATGGTTTTCCATTGGAAGATGTCTCTGCAGGAGGGAAGCACTTAAGTCCATCACTATTTAAATATTAAATCAGTAAGCATCACTGACCCGGATGCTAAAAGTATGATGAGAGAGTGATGCACATCTTACGCCAATTCTTATTTAACTGATAAAAAATTATGTTATGTAGAGACTCTGACTCTGATCTCAATATTTGTAGCCAATGATCAAATTTATTTTTACAGCTCTATAGGGTTAGACCAACTCTTTTCCAGCTAAGTGTTGGTTGTCAATATGAAATACATACCTACTAAGAAGAGAACTGTGGCCTTTTAAAAAAAAGTTATGTAAATTGATCAAACACCTTAAAATCCTGCAATATACTTAACATTTTTAGATGAAGTAACTGAGGTACAGAACCTACCTCAGGGAGGGAATGAAGAGGTTGATTTACTTCCAGGCTGGTGCTGGACTTTAACTCTAATCTTTCGGTATCTGATGCCACACTGGAAACATCAAGCTTTGCTATTTTCTTGTCTGAAACCACCACCGTTTCTGAAATATGTGGCTGCATATCATCTACCGTTGTTTTGGTTTGAAGGTTATCAGTATTGTGTTCATCTGCCTTCTCTGTAATATCTGCATTTGGTTGAGCTTTCGTATCACTGATTTCAGAAGCACTGGTCTCTGGCAAAGCATCTGACTCTTGTCCTGTTTCCACAGATGCCTCAGCAACTTTGGGTTCTAAAGCAACTGAAACTGGTTCTTCCATTGTAGCGGTATTCTGCTGTATTGCTGGTGCTGGCTGGCTTTCAGACAAGGTATGATCTTTACTGAGTTTAGGAGCACATTCCTCTGAGGTAAAAGGTAGGCTGCTTTCCTCTTTTAAATCAACAAAATCTTCTTCCTCTTCCTCCTCCACTTCTGGTGTTAGTTTTTCTAATATTTCTGGGCTTTCAAGTGTGTCTCCTTCAACATTTTGTGAAGGGGATTGTGCAATGGCGGCGACTGTCTCTTCCTCATGATTTGCTTCAGTGGTTTCAGAAGCAGCTTCTGAATCTTGCTTTATTGCTTCAGCCCTTAGGGGAAGTTCTAAGCAAGGTGCTTTACTTAGATCAGGAGTTCTCCAACCATTTTCTCCTTCTGTTTGCTTTTCTGCGTTCATTTCCGAGTTAGCTTGTTTTTCGAAATCAGGTGATCTACCTTCAGCGTTCAGAGTGCTGTTTTCTACATTACCATTCCCAACATCATTTGCAGAAGTACCGGCTTCTTTTATTTCCAGATGCTGCTGCCTTCCTGTAACTTCAGCCTCCCTGCTGGTTCCTGAGATACTTCTAATTAGAGTTGATGGACCAGGAGCAGAGTCTTCATCTCCTTTTTCTTGATATTCCCTGAACATTTGAGAAAGGCTCTCCTTGTGTATTTCAAAAGTTACCTTTGAAAAGAATGATTTCAATTCTGTAAATGTTAAACATTTACAACGTATCCTACAAATTCTGCTATAAAGCCCCCCCCCCAAATGGATAGGTCTACAACTTCGCAGTGATCTTAAATATTTGTAATTATCACCGCATAATGCAAGATAACCGAGTGCTGACCCTTATAGTATTAATGCAGATTGAATCATTAAATGTTATTGACTTTTTGATATTTTATTTACACAGAGTTTAAATTTAGAACCCATTTCAGTATTCAAGGCAACCTTTACACATAAACACAATCATTTAAATTGCATACAGTCGTACCTTGGAAGTTGAACGGAATCCGTTCCGGAAGTCCATTTGACTTCCAAAACGTTCGGAAACCAAAGTGCGGCTTCCAATTAGCTGCAGCAACACTCACTTCCGGGTTTGCAGCGTTCGAGTACCAAGGCGTTCCGGATCCAAAGTATGACTGTAGTTACAATCATATGGAAAGGGAGAACTGGGCTGCCCTGCCATTATATCTCAGCAAACTCACACTGCCTACACACTAGAGATCACATAAGCAACAGGGAAACTGCCAGGTAGTATTCCATACTGTGGAACCCTGTACAATCCCTGTACAATCCGCAGGCTCCTTACTATAGATGTGATCTTAAACAATTGACACTATTTAGGTGGCCAAAGGAAGCCTTGTAAATCAGTCCACTAAAGTTAATAGCCTACTGGAAGCTGGCAGAGAAATGCATTTCTGTGCTGGATACAGAGGAGAGGGCATCCTCTGGCATCCTATTTGGTTTCTTTATAGCAAAGGAGCAAAGGAGAGATGAGTAAGGTAAAGAGGATTGTTCTGGCCCACTCACTCACCAACATACAGTTACATGGCAAACTAGGCAAGTGACTACATTAAAGGCGGTTAAGGGGGTTTAAATGATACTAACGACAGGCAACTCCCCATTTACGCAGGGGTTACGTTCCGAAGCACCATGTGCAGCAGCGGATGTGCGTAAGCCCCCCCCCCTGCGGTGCCAAAAACGGCACACATGTCAGCAATTGTGCGCAAATGGAGAGGTGCCTGTACATCAGGAATTGAACTCACTGAATTTCTCACAACAGAGGTATATACTGTAAGTGGATAACTTATTAAAATAGAGGAATTAGATGCTTGTACTCAGAATATACTAAAGCACAAAGGTATTTTTCTTAAATTCAACCAAGCACACATGTATTTTTTCACGAATTTGTTATTTTTGTGCTATATATAACACTACAGTAACAATTCAGGTGACATGCTGGAGACATGATAATGTCAATGTAGTATGAATAATTTCCCTGAGAAAAATTTGAGTTATTCATATTGCATATTCAATCACCAACATCAGAGAAAATAGATGGGGTGAAAGTAAAGTAAAATCTCTTAGGTAGATACACACACCCCTGATTGAACATAAGGCAAAGGCTGTTTGTTAAACGAAAGCAAATCAGTATTTTGCTTCTAGGTCCTGTCATGCATTCATACTCTTCCATTTAGTTCACTCTATCTTTTCTATGTCAGCAATATATTTTTCATTCATTCCGACAAAGGTGTGATGAGTTGAAAGATTTATAGCTCAGGTTTTTAAGATTCATTTCCCAAAGAGATGCCCTAAGCCCTGCAGAGTTTTTCCATCAGCTAACTTAGTATCTACAGCATTAAATATTCCCTTAGGCAAACTAGTCTCAGGACAGTAAGCTTTGTCAAGGATATTCATGGACACCTTTTCATTCAGTAACACATTACATATTCTTCACTTGGTTCTTATAAGAAAGAGTGTGCCTGCCTA
Source organism: Podarcis vaucheri (assembly GCF_965113315.1). NCBI lineage: Eukaryota > Metazoa > Chordata > Lepidosauria > Squamata > Lacertidae > Podarcis > Podarcis vaucheri. The sequence goes on from NC_138767.1 coordinate 40,159,872, forward strand.
GTGTACAGAATAATAACAAGTAGCAGAAAAAGAGCCAGAATATTTTCTATTTTTATAAAACCACAAATTCCATTGCAAAATATATAGCATGTAAGATTCCCCCTTCAGAATGAACTATACATAACAAAAGGATACAAAAAGGACAATAGTCCATCACTAATTAGATTAAAATCTGGCTTTGAGAGGGGGGGTGCATACACACACACACACATTCATTTTTTCAATTAAAAACTCTCAAGACAGGATGTAGTTTATTAACTCATGATAAATTGGGGGGGGGGGGGAGAGAGAGACCCAGATATTCCCAGATAGGCTGCCTTATACAAACTCAGAACATTGGAATGTCTACCCTAACTTGTAGAGGTTCCACAAATCAACTTGTCCGACTTATTTCATTGCTTAGACTGTGAATCATCTTGTTATAATTTTGCCTATTTGCACACATGCAGTTTATAGTTAAAAAGTGACTGTTGTCTATGAGGCTCTCCTAGACATTCTTGGAGCTTCTGTAATGCAATGAACAACTAAAGGAGAAGACACAAAAGGCTAATAGGATCTCAAGGATCTGCCTGGGAAAGCCTCACTTGCTTGTGATCTTGGGCAAGAATAATAAGGGCTGGGAAATGTGTGGAATGTTAGGCAGGACACAGCCCCTGGAAGTGATTCTTGAGAGCTCATCTTCCCTGCCCTGCCCTTTGAGATCCTTTAAGTGGAGATGCCAGGTATTCTGCCCATGAAGCATAGCTTGTTTCTTAGGGTTTACCCTGATTGGCAGCAGCTCTCTGAGGTTTCAAGCCAGAGCCTTTTCCAGCCATACTTTGAGGTTCCAGGGGAGTGAATGAAGGACCATTTGTATGCAGAGCTTATGCTTTACCACTGAGCTATATTAAAATAGGGGTTCATAGTATGGTTAGTAAAGAACCTACATCAAGAATGGGGAAATGTGGCCCGGTCCAGATGTTGTTAACTCCCACCATTCCTGACTACTGGCTATGCTGACTGAGGTTCTTGGGAGTTGTAATCCAGTAATATCTAGCGGGCTGAGATAAGCCACTAATGAAGAGGCTTGTGAAGTGCTCCACACACAGCTACTGGAAAGTTGACTTGAGTTGCCAGTAAACCTCCAAAGTCAAGTACCTTTAGTTTTCTCTATAGCTTGCCACAGATACAAAATTTCAGAGAGTCATGTTTTTCCTGCATTTGCCCTAACAAACTGGTATTGTGGCATAAGCTTTCATGGACCAGCTTTCACCTCAAGTAGGTGCCCCTACTTCAGTAGGCTCTAGCTCACACAAAAAACTTCTGTCTTAACAAATCTTTAACAAGTCTTTAAACTTGCAGCAACAATCTGAAAGTTGTAATGTTAGCCAAGAGAGTTTCACATTTACCTGTATCTGGCCTTTTTATATCTCCCTCTAGATGCTTGCTGCTGTGAAGCTGGTAATTCACAATTAATTACCAAATATTGCTTTAAATTAGCAAGCTAAAAGGCCATTCATTAATCTTCACCATCATTTGATGCCTAATCCATAGCCATTTGCAACATTTGGAAAGCTCCTCTATGCACTACTAGTTAAAGACAGTTGCAAGCTAATAAATACAACATTCCCTTCTGCCATTAATTTTAACTTAATTTGACATTCAACATTCACTAATTGCTAGACATGAAGATTAGAATGCACTGTACAAAAAGGTTATGGTGACATATTCTGTATTAGAACTACAGTGCACATTGATCAAAAAGTAGCTATTTATTAAGATTTCACATTTGTTATTCCCCATATCTTATGCTTATATCACATTTCTACAATGAGGTCAAGACTCAAGGAGAAAGGGAGGCTGGTTGTTCAGCCAAGCAACAGAACACCTTTTTTTTGTATGTAACAAGGTTTACTGGAAATTAGCTCCTGTGCTGCTAAACTCCATCAATAAGCTATTCATAATTCCAGCAAATGTTGCTATTTTTTATCCTAATGAGAGCTTTATTGACTTGTTTTTCCACCCTCCTAGGAGCAACGCTAACAGTTCAGGCCTGGAAACTCTCTACACCATTCAGAAAACAAATCAACTTTGACTGGAGGCACCAATACCTGCTGATATCAATCCCAGGGAAATGAATCCGTCAAAGAGGAACAGAGGTACTGTACACACAAAAGCCTTTGCACATTCTGGCACCTTCCCCAGCATAACAAATCATTTGGCCCCCATACTGGCAAGCTTCTTACAACACAGATCAAAAGACTGTATTAAGTCCAAGCCATTTAGCTTAACTGTCAAAACACAAATGAAGTTACTTTTTTCATATACATATTGCATTAAAATGTTTTAATTGACAACTTTAGCTATTATGACCCATACCATATTGTGACGTATTCAAGGTGTGAATTACATTGTTTGTGGGTAATATTTTTTTCAAGTGTTATAAAGCAAATAATGGCCCTCAGAAGCAAATGAGCCCATTTTAAGAAGACAGGTAATTTCCCCACAGTCCTTCATATTTTCTTTGGTTGCATGTATGGGCAGTACATGCACAAGTTGTGTGTACTGGTGCACTGTGACCCTGTCTTATGAACCATTGCCTTGTACTTCAACTTACCTGTATGGGAAAGTCAGAATCCAGTTAAATATTGTTAATCCATCATGCCAAATGTTCCTAATATGTTCCTATTATTATACTATATTTACTGCTTTGCATAGGTTACTGTTTAGAAATTAAATCCCATGTAATTACTACTACAACTAATTTTTAAAACTATGGTTTGAGGGCACACAGCAGCTTGGTTTCTACATCATAGTAAGCCAAACTCTGGTTTCCTGGAACTGTGCAAACTTGTGGTCTCCCATAGAGAAACTTTGCCATGGTTTGCCATGCCATGCTGAACTAAACCAAGGTTTGCAAAGCCTCACAGGGCATGCAGAGCACCATGAACAGGACTTCATTGGTGCTGGCAATCAGCTGACTTGTTTGTTATTGCAAAGTCCAGTGAACAGCACTCTGCAAGATCCTATAATAAGCTGATCATCAGGTCTGGTGAAGTCGCATGCATAGATCGTCAGGAACTGCAAAGCCAGGTGCTTGCAAAGCCAGGATCTGCAAGGTCTGATGATCCAATAATTGTCAGGGCTTGCAAAGTCAGGTATGTACAGTGCTGCCTCGCAAGACGAAAAGAATCCATTCTGTGATACTCTTCATCTAGCGCAGTGTTTCCCAATCTTTTTTGGGCAAAGGCACACTTGTTTGATGAAAAAAAACTCGAGGCACACCACCATTACAGCCCCGTGACGTCAGCACGCAGCGTCACGCCGGGAGGGACGCACGAAAGTGTAAGTTTCAATTTTTTTCCCTCCCCCTTGCCGGGGAACCTCCAAGCTTTGGGGGTGGGGGGGGGAGGAGGCAGCAAAGCGAGGCAGGAAGGAGAGCGCAGCTTGGCTGGGTGAGCTTTGGCAGGGGCAGGGAATGAGAGTCGCGAGGCGGGCGCTGCGGACAGAGGCGCTGCCCGCCGAGCTCACAGGCAGCCAGGCAGGCAGACGGCGAGAGCCCCGCGCTGGGCGGCCTCTCCTCGCCGCCGCCGCCCCGCCTCTCGCCGCCCGACTTGCCCGCCTCCCTCCAGGCAACATCTCGCGGCACACCAGGCAACATCTTGCGGCACACTAGTGTGCCGCGGAACAGTGGTTGAAAAACACTGGTCTAGCGGTTTTTTCGTCTTGCGAAGCAAGCCCAATGACAGATTAGCGCTATTAGTGGCTTTTAGCGGCTTATCAGATCAGCTGATAAGTGGCTTAGCGGCTTAGAAAAAGGGGGGGAAAGGAAAAAAACCCGCAGGAACTCGCAAGACATTTTCGTCTTGCGAAGCAAGCCCATAGGAGATTCATTTTGTGAAGCACCTCCAAAACGGAAAACTCTTTCGTCTAGTGAGTTTTCCGTCTTGCGAGGCATTCGTCTTGCGGGGCACCACTGTAGTGCTTTGCGCATGGTGCCTCCAAGCCTTTCAGCCCACCTATGTCTTTATCTGCCCCACACCTGCTTTATATATGATATTAGGTGTAAGACTAGTGAGCAGGACTTGGCTAAAATGGTCTTGTGAGCCAAATGGAAAGGTCCAGTGGCTAGAGGTTCTGCACCACTGATTTACAGGATAAAGATTGTATTGAAGCTTGAAAAGGAAGTAGAATAGATAGATAGATAGGTAAGAGAGGTGAAAGGAAATGGGTGTTGACTATTTGAAATACACAAGGGTTGTGGTGCTTCAAGTAAGAAATACAAAAGAAAGGTTTTGCAATCCACCTTGAGCGCTTCAGTAGGAAGACAGGGTGGAAATATATCTTTCTATATACATAAAAATATAAGGTTGTCATCACACCGCAGCTTGTGTGGCCATCAACAAGCAGTCACACCAACTCCAACATGACAACAGAATGGAAGGTAGGCAAGCACTAAAGGTGGCAGGAGGGTCAAGCAAGCTGTTTAACAGAGATGGGGAAATACTTCAGAGAGTCATTTTGCCAAATGGCTCTCTGAAGCTCCTCCCCACTCTTTTAAAAGGAGTTGGGGAGAGCTATGAGGGGACAGCGGTGAAGGGAGTAGGACAGGAGGTTTGGGTGACTTATGGGGTAACAGATGAGGGGGTGGGTCAGGGGTAAAGGAAGGAGGGGCTGGGCAGGTGTGGGGAAACAGGGTTTTTTAACAGGTTGATGAGAGGCTTAAATAAATGGGGAAGAAATAGCCATCATCAGTGAGACCATTAACAAAACCAGATTCTGGTTGAGACTGGTCTGTCCTATTATCCTGGAACAAATCTGGCTTTTAGCCCTTGAAGAGGAATGCTCAGAACAAGCAGAAAGCTTGTTGTCATATGTCGCCATCTAGCCCTGTATTTTCTACTCTGATTGGCAACAACCACCAAGATTTCAGGTAGACATGTTTCATTTCACCTGCTACCTAGCAGGATTGAACCTGGGACCTGGCAACAAAGCATGTGCTCTACCCCATAGATTATGATCGTCTTTCGAAATTTTACATTCCTCTCTCCTTTCCTCCCAATCCTGAATCCAATTCCTCTGCTTTGTTTTTTGGTGCAAGCTGAGCAGCAGAAACACAGTGCCATCTTCCTTCAACATTGTGGCTCTGTTCAGAAAGACAGCAATTAATTGCCTTCTGGAGTATACCTGATTTTGCCAGCGACAACACTTGGGGTGGGGAGTAGGTATGAGGCCCCATCAGAAGAAGAAGAAGAGGAGGAGGAGTTTGGATTTGATATCCCGCCTTTCACTCCCTTTAAGGAGTCTCAAAGCGGCTAACATTCTCCTTTCCCTTCCTCCCCACAACAAACACTCTGTGAGGTGAGTGAGGCTGAGAGACTTCAAAGAAGCGACTAGCCCAAGGTCACCCAGCAGCTGCATGTGGAGGAGTGAGGACGCAAACCCAGTTCCCCAGATTATGAGACTACCTCTCTTAACCACTACACCACACTGGCTCATGGTTGTACTTGAGCACAATTTCCTTTCTCCATAGTAGTGAATGGCAGTTATAGACAATTATAAAGGGCCACGATAAAGAGGAAATCTAAATATGTTGCCAGACCCTGGTGATACCTGTCATTAGGAATTAAGCCTGCTCCTATTGGCAGAAAGCAAATCTTGGATTCAATTGCAAGCCAACGTGTGAACAAATCCTAGAATAGGATTCACATAATGTTGTGAACCAGATACATTTTCTACTGAATGTGTGGGCAAGGCCAATGTTCCTCAGTGCTCTTGCTCCTATCCATCCAATATAATTTCATTTCACCATAAGAAAGACTTAAATCTGGATATAGAGGTTGTGTGTACTATTTATCCTTTAACAGAATAATCTGCTCAGATAAATTCACATGAGATTTGTCTGAAACTTTTTGTTCATGTTCAATCGATTTAGAATTGCATCCAACAAAATCTTTGTGCTCATAGATCAACTTCTACAAGCACAATGGAATTATTGCTCCCACTACCTGCACCAGTCAAAAATCTGCTCTGCAGAATTAGGGGAACCTCATAGCAGATTTGAGGAGGGCATGGATAAAGAGAGGGAGGGGACATTATGCTGTGCTCGCATGTGCAAGGATTTAGTTGGATACAACCCGATGTAAAGAAGCTTCCATATCAAGTGGTTCCTTACATTGACAGTTTTCTTTAAGATCTCGCATGCTCATATTTCCCTCCTGATTTGGGCTATGGTTCTTTGTTTCAGTTAATGAAGTATTTTGTTTCCCCTTAGCTCACTCATTTAATAGGCAGGATCCAGGCTTGTGCTCAGCTCATGCTGGAAAAAAGGGGGCAGGCTCCTATGCCTTCTCAAAACTGCCAGCTGTGGCGCTGCAATCCCACAGGTGTGACTGGCACCTTCTTTGTATAGCTTTCATCATACGCTGGAAAGGCTAGTCTTCTGATGTAAATTGTTTTTAAAGGATTTTAATACAGCACAATCACATCTTACGGACATTTAACTTGCACAATTTCAGTCATACATGGTTCAAGGCAGGCTGGCTGAAACTACACAAGTTAACCCCCTTGGGTATACACAATTTTCATGTATACGTGGAACCCTTGGAATTGAAACCCAATGTAAGATGTGATCGTACTGTACTGATATTTTACGTAGTTGTAACACACTCTTACTCTAAAAAGTGAGTATGGACCTATGTGAATAAACAAAAGATGAAACCAAGAACAAACCTTGGTTGCAATTCGTGATTTGTCTGGTGTGAGAGAAACCACAAGCCTGGACTCGGAAGTAATGGAATGTCAAATCATTGCTTAACCTCAGGTGGCACGATAACCAGAGGACCAGGAGAAGAATGCTTCAGTTCAGGAATATGGATACTTTCCAATTTGTGCTAAGCCATGGTTTGCCTCACTATTATGTTTGAACTGGTCCATTCTTGCAGATCAACATTAGGGTAACACAGAACTGTGCCATGTTATATGTGTCCTAAGTGAATTGACAATACAGTAAAGAGATACTGGAGCAGCTGTTTAGGACTGCAGTGTTGTCCCCAATCTTCTATTATGTTTTTCCAATGTCTTTTAAATTTTGTCTCAAAGTTTAACCTAGGACTAGCTTTCAAGGATGCAAGTTCTGTTCTTAACATTTTAAAAACTGAAGACATATAGGAAGATTAGTCCTAATACCTCTATCCCTCTAGTTATACCATCAGGAGGGAGGAAATCCCAGTCCCCAGAAACATTGTGACCTTTGTGGTAAATCCAGGGATAAAGCTGCCCACTGCGTGATATAGCCACCTCTTGTGGCACTTTAAACTCTATAATAATTCCCCATAAATCAAGTTTAGCTAACGAATCATTTTTGCTCACCTTCTCTTTTGAATTTTGTCTGCATCTGCAAGACTGGGCAAGTCAAGCAAGCTACTATACAATTCAGCCTAATTTAATGGACGTCAGTTCTACAAAGTGATACTACCTGGCATATTACTGAACATTGTGCCTATTCATAGTATTAAACAGTGAAACCCAAATTATTTTATGTTTTAATTTATGGCAATTTAAATCCCTATTTGCTGTTTCGGAGGAGGATAATTTCCAAGAAATCTGTACATATAGGGGGAAAAGTTAAATATCACACAAGCAGATTAAACTATCATGAAGCAGTGTTTTAAATATACTCTGGTACATTATTCAAATTGCCGTACAGCTGAAGTCTACAAATATAACCCATTAGACACTTCATATGACCATCCATAATGAAGTAATTTAAAAAAATATCAAAAATTTAAAAACCCTCAATTTTTTTTAAAAAAAAACATTTCCTATATATATATTTTAACTTGGTTGCTTCAAAAATGCAAAGATTATAGCAAAGTAAATATCACAACATAAATACACTGAAGTTGCCATTTTAACTTTTTGTTTTTAAACAGTAATACGCCCATCCTTTCTTATTAACCCCCACTAAAGGCTCCCCAAAATACATATTTATTATTAATATGGCAATTGCTCATTGTAAAATCAAGTTCCGCTAGAGAATTTAACACAGTTAACACAGCTACTGAAAAACTCAGGTTAAACCAAATTCTCTCTTATAATAATAGTATCGCAGATGCAAGGGGGAAAGAAGCAGTTTAAAATAAAATGAAATAAAAGGCTTTACAAAGGAATTTAGCTTTAAGAGGATTATGCGCACCTTTAAATCCTGAGAGCAAAAGAAAGCAATGTAGTGCAATTATGCCACAAAAGCCATCGCTGCTTATAAAGCGTAGTGTAGCTGTTGGAGAAGAGGGCTACAGTGACAAACAGCTTCCCTGCTACAAAGGTGGCAGGAAATCTATCAAACTGGACAATAAAATTGCAATTGAGTTTCTTTGGCTTTTTATAGCAGCCGCATGTATCTTGATGTGTAGCTCTGCAAAACCTAACCAATTCTGCAACACTCGTTTCTTTTACACGCTAGTACTTTTATCAGGAAGCAGTGTTGTAAATTAGCGGTAGATGCAAAAATGAAATAAGGAACATTAATCCCATTCATTAGCACTTTGCATCAAGATGTATTAAAGAAAAAAATGGAAAAAAGCTACTCCTGGAACTAAATATAAGAAAACATTGTCTCAATACAAGTATTTTGAAATGCTTTAATAAAAAAAACCCAAAAATTGCACATCGGTTGTTCACATAGCTTATATCCTTGCGGATCTATCTGAATCCAATAAAAACCATCTGTAACCAATTTAAATATTTTTAGGAAGGGAAAAAATATCAATTTTCAAGACCCTTTGTCCTCAGAATATCAATAGAGACATTTAATTGAAAATCTTAATGCATCCAGGGAATACCTTGCAAGGATGAACTTGAGATCTGGGTGAATTAACTATCTCAATTCAGCAATCTTGTACAACCTATTTGTGTCCTCATCACTCTTTAAGCCCAGTACCAGGTTCCATCTGGCTGATGGGTTCAAATACCTTCCAAACAACATATGCATGCACTAGCCCTTGAAATGCTAAGACAGAAAGGGGAAGCGGCAATTTAACTCAAGGCAGAGCAACGGAGTGCAAGAAAGGCAACAGTCAGTTAGGAAAATACAATTCAACTGAGTAGGATGCGAAGAAACGACAATGTGGCATAAACATGCTCTGCTCCTATTTCACTTTTCTAGTGGGACAGAAAGTCATTCTTTTTACGATACAATAATCTTTATTGTCATTGTCCCATACAGAACAACGAAATTGGAAAAAATCTACATCAGACATTCAAAAACCAACAAGCCTGCTATCCCAACTATCCCAGCATGGTTAGTCCCTAAAAACTCTGATACCCCATGTTAAAAAAAACCCCAACAACCTAGAATTGTTGTTAATAGCCTCAAATTTAGATGTTTCCAGCAGAATTGAGGAAGGCTCATACACTGATGAAAAGACGAAAAGTAGAGCCAGGGGACACTGAAGAGCAAACCACGTGTGATGACAGCAAAACATTTTTTGCGCAGGCACAGATTTTAACCATCACATATATACAGAATGATGGGAATCAAAAAATTTAAAAAGTGAAAGAACCATGTGGTTGAGGACAGCTGAACTCTCTTCTTGTTCCTGTGGCTTCACTTTCCTACTGCTTTCCTCCCTCTACAAAAGGTGAAGCACTTTTCCACTCATTTGGCTCACTTCCAATGTCAGTGCCTCTAGGGAGGGGTGGTGGAGGAGAGGGGAGGGGGAAAAAAAATTTGGATACCGGCTGCTGGGGAAAGAGCTGTGGAGGGTGGTTGGTCTTTCCTCACCTGCAGCCTCGTTTTGCTCTTAAATTGGTTCACCTTCTCCCTCTTTATTGGAGCAGGGCCAGCTTTAAGCAAATATACCTGAAACTGTCATGTGTTGTTCAAGTTTCCAAGAAACAAGGGTACAGTATGGGGGAAAGCCACAAAAAGATGGAGGAAGGCAGTCATGAAAGAGCTAGTAAGGAAAGAGATGGGGAGCAAAAGAAGAAGAAGAAATATGGGGAGCTGGTCATGAAACCCAAACAATTTTTTAGTAAGTAGAAAGCTTAGAATTATAGGAACTGGAAGCATGGAAAAATAACAGCGACAAATTGTAATCATCTACTTAAGCTTTTGAGAACATGAAATACTATTTTTAGGGATATATGCGTGTTATGAAAATATTTTGATTACACCCAATCTGCAAAGATATGTATTGCTTTCTGAAAGGCATTACTAGGTCTAGAAAATATGTATTATTCAAACCTGCAGATTTTGCCCTGTTAAAGACCCACTTCCATTAATATAGCTGAAAAGACCATGTAAAACTTTACTAACCCATATTTAAGCTATGTGCTCATACATCCCTCTTGCGTAAGGAAAGCTCTGTTTTATAGTAAATCTATTAACTGTTATTACAGTTTCTGTAATTCAGAGATTTCAATGTTTTGAATTCAAGCCCGAATTTCAGTTAAAAATAGCAAATATGCTACAAATGCTAGTGTTGTACTTTGAAAAGTGAAAAGACTTGATTATCAACTAGCAGTATCAATGTTATTTCGTTATTTTCAATTAAAGCAGCTCTCTCGCTACTTAAAAAAAGTAATCACGACTTTTGAAAAATAAATCTGTTATTTTACCTATGCTGTCTTCAACTGTACCCCACCTATGAATATAGCTGAAATAACCATTTTTATACCTGGATTGTGCGGTCTATATACCAGACATCCTAAAATGCATGCATTGGTGTCTGAGGAGAAAAACGTACCTTTTTTTTTCTTAAGTTGCGCAAGTCCCCATTTGGAAGCTCACCCAAAACAGTATTAAAAATGTTTGGGGGTACCAAAAGGAAGGCACGGCAAAGGAGATACTGCAATAGCTATAACAACTTCATTCTAAGATCTTCATTTCAATTGAAGGAAAGTTACCACCGTTTTAAAAAGAAAAAAACAAACCTCGTTCCATTACAATATTGCTATAGCTGCAAAAAATTATCCTCATACTAGGAAACTTGATTTGTTCCTTTACTCACAAAGCAACTTTTTTCCCTAGCTCCCTTTCCTCTCTTTGTTTGTCTGGAAAGCAGATTTTGTTCCTGTTTCTTCTTTAGACTTTAGCGATTTTATTTCACAACCACTGGTGTTAGTAAAGGCCATCTTTTAGTCTTAGAAACAGACGAGGTGCGCCACCTTGTGTTTCAAACTCAAGTAATTCCACTGCACATACATTCCACAATAAAGCCTCATAAAACACATAGTTCTTTGAAATGTCAGATTAAGCATGCTAGTACCAAGCTGTCACATTACAGTTGGCAAGGAGCATGCTTAAACTTATTATTTAAATAGTCTGACAAATTTAATTATTCTGTGTTATGAAAATGTAGCTCTTCCCTTATTCTACCTATTCAGATACTGTGCTTCAGCCCTTTTTCTGGGCTCACCATGATCTGAGACTTCCTGGGAAAAAATACATAATTAATAATAAATTTTCTTTGTATAACTTACCTTTGAGTGTGTGATTGCTAGCGTATCTACCCAAACACGCCAGCCACCCCATTCGTATTTGACTGCATGGTAAAGTAAAATCCGAAAAATGGCATACACCATTTCAGTTATCTTCTGTTCATCAGCATTTTTGGGATTGAAATAGCAAAGTGAAAGCATCCATTCCTGCCACACAGAGCACTGTAGTAAACTCCTGCAAAATTGTTGACATTGATAAATTGTAAGTTAGAAACATGCAAACATACTAGAACTCAAGATATCTTAGGTTTTAAAGGCAAAAAATAAATAAACCAGCATGGATTGAACATAATTTGTTAATTATCTATATTACCAAATTTATCTATATTTTAAAAGTGAGTTGGATTATTTGAAACCAATTCAAAAATTAGTTTGATGTTATTCAAACTGAAGAAAGTTTTATGAGGCTTGTTGTGTATACACAAGCATGTACTTACCTCCTATTATCTCTGCTGCTATTAAAAAGCTTTATCATATCTGAGAGAAAGACTCTATGGACTTCCAGAGTTTCTGGACTCTGTGGAGAGTTACGCAGCAAGGTTGCAATAACCTTTAGAACCTCTGTAAAAAATATTTTCAAAAAAAAATTTATCAAATAATCTGAAAACTAGATGCATCATTTCTCATTCTAGTTTCTTCAAATTACACAAGGGCAATGAAGTTATGTACAGTACTGGAAAACTAAGCAGAAACTGCTAGATTTATTTGTGGGAAAGAAATGGAAGGCTGGAAGATGGGAGAAACTGTGTTGAATATTTGGTCAAGAAGATCCAGATGTTCTCCATGTGCAAGTTTTGTGGAAAATCAAAACAAACTGGTTCCTTGTATCACACACCTTGCAGTGTCAATTTAAACATGAGAACAAACCGCAGCATCCATACTCAGAAACAGTAAGTCTCTGATGATTGGATGCTGAACTCACACCACAAGGAAGAGAACTCAGTTGCTTCCTGTCCTGTTTGAGTTTACATACACACCCGGCGAACCTCTGTTATTAAATAGGACAAGCTGGGCAGTGAGGTGATCCTTTCAAAATAATTCTAATGGGTCTGATTCAACAAGCCCTTCTAGCAGAAAGCAGCACAGTGGGGGGGTTTCTCCCCTTCTCTCCACCGTGCTTCCACAAAATTACCTCAGAGGGGTCAGAAGAAGACCCAGAACAGTGTGTGGCAGGAGGAGGGGGGCAATCGTTCCGCCTGGCAGGCTGATGTGCTTGTGCTAATGAAAGGGTTGCCATTGTGCTACATGGAATTCCTCCCTATGTTTCCAAGTATACTTTTCTGCCACACAATGGCACTAATTCAGAGACATGGAAGTGGGACTTTTATAGTTAGTGATCTGGTTCTGTCCTGTTAGAAATTTCTGGGGAAATGATTCAAGAAACTTAATAATCAACAGTGCTTTGCCAAGAGATCCATTAGTGCTTCTACTTGAATTGCTGGGAAAGGTAGAGTTGGGGAAAGTTTTAAAACCTTTATTTATCATTAACATATAAAATGCAGGGGGTTGGATGGTTATAAAGCTTGAAAAATAGTTTATGGGCAATAAAATATTAATTGGACTTCCTTAAATTTATTTGCTTCTCCTCCTGCACATATGTTTATATGATTGCCTGGTTTTAGTTCCTTTGTTTTCTTCTCCCTAAAATTATTATTTTTTAAATAACAGGACTTAGGAAAGCTAAGAACATTTTTTCTGTCACCATCCCAAGTTAGTTGCATTTATACAAGTAATCTCCTGAAAAAACCACAAAGGATCTGGTCCAATTATTTGCAGAGGTATATTTCTTTGGTAGAAATGCTATCCCAAGCTTAAGCCATTTTTTTAACATTTTGAACTAGTAAGAATAGTGTGTGTCAATTAACTATTTGCCCTATATCAGAAATACCATTTTGAAAATGAGTTGCTACTCTGCTACTGAATGTTTAGTCTATACACAGCCAACTATGCAAGAGGAATCTGGTGCTGTCACATGCAGAGAGGTTTGTTACTTTGAATGTAGACTTTTCTGCATGGACAGAGTGGACTTGAAGCTAGATTCAGCCCCAGCAACCAAGACACTGATATTCTTATCTAGCAATGGTCAGCAGGGCAACCTAGGCAGGTTGGGAGCTGCCCCCTAGCTTCCTGACACGGAGAGTGTCTGACACTAACCAAGAGGGGAAGGCGTGGGAAGTTCAGGGTAGGAAAGGGGTAAGAGTGTTGGACTAGCTGCACTGCCCCATTTGGAAGCCAGACAATACAATGTTGTTGTTGTTGTTGTTTAGTCGTGTCTGACTCTTCATGACCCCATAGACCAGAGCACGGCTGCAATGTTAATTTAACCCCCTGCAATGTTAATTTAATTAATACATAGTATTAATTAGAGGGTAGGGACGTGGGTGGGGCTGTGGGTTAAACCACAGAGCCTAAGAATTGCTGATCAGAAAGTCGGCGGTTCGAATCCCCACGACTGGATGAGCTCCCGTTGCTCGGTCCCTGCTCCTGCCAACCTAACAGTTCGAAAGCACGTCAAAGTGCAAGTAGATAAATAGGTACCGCTCCGGCGGGAAGGTAAACAGCGTTTCCGTGCACTGCTCTGGTTCGCCAGAAGCGGCTTAGTCATGCTGGCCACATGACTCGGAAGCTGTACGCCAGCTCCCTCAGCCAATAAAGCAAGATGAGCACCGCAACCCCAGAGTCGGTCACGACTGGACGTAATGGTGAGGGGTCCCTTTACCTGTAACTTATTAATTAGAGGACTCTTGGGAATCCCTTCCAACTCTGCAATTCTATAATTCTATTAAATAATACTAATAATAATGTTTTTGTTTAGAAAAAAAATCAGCCAAAAAAGTACAGCAACTTAATATTATAAGCCTGTTGCTACAGATTAGCAAGAATTGAGGGTGGTATTCAGCTAAGTTTTACTCAGAGCACACCCACTGAAATTAATGGACCTAACTTAGGGCCAGATTCAACTTAGTAGTCCCACTAGCAGAAGCCCCCGCCCACATCACGCACACCTCAACTCCGAAATAGCTAGGGAGTATGCGAGAACCTTCAGAGCAGTGCATGGGCTGAGCAGAGGGCAAATCGTTCCATCAGGCAAACAGTCTGATGGAACACAGTCGTGTTCATTCATTTCAACTGATCTATGCTGAGTAAGGCTTAGTTGACTGACTGCAACTCCCAGTAAGGCTTAGTTGAATGACTTCAACTCCCACCAGTTTCCTCCAACAAGGCCAAGAGCCAGGAACACTGGGTGGTGTAGATGCACATATGGAAGAGCACAACTTCCCATCCGTGCAATAAAGGTAATTTAGGAATGTTTCTGCTATAGCTTGCACTATACAGTGATGTCATACCAAACTGGATAATCAGATTTGTGGTAGAATCTGAATGGCTGTTAAAATTAAAACTTCCTATCGCTGATGAACATAGAAAAAAACTTATCATGCCACACAGCCAACAATCCCCAAGTGGTGAGCCTTAGATTTCTAATTCTACCCAAACAAATAATTTAAAGAGAGACACAAGTTCCTAGACTAATCCCTAACCCCAATTTGTGTAATTGGTGACTTCAAAGCTACTTTAGAACTGCTTTGGAGCTAATTAAAAGAACATAATGCTTACGAGGATTTTGTATTTTCACTGTTGAATCTGGGTCAGGATGCTGCTTATGTATCACTTGAGTACAAATCTGCTCAATAAGTATCTAGGGGAAAAGAAGGCATTATTATTAGGGCAAAATTCAAATATTTAAGAACATGTTACTCTGATGGGTGCATCTTATAGGTAATGATCCCTCAAAGAGTTATTTCCATTCATAAAATGTTTCAAACTTCTGCATATCTCTAGCATGACTAAACATAGAAAAGAGTGGATTGAACTGAGAAGAAATGTTGCTTTTAGATGTATAGCAAGCACTAAGAAACATTAGTTACTTTAGAAAATGAGTATGCCCACATCATTCTCATTCACATATATATATATATATATATGCAGGTTTTGGTGTCTTCGGGTGTCTTCCCGTGTAAGAGTCGGGGTGTCTGGGCGACGTTTCGACGAGGTCTCACTCGTCATCTTCAGGCTGGTGCTTTCGGCTTCTTGTTACTGGAACAGAGCAGAATCTGGTGTTTGAGTTTCTATAAATACTGTTGAGGGGTGTGGTGTATAGCCTCCAACGTTCTGGGCAGAGAGGAAGTTCCTAGATTAGTGTGCCTTTTCTTCTTTTGTTCTTTTGTTTTGCCTTCTGCACCAACCAAAAAATAGCCAATATCCTCAGAAACCCAAAAGACAAAATCCAGCTGGAAAACCAAGGGGTCTATGAAATACCCTGCAAAGTCTGCCCAGCCACGTACATTGGACAAACAAACAGACGAATAAATGCACGTATCGCAGAACACAAGAATGCCGTCAAAAAAGAAGAAAAAACTTCCTCTCTTTTCCAACACATGAAAGAAACAGGACACGAAATTAATTTTGCAGATTCCAAATTGCTCTTTAACATGGAACATCACCACAAGAGAATAATCATGGAAGCCATCGAGATAGAGAAACACCCTCACAACATGAACAAGCGTGACGACACGTCCCGCCTGCCAGACACCTGGAAATTAGCCCTCCCCACAAAAACCGACACCAGAACCAGAGGCACACAGAACGCCGTCACCAATCAACCACACCAGACCCAAACCCAGACCCTCTCCACAGACATATTACAGACTCCATCCAGTAGCCAAACTATAGTGGCACCTCCGGATGCTGCACCCCCCTGCAATCCCTACACAGATCTGGCTGGCACAAGGCACAAAATCACAGCTCGCCCCTATACACGAAGCCAAGCCAGAGCACAACTAAATGCAGCACAGCCATCTTCTCAGAAAAACTCTTCACAAGCTCAAGAGGTCAAGACACGAAAGCTTTAGCAACTAATCTACACTTAATGACCCACCCAGTGGTATTCAGAATATCACTCATGAAATCACCCAAGATATCCCTCAAGTAATTAAGGAACAAAAGAAGAAAAGGCACACTAATCTAGGAACTTCCTCTCTGCCCAGAACGTTGGAGGCTATACACCACACCCCTCAACAGTATTTATAGAAACTCAAACACCAGATTCTGCTCTGTTCCAGTAACAAGAAGCCGAAAGCACCAGCCTGAAGATGACGAGTGAGACCTCGTCGAAACGTCGCACAGACACCCCGACTCTTACACGGGAAGACACCCGAAGACACCAAAACCTGCATTCCTGTACCCGTGAAAATCTACGAAAGCATATATATATTAGTTATTAGTTTTTAATTACAATCCAATAATAGCCTCATTATAACAATACCAATTTATAATACAATTACTAATACCAATCATTCAAATACCAAATTATTGATGTTTTGATGATTTTCTTTATTTCTGCGTTCCAAAATCTAATTAATTTCAATTACATTCCAGTCATAATGATAATCCCTTATACAACAACTGCAATATTAATAACTTCTATCTGTGTTGACACATTAAATTATTTATAAAACTATAAGCGAGGCATTGAAACTATATCCTTATTCTTCCTGTGTGTGGCAGTTATTCTGTCTGTAGTGTTTCTTCCTGTCCTTGTAAAATGTTATGTCTATCTTTTCCCGGTTGTTGCTGTTATCCATTATGCCTCTGGTGAAGCTGATATCCCATTGTTATTTCAGAAATTTCTTCATTGCTCCACCCCGTGCCCACATCAAGTAACTGAGCAAGCTTAATATAACTTATTCGTTGTATCAACAGATTGGACCAAAGTAACAGAGCTGCCTACTGAAGAGTTTTACAGTCTCATTCTGTGATGTCAAACATCTGTGATGTCAAACATCCTGTGATGTCAAACATCTCAAACTACTGTCACACATGTCAGAAGAGTGGTGGCAAGGCATCACTTTTGGCACAGCTCATTTGGCCAAAAGCTCATTTTGCAATAGTGCCTACACCATTAGGGGGGGGAAAGGATTTTAATTCTAGTACCTCAAATAGCACATTATATGTGGTCATGGTTATTAAGCTTGTTTGAAGTGTGAGCCTCTCAGCCAGTAGAGAGAACAGTCCATGTCCAAGCATGATTTCAGCTTTTCTCCTAATATTATACAGAGAGGGGAGAGAAGCACGTCTGTTAATTTGTATGGTACATTTCTGAAAAAGTAACTTGATCAAATTCGGGCCCAGTGTGGTTTTGAGACTGGAATCCCCCTTCCCAGAAATACCCCAATTTATTCTGCTGTTTTAGCTTATGTCTGCAGGGTTTTGGAAGCTATAATTTTAGTCCACTATGATAATCAAAAACAAAAAGCAGAAGAAGGAAAGGGAGAACCCTGAATCTAGTATAATAAAGGGTTGACTTGCCTACAATTTAAGTTCACAAAATAATGAGTTAACAGATACTGATGTGCATAAGACATATTTGTTTCTTCTGAAAATTTGACAGCTACATTTAACAACAGCAAAAATATTTCCAATCCAGTGATAAAACAATTAAGTCTGTTGTTAACTCCCCCTACAGCAGTAACACCAAGTAATATATACAGCCCAGACAAATAATATTTAAGGGCTTGTTTGCCTTTTGTGATTCAAGTTTGTGGGGAATCTACCAAACACTTACTTGGGTGCCAGATGCTTTAAGAAGTACCCCAACACTTTCAGAGCTTGTACCCGGATCCCTTCACTTTTTGATGCAAGAAGTTTATAGACAACACTAAAGAAGAGAAGGGGCAAATAATTCCATGAAATAAGTATGCCTAAAAGTCAATAAAGTGCTTTAGAGTAATTTTAGCTGGATTTGTGCCAAAGAACAGGTAAATGAATACATTAATGTTTAAAATGACATGACATATATTAATAGAAGATTGATTGGAAATGAATTTAAAAGATAGCATGTATTTAAAAATAATAATACTAGCTTTCCAAAGCATCAGTTTATAAAGAGCACAATCTTTGGGCGAAACAGTATATTTGCTATTCATTCCTTTCACTCGGCTTGCAGTGTAAGAAAACACATTTATTAGCACTTCTACATTTCCAAGTGACAGACTAAAAAGCTCTTAAAGGATTCAGTCTCATGTAAGAGAGAAACTTATGCTAACAGTAATATTTGACATGTGTCCCTTGCTAGTCATTTATGACAGCTTTCAGAAGACGGGGGGAAACAAATTCTGTCATCTGACATCCTTTTCTTTTTTACTCACACACTATGCTTGAAATTATTACATAAAAAGGTTAATTCTATACATATTACAATCCTAGCAGAGCTGTCTTGTATGCAGTGTTACAGATGTGTGTATTGCCCTTCTGTGTACATAATTTGGTTTTTAGTCCCTCAGTTTCATCTCTTTAGTCAGATTTTTTAAAAAAACAACACAAAACATGGTGTTCGTTTTTATTTAAATATCATTTCTTATCAAGTATAAAACAAACAGGTTATTTTACGACATATGTAAAGACTAAAAGCAGCTGCCACCATTGTTTTTTTTCACTACAACTACAAGTGACAAATCCCCAACCAGAAAAATTGCATATCCAATGTTTAGCAAAATACTACACGAAAGGAAGCACTTATCTGAATTTCTGGTCATCACAAATTTGACAGGAAATTATCATTATTCTGTATGAGTTACTGCTGTGCAATCCTACACATACTGCTTAACGTCATTGTGTTTTTTTTCCTCCAAGCCATAAGAGGAGCACACATGCACCAAGGGAACCATGTTTCATTGTGGAGCCTACCAAATTTACATAGGGTGCCAGATCATAGAATCATAGAATCATAGAATCATTCATAGAGTTGGAATATCTATTGCAGTCACAATTTATATTGTGGCATTTACTATATTTAAAGAGTGAACATGCTAAGTATGAGCTAGATTAAAATTCGGTTTAAAACTATAATCTGAAGGTTTATACACTAAATAACTGGCTGCAGGCTGGAGAGACCTTGTATATCTGAATCCTTGCTGGCTGAGGCTTTTCAACACCACTCTGTCTCTTGTAGACAACCTGCTGTTCCTGCTTTCCTGTGGGAAGCACTAGCTCACCAAGTCAAGCTTTCTAGCCTCTCATCCGATTCTTATGGGAAGCCTCCGTAACCAAGTGAAAAATGAATCTGCTCCTTCTGTCTGCAACAAGCCCTGATGGATTTCTGCTAATTTTCAAAACCAATGGACCTGAGGTGCATCTCAATCAGTAGATAGAGATATACTTTACTAAAAAAATTCAAGTCTATTCAATTGCTTTTTTGTTAAGGAAGACAAAGCTTTGTTCATTTATTTGGCTTTCTTTAACACATCAGGTCTTTATGCAGTGAGAAAGATTCAGACTACATATGTGCACATGTATCAATCTGCATTACTGAGTTTGCAGATAAAATAAGAACTAAAATGCAACCACAACAAATTAACTACCTTCTCAGCTAAAACCAAGTGGCCTTCACAAGGAAGCCAGAAGCCAGAACAAATAAACACCTATACATTCCAGTACTCTTCAGGTCATGGGTAGGCAAACTAAGGCCCGGGGGTCGGATCTGGCCCAATCGCCTTCTAAATCTGGCCCGCGGATGGTCCGGGAATCAGCATGTTTTTACATGAGTAGAATGTGTGCTTTTATTTAAAATGCATCTCTGGGTTATTTGTGGAGCATAGGATTTAGTTGTCCCCCCAAAAAAATAGTCCGGCCCCCCACAAGGTCTGAGGGACAGTGGACCGGCCCCCTGCTGAAAAAGTTTGCTGACCCTTGCTTTAGGTGCTTTGATTGTTATCTTATTTACTTGATTAAAATGTGAAATTATCAGTTACTGAGCACACATATAGAGAGCAGAAGAAGCTGGAATTTTTTTAGCCAAACTGATTTGCAGATATAGTAAACTAGGTAAGTACTTTTTGAAAAGTTTTCTTGCACCAATCATTCCCACTGGAATTCTTCTTCTTTGAGAACAAGTTTACGTTAGCCAGATATTATAGATCATATTGATATGTCCTGCACAGGTGAATGATTCAGCTCAAAACAGCTGTATACAATTCAGAGTTTTATTCTGACTTAGGTACCTCTTAGCAGATGCCAAGAATATTTTTTCCCCTGTCCCAAGGAATGAATGTCATCTAGTGTGAGTGCTCTGCACTAAAGAGAGGAAGAATAGGCAGAAGTGATAAACCATTCATTTGCAGCCACTTTTACCAAACTGATCCAGCCTTTGGAGAAGCAATTTTAATAAGATGCAAAGACTGTGAATGCTCTCATAAAGTTTGCTATCAGAACTGATCAACCAGACCTGCTGTGATAATGCTATTATTAATCTCAAATACAGCAGACAGGCAATTTTTGAGGAGCTCCGGATAACCAGACACAGCAACATACATGCTATATACCTCTCTACCGATGAACAAATCTTTGCAAAGTGACATTTTGTCTGGTACGTCCAAATGCACACAAGTAAGGGACCCCCCCCCCCACACACACATAATGCTTTGTTCCTGGTGTCAACAGCTCATTGGAAGATGGAAATATACAGTAAAGGAGAGCACAGGCTCAATTAATAAAAGGGCCCTTAAAGGAGTGACAGTCTGCAGTATCTTAACTCTCAGATTTTCTTTACAAGCAACTGACCTTTATTTCCAAACTACAAATATTTAAAAACTTTTTTTGCACATGTTTAAGTATAAAGAACACTTAACTAGCCATATAGCTACATGTTAAGAATATAAAGAGAGCAGACTTCTTACCATACAATGACATCAAAGCTGTATACATTTTTAAATTAAAAAAACACACATCAACAAACGGGAAAATAAGTGATTTCTCACAGCAAACTAGCTGCACACATACATTTACCCTATGCTAGCTAATAAAAAAAGATTGCCTTTTGCCACTTAAGTAAAAGCAAAGTAATACATAGGAGACCTCATACGATATTCATTATTCTGAGTGTTTTATTAGTTTCCAGCACATACTGCATTACCATACAAATGATCACAACAGCCAGCACCACAAAAAAGTAGCCGTAAAGAGAAGGAGAAGGCAATTATGAACAAGATCAGGTGACTCTTGAGGCAGGAAAACTTGTAATGTGTAATATGATATAACCCAAGGTTAAGCAATAGTTGTGACAAAACATATGAAATGAGAATGCTTTTTTTTATACAGCAAATGAATTACTGCTCCCAAAACTGTTCTAACAGTAACTCTCTTATTTGACTCTATGTTTGCATTCTCTACTGGCATCAACTCTGAATTAATTTTAAGTGAGAAAAGGTCCAACGCTGTGGCCACCCATGGAGCCATAAACTAAATGGTGACATTTTCAAACCAAACTGGAGTATGAACCTCCAACTAATATAAATAGTTGAATGCACAAGTAGGAGGTGGATAAAAAAATCAACACACAGTGCTGGCTGAAGGCACACACAACTTTAATAAAACACATCAAATGAACAACACCGGTTTGTCATTTAATGAGTATGGATTCAAGTGTAGTAGCACAAGTTTGAGTGCTGCTCAGCCAGTCTACTGAACAGAAAGTTAAGGAGGTGTGTGGCATTAAGCAGAAGCAGGCAGCTCAAGAACGACTGCTTTATGCACATCCTTTCTGGCACAGACTGAACCTTTACCAGTTTATGTACACACAAAGCCCCAAAGCCCCATTTTCTAAACAGATGGCCCTACAATGACCAGCTGACACACCCCACCAAGAGTAAGTGAGCAAGAACCCTCTGCAGTCAACAGATGCTTCACCCACAATAGGCAGCTTGAGCCCAAACTGCACATCACGTTGGCCTTACTTTGAAGGCTTTCATGGGTGCCCCAGGCTCTGAGTTTTCATTTAAACCAAAAACAAAAAACCCATGGTATGTAAATCAAGAACAGAGTTTTGTTGCAGATAGTGGTTTGTGTGGAATAAGAGAAAACCCACATTTGGATGACACGCTAAGTCAAAACATGGCTTAGCTCACAGCAGTGCAGCAGTAGCAGTCACAATTTCCTCTATGGCAGCCCACATGCTTGCATATTCACATGGCTTGGGAGACGCCCAATATTAATAGCTCCCCTATCGTAAATCTGGAGTCATTACACATTTGCCTGTAATATGTTTACACAATGCAACCACAACATTAACTGAGATGAGAAAATCAGAGGAAATTACTCTGCAATGGAGACTCTAATGGTATCCAAATAGGATCCAAATGGTATCCAAGTAGGACTTCCAGTGGCAAATAAAATGATACGAATACTCTTATTTATGGCTGTTTTGACTGAAATGTAACTCTTACCGTAATCCATTCCTCTGATCAAAGGCTGGGATCATAGAGCTGGGGTGCTCTGACATAAGGGCAACAAGTAGCTGTAGGACATCCATTAAATTGTCATCCTGTTAAATATAAATGGAGATCCACATTCATATAATCACTGAATTATCAGTGCAATCTTCCAGATAAGAGAATATAGAATTGTAATCCAAATCAACTTTGTTGAAGACAAAGAGAGAGAACATACATAAATAATAAAAATATTGGATAAATATATGTGACTGGGGGCATGACTACCAAAAAAGCCCAGTAAGTTTGATCCAGACTTCACCTTTTTGCCAATTCTCTCCCTACACCCCCTCCCACCATTTTCCACACTGCAAAGGAGGCTATTCCAGCCTTCTATGCGAGCTTTTAATCTGGTTCCAGTTCATTGCCAGGACTGCTTAACCTGAAACAACAACTGGACAACCCTAACAAGAACTCAGAATTCACAAAGCAGTACACTTACCCTGTGTGAAATGGGGCATTTTTATTTTTAAAAAATGCATGAATAGTAGCTATATAGTTTTATTTACACACACACACATGCACACATACATGTCAGGATCTAAAAAAACCCAAACAACTTGGTATCTTTCAACAAAAAACACCACCAAGCAGAAAAGAACTTCAAAAGAAACTTTAATATAGAGCAAGTGGAGCGGAGGAGATCCCACCAGGAATACCTGAAACTCTTAGCTATGCCTAAAGTAGTTATTTGGATTCCAGCCATTATATACCAGCTTAAGGGCCCACCAGTTTTGATAAATAGGGAATGGAGAGTTGATGTCAAAGGAAAAAAATTACACAACTTCTGTATTTCAGCTTTTGTAAATTCCACTGGTATCAATGAGTCAGCCATGAATAACTAAGTGCAAGGCTGTTCCTGCTGAATTTAACCCTAACTCTGAAATCACTTATGTGAAAAATGTCCCAGTGGATAATTGGAAAAATCAAATACACAAACTATTTCAAGGCTGCAATCCTGAATTTGCAAGATAGGCTCTGTTTAAGGTTTCTTTCGGTGTGAAACTGTTTTTTATATATAGCAATCACATTCGGATCTCATGGATTACGTAGGATATTGAAAACAGCATTTAAATAAGAAATCAATGGTGTATAGAAAATGTAACTTGCAAGCTATTTGGCAATTTAAAAAAAATGGTACTTCCATTACAGAAATATTACCGTATTTTTCGCTCTATAACACGCACCAGACCATAACACGCACATAGTTTTTAGAGGAGGAAAACAAGAAAAAAAATATTCTAAATGAAACAGTGGATGTATGATTTTTGTGGTTCATGCTGTGCATGTGATCTGACAGTGAGTTTGGAGTAGCCCAATGCAAAAATCCTGAGGATCCATGTGGATCCATGCTTTGTAACCACGTTTTTGCACCACTGCAGCCCCAGGCCACAGTGGGTGCATGATTTTTTTGGTGCAAGGTGTAGCCATGGACATGCTATGTGATCTGATGGTGAATTTGGGGTGACCCAGTGCAAAAATCCTGAGGATCCATGTGGATCCGTGCTTTGTAACCACGTTTTAAGTGGGGAGGGAAGGAAAAGCACTCAAGGGACAAGGAGCACACATGGGGTGTGTGGAGAAGGATGCTGCTAATAATGCTATTTAGCGAGCTGAGTGGGGAGGAGAGAGGGACAGAGAGCCTGCTTGCTTTAAAGGAGCCAACCGGACAGGAGCCGCTTACACTCGTGTAAGCGGCTCCTCTCCTCTCCCGCTTTGCTCCTTTAAAACAAGCAGGCTCTCTGTCCCTCTCTCCTCCCCACTCAGCGACTCTTCTCCCGCTTTGCTGTTTCAAAGCGAGCCACGGAGGAGGGAAGGAAGGGGATCCATGGATCCTCTGCTCACAACTGCAGCAGATCCCCCCTGCCAACCGTTGGCATTCGCTCCATAACACGCACAGACATTTCCCCTTACTTTCTAGGAGGAAAAAAGTGAGTGTTATGGTGCAAAAAATACGGTAATTTCTTATTACAATCCAGGAATAGGTTAAGAAATGGAAAAACAATAAAACACACTCCAAGAAAATGACATTGGCTTTTTTTTATGCAAAGTAGGCAACCATCAAAAATCCTTATTTACATATTGCAATTTTGCGTAAATAATGTATTCTCCAGATTTGTTTAATTTTTAGGTATTGCCCAGAAAGTCATTTATTGAATCTCAAGGAGGCAGTTTTGTTTTCAAGTGCAATCTCCCAGCATAAATGCAGCTATAGGTGAAAACACAACAGAGGGGGGAAATCTATACTTCTCAAAGAAAAATTCAATTAATTCTTTATTCTACCCATTTCAAGCACCCTGAAAGAAATTAGTTTGGTTAGATTTATGTTCCTATTTCCCAACTCTTTGATGTTACATCTGGCATCAAGCACTTGCCTGGTGCTAAAATATGAAGATGTAGATATCCCCATGGTAATGTTTATTTCCAACTATGTTTACAATCTTTGCTTAGAGTTGATTAGTGTGTTTATTTTAAAATCCACATTTAGAAAGAATTATTTTACTTAAAAAACAAGATGGGAGGAAAATTACTTGAACCACATAAAACAGCTTTTTATACGTGCAGCTTTGCCATCTGTTTTCTACACCAACTCTCCTCAATATATCAGTTCAATGAACTGAATAGGAAACTATCAGAACTTATTACGTTAATGAACTTCAGTGCACCATTGAACAGGTTTCTTAAATCATCACTCACTATTTGTAGTTTCCACCAACAGTTGATTTTATGCTTCTTATTTAAAGCCATCTTGTGGCGAGAAGGGCTGTTTTGTTCAAACAGTTGTTGGAAGCAAAACAGTTAAAATTAAGATTACCTCATGCATGGTGAGGAGATAGTTGAGGATGCCCTGTAGTTCATCTTCTTTTACTCCATGGTCCTTAAAATATAAAATAAAATAAGTGGCATAACACAAAGAAGTCATGCATATAAAGCATCTTGAGCTACTTTATGGGAAATGATACACAAATGGAATTAAATAAATTAAACCTAACAACGGAACACAAAGGGTACATTCTAGAGAAATGCCTGTGAAATCAACAGGATTCACAAACAGAGAACTTTTCCAGGTTTGCACTACAAGATATAAACCCTCCAAGAACTGTTCCTACATATTCTCCATCGTTTTCATGCATAGCCTGTATATTATTCTTTTAGATCTCAGTCCTTTAGCCACTTTGTCATGAATGACCCTATTAACTGTGAGAAGTTGTGATGGCAGTTGTGGTCTAAGTTAAAATAATAACAATTTATAGCTATAATTAAGGATGTGGCACGACTATCACACAGGCCTGTACCTCCTAGAAATTAAGCAATTTACAGCAGTATTGTTTGCCAACTGAATGTGCAATCCTTTTCCACACAAAAAAGCAACCTCTAGTTTTACCACCATTCACAATAAGTGCTTTTCCTATGTAATACCATGGCTCACGAGGCAAGATCTTCAAAATTATAGTTCACTAAGACTAAGCAATTTGCTAGGCCTCAGCTCCAGTACAAGATCTGAAACCCAAATAGCCCCTTCTTCCTCCTCTCTTGGAAGAAATCCATCCAGGTTGCCACCATTACCACCACCTCCTTTCTGCTCAGCACAGAAGAGTTCTTTGCAAAATAATCAGCCTTCAGGGGAAAAACAGGACCAGCCTGACAGGAATTTTATTTAAATGTTTCTGTTCTAGTGTTTTGATTGAAAAGACCCAATAAAGTTATTTATCTCAAAATTATTAAAACGAAAGACTCCTGCAGACCCCTTGACACTTAGTTGAGTAAACCTGTAAACCTTGAGTGCCAGAGAGGGATGCAGCTGTACTAAGAGGAGACAAAAAAGTTGCTGCAACTTACATTCTCTTCTAGGTCCCTCACCCACCTTCCCAGCTAGCCAGAGGCGTCAGGTCTCTTTCCTCCCTCTCTGGGATAAGCACTGCTTCAGCACAATGCAAGACACACTGCAGAGCCCAGCCCCAATTTGTAGACTGCTTACCTTCATTACTAACTGCTTAACGAACATCAGCAAAAAGGCTCTCAAGGAAAAAATTTCTTTCTGATTGGGTCGTGGTCCATCTTAATTTAAAAGAGACACGTTATATACTTCACAGCTTGGTAATAATTTCGCTATT
The DNA here is from genome assembly GCF_965113315.1 of Podarcis vaucheri. Classification (NCBI taxonomy): domain Eukaryota; kingdom Metazoa; phylum Chordata; class Lepidosauria; order Squamata; family Lacertidae; genus Podarcis; species Podarcis vaucheri. Next base: position 40,186,789 of record NC_138767.1, read on the forward strand.
AATACATTAACTCTGAACATTAAATCATCATCCTCCACCTCCACCACCCAAAAACAAAAACAAATTGAGAACACACACGAGAAGCATCATGAGATTTACAGGAAAACATCTGCTCACACTTCTCTGGATCCAACCCCCAGTTAATAAGCTTGTTCTGGATCTTCCATATGCACCTGGCAAGTATTTTCTGTACCTACTGTTGTGTTTTCACCTAGCTACCTCACTGAAAAGGACACCAGTATTAGCCTTTCCACTGAAGTGGCAAGACCCTGTTACACTTTATTAGGTCACCTTTTCCTTTATAAACACCTCCATATCTCACATAATGGAACAGGTCTCTATGGATCCAGGAAAGGGTAAGGTCTCACTACACACAAATTCTGCCCCTACCACGATCCACAACATTATAAAAAACCCCTGTGTGATTGTTGTGGTATACTTTTGATGAGTAGCATTGGACTTTTCACATACCTAAACCTTTTGGAATAATTCCACTGCGATCTTGAGGATTCACCACCCAGTAGTAGTACTTCAATGTGTGAATAGCCAGTAGAACTGTTCCTACTCGTCGAATTGCATTGTATATATTGGCTGTGCCAATGAATTCGGTAGATAAGTAAGTGTACAGGATCAACTGAACCTGTATCAGACAATTGAGAATAGAAATAGGTTATATAAGATGCCATACACATGGCAGGGTGAACCACAAGCAAGTAAAGGTTGGGTAATTCCAGCTAGTAAGCCTACAATACTGCACTCAGTGATGCTTACTTTTTGGTAGACATGTACAGTAAGCTTGCAATGTACACAGGGGTTATGTTCTTTCTTATTTAATAGTATTTGGTTTGAATTGTGTAAAGGTAAAGGGACCCCTGACCATTAGGTCGAGTCATGGCAGACTCTGGGGTTGCGGCGCTCATCTCGCTTTATTGGCCAAGGAAGCCGGCGTACAGCTTCTGGGTCATGTGGCCAGCATGACTAAGCCACTTCTGGTGAACCAGAGCAGCGCACGGAAATGCTGTTTACCTTCCTGCCGGAGTGGTACCTATTTATCTACTTGCACTTTACATGCTTTTGAACTGCTAGGTTGGCAGGAGCAGTGACCAAGCAATGGGAGCTCACCCCGTCGCGGGGATTCGAACCACCGACCTTCTGATTGGCAAGACCTAGGCTCTGTGGTTTAACCCACAGCGCCACCCACATCCTAGAATCATGTAGCACTAGGTTAAACAGGTGACTAATAAATATACATAATAAATAAAAGGAAGCTAAGTAAATTCATGAGTAAAGGAAATATTCGCTTAGAACGTGGGTCTAAGATGTCTACAAGACCTTAGATACTTTCATGCTATCCCCACAAATGGAAAATGTTTTACCTTGGCTGGAGTATGAATCCATATTGCCGGGTTAAGGAGAATATGATCGCACAGTTGCTTCAGCAAGGGCACACCATTGTGCAAATTGCTCAGATACTTAGCAAAGGCAAGACAGAGTTCAAGAACAGCTCTGCTAATGTGTGCTTTGGAAGACTGCAGAAAGAGAAAGGGAATATTGTTTAAGACAACATGTAGATAGTGATTCATGTGACCAAAACATGAAACGTATTTCATGCAGATTAAGAGAGAGAGAAAAGCAAGCAACAGGCTTCATTTACCTTTTCAAGACTGTATCCTATTACAAGGAAGCCCTTACAAGAAAGCATTTGTTCTTGCATAGCAATTGAGTTCTTCAGCAACTCCATGATGAAAGCCAACAGAATGGAACTGGAAGACACATTGCATTGAAATACTGCAGTTTATAGTGTTGAATAGCAGATTAGTACATTAGACTTGTAATAACAATCTATTTTCTCAATTCACATACTACTTTTTGAACATTATTAAATTATACATCCTATTAGTTTCTCTTCATATCCCCACAATCACCCAATGGTGATTGCTGGATTCAAAGAAATAGAAATATCGAGTACATCACAGTACACAAAACATGATACATGGTTCAGACGGCAATATCTAGGTATATGAGAGATGTCCCGTGTTTTATAAATGTTTTCTATTACAAAGCAAGGCAAATATTGCTCTGCAATGGGGTAATATTTGTGTTAAATCCATTGGGACTTGCTTTGTAAACATGTAAGGAATTAAAATAGTTGTAACAAATGTAAGAAGGGATTGCTGTAACAGGATCATCATCTCTGGATTTCAGGTCACTATTCCCATGCAGTGATCATCAGCAAAGTCAGAAATAACCCTTCTGTAAGCAGAAGAGGTTTTCCACTCACTAAAGAGCACTTTTGTATCATAGACAATTTATTCTCAGTCTCATTAAGTCTCCTAAAGGACAACTGAAGAGTGCACAGGAAGTAAGAATTGCAAAAGCATACACTTCCAATTACCTCCTTGATTTGTTAATATCTGAAGCGAGGCTCAATGATTGCAATGACCTTAGAAATCTTAAAGGTAAAGGTAAAGGTACCCCTGCCCATACGGGCCAGTCGTGTCCGACTCTAGGGTTGTGCGCCCATCTCACTTAAGAGGCCGGGGGGCAGCGCTGTCCAGAGACACTTCCGGGTCACATGGCCAGTGTGACGAAGCTGCTCTGGCGAGCCAGCACCAGCACAGCACACAGAAATGCCGTTCACCTTCCCGCTATAAAGCGGTACCTATTTATCTACTTGCACTTAGGGGTGCTTTCGAACTGCTAGGTGGGCAGGAGCTGGGACTGAAAGATGGGAGCTCACCCCGCCGCGGGGATTCGAACCACCGACCATACGATCGACAAGTCCTAGGCACTGAGGTTTTACCCACAGCGCCACCCGCGTCCCCCTTAGAAATCTTAGGTAACAGTAAAAAGCATAAAATCAGAAGCTTGAATTGACAGGCAAATGACAGTATAAATGGAAGGCTAGGGCAAGGGATTTACGTAGCTGTCTTTTTCAGGAATTTTAAGAGTCACACTCCGCATTCCTAACATTTTTTCCTTAACCTGTTCTTTCTACAACAGTTAGAAATAGCAATACTTTTAGAAAGATACTGTATAAAACACACACACACATTATAATACAGGCACCTTTTATGGCTTTTGCCACAGAACATCATCATTAGTCGTCTGAAAACACCTAGCCTTTCCTTTTGACAGTCCCATAGTGAAGTTGAAGTAGTCTAGATATACAAGACATCTTTCACTGATCAAGCACTGGGCCAGGAAGATAAACTCTCCTTGGTTAGAACCAGCAGCCCTGTAAAAAATAGCAACCCCCCCCCCTTTGACAGGAAGGAATTCATCCTCGAGAAAGAGATTTTCCATATCCCCACTACTCCATAAATTACATAGCTACTGAATGATGTACACATTTGTGTAGAAGACCTGGTGCCAGTAATCTTGACTTCATCTCAAGGTCTTCTCTGCACAAGAGATTTAAAATGATCTAACCTTGAAAATATAAATAATGTTCCCAATGCTGCAATATAATTGCATTATTTGGAGGTAATTTCCCCCCATAAGCGAAAACTTCCTCTCACAACATCTTCACCTTGGCTATACTTAGATGTGCATGTCCATCATTTAGTGTGCATTTTATTGTCAGCTTACTCTATCTAGAAAACACCTCTCCCAACTTAGACGGCAGAATAACAGTTAATAGGCTAACTGAAAGGTCAGGCATAAGAAATTGTTTACTACTGGAGAGTGCTAGTTTCTCTAGAATGCAATAGACATCGCAAAACAAATTGGCAATCTGAAGAGCAAATAAAAGGTCTTACCAAACAGTTGTGTCAGGTTGATCCAATGAATATTGCCTATAGTCCAGTTGTGCAAACAGAGGAAAAAGCACCTGCACTCCTCCAATTGAATGCATTGCACTTTGGATTGAATGGGTTATGACTGCTTTTACATCCTGTTAATACCAAGTTTGTACAAATTACAAATGGATATTGCATTTGTTTAACTACTTCGATGCATTCAAAATGTGACCTGAATGCTTCAATAGGATCTCTAAAAATTAAATGGTTACCTTGTTGAAATGACACAGAGTGTGGGGGAACTTAAAGATGTGTGACAATAAACTTCAAAAGAAAAGCAGTTAAAACAACTTCGGGAATGGAAAATCTATCAGAAATACAAGGCACTGGGCCTGTTCAGCTTTGAGGAAGGCAGGAGAGAGAGCGTTATTACTGCACTCTACAAAACAACTACATTTGGCGACTGAGCAGGCTGTAAATCTAAATAAATAAACAAAACAGATGGACCTGAGTGCTTTTAAGGACTCACAGTCAAACAGAACACAAAAGTATCCAAGGGAAAGAAAACAAAGAAAATCCACTCCTCCTTGAAGTTGAAACCAATGCTAAAATACCTGCAGCATGAGGGCATGTGGTGAATGTACAAAGATGGAAGGGTTATCCTTGGGTGATGATTCTAGGCAGAGCTGTGCATCTGTAGCCCTTGGATTGTACGTAAAGGCAATACAATTAGAAAGTTTCCCGTCATACAGTAACAGTTTGTGATGGTCAGCAAGGAAGAGGTCGCTTTCTCCCTTGAATTTAAAAGTTCCCTAGAATAGAAACAAAAGGTAAAGTAGGCTAGAATCCAACTGGAAATAAAACTTCCACACGTGAAATATTTCAAGACCGCTTAACCATGGAGATCTGAGGTGCATTTTTCTAAATAAAATTCATTGATTTGTGATCCAAGGTCATTGCAGTTCTTTTAATTTTCTAGACATATGTTTTAAACAGTGTTTTCTTTTAAAGCATGTAAGTTTTTCCTTTTCTTATTTTGTAACAGAAAAGAAGACTGGTACAGTATCTTTAGCCACAGTCACGAATAAAAACTTATTTGCTTATATTTATAACAGTGGTTTGGATGTAAAAAGTTATTTCTGTTTTGCAGTTTAGCTTGATAGCTCTGCAGGTGGTTTGCACAAATGCAAAACAAGACATCTGACAATCCACAGATAACTTTCATAGGAGAGTTTAAAACTTTTTAAGGAAAATGCATTACAAACTAAAGTGTCTATATTAGCTCTTTGCTGAAACCAGGAACACCAGAATACAATAAGATTGTACTGAGACTATATTGAGACAATAAATACCTTGTATCCAAGACCAAGCTGATAAATAGCAAAAATCTGAGCAGCATTGAGAGCCTCACTGAAAAGATAGACAGCTGTCATCTGGCCACAAAACACTCGATTGGCATCTGCTGTTTCTGAAGAACCCAGGAAACATTTATCAAATGTCTAGGAAAGAGAACAAAATATTAAGGAATAATATAAATGGGATCTATGTTAGCGTGGTTCTCTTTTGGAAGGTAAGAATATACATCCAAGTTTCAATATGATGTATGGCTTTGATGCACATACATGAATACCAGGCGTTGTGGCAGAGAAGGGATTTACCCACTCTCATCAACATCATGTAGGTTATGTGAGGTGTGCATGTGAAAACCCAACTGACATGGAAGTCAAGGGGAAAGTCCCCTGTGCTCATGTGCACATCTATGATCTAATCCATTAGGGCTATAAGATATAGCCTGCAAAATTATATTTGATCATGGTTAATTCTCCATCCCTCTTCACACTTGACTATTAAGTACAATGTGATGGGGAAGTTTGGTTCCGGCGTAGAGCATATGCTTTGTATATGAGATGTCCAAGTTTCAATCCCTCACATTTTTAAAAAAATATATATCAAGTTAACAGGAAAGATCTCTGCCTAAGATTTTAAAGAGCTGCTGCCATTTGTAACAGACTATACTGACTTTTAAAAATCATTTTAGACACAAAATACACTGTAGCAATTCTTAAAATATCCAGGGCAATCTTTCATATTTCCAGGATGTAGACATTAACTTTGTGTCATGCAACCACAATTTTACCTGCTTTTAGCTGCAGATTATGAAACAGCATATCATCCCTACAACTTCAATACATATTTATGGGTGAATAAATATGGTAATTCACTTCAGTGACTGGGACCAGACAAAAGTAAACAATGGAAGAGGTGTTTAGGGGAGACAACTTAGGGCTCATATGCAAGATCACAAAGGCAGATTAAAGCACTAGGCAGACTGATGTAGTCAAAACTGGAGATATCAAGAACTGGCAGAATAGGGGTGAAGAACAGAATCTGGCCAGGGGGCAGTATTGCTAACTTCCTCCACCTTTGGAGGGCTAAGGATGACATATGAGGGTCACCAACAGTACCAGCTCAGCCATTAGCTGGGGCAAGGCTTCAGGAGGCGCCCCTCTGGACACCCTGCCTTCCCTGCCACTTCCACTGGCATCAGTGCCAATTTTGGGCAAGATCTCACCCATTTCCATGCCGATTGTACTGCTTCTCCACTGGCAGTGGCAGCAGTGGGGCAGGAATCATCATCAGCAGGGCAGAGTGGTACTTCCTGTTTTGCCTCATGCGGTGAAATGGGACACACCGCTCCCGGTGACCCACCACATTTGATATCATGTGACTAATATATGCTCACACAATTTAAAATAAAACTCTGAGGGCAAAGACACAGCCCTCAAAGTACTGATCATCTGATCATTGGGTATTGTATTGGGCTTTGCAAGAACTGCTAATTATCCAAGTGTTGGCACTTTGCAGAACCCTATGTGAGGGATTTGGTTTTTTAATTCCCGTTTATACATTCTACCTCAAATTAAGCATCAAAAAGAAAGAGAGGGACACCTTTTGGTGTAGCAAGTTACTTACGTCACTGGTATTGACAAACCATGTTATCTCTCCATAAGATGCAAGTTCCCCATTCACATAACATCTGAGTTCACTGTTCTTCCAACGGTTATAGATATGCACTATAGTAACCATGTACCACTACATAAGAAATTTAGAAGAGTTAAACTAAATTTAAAGAAGTTTGTTTTTTCACCTGTTGAAAATTGTGCGTTAGTTAGTAAATATAGAGAGAATTGGCATCGCACACACTTCCCAAACAAGGGGGACAAAAGAAGACACAAAGTTTGCATATGGTAATTTATATGTGTGCGTCAATTCTAAAATAATTGCTGTAATTTAATTAGAAATACATCTCACCATAATTTAGAAGGCATCAGGTGACTTAGGTTGCTGTTCAGTCTGCAAAGCATTGGCAATGTCACAGCCCCTAACCTCTCTTTTTAAGGTTCCTTATCTAGAATCAGGTTTGGATGGTACAGCCCTCAAACAGAAGACTGGCCTCCCGCTACAGAGAATAGAATACTGTCCTCTGTAAAGTAGGACATATGGCCATCCTCATTAGAATAAACAGCAATATTGCCGCCAAAATGCTTAAAATATAATGACCATAAACCAAACCAACACATCCAAACTGATTGATTTTTTGTGGGCACTGCTCTTATACTCTTTCCCTGAATAGTTTCACCAGTGTATCTAGCTGTGCTGTTGGTATTTACAAGGAGGTAAACCCCTTCAAACTTAAGAGCCTGCCCAACTAGAAAACTTCAGAATTAATCAACAGTGTGGTAAAGCTGCAAACTCCTTTCAACTTGAATATTCTGCATAAAAAGAACACAGAAAGGTTGCCATATGAAAAAGTAAAGCACACAGAAAGCCTAGACTCTAGATTATTACTTTTAAACGTTATTTTTATACCACATTTAGAGTCTTTTCCTTTCCTTTCCTTTAACTGTAAACTAATATGCCAGAATCTTCTCTCTTCTCTCCTCAAAGCCAAATTTCAGAATATCCAGATGACAAAAAATGTTATAGCACCACTAGAGCCAATGGCCATTAATTCCCATAGAGCAGAGACTTAAAAATAATGTCTAATGGCATGCATTTAATAGGCATTTGCAGGACAACACATCTGAACTCACCTTTTGTGGCTTGAAATCAAATTTCACACAGTGCTGGAAGCCTTTTCCTTTTGATTTAATTGAGGTCACAACCAAACAGCCTCCAACGAAATGAGCAGAATACCCGAGTCCTTTGCTTGTTCGAAAACTGAAACAATTTATTTAAAAATGGTTATATTCACCATTTATTCACAGGTAGTTGGTGCGTGCAATCTTTAAAAGTAGACATAGATGAAACAAATTTCAGAAAACATAATAATGCATACATACCAATATAAGTAAGGCTTATCCTTGTCTACATTGATATTATTTACAGGATCCATTCTTAACCAAGTATGAAAAGTAAATCCATTCTGGTAGGGCCATTTGGCTATAGGAGGTAAGGCAATAGCCTAGAAAAAAAATAAGTTTATATAAAGCAGTGAGGTACTTCAGAGCATGTCATTTGATTTGTATAATCAGAAAGCATGCAAAGGAAAAGTGTATACAATTTAGATGTGACAGTATTGATACCAAAGTTTGCCTCTTCACATTTAAATCATAGTGAGACAAAAAATATCATTGGGCTCTTCCACATGAAAAGTCCCCTTTTGTCCCAAGTGATGGCAACACAGTTTTTTTTGTTTGTTTGTTTTGTTTTGTTTTTTTTGAAGCCTGAAAGATAGCACAGACATGAAGGCATTTGCCTTTATTAAGGGGGAAGCTGCAAGGACAAATCTTCGAATCAAAAACTAGTTTTCTGAAAGGTTTCTGTAACTCTGTGGTTTAAAGATGCTGACAACATTATCGATACAAATGAACACAAACATCAAAGAACCTGAATGTCAGCAGACTTTGCATTACATTGCTAAACTCTGTCGCTATTCCTGCCCAAAAACAATGCCATAAATGTTCTAGAGAGGATATACCAGTAACCCACTCACATGTCTGAGGAAAACATTCCTTGAAGTACATGAGGGCAAAACATTTTAACCTAAACACTATTCCTTAATATATTTCGTCCTTATGTTTTATTTATACACCTATCAAACATTAGAAAATATCTGTATGTTGCAGTTCAATACATATTACTATGTTTTTATATTGTTATTCCTTTATTTCAATGTGATACACGAAGTTCCCCAAGCCAGTCCATAAGGGTAAAAATAACTATTGTACAATTTTTATTTTTACTTTTTAGTAAGTTTTTTTGGTTATGATTTATAAAGCCATCAAGTAATTAAGGGAGCAGCACAAAATATACCATAGTTCTGGAATTCATTAACATTTGACTTCCAGACTGCCATATTCCAGGCCTTTTGAAAGGCACTGAAGATCTACCTATTATCAAATTGTGGCAGGAGTGAAGAACCACCATAGCAACTTGGCAAACTATCTAAAGAAGTCACTTACTCTAATAAGTGTAAGATGCACCTAGTGCAAAGCGTGCTCTTTTTAAGAACACCTGGAGTTAAGTGGCAGCTTCCCTAGGAATTTGGCCAGGAAAATATTGCTCATCAAAACAGAGGTATCTTGGTCAAGTTATCAAGAAGCACAAAGAAACAGCAAAGGCAACACACACACACACACACACACACACACACACCAGCACAGTACAGTATAGTAATCTTGTTTTGAAAATATTTTAAAAAGCTACAACAATGGTTGCAATATTCCCATCAAAGTGTTTTCAAAGCATTGCTTACTGAGACTAGGGCTTGAAATGAGGTCCATTTAATTAGGCAAACCACCCATGAGGTTCTTATAAGCCATTATACTTAAAACAGTTCAATACAATAAAATGAGTTTTCATTAGTTAATGGACAGAAGCCCTTATAGTAGTATGGTATTAACAAACCACTATCATAGAGAAAGAAATACTTGAGCAATAAAATGTTTATCAAGAACATAAAAAAATTAACATTCATGTACATGTGTGTATGTTAAAGTTTCTAAAACCTGGGAGTGGGAGGATGGCAGATTTGTGTTATTTTTACTGCCTTGTATTTGAGTGTGCTTAGAACTAAAGGAGCCTAATGAAAGCATGTAGGAAAAACAACCCAAACACATAAATTAAAGCAAAAAGAATAGAAGCATAGGGGAAATAACTACTTACTGCAGCACTTTTTCCTGGAAAGTTGAAGAAGGCATCAGGACCATACTTCTGAGGCATGTGCTTTAACACAGACAACAGCTTTCCAGCATGTGGTGGCTATTTAAAGAACGATTTCTCATGTATTTAGTATTAGAATATAAAATTCAGCAAAACAATTGAATATTAACTATGAACTTTAGACAACACTTCTGCTGATTTGCACATTACAATAATGCTATCATACACAAATAAATCCTATTTGCCTTGGATGTCTAGAACCATCATTCTGAGTGGATAGTATTGGTTGCCAGCTGAATTCTTACAATGTAGAATATGGGACTTAGGCCCACCCCTCTGCCATCCAGTGCCAAGGTAGTGAACCAACCACATGATAGGGCACCATACCATGCCATACGAATGTTGCCTAAATAACGTGTCTGTTAAGGGTATGCGCCCTTAAGATTTGTCATTTCAGGGATTTTGGTGCTTGAGTGAACATGTTAAACTGCATGTTCAATTCACAACAACAACAACAAAATTCCAAACAAGTACAAGGTCACACAACCACACGCGGGCCTGGTTACAGCCTTCCATCTAGGTTCAAATCTTTTCATTAACCTTATGTATGAAATCAATGTATGAAGTCAATGAAATCAGTTTCAGTGAAATAAACATATTTTCTCTCTTTTTTGGATAATGCAGAGTGTTCTACTTACCCATTTTCCTTTGTCTCCCTGAAGTTTGCTGAAGTACAGCTTTAACTCCCGAACTGTCACATTGTAGCTTGCTAATACTCCCAGCATATCAACTAGGAGATCTAAGAAAAACAAATTATTAGATTTAGATTAATACCCAACTTTTTATTTTACCAGCAAAAAATGTTATAAAAAGGATTCTGTGTCAATTAAAGACACTACCACAGTTACTTCCAGTTTTAGGCTGACTGGCAATTCATACCTGCAATCATATTGTCAGCTTTATCAATCCTCTGGAGCACGTGCTCAACAAGACCCACTTCTGTGCAAATTTGGAGATTTCGTATACTTTTCTTCAAGATGGCTGTAAACATGCTCCATACCTCAGCCTGGCAAGTGACATCACATTTATCCAACAAGTCCACCATGCAAGTAATACTCTCTCCATCTTGTATAATAAAGTTCATTTCCAGATCAAAGTGACCTCCTACAAGCTTCAATTTGAAAAGAATAGACATTAGTGATTTTCTCTATCTCCAGAATTATATGTTTAAAAGATTTACAACATACAATAGCAGCATTCCTTTTTGGGGGGTACACAGTAAGGATATGAGCAGACACCACTAGAAAATTTAGATTGCATAATCAAGTAAGTGCAGGCCGAATTAGAAATAAGCGTTACTGGGTGGAATCCAGAGTTACCGGTATATGGACATAATGGGGTGGGTGGAAGCTAGCCATGCCTCGTCCCTATGGCAGCATTCCCCAGGTCCTCAAAAATGCTCTACTGAGGGGTAGGGACTCTACTACATGAGGTTTGCACCCCCCCCCACAAAAAAAACTGGGCATGGCACCTTCCATGAGTGAAGCTCCTTGTGGGAAAATGATTGCTTGTACATGAGAGCATGAGCAAAGTTCTTATTGTTGCAGGGTGATTTCATAGCTAGAAGCATCCTTGGAGCATGAACAGCGCGTGAACAGCTCGTGCTGTCCCACATGATTGGCTAACGTAGCATGGCCTGATGCTCGCATGAAGGTCTTTATCTGCTGGCTAGAAACAAATTGCTTGGCTTGTATTTTGTATCTTTCTGATTTCACACAATAAAAGCTGTGCTGCATTAGCCCTATGAGCAGCCATATTTCGGAACCCATCATGGTGCGAGACTGATTTTTCTTTGGATGCCGAGCTGCAACTCGACAATTGGTGCCCCGTGTGACTGCCTTCGGATTTCACGTTGTTTTTCATTATTCAGCACTCACCAACACGTCGTTCATCCACGTAGTGGATCCCTGGTGAGTGCTCCCGTGTGATTTCTTTTGGATTTCATGCTGTTAAACAACGTTCAGCCTCACCTCGCCTGGCAAGGGCTGCAGACGCGTCGTTCATCCACGTAGTGGATCCCTGGTGAGAGCTCCCGTGTGAATGTGATTCTGGACTACGTTACGGACCTATCAGCACTTACTTCCGCCCGGACAGGGCAAAAAGGCGCCTCCCTCATCCTTCTAAGGATCCCTCCGGTAAGTGCTCCCTGCTCTTTTTGCAACTCTTGCAATCATGGGAAAGTCTCTCTCTGCACCACAGAAAAATTTTTATAAAGACCTTAAATTCCTTTTGGCCAGTAACAACCTTGCTGTTCGGAAAGCTGACCTTAAGTCCCTTATAAAAGCCCTGGACACTCACTGCCCCTGGTTCCCCCAAGACGGAAATTGGGAGTTAGACGATTGGAAAAAAATTGGACACTTCTTTCAAAATCATCCTCAGATTGATGTCAAGGTTTTGCATGCCTGGAGTAACGTCTACAAAGCTATGTCGTGCTTAACTCCTTCAAACATTCTTCTGGCTGCTGCCACAACTTCTTCGCCCGCCCTCCCCGCTCCTGCTTTGCCTGCCTCAAACCTACCTCCTAAACCGCCGGACATTTTCCCTTCGGCTCCTCCTGTCACTCCCCTGCATTCTTCAAATTCTGCAGCACCCCCAGCTCTTCTACCTCCTCCGCCCAAGGCATTTGGCACCGCTCCTCTTCAAATATCTCTCTGTGCCACCGCTCCGTTGCTGCCTTTTGATGCTGATACTCCAAATCTCTTCCCTGTGATTGCTCCCGCACCACCGCCACCCCCCGTCATGTTAACCCAAGCTGATGTCCTCGATGGGTTAACGGGAGGAGGCAATTTTCTTACTGTTGCCCAACAGCTAACTCTCGATCCTCAATATTGGGAGGCCACTACGGCTGCTGCTCAGGAGGCTTTAGCTTCTGTCCCTGATGACAGGAATGAGCGCAATGGCCAATTGGGGAGCGTTAGACAAGGTCCTACAGAGCCCTATGGACAATTTGTTGATCGCTTGTACAATACCTTCAAGTGGCAAGTTCAGGACCTGGCAGCACAAGAACCGATTGTACGCCAGCTTGTGTTTGATAATGCAAATGAGCACTGTACGCAAGAGCTGCGCCTTCTAATGGCAACATCAAATATAGCCATTGCTGATATGCTTAAAGCCTGCCAGTCAGTGGGCACTGCTAGCCACAGCCTGCTAGCCACGGCCTTGTCCTCCGCCGTGTCCCAAAATCCTGCAAAGGCTACAACCTGTTGGATTGACAGTGGCTAAAGAAAAAATCCAGCGGACTTTACGCATTACGTACCTGGGACACAAGCTGACAGCATCTGCAGCCATTCCAGTTACACCTCAACTACAGTTTCCTGGTCATCTTAAACTGGTGGATTTACAACAAATCCTTGGACAGCTGAATTGGATAAAGAGTTATTTGGACCTGCCCACCTCCACTTTGTCTCCACTATTTTCTGCCCTTAAAGGACATAAGGATCCAGCAGTACAAGGAGCAATACATCAGACCTATTTACAGCAAATGGGCTCCTGTATCTGCAGAAATGGTTGTGTGACTTCTTCTGGATTGTGGTTTTTACATGCCAATAATCGAGCTACGAAATATCACACAGGTTGCTCAGAAACAGCCATTGGACTAATTTACCATTCTCATCCTTATTGACATCACTTGGATTTTACCCCCCAGATATTTTTTTTTTCTCCTCCCTCAGGAGTCCTGCCCTATGATGTGTTCCCCTGAGCATGTACAGAGGGCTGTCTTGGAACTATTGTGGACTCTTGGCAAGGGAGGGGGTGAGGGAATTTCAGTGTGTTCCAGTTTGTTTCATTTTTGTGCTTTGGCATGGTTCCCGGACAGAAAGTTGCAATATGGTTCTTTAGCAAGGCCTGCGACAATGGGCTCTGTTTTCGACCTTGTTGCAATCTTTTTAGTTACAGCAAGCGGAATATGCTTGGCTAGTGCCTTTTAGCTGCTGAGAAAAATGATTTTAAAAAGCTTCTCAAAGCTTTGAACCTTTTTTTGGTGGTGGTATTCTAGCATTCCTATAAATGCTTCATATAAGATTAGCAATAACATGAAGGACAATCGCATAAGTTTACCTCCTGTATTTCTATCGCTTGTAGAAATAGCATTCCTTATTGTTTTCGTTTTAATCATAATAGCAAAAAAAAATTTTAGGTCATTATCCATATTGTAATTGGACCTATGAGTATGTTAATGGATCTTCTTGTTTTCTTAATGTTACAACCATGAGTGGCAGACCAAAGGTTTTAGTTAATAATGTCACAACTTACATGACCTATGAACAACAAGCTGCGTGTAGAGACTTTTATGTTTGGTTCGACTGGATGAGAAAGAGCAGCAGAACTACATGTTTGCTTCAATCTGATTTATGGTTACTTTGTGGCACACGTGCCTACAAAGAAATCCCCTCTGCCTTTTCTGGTACCTGCACGTTAGGTATAGTGGTACCCTTGGTGTATAAAATAGATAAGCTCCCAGCGGTCCGTTTGCGTAACAGAAGGGAAGTACAATCACCTATTTCTCAATATACAGGGACAGCCATCTCTAGGTCCCTTCTGCCTTCTTTAGGTGCAGCCATGAACTACCGTGATCTGCATAAATTGGCAAACTGGACAGAAAATTTGTTCAATTCCACCATCTTGGCTTTAAAAATGATTAAGTCAGAAATAAGAGAAGTTGTTTTATAAACTTTTTATGCTTTAAATGTAATCTTTGCATCTAAAGGTGAAATTTGTGCCTTAATTCATTCTCATTGCTGTATGTATATAACTGATCAATCGACCAATATCTCTGCTACTATTGATTATATGGAACAAATGATAGCCCATAATCCTTTGAATCCACCTGAAGGTTTTGATCCATGGGATTGCTTATTTTCTTGGTTGCTGTCAGGGGTTCAGGAGCAGAGACGCAGAGAAGGGAGGAAACAGAGAGCGAGGGGGAGGAATACGAAGGAGGGATGAGTGGGGATTACGACCCGAGATCCCCGAGCCTGTCCAGTGAGTCCGGGGATTCCCAGAAGGGAGCGCCAGTGGTCAGAGCAAGGGGGGAGAGCAGGGGGAAACCCCAGGCAGAAGGACCCAGAGACGTTAAGGAGAGGCGCAGGAGGTGGAGCAAGGCTAGGGTATTAAGCTGGTGTGCTAGAGGCGGAAACTCAGACGGATCTTCGCCGGCCTGACATAGAAGACATAGGGCTGCACATTGCAGTTTGAAAATGGAACCTGTATAACGTGAACGCTGGTAGCGTGGTCCTATGTGAGCTGGGACTGGGTAGCAGCCCTGACAGTTGCCTAATGGATTATGGTTAAGAAATATATTATTGATTGTAATTGCATGTATTGCTGGCTTCATTATGGTGTGTTGTTGCATTCAATGCATACCCTCTTTGATTTCCCAATGCACTGCATGGTGGTACCGACCACGGCCCACCACAGGGGTTACAAGAGTAAGTAAGTGTAAGTAAGTGTAAGGAAGTGTAAGTGAGTAAGTAAGTGTAGACGCTTAGGCAATGAAGTGTACGATTTGGACTAATGGTCCCTCTTTTCCTCTAATAATATAAACAAGAAAAGGGGACATGTGGGAAAATGATTGCTTGTACATGAGAGCATGAGCAAAGTTCTTATTGTTGCAGGGTGATTTCATAGCTAGAAGCATCCTTGGAGCATGAACAGCGCGTGAACAGCTCGTGCTGTCCTATATGATTGGCTAACGTAGCATGGCCTGATGCTCGCATGAAGGTCTTTATCTGCTGGCTAGAAACAAATTGCTTGGCTTGTATTTTGTATCTTTCTGATTTCACACAATAAAAGCTGTGCTGCATTAGCCCTATGAGCAGCCATATTTCGGAACCCATCATGGTGCGAGACTGATTTTTCTTTGGATGCCGAGCTGCAACTCGACAGCTCCTGCTTGAAGAAGTTGCTTCTGCCCAGTTTTCAGGAATCCCCCTATTACATGCACTTAGTTTTGAATCCAACTCATTGAGTCCAATGGGTCTTACACTCGCATGTGTTTCCATCGTTTTACGTTAACCATCTAGCAACAGGCATCAGTGTATATGATCAATGTATATCGGAAGCCAATGTCGGAGTAAGAAATATGATCCCAAATACTGTTTTCCAATGAGCAATTTTAGAAACATTCCTTTTGACACATGACCGGTAGGTTACCACAGGTATCCACAGGAATTTTGAGGGTGAATGCTACAAACAAACAAACCTAACTGGCATCAGATAATAGGACTATCATTTGTGGGTAGACCTGTCCCTGTTAAACTTGCATTCTGGGTATACTCATCCATTTGTTCTCTGTGGATAGACTGCTGTCCATCTGCCTGGTGCACCTGTAATGTCTTTTCTCTCACCACTGAAACCAGGTTAAAAACACTGTACTATACCTTCAGAGTTGGATATAATAATGATGGACTTTATGCGCATTGGCATTAACAGATTACTTTTTTAAAATGTTTAGGAATTCAGAATAGTACCACATTTTTGTATGAAATGAGGCCTTAGAAAGATCACAAGTTCCTGGTTTTGTTGCTGTATATTGTGGTTGAGCTGACAGGTGACTCCCCAGTTGCTACTCCAAACTTAAGTTCCATTGAATTGGCTAGGAAAGTGATCATTGCACTTATTTTGAGGGGGCTAACGTGACTAAGGCTGCAATCCCCTGCACACTTATCTGAGTGGGACTCTACTGACAAGTAAACATACAACAATCCTATACACATTGCTCTTCTCCTGCTCTCACTGCCCCATTGTACTGACTCCAGTCAGTACCCGTGTATCTATACTCCTGGCTTGCTTAGCTATGTTCTTTTACATAGCACTTGGTGGTTTCTTCAACAGATCATCATGAGTAGTGCCTCATAATACCCAGCCTGCAATGTCACCTGCCAGCTCGTCTGATGACAGGGTTTATCACACAAGAGCTGTATTTAATTCAGTGAATGACACCCCTTGGGTATATGAGGGTTAGCAGCAGAGATCTATTACTAAACAGAAACTAATCAGATAGGATTTTTTCATTAAAAATATATTCATTCAGATATAAGATTTGCCAAAACAGTCACTCTTCCTGGCTTTTCCCTGAATCCCAGCAGCTCCCACTCATTACTCAAGATCTGAAGTGTTAGAGATATACATGTTGGGAAGCACATTTTTCAGCATTCTTAACATAAATCAGCAACGATGTCATGCACCTCAAGATTAGAAAGCTATAGCGAGTGTATCTGAGATTCCTAAACAGAATACACGTATAATGGAAAAGAATGAATGAATGAATAAAACACTTTAAATATTTCTCCTCTCTCACTCTTACTTCATTAATGAAATGAAGGAAGAATGGCACAGGTAACAACTTGTAGCAGGTGATAACTTTCTTCCGCCTCCATTAGCAACAGTGGTGAATGTCAAACAAGTGAATGGAATTGGAATGTGGCCGGCTAGACCTTTTGGCCTAGTGGTGAGAGGGTCAGTCCTAGGGGTGTGTTTGAAAGCTGCTGATAGTGAAGGTTCCTAGGAGGGATGGTCAATAGACACACATCGTGTAACAGCATCCAGGCACAATTTAAAGCTATTTTTTTACCTATAAATCCTAGGAGGGTTTGCAGTGAAACTAAAGGACTACTTTCACTACCTTCCATTGTAGTGCCCAGATCAGAGAGCAACTCCTGACTGACATATTGCTGCCGTGTCACAAGTGATAACAAAGTAATGGTGGTTTTCTGGCTAGAAAACCTACCCTTGCCATTTTATGCATGCAACAGCAACAATCAAGTACTTGGGCTCAGTAGAAAGGCAGACTCATGCAAAGAACTACCAACATCTTGAAAGCAAAAAATTTAAGGAAGCCATGTATGATTTTATGCTTATGAACCAACGATGGAATTATTCAGCTTTTCTGCCAATGTCAAGCACAGTGCAAAGTTGTTAGGAAAAAAATCCCTGGCTCACTAGCTTCTTAAAGTTCATTTCTATGAGTTAATGTATTTGGTTTTAAGTGACCATCAACTACCATGCCAACACTTTACAGGCCATACATTCTGCTGTTAACTAAAATGACCTCACCTTCACCTCAATTCTCTACTACCCATCTTTCACTTTTGGCTACATGTACTATTGTCAGTAACTACCCATCCAAGAAGTTGACAAATTAGTTTTCCTATCTAATCTGCAAAACACAAATAATTCAGCAGCGTTAGAAGTAGAACACTCCTAGGACCAGACACTAGACTTAAATCTCCCTCATTTAAGTGTTTTATGAAATTACTTTAAGAAAATATGGGAAACAGTTACATGCAATTTGTAGTGAATTTGATATACTGTTAATATGCAAAAATATTATAGATGCACGTAAGTGCACACCTATACAGTATGTCATATTAACCCTTTCTAATGGCAATTTGAGACTGATCAACCTTCAAGACACAAATTTGTTGCCAAAGACAGGGATCGTAATCCTGGTCCGTACACTGGCTAGTTATTATCCGAGCTGCAGTAATGGCTGTGCAGAGCAAAATGTAATCTCGTGAAATGTCACAGTAAGTTATGAATATCTGAGCAGCCTAATGCACCTTACTAGCCATGAAGTGTGAGGATGTAATCTTATTACCTTTTTTATGGTTGTATTTTTTTGAATAATGTAGCCTTTGAACTGATGTATAGTCTTTCCCTGCACTTTAGCATGATTTGGTCTCCCGTGTCATGCAGTTCATTTTTCAGAACTCCCCGATTCAATGTATTTTAAGTCTTAGGCTCAACTTCATAAACAATCTTTATAACAACCCACAGGGTGGCATAATATTTTCGCTCTGTAGATTGTGGTATAATGTGTAAGCATACAGCAGTGATTTTAAAGCAACACATTTGAAGCATTCAAATACATCTTCATAAGTTTTACATTTCATTTTAATATTTGCCTTGGCTATTCGTAAATTTAAATAAGTCATAAATATATCAATACCTGCATGAATTCAAGAAGCAATGACAACCTTTTGTAGTTTACATTTGTAGATTAAGGGTCTCAGCCCCAATTCCACCCCCTCCAAAATCTCTGGTATCCAGGGAGATTTCTTTACACCTAATATCATTATATACCAAAATAATGGTTAGGCAAAATTAGGCAAGTTAAGAGCTAGAAACCAATTATCTATCTACATTATTAATTAACAGTTTATGAGTTCAAAATATCAGTCACAGGATTTTAAATTAATGACAGCTACTGTGATAATGTGACATTAATTTGAGGAACCTTACAAACAAAAACCTGTCTGAAAGTGAACTCCAGTCAATCTAAGACATATTTATTTGATATATTTAGGGTATGAGCTGAAGGAAGGTGCAACTGTTCTGAGTACTGAACAGAGAAAACCCCACTGAAATAAACTATTATGAGAATTAGTGTGCTTATTCTGAAATAACAGAGTAAATAACGATGTCATTTACATTGTTTGAAGATACCAATTTAGGTTCCTTTAGTTACCCAGACTGGGGCACGGAAACATAAGAACAATTTGAAACTTTCTTTTTAAAAAAGCACACAAAGTTCAATAATATACACAGAGGCGAACAGAAACACACAACACAAGTTGTATAAAAAATACCCTACATTTTAAAACACTGCAGAGGTACTATGTTATACACCGTAAACTTTTCCTTAATGGTAATAAAGAATTTAATATACATAAATGTTTTCCAAATACAACTTTCTATATTACGTTTCACACACGTATGCATAATGCACACAGTCAAATTTCACCTTGAAACTAGAATGAAACAGCAAGTGACTGGTTAGCATTAAAAAATTATGTATTGCTACCCAGATCAGAGTTATGTAAACTGCAAGGCAAGACATGCCTGAGGCTCATTGGGTTTTTCATGTCAGGTTTAAATGCTGGAAGATACAAATGTTTCAGACCATAAAAGGTGCATGCACTATGATAAATACCAACATCTGTGACTGCTGGCCAATCTTAACTTTCCTAATCCAAGATACAAGGTAATCCCTGCAAGCTGCAGAATCTCTAGCTAAAAGAAAAGAGACAACCTAGCTGATATTAATGAAAGTTAATTTTCACACCAGCTGACTCAGACTTAAATACAAAGTATGGTCTGGCTGTACACAAATTATTGAAGTCTGCACATTGTGCTTTCTTCAACCTACTGTACTCTGATTTCTCCTCTCAGTTTTCTTTCTCCTGCCCCATCATCTTACACAGAAAGCATAGGGATAACAGAATTAGAATAACAAACCATAGAAACAACCAAAATTCTCACCATCACCAATAAACTGGGCAACTCTAGGTTTCAGACACCCTAGGGTTTGCCCAAACCATGGTTTGCCCACTTCAGATATAACAGCAGCCTATGAATGGTTTGTTAAAATCAAAATGAAGAGGGGAAAGCAGGGTATGTGAGGCTAGTGGGCAAGAGAAGGGAGCGTAAGACACAGATTCATTTATGTAGTGTCAAATCTTGGTTTAGTGTTAAGTCTGAAACAACACAATAGTCACATTTATTTTAAACACATCTGCTGAAGCCAACTCTCATTCATAAAAGCTTATGGCATGTCTTTGAAGGTATCTTAAGACTCTTCATTGATTTTGCTGCAGTAGATTGAACATGTCTATCCTTCTGGAAATTGGATCCAAAAAACGGTGCTATTGCACGAGTGGAAAGCATTGATTTTCATTGATCTGCCCTGTGCCTCCTTATCATGTGGTTCCCAAAGGTCACCCAATCTTTAAGAGGAGTTTTTCAGAAGGTGCAGGAGACTGCAATAGGAAACCGTGTTGCAGCAGCACACTTCTGTTCCCTTGTCTTAGGCTTCAAGTCAACTACAGAGACTGAAGTAAAAGCTACTTAAATTTGATGTAATTTTAATATCCTACATTAAGCTGTTCTATTAAACATATCCATTATCCTTCTATTCAAATTTCCACATTGAACCACCCTACATATAAAACCCACTCTCACAAAATAACCAAATTCGTAACCTTAGTAATATAAGTACATCAAGGTAAAATTCTTGCCTAAAGTCATATGCAAAGTATGTGCCTTCCTATAGGAAATGAGATTTCCAAAATCCATTACATCACTGATTCATACATGAGCACTGAAAGCCAATAAATCACTTAAACTATGATACAGAGGTCCTTTAAAAATTTGCATTTACCTATAGTAAATACCGCCATGTTCTTTAATAGCTTGCTAGCGCAATCTTCACAAACTACTGATTTATGGTTGTGACATATTTTCAAAATCAGAAATCCATCACTGTATGACATCTACTAGAAAGGCAGTTCAAGTTACATAACTCTAAATTTAAACTCTGTGTAACATGAAAGTCACATAGCAAAAAAAAAAAAACACCCTGTACTGTATTGCTTATTTTAGTTTCCCTACTGTTCATTTCACTCTAGGAATATATGGAAGCTATTTGTTAGTACACCACATCAATTTACAGGCCTACTCATAGAGGTTTCTCAACATTTCATTAGGAACATAATAATAGACAAAAAGAAAACATAGCGATACAGCCCCTAGAAATGAATGGCAATAAACAAACTTGGAAGTAACAAAGGCTGAAAGCAAACAGTGGACATTTTCTCAAGATAACAACTGTCATGATGTCTTTTAGCAACTTTCCTGAAGAAGAGGTAACCAATGGGCTACCCTAAAGTGACCTTAAAATTTATATTCAGCAGAAACAATACTGTTTTACCAAAGCCTATTAAAGTCTGTGGGCTATATCTAACCCCGCAGCTCTGACTGGTGCAACAAGCTTCCATGCAAGCCACAAGCGTTCTTCTTCCTCTCCTATCCCCTCCAACTTCCCATGCAACCTCAAAATCAGCTCCAAGGGGGGGGGAGAGGAAGTGGGATCATCTTAATAGATGGTCCTGGTTGCGGGCAGGCCCTCAACCCAGTCCCCCCATCCTGGTGTGGGTGGAGCCATTACCCCCACGACAGGGTGGCACCACGATTACCCAGGGCTATCACCTAATCAATTTGAGTGGGGTGACCGTGGAGGGGGGAGTATAAAAGTGGCAGGGTGACGTGCGCCAAGCACCTGCTTCATGCTGCCGAACACCCGCCCACCCTCCCTTTAATTTAGGTGTCCTCTGGCCTTGCTTTGGACTTTGGGTTGGTTGCCTGTCTTGGGACGGGGACCAGGTAGGAATTTTTCCATTTGGCAAATTGGCACTGGCCACTTGGTTTTTGCCTAACTCTTAGCAATCGTCACAGCTTTGTAAGGTTTGACGGTTAGGCATTGGCTTATTGTTGAGTGGGGGAGGGGAGGTCGGCCAACGCCTGCCCCTCCATTGTCCAAGGGTATTCCATTAAAGGAATCTGGATCCTGTCCGAAGTCCACTTGAGGGGCTATGGCCATGTCAGGCCTCTGGGAACACCAGGGAAGATGCAGGTGGGTTCCCCCGAAGCAGCTCCCCTTTGGGTGGTTTACCCTTACAGACTTCCTGCAGAGGGGCAGGAGTCCAATATAGTCTTTTGCCAATGCCTAAGCCAATACCGCTCACATTTCCTGTAATCAATAAAGTTGTGGCCAAAATTTGCCCAGTAACCTTAAACAAAAAATCTGTGTCTGTGTGAATTTCTTTATTCTAATGGGGGGTTGGCTTGAGGGTCTTGACACACAAATAGAACTCCTGTTATACCTGTGGAATCTTGCTAGCGCACAACTGGATAAAACCAAATGTTCAAGACCAGCTAAGATGCTTTTACTGAAAGAGGATGACCTTCAAAAAGACCTGCCACATGAGATGCTTGAATGAAATAACTGGCAAAGGTAGACAAACCACTTAATTGAAAAATCACACTCAGATCTTCCTCAATCTTTAAATGGGAAAGATATCCGTTCATTAAAAAAACAACCTCAAGGTACAAAAGTTTAAAGTGTTTTTTTCAGCCACTGTCTACATTGAATTAATGGCAGTTTTATGAATTTTTAAATAACAAATAGGTATTTCTTCTCCAAAATTTCCTTGTTTTGTTTTCTCAAATGATGAGGCTTACAATAACATTTTCCCCAATGTTCTTTCTAAGAGGGATACAGAAAATGGCTTGTTTTTAATGACTATTTTATCATCCTGTGCTCCATTGTGATGGAGGTGCCACTGAATATACTCCAACTTGTCAGGCTTTGACAAACCATTTGTGCAAGAATTCTAGTTTTGTGTAAGCTATATGGCAACAAACAGCATACAATAAAATAAATGGGAAGGACCATAACACCTGCACTTAGTAGGGCTACACCAATCTACACATTTCCATAGTGTGCATTCTCTCTCACACCAATGTTCTAACAGTCCCACACACAAATGAGTATAAGAAAGACAGAATGGAATGGAATGCAGGAGGAACATAGCAATTGATCACCCACAAGTACAGTGGTGCCTCGCAAGACGAAAATAATCCGTTCTGCGAGTCTCTTCGTCTAGTGTTTTTTTCGTCTTGCGAAGCAACCCTATTAGCGGCTTAGCGGATTAGCGCTATTAGCGGTTTAGCGGATTAGCGGCTATTAAAGGCTTAGCGGCTTAGCGGCTAAAAGGCTATTAGCAGTTTAGCAGCTTAGAAAAAGGGGGGAGCGGAAAAAAATCGGAACACTCGCAAGACGTTTTCGTCTTGCGAAGCAAGCCCATAGGGAAATTCATCTTGCGAAGCAGCTCAAAAACGGAAAAGCCTTTCGTCTAGCGGGTTTTCCGTCTTGCGAGGCATTCGTCTTGCGGGGCACCAATGTATGCTTTGGATAGGCCCTTAACAAGGTACTCAAAACACTGACAAACTATGGCCCACCAACTCTAGGCCTGCACAAACTGACCCACCAAGTCAAATAAAATTAGCTAGCTGTGCACTGTGGCCTGCCACGTGATTGATAATCCCCCTGCCAGCCATGGAGTAATAACTGGAGGTTCCCCTGGTGACAGCCATATATAGCTGGTGGGTTGTATTTCATTTTGTGGGTGACAAGCTGTTCAGACCTGCTACTTTTGCTAGCTTTCATTCTTTTACATTTACCACCATTTGGGATACCAAAACTTTTCTGTAGATAACTGTGTAATCTGCACATGTGTTTTTGTATGAAGCCAGTCACCTACTATTTACCCAATAGTCAAGTGGTTATCACACATTTGTTTAACTTCCATGCATTTGTCATCCAAATGCTTTGCAAGGAATAAAGAAAAAACATATTTATAGGTATAATTAGATTATGTTGTCCATAGCTAACTAGAGAAGAAGAAAACATTTTGCCTTGTATTCTTTTTAAAAAAGGTACAATACATATTTTAATTGCCTAGTGTTTAAGACATTTGCATACAAACAATACTAGATGGCTCAGAACTCAATGCACATTTTCCCCAAATTAAAAAGAAAGTAAGGTGATGTGGACGGTGCTGCTCAATATATTTTGCACTGTGTAACCATAAAAGGGATGCCAGGAAAGTCTCACTACAAGACAATCCAAAGTACTGGGCAAATTTATACATCAGGAAGCAGTCCTTTAGCTACTGGGATCTTAAACCATTTAGAGCTTTAAAAGTAACAACAGCACATTAAATTAAGTACTAGTTGTCAATGCAGCTGGTACAATGAGGAAATAGCATGGCCCCCAAATTTGGCAATAGTCAGAACTCACAACAGCATTTTGAATCAGCTGACATTTTCGAACAATATTCATGGATAGGCCCCTTTAATGTGTTACAGAATCTAATCTAGATGTAATTAAGGGATCTGTGACCATGGTCCTTATCTACTCCCTCCAAGTATAGGCATGGCTAATGCTGAGTAAAAGTTCCATTGGCCATCAAGAAACACTGTCAAGCTGTGAATATGATCCTCCTAGGGATGTACAGCCCTAATCTAGAACAGTTTGACCACGATGACGTCTGCCTAGTCCAGAGTTAATTTCAAGATCTGTCACAATCCAAGCCACATTTCCACAGCTTCCCCAGAATGAATTCATGAAGAAATATATTTTTTAAAAATCTGCCTCTCTACATATTGGTTATAGTCATTTGTTACATGGCTTCTCAAAAGAACATTTGGGGATTGAAATTATTTTGGTTGGAACTTAGTGTTTGTTTTTATATTGTTTGACTTCCTTTACAAGGTAAAAAGTCATTTTCAAGTGTTGGGGTGGTGGTGGCAAATGCATGAGAGGTAGGCTGCTAAATGAGGGTGGGGTAAACATGCGCCCTGCAACATACAATATATTTCCCACCCCATACCAACTGCACTTCAGGGATTCCTTATTTCATTGCAAAGCTATGAAGAGGAATTTTAAGCACATTCACTGGAACATGCTTAAAAACCCTTTGGACATTTGCACTGAATACGGGAATTGTCTGAAGTAGTGGTGATGAGTAGCTGGTGATGAGCCTTTGATGCGCACTTCTCAGTCATAGACACACTTTAAACCCCAGGCATTTGAAAAGGGATCATCAGGCCTAGAGGGAAAACAGTAGCTGCAATGTTTAAGGATTAAAAAGAGCCCATCATGAGCAGAATAACCAATATTTGTTTAGTATATAAACAAGCAAAGCAATGGTTACTAATTATCCTTTCCCCAATTCAATATTAGCACAAAGTAAGCTTGCTCAGCTATTGCAAAAAGAGAGAGAGAGAGAAAGAGGGGGGGTACAATGCTTAGTGCATTTGACACCATACAGAGAAGAAATATACTGTGCAGGATGTTTTACTCAGCATACTGTTCCAATACTAGCACAGGAGAGCAGATTATAAGGGCATGTCACTGTCTGCAGTCTATACAAGGGGTGAGCAACCTTTTTCAGCCGTGGGCCGGTCCACCGTCCTTCAGACCATGTGGTGGGCCGGACTATTTTTTTTGGGGGGGGGGATGGAACGAATTCCTATGCCCTACAAATAACCCAGAGATGCATTTTAAATAAAAGCACACATTCTACTCATGTAAAAACACCAGGCAGGCCCCACAAATAACCCAGAGATGCATTTTAAATAAAAGCACACATTCTACTCATGTAAAAACATCCTGATTCCCAGACCGTCTGCAGGCCAGATTGAGAAGGCGATTGGGCTGCATCCAGCCCCTGGGCCTTAGGTTGCCTAGCCCTGGTCTATACAGTGGAAAGCACTCCACTAAGTGCCACATAAAATATGGTCCAGTATAAACAAAGGCAAGAAAATGCAAGGTTTAGTAATTCTGAATTAGTGCCCAGTGCAATTGTCTTAGGCTATAATACAACGCAGGATATTGGGTGGGCAAAAAAGGAAGAGGCTGCAGCTGTAGCTGCAGTATCTGAGATCATTGTGTGGAAAAATGAAGCCACTCACTCACTCTTCTTTCTTTCTTTCTTTCTTTCTTTCTTTCTTTCTTTCTTTCTCTTTCTCTTTCTCTTTCTCTTTCTCTTTCTCTCTCTCTCTCTCTCTCTCTCACACACACACACACACCCTGCTTATAGGTTTAGGTGTGTACACTGCATTACAGATGAATACACAGCCTTAGAATTTAGTTTGGGAACCATTCCATCCCATTTAAACACAAAAATATTTTCATTAAGATGACATGTTAAGAATACAGGTTTAAAAGGTCAAGTTTGCTTAGCTAATTGTTTAAATTTAGGTCTCCTTGAAACTTTTCTGATCCTAGAAATCACAGCTGTGAAAAATTGCATTTTCTTGTTTCTTAAAAACTGTTTCTTCAAAACTAATTTATACCCTATTCTTACGTAGCATAGGTTACAAAATGTTAAAATACTCCGCCTTGCTATAAATGTAATCAGACTTTATCCAGAGTTTATTCAAATGTTATTTTTACTTTACATTTTGTATGTCCTAGTAAGTATACTTCCTGCGCAAAGCAGTTATCAGTAACCCCTAAATAAACCATGATATAACACAAAACCAATGCACCGTCAGCACATCCTTGCATATGTGAGAAGTCTTGCACACAATGTAAACTTTATTTTAGGATTTCCACTGCCTGAAAAACTACAGCTTCTGCACCCTACCCCTGTCCCCACTATTTATGTACTATATTTTTTTCATGTATAACACTCCCCCCAGTGTATAAGAGGCCCCTTATTTGGGGGAACTCAAATTTAAGAAAATGGGGGGAGATGGCCCAGAGCTGTTGAACTTTTTCAGGGGATGATTGCCCAAAGTTGTTGAGCTTCTTTTGATGAGGATTGCCCATAGTTGTGGAGCATTTTTTTGGGGGGGGGATGTAGAAAATCACCAACCCGACAGACAAAACGCTCATAATCGCTCACGCTACAGAATCATATCAGCGCCTGCCCACTCACAACATCCCCTATTGCCACGCCAGTCAATCCACAGCAACACTTCCGCAGCAACCCCGATCATCCACCCAATTACCGCAGCAGCAGCCGGTCCAAAACAGCCCTTGCCACAGCCACCAATCACCCACAAAATTACCGCTTACAAGCTGCAGCTCACGGCTGCAACCAATCACCTATCCCCCCTATGCACTATCTGTGTATAAGACGACCCCAGTTTTTTAACATTATTTTTGAGTAAAAAAAGCTCGACTTCTACACGGAGAAGTACCGTAATTACTTTGAGCAATTAAAAAATGCTTCTGTTTGGAGATTGCACCGATGACCTCATCAGTATGCTGAAATCCTACACTGTAGCAAACCTTCTGCCAGATTCTTACAGGAAATGACACACTGTGCAGCCCATAGTTCTGTATGTGGGCACATCCTCCCTTCTTCCAGAGATACACATTGGAAAGTCAGTGCTGCAGGTTGTCAACTCACAACAGCACAAAGCTAGAAGCACTGGGTAGAAGCATTAAGCATTAAGGGGTTTTAAAAAAACCACAACCCTAAGACTCTAGCTCACTAACATTAAATCTGTTTGGTCCTTGAAGGTGCTACAAAACTTAATTGACTTGTCCAAGTGATCCTGTCCCTAGGTACACAATTATGTGACCAAAGGACTATGACATCAGAAACCAACAAAGAAATCATACACCAAGTACATTGTGCTAGATCACAGGATGTGCCAACCTGTTTGTATCAGTGAATGTTTGGGGCAATGGTATTTTAAGTTAGGATGCCAGACTAGACAATCTCCATTAGTTATTCCAGGACAGAATCACAGAACCATACCGTTGGAAGGGACCCCAAGGGTCATCTATTCCAAGCTCCTGCAATGCAGGAATCTTAACTAGATCTTACATGACAGACGGCCATCTAAACTTCTGCTTAAAAACCTCCAAGGAAGGAGAGTCCACTTGCCATTTATGTTCGTCAATCTTTTGTCACCAGCTGTTGCATTTGAGCAAGGCTTTTCTTTTTTTCTGCACAGTAAAGAGAAAGTATAGAGGCAGGAAGTGGAACAACAACACATCTGGACCCTATGAAACATTTAGCCAATTAGAAAAAAATAAAAATAAAAAGGTCCAATGTGCCAGTCTGTAATTACTTAAAATTCCCAGAACAGATCTAGAATATAAAAGTGATTTTTTATATTTACTTTCCAGATTTCCATTCTATTCAGAAGCATGCAGAAAATACAAATGAAAAGTAATAAAAACAGGAACAGAGATATCACCTTGAAGAGCGGTGGTCAGGCTTTTTTTCTTTCAGACGACCTGTTGCTGGGTTCCTTCACAGATATTTTTGGGGAGGGTACAGGGGGCACGAAAGGGTAAGAAAAACCTACTTTGCAAATGGACTCTACTCAGAACAACTCTGGATCCAACCTATTGTCAGTTTCTATATTATTATTATTAATAATAATAACAATTTCTATACTGCCCTTCATTCAAAGATTATGAAGGATGAGGATGAGGACAATTACTACTACAATTTACTACCAGCCCTTCACCATATGCTCCCAGGATGGATTCCAGCAATTAAAACACAATATTAAAAATAAAATATATTATTAAAAACATTTAAAACAATCTACAATTACATAAATAATGTGGTGCTAAAAGTATGCATGCATATGGATGTAATGCAATATACACATGCCATTCACAATACAAATATACAACGACCACAGTTTCTGCATCAACTTAATCAGGGAAATGCCTATTGTGAGGGGGGAGGTTTTGGAGTACAAAATATGACTACAGTACTATTAAAGAGCGTAACACACATAGCTAAAGAAAGCCCTGTTATGAATACGTGCTGTTAAACAGCATTCTGGTGCGATAGTATGTCCACAATGACCCAACAATGCTCTCTAATTAATTTAACAATACTGATATTTCTTGAAAATGGTCCAATACTTTTAATTACCACTGTTCACTAATGTATTGCTGCATTTTTGAACTAGTTATTTGGTCATGTTTACTTATGACTATTCCACAATTAAACAATGTCTTCAGGTATTCTTTTATTAATATAACAATGTAACTTTGATCAGCACAACTAATTTCTCCCTGTCTTAAGTTAAAATGTATGTAATTATATGTGTCAAACATATAAACATTAAAAAAAAAATCTGCCACATAAAAAGCAAAAGGGAATGAGCACCATCTCATGGGCATTGGAGGTAATGAAAGAAGAAAAAACGTATTTGCAAGTCTCCTGTACGGTGGTACCTCTAGTTACGAACTTAATTCGTTCCAGAGGTCCATTCTTAACCTGAAACTGTTCTTAACTACAGACATGCTTTCGCTAATGTGGCCTCTTGCTGCCACTGCGCCGCCGGCACACAATTTCCGTTTTCATCCTGGGGCAAAGTTCTCAACTTGAGATAACTCTTCCAGGTTAGTGGAGTTTGTAACCTGAAGCGTTTGTAACCTGAGGTGTTTGTAACTCGAAGCACCACTGTACTCAGATGGGAAAATCTCCACCTGATTCTCTAAAATTCTTCAGAAGTATACTAATATTTTAACAGGTTTTTAAAATGTAATTTAAGAGAAGAACTCACATAACTATACAAAGCTTTTCTACCATTAAGCTAAACATATACTGGTAGCATGTAAAATTTAATCAATTAAATCCTATAGGAAATGTTGTACAGGCTTTAGATTACCAAAGCTACAATCCCTATTGGAAGTACCTGTAAACAGAGTGAGATTTATCTTCATGTAAACATGCATAGAATTGCACTGCAGCCCATTAGTTATCAAAGGGGTGGGCAGAAATATGAACACACCACTGAAGGTGCCAAGGTAACTTTTTTTTGTCAAGCTTGGCTTAATTTAGTACAGTGGTACCTCTGGTTGTGGACACGATCCGTTCTGGGGTGCTGTTCACACCCTGAAAAGTCTGTAACCAGAGCGGCGCTTCTGCGCATGTGCGAAGTGTGATAGAGCACTTCTGTGCATGAACGAATCGCGCAGAACGCTTCTGCGCGTGTGGCGAAACCTGGAAGTAAACACTTCCGGGTTTGATGCATTCTTAACCCGAGAAAACGCAACACTAAGCTAATGCTATTCTAGGCTGCATATATATTACGCAGAGAGAGAGAGAGAGAGAGAGAGAGAGAGCACTTTATTTTATCAAGCACACTTTGCTTTGGAAGTAAATTAATTCTGCTTCTTCACAATATCCTTCTTAATTTTGTACAGTATAGGAAAATAGTGAACAGAAAAAAAATACAATTAATTCCATTAAATTTGATCAAAGTACTCCTTATTTCACAAAAATGGCCCTTGCTCATTTCCTTTAAGCTATCTGTTTTACGTGTACTAATTTAAGTACTAGTTCCAGTACCCACTGACCTGAAATTTTACCCAGTAATAGCAGTACTCAGAGAAGTCCCACACCAGCTTCTGTGTCAGTTCAAGTTACAAACACCTGTCTACTGCCATAACAGTTTGGCAACATACTCTTAGAGGAAATGATTATAACAATGCATGTTTATACACTGGTGCTGTCTGTCATTAATGAAAGTGTTCACAAAAGGAAACTGTATCAACTTCTGATGCTAGGAAAATGTTCGCAATAGTCTGCACCAATTAACAATTAAACATGAATGCATAGCTTTGTGAAAACAAAATATTTTTACGCACTTCCAAATAGAGCTCTTTAATTTAATGGACATGTTTGAACTAAAGCCATCAGTGTTGTGAGCAGTGCTATTTTTCTAGAAAAAGAGGTGCCGGAACTCACTACAGACACATACCTCATTCTCTTAGAATAGCAATAGTGAGGTACCAGAACCCACCTGAGAGGTGCTGGAACTGAGTTCTGGCTGAAAAAAAGCCCTGGTTGTGAGTAGCCTCTGAATGGACCTAAGTGTAACATGACATGCAGAGAGGATTCTTCTTGATCTATATAATTTTTATAAGTTTAGAAGGGGGAAGTCGATAAGTTATGGTGTATGAAGGTAGGAAACACCTTGCTGCATCCAGCCAAAGGATGAACTAGTTCTGCAGTCCATCAGATGCTTATGTGAAGCCAACTAATGGGTCTGGAATACCCTTCTCATTTGCAATTCCCAGAAGCCAGTAATCAAGAGGCATACTAGCTCCCATAGTGGAGGTACAGCATAGACATTGTGGCTAATACTTACTGCATACTCCATAAATTACTCCGATTCCCTTTCAAAGCTGTATGACATACAAAACACTTTCTTTTATTCAGAATTCAAAGCAATTTACAGAGCTTTAGATTCTCTACCAAAAACGAGGAAGACTACCTGCAAAGCATTTCATATGGCTCACTGAAAAATCAAGTGCATGGAACCTGGAACATTATAAACGGAGGGTGAAATATGCCATTTTGAACATACTTGTTATGCAAGGTCACGGCCTTATTCCAGTGCTGGTATGCACAATTCAATTAACTCAAGTTGTTAACTCAAGAGGCGCAAACTGCCACATTAAGTGAACAAAATAGTTTACTGTGGGTTTTATTTTCTGCCTGTGCAATGGAACTTCTTCCTCTCCCTGCTCCCCCCCCCCAACAAAAAAATTAATCCAGAGGGTTAGTGGAAAACCTAGGGCACAGCACAGGAGTAAAAGACCAGGTAGGAGCAAAGCAGCTGCAAGCTTCTCTCCGGGGCCCGGTATGGTCCTAATAAGCTACAGCTTGGCTTGTGTGCAAACTGTGATGTGCAAACCAAGTAAATGCTCAAGTTGTCTAAATTAGATTTAATTGTATTTACAAACTAACCAAACAAAAACAAATCTAAAATAAATTCTGTTGAAAATGAAAGAATACTCCTTTTCTTGATTTGTTATCGGAGTTAAAGGCTTATGAAAGAACATGTGCTATGGGTGGCATTCAACTGAGTTTTACTCAGAGTAAAACTTACTCTGGGTAAAATTTGAACACGCAATGTTACAACATAAGCAGGGATTTGATCTACCAAAGGGGATTCCACCAGCTTAATCAATTGCTGTCATGTGTAACCAACAACTTGGCTTGCTAATATACTGTCATGCAACAGTCCCAATTCCCCTTTGTTACTTGCCAGGTTTGGTTTAGTCTCTCTGGTTGCAGCTGTGAGCTGTTCTCTGTCTGTTACCAGTGTGATAGTTGCTTGTATTAGTATGTTTTGTTAGTACTATTTCCCAATAAAGGGACAGCCTCTTTGAGAGCCTCCCTGTCTCTGTTGAGAACAAGGCCTATTAGGGTATGGAAGCCTGAGTCAGTACTCCACCCCTGGAACTCACAAGGAAACAATTGTGTAACACAATTTTGTGAACAATTTTGTAACACTAGTTTTGGCTGATATTCAAACTATTTACAAATTGTGAAATATCTAGCGAATGAAGGTGCAATTTGCACACACATTTTGATCAGCTTCCACATTTAAAGAGGTAATAGACTAAATAGACATGAGTCTCTCAGACTGCAAAATGGAAATATACCTAGGCATAGCTAGGGGTATCTAGACATATCTAGACAGGAGAGCCAAATCTAACCATGGATTGAACATTGACAGCAGTTGCAGACTTTGGGCTCTCAAATTTCCTTCAGTGCCCTGTGCAATGCTAAAATCCACATTGCATAGATTTGAACTGCCAACCTTCTGATCAGCAAGCCCAAGAGGCTCGGTGGTTTAGACCGCAACGTCACCAGCTCCCTACAATTACCTTTACTTATTTCAACAATACTGGGCTGTACAGACTAAGACAGACAATTAATTAGAAAACACTAATTTGTACAATTTTAAAGCACTGGCATCTCATTTTTGGAGTAATGCTCTAGCAGAAAGCGCTGAGAACAATTAAGCTGTTTAAGTAGGTCTTTGATAACTACAAGCTACTTCATTACAACAAGCTGTGCAATTTATTGACAATATGTCTTGTCCTAGTCTGTACAATTGTAACAGAAGAGCATGCAAAGGGTTTGAAAGTTACAGAGAACATGAAAAAGACTATTCTGAAAATGGTTAATTGAGATCAGATGCACAGGCTACAAGACAGTCAAATCAATTTTGACGAGGCTTTGTTTATTCATTGATACAAGTCAGAAAATAGTTACAAGAAGTGGAAGAACAATCAAGAACTCATCCAATTATTGTGTCAAACATTCACAGTTGGCCAAAGAGCCAATTTGTATCAATAAAAATATAAGATCATTGTTATTTCCATGTCAAAGATTACAGCACAGCTAGAAAATGCATTAAAACCTCCTGCGTTCTGTCAGGTTGGATTGAAAACAAGGAACAAACAAACCCCAAGAAATACACGAAAATATGTTTCCTTGAAACATAGTATGTCAGTCTGTACTGAACCTTACTCAGACTGGGAAAAACCAGGTTGCAAAATTTAGAGTAAGGTTTTACTGGGGGTGGGGTAGTATGAGTCTCAGATCATACTGCCTTCTGTGTGTCTTCCTTATAACACATGTTTCACAAGGTCATCTTGGATTTTGTTTTCAAGGGTTGGGTTTACACAATGGTTAGTATAATGAGACATACGGCTGTAAGATACTGGTGTCCATTGTGCTTTCATAGTGAAAATAGAGTATCTTGTGACATCAAGACCAAAAGCAAGACATCTAAAAGCAAGACATCTTAGAAATATACAGTAGCCCTTAAAGACTGGTGATAAACTAGCTGCAAGCTAGAAAGTCAGTAGTGCTAAAAGGGGTAGGTGGGGACTGCAACTTCTATCAGTTTGGCAAAGGAAGTGGCATCTATCTGTTATTCTGAAAGTAATGAGTAAGTGACCTGTTCTACTACCTTTTTAGGTCTCTTGCTGCTTGAAAAACCCACAACTCATGCAAAATAAATAAAATATCTTGTTAAATACAGTGGTACCTCGGGTTACATACGTTTCAGGTTACATACTCCGCTAACCCAGAAATAGTGCTTCAGGTTAAGAACTTTGCTTCAGGATGAGAACAGAAATCGTGCTCCGGCGGCGCAGCGGCAGCAGGAGGCCCCATTAGCTAAAGTGGTGCTTCAGGTTAAGAACAGTTTCAGGTTAAGTACAGACCTCCGGAATGAATTAAGTACTTAACCCGAGGTACCACTGTACTCTCCTCTGACAGAAACCTCCCCAAACCCAATACATGACCTTACCATGCCTTGAGGTGCAATTTATGCAAGACAAACCTAGAACTCATATCATTTTCTGTTCTCCTGGCTCACAATGACATTAAAAAATGTTCTGTAACCTACTGATAATGGTAGCAATTAATAGCCATTTGCAGTGTATTTACTTAATAATCAGTGGTCATCTATTGATAATTTAAATATTTTCAAAGTATTCAAAAAAGTGACCTAGAGATTTATTTTATTTTATTACCATGGTAGCACTTACACATTTCAAGAGTATTACTCAAATTATTTCATAAAATGGAATATACAGATAGAGGTCATTCACTGAAACTAAAGAGGAAACCAGTCAGGGTAGAGGAGCTCCTTGCATGCTATCAAATTTCCACACCCAGAACAAATTGCTGAAAGCTGGTGATATGTCAATGCTTTAAATATTTATGGATGTGGCAGACACAAAATCAGGAAACATGTCTTATCCATATTGGTGACAGTTAGTAGGAATGTATTTTAGAACCGGAGTGTATCTTCTATGGATAATACACCAGACTATTTATTCCTTGGAGAAAAGTCCAGAACAAAATTTAAACTATATGCATAAGGACAAATTTGCAAAGTTTTGTTTCAGTAACACTTCATTGGACTTTTAAAAATATATTAGTATAGTAATCAACAGCATGACATAGAAGCATTTATGGAGAGGGCTTGTCATGAATCTGACCTATTGGTGTTCAAAGGGCATTTGCAGGTGTTGTTGTGAAACTAAAGCAAAAAATAGCCAGTAGGATGCCAAGCAAGTTTGGTTCTCCTGTATAGCAGCAGCACAGACTAGTCCACAAGCCAAATTTGACCTTCCAGGTGTCTCCATGTGGCCTGCCAGTCTTTCCCTAAAATACTGATGTTTGTTTAGGATGTACATGACTCAAATATACCAGAAATATATTCATCAGAAAATGGAAAGTAATTCCTAATTGCTACAGTTTAGCCTAGCCTTTCCCAACCTATTGCTCTCCACATATTTTTAACTCCAACTGCCATCATCCCTGATCATGGCCATATTCGCAGAAGCTGATGGGAGTTGTAGTCCAAAACATCTAGAGAGCACTAGGTTGGATAATGCAGATAGCATTACAATGCAATCTTATACAAGTCAACTCAGCATAGGTCTTACCACCAGATAAGCAGTTATAGGATTGCAGCCTTGGTGTACTTTGTGTGGAGTCACTCAGATACTAGCAGCACAACCCTATACATATTTATGCAGAAGTAACTCACCCTTTGCTCAATACGATCTGCAGTAAATAAACTAAGATTGCTGTCTAAAAACAACAAGGTTGTATCCAACACGGCCACTGCACAAGAGCAACAGATTCTCTGAAGCAGTTGTTGGCGTGTGCACACAGCAGGAAGGAGAGGCAGGATAAGTCCCACTGTGGAAGCAGAATTCCACTAGAGCAGTACAGTGGTACCTCTGGTTACGTACTTAATTCATTCTGGAGGTCTGTTCTTAACCTGAAACTGTTCTTAACCTGAGGTACCACTTTAGCTAATGGGGCCTCCGGCTGCCGCTGTGTCGCAGGAGCATGATTTCTGTTCTCATCCTGAAGCAAAGTTCTTAACTCAAGGTAATATTTCTGGGTTAGCAGAGTCTGTAACCTGAAGCGTCTGTAACCTGAAGCGTATGTAACCCGATGTACCACTGTACTGGATGCAACCCATGGTTGCTGGAAAAAGGATTAGTTATAAGGCCTATAGAGAGTCTAATTAATAATTTTTTAATCAGTGTTTCATGACAATAAGTGCTCAAGGCTAGTTTAATTTCTGAAATAACTATACCACATTTTCAACATGGACAAGTATTTGGGTCTCATTTATATGTTTTACTCAAGAGACTACTGTACTGTAATTCTTTAGGACACTAGAGTAAAAGGCTAATAATAAGAGCAATTATCTATGCTTCATCTGTGTACTCCAAAAAGAACAGACTTTGCAAGAAAATCTGAAAGAGTGAACTGCTATTTTTACAAACTGTAGAAAACCAATAATTGAATCATCCTTGTCATTACCATGGCTTTAAAGGTTTCAAGAAATTGTGGAAATGGATAGATCTGATCATAGCCTAAGCAATGTTTACCACTGGGGTAGGAAAAAAGAAACTAATAAAAAAAGAGGTACTTCTCTCAGAAGGGCAAAATCAGAAAAGAGAAAAAGAACAGCTCAGGTTCCTACTTAAAAATATGTGCCATCACTTAATGACAGCATTATTATTTTTGTCTGTTTACTGTGAAGATCTAACTTAACATCTTACATTTGTTGCATATGGCACCACAGATGGTAACAAGTAGCTTGAGGAAGTAAGTTTCTAAAAGACTGCAAACATGAAGGCAATCAGGGGATAAAAACTATTTTGTTTCCTTCCAGTCTCATCACCCTCTAGATTTAGAACAAGGTGTAATTCACAATTTTAATAGTTCCATTTAAAGAATCCAGGGGCATGGAAAAAGGCAAATTCATCTCAGGCATCTGAATTTTAAAGGGATGTCATTAAACAAAAGTAACAAAAATGGGGATATATGACAATATAGGCAAGAATTTAATCCACAGCAGGTTCAAGGAATACAAATTCTTATTATATCTAGTAATATGCTTTGTTTTTTACATCTCAACTTTAAAAAGTATACTGAAGTTTTCACAAAAATATTCAGAGTATCCACTTATTTTGCCCCAAACTGGAAATTCACCAGATAAAAAGCATCACTAAAGCTGTCTTTTATGTCGCATTGCACAAAAGTTTTAAGCTTCAACCATGAAGGCAGACAATTCAACTACAAATTCACTTGTAGCCAAAGTTCCCTTTGATAGGATTTACAATGCAAGACTATACCCAATA
This sequence comes from Podarcis vaucheri, assembly GCF_965113315.1. Classification (NCBI taxonomy): domain Eukaryota; kingdom Metazoa; phylum Chordata; class Lepidosauria; order Squamata; family Lacertidae; genus Podarcis; species Podarcis vaucheri. The sequence continues at coordinate 40,224,070 of NC_138767.1, forward strand.
TATTTTACTTGTACAATGGTTTCAAGCCAAAATGTTTTAAACATTGGAGTTCAAGGCTGTCCTAACGAAGTTTGCCACAAGGGTAAGACAAAATAACTGTAAAAACTTTCCTCAGTACATGTAAAAATATTTTGTACTTCACTAACAAGTATTTTTTGTCTGCCTTTCCATCCTTTATTAACCTGGGTATATCTTTTTTTTTTTAAACTTTGTTATTTGCATATAACCATCAGTACAATGAGTCATATAACCTTATTAGAGTATATTCAGAAGGTTTTTAGATAGCATCACATCCATTACTTTCATAGCACAGAAGAAACAAATGTGGTCTGAAAAGCTGTCCTGATCTATTTCCTACTTCTGACTTATTTCTCGAAACACAGTAGAAGAACTCTTGAACTAAGGGATGCACAACTTGCCTGTGCTGGTTAATTGCAAATTTATTATTGTATTAATTTGTCTATTGCTAAAAGTTCTAGATTTCCAGAAGTTTTCAATGCCAAGAGCATGCAAAGCACCATATAGCAATGAAAAAGAGTTCCTGCTCTCCTCAAAAAAGGACAATCTACATTAGACAAGTGGAACATGCAACAAATGTTGCACTGTATTTCCCCCACCCTCTTTCCTGGGTTCCTGCCAGCCCTTCTGTAACAGACAATTCCATTATTCTCCCCGCATTTCCTGTTTTTCTTTTCTCAACACTCCATGAGTAGTAAGCATACTCAATCCTTACTGAGTTGTCTGAGTGCGGTTGTCCCCCTGAAAGTTGTTTTCTATTATTTTTTAAAATGTATTTTTGTACCTCTGCTAAAATCTTGGATTATCCAGCATATGTCAAGACCATTTTCTTTCACTGGTTCCAATAATGCCGTGGGCACTTAACCACCTGATCTTGCTGTTAAGATTGGCAAGACTGGATAACCCAGGAAGTGGCAACACATTCCAGGATGAGATCCAGTAAATTAAGGAAAGCTCTACTCTCTCTCTCTCTCTCTCTCTCTGTGTGTGTGTGTGTGTCTGTGTGTGTTGTATTTATATTTATTATTATTTATCAAATTTATATAGTGGATTTTTGAGAAGAAACTCAACGAAGAATAGGAAAATGGCCTGAAAAGAAGAAAAAGCAATGGGCTTTAAATGTGTGGAGAGCAATGCGACAGAAGGTACAAAGACGGGAATCACAAAAGCAGACAAACAGGATGAGACTGTATGGAATGTGAGACATATAAAGCAGAGAACGAGATATAAAAAAGTATCACTTGTTAGGAGGTGTTACAACTAAACCAGTTTATTCACAAAGCTTTTTTTTCCTTTTCAACAAAGTGGGTTTAAGCAGTTAAGCTTAATATGATTTCCCATATAGCTACCTGAAGACTTGCCCTGCAGTGCGAAGCGATTACATTGCCCAAAACTAACATTGCTTAACAAAAAGGATTCAAATTTTGGGGGGGGGGGATCACTGAAACCTTTAGATGATTTGAAGGTTCATCTTTATTAAGTGGTGTTCCTCATTTACTCCTGCAATAATGTGTGTCCACAGCTGTAAGTCACTACAAAGCCAGGTCCTTTACTAAGCCCAGAAACGAAACCTACCTCAAATCAGCTTTACTTTATCATGGGCACAATACATAGACTGAAGTGACAGAACTAGGATAACCAGAGCTAGAGGTGCATTCACCAATGACCTAGAAGAGATTACGTTATGACAGTTATGCACACTTCCATTGAATACAAAGTGATTGCCAAATACTAGTTGGATCTCCTCACTTAGCACCAACATTAGAAAGTCTTGTTAATGCAATGAAAAGAATGACTTACATAAGTTTCATGGAAAAGGTACAATAGCATCCTAAAGAATGTATGGATTTACTTAAAAAGTTGGGATAGCAAAAAAAAACCCACAACATTTTGAGAGGTGAAACACTGTTCCATAGCAGCCTTGCACATTCCACTGCTGAAGTACATCTTCTCACTTTTTAAAAATTAAAGTTGTAGTTTAGCAGAAACAGTGTTAATACAAGTAGACGGATTTATGCTGCAGCAATTAGACTACTGCACATTTCAAGCATTCCCCCTCATGTGATTTACAATTGCATGGAAGACATAATATGGCCACGCCAGGTGATGCAGACATTGCATCTTCTTCCAACCCTTCCCCCTTCTCATCTAGGTGTTGGGGGCATACCAGCAGAGTGAAAGGCTGCCGAACAAACATAGGCTCTCTCCATGTTCTAGAGCCCTGCATTTGTCAAGCTTTACCTTGATAGATATGCCCTCAACACATGGATGGCGAGGGGTGTAAGTGAGCAGGAGACATAAAAGCAGGAGTTAAGTCCCACTCCACTTTCCCCCTCAGACCTGTGGAGTAAACCAGAAACGAGCTCATGTTCCTATGCATATCTGCACAGATGTAAGGCCAATCTGGTTCAATGAGGACTTATTTCCAAGTAAATGTGCACAGACTTGCAGCTTCAATTAGAAATATACTTGATATACCATTTTAGACCTTATATTAACTTATGGTTAAATTGTTTATAGAAAATGGTTAAGACAGAATTAGAAAACTGCACATAATATTTAAAGACACATAAAAATCCTTTTCCTCATTTTGAAAAGGCTAGTGTAAAAGATTTTCAAGGAAAAACAATGCACAGAACATGCAAAGAATACGCTCCAGATCAAATTTTAGAGGCGAAGCACAATTACTGGGTTAATTATTTAACAGACTTCTAGTAAGGAATGCGCCTTACTTCACAATAAGTCACTATTCAGACCAACTTTTAGAAAGGTCCAGCAATTTTCTTTTGTTAAAGCTTCACCTCTCTACTCTTCTACCAAGTCTGAGTATCACATTTGCAGAGGAGCCTGCCCCTGTGCTTCTGTCACATACTATTGATGGTACTTACTGTAACAGTGTCCAAGGTTAGAGAGAAGACTTCAGTAATGGGCTAAAGCATATAGAACATGCCATGCTCATGCGTATAACTTCTGAAAGTTGAACTATTGCTATTATTCCCCTATATATCATCTGGTTTGATGATAGATATGCATTTATATGGTACAGTATTTTGGAATTTATTTATTTATTTATTTATTATTATTATTATTATTATTATTATTATTATTATTATTGAATAGCACTATATTATATTTTCAATGTAACCCTCCATGGCACCATATGATGAAGGGTGAGTAACAAAAGAGTTATTCTAACAAAAGCTGAAAGCTTGAGCCATCTATACCAGCCCACATCATGATCAGAGCAGCCTGATTGGCAGTTACAGCCTTGGGCAAGTCCTCCAACATTTACAGTTTCTCTGGGCATGAGTTCCCTCCTCCCCCCACACCTTCCCTATATTTATTTGTCTTAGTGGTATTCATAGAGCTTCAGTATGCTGATGACAACGTAGTGTTTCCACACTCAGAGGATGACCTCCAAACCATCCTAAATATCTTTGCAGAAGATTTTGGAAAGCTTGGCCTATCATTCAATATCCAAAAAAACCAAGTGCTGCACCAACAAGCAAAAAACAACCCCTCTGCAGCACCACAAATCCAACCATAGTGCAACGTTGGAAAATGTCAACCAATTTTCCTATCTGAGCAGTTATCTTTCCACAAGCACCAACACTGATGCCAAAATCCAGCATCACCTGAGCTCCATGAGCACAGCTTTCTCCCAATTGAAGCTCAGAGTGTTTGAGGACCGAGACACCCACAGGGAAACCAAAATGCTTGTTTACAAAGCTATTGCACTACCAACTTTACTGTATGCTTGTGAAACATGGAACACTTATAAATGCCATCTCCAACTCCTCAAAAGATTCCATCAATGGTGTCTCTGAAAATGTTTACACATCACTTGGGAAGACAGGCAACTAATGTCAGTGTACTGGAAGAAGCAAAGATCACCAATGTCGAAGCAATGATTCTTCAACAGCAACTTTGTTGGACTGGTCATATTGTTCAGATGCCAGATTATCGTCTTCCAAAGCAACTACTCTATTTCCAACTTGAAAATGGAAAGCAAAATACTGGGGAAATAACAAAAGAAGTTTAAAGATGTTCTCAAGGCAAATCTTTAAAAATGTAGTATAAGCACTGATAAATGGGAAACACTGGCCTGTGAGCGCTCCAGTGTGAGAACAGCTTTTACCAAAGGTTTTGTGGACTTTAGAAGCACGAACTCAGAGAGGAAAGGAGAAACAAGCTAAGAGGAAGGCACATTTGGCAAACCCTCACCGTGATCAACTCCCACCCAGAAACCTATGTCCCCTCTGTGGAAGGATATATGGATCCAGAAATGGCCTCCATAGTCACTTTCGAACTCACTGTTAAGACCGTTTTCATGGATGGTTTCAAGAGATGGTTAAGGAAGGAAGGAAGGAAGGGCTATGTTTAAGGGTCCTGTCCCCAATCAGCTTCTAGGACACTGAACTAATTTAAGGTTCTCATTTAGGATTAGCTAATCTTAACATGTCTCAGAGAATGATAGCACTGGTCTGAAGCTAAACTTTTCTTAATGGGATAAAAATACTTTCTCCTAACCACAATTCTTATAAGAGCAAAGAGCTCTTGAGTCACATAGTTTATCACTTCAAAGAAATGGATGGGCCATTAAGATAAGAAAAAGGGCAAAATGTCTTGGCAAAAGACCAGTCTTTTACATTTGACATGACCTTTGGGAAAGGGATTTTGGAATGAAAGAATTTTTGAAAATGACTTGAAGTACATGTGTTCTCAAAAAAAGTGTTATCTATAGAACTCTCTCAGTTCACCTTAAAGACTAGAGTACAAGTCTAGTCCTTTATAGCAGTCTTTTATCGAGGACTTTTAAAAATAAAAAGGGTTTCTGATGTAATATTTTTTATAACTGACATTTTCATGATTGGAACAAGGGAAAGATTAGTTAAAGAGGTTGAATCCAACTACAGGCAGAACTTCCTTATTTGCAGTACAGCCTTGTGCAATATGAATGCATCAAGTAGTTGTGATGCTAATTCTGGAGAGCCTTCCATCAGAAACTCTTACCCTAGGTGCAATGTGTTGTATTATTGCAACCTGCAATACAACTGAAGCTACGGTTAATACACTGCTGGCATAACCAGGGAACTAGCCAGCCTCCTTAAGTCATGCTCTGGCAAGCAGCTTATACAACTTGGCAGAGAGGTGTGAATAAAAAATTTCAATCCCTGCTCAAAAGTTTCCCATCTACATTTAGGCAGTGGTGAAGTTGTGCAAGAGGCTAAACGCAGAACAATGTCTGCCATTGAATAGCAGTAAGTTGCACTTCAGCTGGTGCTGGCTCTTTTCTAGCAAGCACACCTGTACATAATTGAGACAGGAAGATAACAGGCTTGCAGATCTTCCATTATACTAGTGTAGCCAAACACAGCCACATCTAAGATATGTCAAGCTTGCTATTCTTTCCTGTACAAATCTGCGTGGCTCCCCATCCCTCCCATGCTCACTTTGTACTTGATGAGAGAGCGGACATACCTTTACCTAGGAACTTGTCATTATTAAGGTTTGCATCACATATTATTTTCAGAAGACCCGAAATTCAGTTCTATGTCACTTTATAAGTGAAAGGCATCTAATTTCACAATCCAAATGCCACTTAAAAAAAAAAAAAGCTGGAGTAATTAACCTGCTTTTGGAGAATAAGTATGGCATGAAATCAAAATACTTTAAATAGGCACTAGCTATAAAAAGGCAGTGAGAGTACTCATAGGTCTATCTATTAAGATTTATGAAAATAAAAATGTAAATTTTGGAATCAGTCTTGTAACATATTTTGTTTATGATGATATCTGGCCATTCCTGCCCTATGATTACTTACAATGTGACACATGCAACACCAGAGCTATTTCCATGAACTGCCCAAAAACAAAAATTATGTTATGACAAGTGCAAAGAGAAGTTGCTACTAGGCAAAACAGGTGTAGGAGGAAGGACTGCAACAAGTCTTGGGGGGAAACCATGAATTTGTGCCTAACTCATCTGTAGGCACCAAGGGTCAGGAGCACTGAGTATCTCCCAGTGTAACACTTTCCTGAATTACAACACTTCGCTTTTCCTCAAAAAAAGTGAAAGACACTGCTGGAATAGAGGCTCAACTATACCTTTCTCCTGTTTACTTCATCCCCACAAAACTAAATCATATTTGAATAGTAACTTTTTAGTGCCCAGCTCAGCATAACATAGTGACTAAAAGTCCAAGACTGCAGTCCTAACCTTGTCCGCTAAGAAGGAAAACATATTGAATCAGCAGATCTTAGTCCCAGGTACATGAAGTTAGGATTGAAACCTAGGAGAAAGCCCCTTTCGACGCACTAAGACTTACTTCTTACTACATGTTTGGGATCTTTTTTCTTGCTTTGCCGTTTTACAATGTTATGGCTAAAGTAGGGTGTCAAAGCCATAGGATTCCAGTTCAACACTACATGTGTTCAATCCATTTTTACTGTTCCCAGCAACTATGCAAAGTCTGCTTGCTCAAACTAAAGCAGAGCTGACATTTCTCAGAAAACTTTTTCCAAAAGAAAGAGGGAGGTTTTTTCCCCTCACCTTCCCTAGAAAAAGAACATTTCCCAGACCTTTTCTCCAATACAGTGGTACCTCTGGTTACGAATGCTTCTGGCTATGAACGCTTCAGGTTACAAGCTCCAGTAACCCAGAAGTAGCTGCTCCTGGTTGCGAACTTTGCCCCAGGATGCAAACGGAAATCGCACGCCAGAGGCGCACATGTAGTGGGAGGCCCCATTAGTGAAAGCGCGCCTCAGGATAAGAACGGTTTCAGCTTAACGAACCTCCAGAACAAATTAAATTCATAGCCAGAGGTACCACTGTATTATTCAATTTTTTAACGGTGGCTGCCACCCCTTCCTCACCCCACACACCCTGCTCCAGAATGATGCTGTGTCAGGCGAATTGTACAGGATGCAAAATGGTTGCAAGGCTAACAATACGGTTTTCGAAGGGGGGGGAGCTTGGGGGTGGAGAAAGAAGCTGTGCTACAACCACTACTAACAGAGAGTCCAACCCTCATGAAAATGTTGAAAATATTCTTTTTTAAAAAAATAGTGAGATGGTCCACCCAGTTTTCTACCCACAAATAGGGTGGAGAACTTTAAGAGAGTAGCAAACAAGACATACATTGCCACTGCTATCCACATACAAACCACAGATGAGAGACAGAGGACATGCTTTGCATGCAGAAGGCCCCAGTTTCAACCCCTAGCCTTTTCCATTACAATGTTCTGAAGTAGCAGGGATTGGGGGGGGGGGACACAATCTGTCTGGCACCTTGGAGAACAACTTTCAGTCAGAGTTGACAGCACTGGTTAAATCAACAGTCCAACTTAGTGCAGCCTGGCATGTTCATGAGTTATCTACACACACACATCCTGCAGAAATTTCTAATAAAGTTGTGGGTGTATTTAATGAAACTCAGTTCTAAAGGAAACTGTTCTTCCTATCTTTCTACTCAGGTTCCAGGCAGATGGAAAATTTGCAGAATATCCTGTTATTTAGGTCACACAATGAATTTCTTGAAGACAGCTTTCTATTTCCTATAAAAACTGCATTATTATTTCAGTGCAAAACATGGAAGCTATTTCTTCTGCAGCTTCCACAATGTACAACATTTCAGCATTTATCTACAGAAGTCAGATTTAAAAAAAAAAAGATTTTATAGTTATTTCACTACACATAGGAGAACGATGAGTGGGCAGGAAACTTCAGAGCAGTACTTCACTTCTGTAGTATGACTGATCACACACGCTAGCAATACTTTGTACAGATGCTGCAATGCTTCAGAAACTTAAATAGATTTCTGTATTATAAAACAGTTGGTTGTCTAAAGCTTCTTGATCAGTTTAATGTGGCACAACTGCTTTGTTTTTTCTTCTGTTCCAGGAAAACACGTAAAAGTTTTGTTTTGCTTTTTAAGCTACAGGCAGCTGTAAAAAGTTACAAGAGGCCTAGTGCACATATGTTTTTGCACTATTTAGTCAGAATAATTGCTTTCTATTTATTCTACATAGCAGGTCTAGACCTCAGTTTTCCTAGGCAGAGCATTTTCGTTCCACCCTAGTTATACATTACCAATATTTAAGTCAAATAAAAGTCTGCAGTCTTACCCAACCAAGTTCTATGGACACTGTGAATACATTGCCTACATTTAACTTCTAAAGGGATATCAGTTCTATTTGCACCGACCAACAACCCTCAGTAGGGCCACAGATGATTTGCGAAAGAACTTAAATTCTTGCAGGATCAAGAATTCGGTCTCCAGATACCTACACACATGTGGAACACTATACACTGTGCCTTTGAGCTTTCCATTCCACTTTTAAAAGCCAGATTACATTTAAGCAGTGTTGGAGTACAGCCTTCTCAACTCAACCATTCTTACCTATGGTTGAGACAGCAATATAACTTATCCTCATCTAATGTTTACATAAATGTACATTGAACAGGCACCACTATTCAGAATATCACATAATTACTATCCTTTGCCATTACAATTGTAATATTCAAACATAATCTTACTGTTAAACAAATCCTTCTGTTCTGGTGTAGCATTTGTCATTTTCCAAGCAAATTCTTAATACTAGGAAAAGTTGACTGCTCCCAAGGTAAGTAACACTGATGCACAATGTTTCAAGTTCTACCCAAATTGGTAGAAATATCTACAAAGAGCTATATTGCTATGGTTACTGAAAATGGGCTTAAAATGTTCACATGGGAGAAAAGAGGCATACCTCTGCAGAATCAAAGCCTTACATCAGAGCCCTAAAATTTGCAGCACCAGCAATTGTGTGTTAACAATGGTATATTCCAACTGTGAATTAGCCTAAAATCCCAAAATACATTTAAGCATTGCAAACAGATATGACAGCACAACTATTTAGAACCTAAGTGCTTTCAAATGACTTCTATGAAGGTGTAAATAGCAGGAAAGTTCCTTGATAGAAGCTATACCTCGGGAAAGCAAGGAAACGGAACAACTGAGTGGAAAAAGTATTGCAGCCTCACGGTTACTAAGTAAGGCCTAAGTAAGGATCCCTTCCGGGAGAATAGCTTACCAGATGCACCACCCTGTGACAAATAGGTAGGCGGGCAGCCTTAACTGTAAGGATGAAGTAATATGAATGTGGGTAGAATGTATTGCTTTCCTTATGTTTCACCACATACCATCCTTCTCCTTTAAAGAGTTAGAAAGGTGATTGCCTTACCAGATTAAACACAGTTTCCACAATATCCCTGTTGGATACTTCTCCGACTTCCACCAGTCCTGTCAGAACAGCAAATTTCATCCTGATACCACGAATAGGGATTCCTGGATTCAAAGGTTGCAGCTTGCTCTCCATTTCGGCCACATTTCCTTCTTTCCCTCCTCCGGTACCACCTCCCCCTCCTCCATCATCACCTGTGGGCCGAGGAGAAGCAACCTGTTTGTCTTCACTCGCCATAGCTTAGTTCACTTCCAGGCTGCCAGCAGAAGCCAGCACCCCAGAAATAAAGAGAGTTCAATGCGTAGCCTCGGGTCCAGTTTCTGAGCGCTGAGATAATCTTGTTTTCCTTCCCTCGGCACAAGGACAGCGGCCTCTTTAATCTGAAAACTAAAAAAAAAAAAAGAAGAATTAAATTAAAAAATTAGTAGCAGGCGCAGCTTGTTGAAAACATTTGAAAAAGCCTGTCATCTAACTAATCAAGAAACACTACCCCATTCTCTCTTTGCACTCACCCCCCCTCAGCCCAGAAAATGAGGGCAGGTGCAACTGCATCAGGCAGGTGAGCCCCTTTCTTTGTCAGGCACTAAACTTGCCTGCAAAGAAGAGAGCTCGGGACTCCCGAAGGCGCTTACTTCTGTATTATTATTATTATTATTATTATTATTATTATTATTATTATTATTAGAGGCGCGCCTCTCCCCTGCCCCGCTCTGTTTCTGCAGTGCTTCCCTCCGCCGTCCTTGTGCTCCAGCGGCTGAGGTAACTGCAAGCTCCGCTCCTCCCTTCACGCACAGTCACAGGTGCAAGGACAAAGTAGGGCCGGCAAAGAAGTTCCCCCTCACCCAGCCCTGCTGCTGCTCCTCCTCGCCTCTGCCGCGGACGGGGCCGGCGGGGAGGGACGAGGCTCTCCCGACCCCAGGCAGCTCCACGGGCGGGAGGGGTCTCCGGTGCTTCCCCACCAACAGCCTGGCTTCTACCTGCCCCGGGGTAGAGAAGAGGGATGGGCAAAGAACTTCGACCTCAGGCAAGCGGCTGGAAGTTTCCTGTGCAGCTCCTTCACTCCGCCGACGCCGCCAGGAGCTCCTCCATCGCTTCCTGCCTGCCTTAGCAGTTGCTGCGGCGGCTGCTGCTGCTGCTGCTGCTCCTCTCTGCCGCCATGACAGCGCTGAGCCGAGCCCCGGGAGTGTTGCCGGGCGAGCGGCAAGTGCGCCTGCGCGGCGGCCAAGAGCGGGCGGGGCAGGGAGGCGAGAGGGCAGCGGGCTTGGAGGAGGGGGGGGAGGAGGCGCCCGCGCAGGCTCAGGTGAGCACAGGTGTGTCCAGGTGAGGCGCAGGCGTAGCCCGAACGAAGGTTCCCGTCTGTTCTCCTCGAGGCAAGGGAAACGCTGCGCCGTCGCTACGAAGGGGAGCTGTGTTATCTCCTCTCTTCTCTTTTTTTTAGTTTCGGGCAAGGCACCTGAAGGGCAAGCGGCAGTTTCAGGAAACTGCAAACCTACCTTTTTAGATAGGTCCAGGAAACCTGAGAGGCAAGGAATTAGTAGCGTCATTTTATTTGTTGTGTGTTCACGCACTATGGACATCTGGTGACTTGAGGGGCTAGTCCTGTCGAATTCAGGACCACTTCTGGGGAAACGTGGTCCGGTGTAGATTGAGATAGGGAGGCGGCGGGGGGAGCGGATGCCCTTTAGCACTGGTGTGGGTAATATACGAAAATGGAACCTCTGCTGAACTGGGTACAACGTTCAACTGGGTTTCTTAATTGTTCTTGGCTGCTTTCTAGTTTGCAAAGTATATACACAAAGTATCAAATGTGGTGACAGTAATAATAATAATACAACAAAACAACACCACCACAAACAGGCTTATAAGTATAAAACCAAATTTACTAGAATAATAGCTACAATAGAGAGAGACTTGTAACCATTCAAACAACAAACATACTAAGGTGCCATGTGCAAGACAAAGCCTGGAGAATACTGTAAACATGGAGTGGATAAATGTACAACTCTATCTTAACAAGTTACATTTGCAGTAAACATTATGCAGACTGGATAAATGAACCGTTTAACACAAGTGGGCAAAAGGAGTATACTTTCTTTATCCTGAGCAAACCGTTTTGTATGATTGGCTTTCCGGACTGATGAAGCGTGTAGCGAAACCTGTAATATATCCGGAGAACAGGTTTCCTTTTGCCCACTTGCATTATTCTCACCAGGGTGGTGGCTTTGATTTGCCTTCCCGTGATTGATCCATGCATACAGCTTTGTGTTTCCAACTCAGGATCCATTGAAGAACATCTCATCCAGTTCAATCTTTGAAAAACAGCTTTGAAAAACTTTTTCATATTCTCCAGTGTGCTACCCTTGACATTGTGGCAGCACGGGGTTGCCGTTCTGTGATTGGACTTACGCTACTTGTTGAACGGTTCGTTTAACCAGTCTGTATAATGTATCTCCAGGCTTTGTCTTGCACATGGCACCTTAGTATGTTTGTTGTTTGAATGGTTACAAGTCTATCTCTATTCTATTATTCTAGTAAATTTGGTTTTATACTTATAAGCCAGTTTGTAGTGGTGGCGTTTTGTTGCTTTCTAGTTTGCATCAAAATGAAGATTCGTACATGATCATATCAGTCCTGGTTATAGTTGTATAAAGTTGCATAACCGTCAAACAATAGTTTTGAAAAAGCTAAAAACACAACACTTTGACTCACTGTTCCTAGTTTTTATAAAGACTATACACGTTCCAATGACGCTTGTATGCCAAAGAGCATGTTGCCATCAACACCTGACAGAACCATCAGTGGCCAGAAGGACCTGTTGGGGCAGCTCCTCCTCCACCTTACCTGAGGCTACTTAAGACCTGCTTCTCCTAAAGGGAAGGCAAAACCTTTGAAGCCCAAGGTAGCGCCATCAGTTCCTGCAGAACATTTTAGCTAATAATATTTTGTACAATTTGTATGAATGCTGCAGTTTAAATTGTAAAACGCCATGGATACCTTGCATCTGCATTCATTTGTTAATATAATGCAATGAAAATATACAAAAATAGTTCACGTGGTTGGGTGGTTAACTCTAAGAGGCCTCAAACTACTTGGAACTATTCAGTAGCACAGTTCCACTATAAAATGAGTATGAGGCAAATAGAATGTCAGTTTTGTAACTCTGCTTAAAATAAGTAATAAACTGATTAGCATATATTGTTCAGAGTGTACCACTTGTTTTGGACTTGGCTGGGTCCTTATTCCTTCCAAAATCGCAAAATATAAGTCTTCTACATGGAGAGGTCTGGGGAAGCTGGGTTTGCTGTAATGTGTAAAGAGCACTGCAAGCTTGTTTTTTTGTTTTTTTGTTTTTTGTATTATGAGTACAGGGGAATCCCTGCTTACATGGGGGTTCTGTTCCGAGTCACTGCCCAGAAATAAGTTCTAGCACGTTCCACTCCCATTCTACCTGTGGCCCACCCTGTTCCGACCCATTTTTGTGCCCAAACTGGCATGTGTGTCAATGGTTGCTTATCATGTGCAAGTGGGGAGGTGCCTGTACATAGGTCAGCCAAAGCAACACTTGTCCATCACACATTCTCCTGCTGCTAGAATCAGACTTCCAAAATGCAGGAAGTGTAATGTGTGAATTGGTCCTAAACTCCAGCCACAATCCCTTTATTTTCCTCTCACTGGTTTCTTGGTTGTCTAGACTAGGCTTCCTCAACCTCGGCCCTCCAGGTGTTTTTGGCCTACAACTCCCATGATCCCTAGATAGCAGGATCAGTGCTCAGGGGTGATGGGAATTGTAGTCTCAAAACATCTGGAGGGCCGAGGTTGAGGAAGCCTGGTCTAGACCGAATACAGCCAGCATGGTGCTGCACTGCAACTCACATCATACCTGACCTCTAAGCATGTTGGCTGGGACTCATGGAAGTTGGGAGTCCAACAACATCTAGAGGGCACCACGTTGGCTACTTCTGGTCTAGTTCCCATACATGTGCACTTGAAAGAATAAAAAGTTACAGCTATCAGAATCCACAAAATCAGTATGGTCAGGTCAGTTGGTAGAGCATGAGACTCTTAATTTCAAGGTTGGTGTGTTCAAGCCCCATGTTGGGCAAAACAGTTCCTGCATTGCAGGGTGTTGTATTATATGTTCTTTGAACCGCCCTGATACCTCTAGGTATAGGGCAGTATATAAATTCAATAAATAATAGTAATAATGACCCTTGTGGCCCCTTCCAACTTTACAGTTCTATGGCAAAAGAACACATTTCATACACTGCATTTCATGTAGTTCATATCATTGCAGATTTCTATAGAATTGATCTTCTATCCCCCTGCCCCCTTAATTGTAAAAGGGAAAATACTTAACGGAGAAAGAGAAGATAACAGATTATTATTTTTGCAATAGTTGCAATGGTTTATCTGTTCAGTGTAACTGCTTGCCGTGCAAATGACCCAATATTAAGTCAAATGAGCTGCAATAAAATGTTGTGGTTGTAAATACCAAAACACGTTTATTACTACTGTATCTGAACATATCCTTATTTGCATTATAAATTTGTTGTATCTTTCATCTGCAATAAAGTTGTCCTACTAAATTAGTAGCCTTTCTACACCATGCAATGATTGGCTCAGTTTCATAATCATTGTAACTTTTGGTATTATTTTTTCACACCTGAGGCAAACAAGAAAAGGCCTTCTCCCCAAATCAGGGAAGAAGGGGAGAGTGGAGATCTACAACAGGAATAAGGGGGGAACAAAGTTTTACATTGGAAACAAGGGTAGGAGGAGACCAGAAGTGCTGCTGTAGAGGCAGGTGGGGGCTGCTGAGGTGGCAGCAGATCCAACCTCCAAGGAGCGCACCTGAGCTGTCACTGCCACTGACACATTCATTGGAGGCCAGATTTGCTGCCTCTGTGGATCCCGCCACCTGAGGCAGTTGCCTCCCCTTGCTTTATGGGTGGGTTGGTCCTGATTTTCCCCTTGAGGTCTTTTACTCACATACTGCTTAGGCTCAAATTAATTTTCTAGACAAACAGAATCACAAACTATAGTGGCCTGGCTAAGAACCTTCACAAAAAAATATAAAGAATATGCAGTCAGTATTTAAGACTTTAACTATTATCTGCAATATTCTTTATAATATGGCAAGGAATTCTGTGACTTGCAAAGCTATATTTGTATATAATTCATTTATTCCAATGTAATCATTCATAATCCTATTGCACATCGTGAGGAAACTATAAGCCTGTGCAAAACCACATAGTCTGCCTTTTCTTGTCACCTTGAACTTCCTGTTGTTGTTTTCCTGTGTTGAAAAGTCTGCAGATCTTCAGCACGATATGCAGGAACTTGCAAATCTCATTTGTGCTGAGACTTCTTAATTGACTTATTTCTATGCAAGGTCTGCTTTTATATGTTATAATGATTATTATATTAGTAAATCAAGTTAAGCATGTTTGTCCAGGTTTTTAAATGAAAAGCAAGGAAGTCTATCAGTCTTACCAATCAGTGACTAACTCTTCTAATAGTATCCCACCAGTAATGTATTGGAAGCTAAACTAGGTGTGTGAACAAACTGATCTATTAAAAGATAAAGATAAGCTGTGTCAGAACTTGTTTTTACCACGTCATCACCATTACTATGTAAGAGAAGTCCTAATACTCTGTTTACCATCTTAATGAAACCCCCACAGAAACCAATCTGGAGATTTGAGGTAAGGGAAAAACTGTCTGCGGACAAACGTCAGCTCCCTCAGCCAGTAAAGCGAGATGAGCGCCACAACCCCAGAGTCATTCGCGACTGCACTTAACTGTCAGGGGTCCTTTACCTTTACCTTTTTTATTATCAATAGGCAGGTGTTCTCTGGGTCTCTGTCAAGTAGGTAAGACAGAAAGTTCTAAACCCACTGAGGGTAAATAAACTGAATGTTAATCCCAATGAGATTTAGCCACAGCAGGCGCTGCAACCTTCCAACATCTTGACCTCTCCCCCAAAGATGCAGTCATCCATTGTGTCTCCAGACAGATGGATGTCAACCTATACAACCCTGTGGGTGATCAGTCTGACCAAAGAGGCTATGTTCATCTCTGAGTAGATTTGCAGCCACACTTAAAGAACAAGTTCACAGATTAGGAATCCAACACTGTTTAATGTCTTTACAAAAGTCCTAAGGTAACTCAGCTGGATATGAATTTTGATTCCTGGATGGCATCTATGCCACAAAGTGCTTTTCACCAGCTAAGGCTGGTGCACTAATTGACACACACACACACACACACACACACACACACACACCAGACAGGGATACTCTGCTTATCTATACGTTGGTAACATCCAGGTAAAACTACAGCAACACGTTACATATAGGACTGCCCTTGAATTCTACATGGAAACTTAAATTGGTGCAGAACATGGCAACCAAATGTTTCTCATGAACTAGATGCATGGAGCTTATGTTGCTGTTGTTAAAGCACAGTCTTCCTCAGCATTCTGGGGCAAAATTCAAAGCTCCATTATTGGGACCTACTGTAGGTGCTTATACTCATATGTGCCTGCTGCTTCTTAGTATCTTTCTTTAGGTCACCTTGCCTTTGAAAGTTGGGCAGGTGACACAGAGAGGGCCTTTTCTGTGGTGATATCAACTGTGGACCCCATCCCAGAGAAAACTCACCTGACACCAAATACTGTAGTTCTGGGCACCACGTCAAAATCATTTATCTGCCTAGGTTTTTAATGATTAGTGAGGCTAACTTTAGTGCTGCTTTCAAGTTTTTTATTGTTTTGTAGCTGATTATTTTGTGCAGTTTCCTATGTGTTACTGGTTTTATTGTGCTGAAAATTAGTAATGCTATTGTATTATTGATTTTTTGTTTGTTTTCAAAACCAGTATTTTTTTTTAATTAAGAGATGAAAGAGAAATGTATTAAACAATCAATTTTTTCAAGGTCCCTGAAAGAATCCATGTAATATGGTTTTCCTGCCTTATATTTAAATCCTGGATGTATGAGGTGTGTGTTTACATTTATCATAGGATCTGTATTATATGCTGAACTCTAAACTATGAGATAGGAAACACATATATCGTGGATTCATGCACAAATTTCACATATACACAAACAGCGTCTAAAACAACAGTGAGTGACCAGGAAAAAAAGAGCAGCCAATTATATTGGATAAATTGATGGAGATGTTGAGTCAGTATGCATCAGCTATGAAACAAGCAAATTCCTAATGTTGTTATGCAAATCTCTGGTGACACCATACTGGAAAAGCTGGAAAAGGGTTTTGGCTGCCCTTGGAAAGCAAAACGATCAAAGGGCTGGTGCAAATTCCCTATGAGGAAAGGTTATAACATTTGAAGTTTTCCAGTTTAGAAAAAAAGGCAACTAAGGCACATTAGAGGTGTAGAAGTTTTTTAGATGGTGTGGAGAAAGTGGCTGGAGATAAGTTTATCTCCTCTTCTAATAGTAGAAACTGGGACCATTCAATGAAGCTGAATGTTGGAAGTTTCAGGACAGACAAAACAAAATTCTTCTTCACACAGTGCATAGTAAAACTATGGCATTCACAGCCACAAGAGGTGGTGATGGTCACCAACTTAGATGGCTTTAAAAAGGATTAGACAGATTCATAGAGGGTATTCAGTTGCTACTAGCCTTTATATCTTTATTCTGCCTCCACTGTTGGAGGCTGTATGCGTTTGAATACCAGTTTCTGGGAGTCATAAATTGAGAGAGTGCTGTTGCACTTGGGTTATGCTCACAGGCTTCCCAGAGACAACTGGTAGACCACTGTGAGAATAGGATGCTCTGCTAGAAAATCTTTGGTTCTTGTGTTCAGTTGTTTCCATAGAAATCCTTAGTAAAAAAAAAAATGCTGACCATTGGAAGCTCCTCATCTACTTTACCAAATGCTGGCTTCATATTTCATTTCATTTCACTTGAAACCAGAAGAATTAGAAACAAAACCTGGACTCCTGAACAAGAGACCTCTCTTCTTCCTGCAGAGCAAGTCACACTTTCTCCCTCCCAACTTCTGCAGTAGTGTCTTGAATGCTTGGGAAGCATCAGAAAATAAATTAAGGAATGCACTTTTTGTGGTTCATCTCAATGTTATCTTGAAGCATTCCTGAGCCACAGTTCTAACTGGGAGCTGCCACTGCTATTGATTTACATATATCTGCATTTGTGCCTTCTGTTGACTTCTTTTACAGCCTTAAATCTATTTCTTCCCCAAGCCTTTATGTACCATTACCTATTTACCTGTCTGTATTGTCTGGTACAAACCAAGTCAATGCTGTCGCCTGTATCAAATGGTGTCCTCTCCATATTCAATGTTGTATTCTTCTTTTCATTGCATCAGCACAATCATTTCTACTTGTCAGGTGGAATGTTTTCCCCTCTTTTCCCCTATGTTCTGTTCTGGGATTTCCCCTGACCCACAAGAGCAGATTTGGGGAAGGGGCAGAAGAGGAAAAGCCGCAATGCACTAGTGGGAGCCCTTGCTCTGGCTTTCATTAGTACAGTGGGTTAACTGAAGCCTTTGATTCACAGTCTGATAGCAGTTAATTGTGACGAGGTATTAAAAACCCCAACAATTCATATTCATAATCTTGTTCCCTATCAACTGGATTTCCTAGAATATGACTGGTTTAGGGGAGATTTTAAACATTGTCTCAAAAGGTGTGACTTGCTTTTTTGTAGAAAAACAATTGGGGATTTGTTTGATTTTTGCTGTAAGGTTGTGAAATCAGAGGTAGAGTAATGGGTCCAGTTATAAGGATTAAAACTCCACTTTTATCTGAGGATAAAAGTGTCTGTGTTGCATGAGAAGCTTCATCTTTTGCTTTTAATTGGAAATGGCCTGGTTTATTTCAGCAGTATTTTATTGCATATAAATTTACAAGCACCACAATCATAGTTGGTCAAATGCTGTTTATTTTGATGCAGTTTCCTTCTGAATAAGCGTTCGTTTTTGTGCTCATCCTTGGTTTAATTCTTAGCTGTGCTTAATGTACATTCTTGGATGTATATGTTAAGTCAAGCATAGTACAATGGTACCTTGGGTTAAGAACTTAATTCGTTCCAGAGGTCCGTTCTTAACCTGAAACTGTTCTTAACCTGAGGTACCACTTTAGCTAATGGAGCCACTGCGTCGCCTCCACTACTCACTTTCTGTTCTCAACCTGAAGCAAAGTTCTTAACTCGAGGTACTATTTCTTAACAAAGTTACAAAGTTACAAAGTTCTTAACTCAAGGTACTCGAGGTACTATCGCTTCTCGGCCTTTTGGCTAAGATCAAGTGTAGTGTAGTATTTCTGGGTTAGCGGAGTCTGTAACCTGAAGCGTCTGTAACCTGAAGCATCTGTAACCCGAGGTAGCACTGTATATCTAGAAACAATCAAAGTTTTATGCAGCATATTGCAAGCCATGGGTTAATACAATTAGCCAGCTTAACTAAGCCAGATCTTGATAACTAACCGTCACAGCTAAATGACAGTTGCCCGTTCACCTCTTATGATGGCAAAATATATTTGTATCAAGACACTGGGTAGAAGAAAGGGCTCTGTGCTAGTGTCCATAGCCTCTTGTAGAAACTATATTGCAGAAATCTGAAAGCTATAAATAGTTCCAAGGCTTGGTAAGTCTGGATTAGTACATCTGCAGTCAGAATTTGTCATGAGAATAGGAAATGAGGAAGCTGCAATTCAAATAGTGTCTGTGGAAAGACGAACAGTGTATATGGAAATACATTCTCACTCTAGAGGCAGGAGTAATGTGCCACAAGCGCTGTTGTTTTGACAATTTGCCATAATTTTATTTAGGTCTGACATAAATTTTCCCCATAAAGCCTGGTGAAGAGATTCCCAGCGTGCAAGGCTGATTTAAAATGTATGTGTAGGCAGTATAGTTTCATTTATCCAGATCTTCCCTGTCCAGATCTTATTATGTGTTGGACATACTTTATGTTCTTTGACACGTCAATATTGAGATAGTATTGTTCTACAGCAGTTGTAATGTTTCTTCCCAGAACTCCCCTCTGTGTGATGCCTGTGATAAATGGGACAGTAATCAGACAGTTTCCCATGGGCCTATGGATAAACATATTTAGCTTTCTTTCTGAGCTTTGCACTTTAAAATCAGGACTGTGTCTAACATAATTTCTCAGACTGCTAAAGTTAACCACTGCCTTGTTCACTATTCTATGCCCTTATGCTTTCTTTGTTGTATCATTGTGTTGATTCTTAAATCAAGAGTTCGATCCTGAAAGATAACCTTCCCACCCCCTGTATTACCTTGCTCCTTGGAAATAAAATAGTGTTTGCTGTGCCCATAAATCTATGCAATATTGAAACTGCAGATGCAGTCTTTTGAGGTATGGGAAATCATTCTGTTATGTTATGTGGTTATATACTGTACAAAGCACAATAGGACAGGAAGGGCCAAACTTTCAACATAGAGTTTTAATAGGTATATTTTTAATAGTTGATGGGAAAACTTTGCCAGATACAGACTACAGATTTTTGAAATTTCCTTTATGCAACTACTAGGCAACATAGGTCAAAAATTCCTTCAGCTGAATCATACTCAATATTCCTACTTAAAGTTAGAGAAGTAAGAAGATAAGCTTGGATCCAGACATGGGTGTAGCCAGGTTTTTGTTGGAGGAGGGCACAACCTCAGATTTGCATTGATTTTGATTGATTTAGGGGGGCAGCTGCCCCCTTGGCTATGCCCATGGATCCAGAGGAGTGGGGCTTGAAACCATTTGTGCAATGGCACTTTTCCACTCGCCCCTAACCACCGTGCTGCCTGTACTCCCCAGTAATCACTCCTGAGTCCCAACAGTCCAGAGACTTTCTGGAGTGGCAGGTGCCTGGTCCCATTTCTACCAATTCTCCTCTCCCATTACAGCATTCTGTACCACATCCTATGCCGTTCCAGAAAGCCCACCGTCTTTCAGGAGCTGTTTTTCAACACTACTCCGGGGAAGGAGTGGGGAAGCCCCATTTTACGATCAGTGTGTGCACTCATGCTACTCTGGATCCAGCACCCATAGCACTTTAACAGTTTCCCATACCATCTTATAACAATAGCAGCAGACCAAGACGATGAAAACTGCCTTTATTATTAAAGATGAAGCTATTGATGGGGGCCAGTTTCTTTACTTGTTTAAAAGTGACGTTCTGGATACAGGCCTTGCTGTGACTTTCTGCTGGTTGTAATTTCATCTGTCCCCATCCTCCTCTAAAACGGCTTCATTGTGCAGTATCAGATTCTCACACTTCACAAAACATGCATTTTAGGTGACAAAATGAAGTGGTTGCAACAGTGTGGTTAAATGTTCAGCATCTCTGAAAAGTTCTATTGTATCCCATGGATCACAGATGGCTATATACTCTGTTGCACACCACCCTAAGCTCCGAGTGGCGCAAGATTCCAGGTGCTTGCCCAGGGTTTGATTTCTCAGAATCAGGGACAGTGGACACTCTGGTGTCTTTAGGAGATGTGGTTTATCTATGTATATGGACAACCTGAGTTTGCAATGGAGGGGTTCACAGCATTAACACCCCTAGAGGGTTATGCTTCTTCCACAGCCACAGCCTTGGATCCCAGCAGAAATCAGTCATGGCTCTATTAGCTGCCTATCCTGCTTCTTTGCTTCTAGCTTCTAGCTCACACACCTGAACTCTGTCTGCTGGCCTTCTAACTACCAGTTGGGGGACCCATTTTCTCTCTAGCACGGACGCGCTACCTTTGTTACTTTAATGACCCATACTTAGGGAGCCATTCCCAAGAAGCTGGCCTGGCTATTCAAGCAATGAAATCCTCTATTGTATTCTAACCCTTGCTGGCTCCAGGACTTAGAAGGGACTCAGGCATACAGCTTAACCTCACAAAAAAAAACACACACACACAAAAACCTCACAGCAATACTATGAAGAACTATGTGTACTTTACTTACTTTCATAAATATTCTCCAATTAGAATTTGCTTTCAGGAATATGTTTGTATCTGGTAATCAAATATGAATCTAAACATTTCACTCATTTTCTCTCAAATAGCAGTAGTAGTAAGCTAAATTATACAGATGTCTAACTTCAAGCACAACATAATTTTCTATCTATTTTTAGATTTTCGAGAGCTACGGAATTGATATGATTTCCCTCTGGTTTGTGCACTTGACATTTCAATATTGGAAGGTCACTCAGATTTATGTTTCTATTTATATGTTTTAAATGTTTGATATTTTCTCTTACAACTTTGTTTCCATTTGGTTCATTTTAGGGATTTGGGACACAGCCAGTCTCTTTCAGCTGTCTTCTGCTCCTTCATCAGCAAATTCATATGCCTTTCCAGCCACTTTACAATAGGGGAGTCCAGATTACCAGCAGCAGCAGCAGCATTCAAGGAATGTGTGAGATGGACCTCAGGGGCCAGCCATATTCCCTGTTATTTTCCATAGGACAAGGGGCTCTATGCATGTACCAATGTGCACATGTAAAGAGCCTCTGGATGGAGCAGGACCTCACGTGGAGCATTTACATTAGTACACTCTCTTTCCCTCAAGCGTTGCACTGGAGGTGGGGCTCCTCTTGTTTGGCCTGGTTGCACTTTCATTGCAAACTGCATGTTGGAAATTATGGGCTACAGACATAACTTTTTCCAAACTTTTCCAGTAATGTGTTGGGCTGTGTATGTTACAAATTTCAGTGACCAAGTAGCCATCATAAATATATTTGTGTGTGAGTGTTGGAATAATCTCTTAATGGGGTTCACAGAAGTCTCTTGGTGCACTGATGTGAGGCGACTGCAGCAGGGTCATCCTCTCCCCGCCAGCCACACATTTGTCCAGGGGTAGTCAACCTTTTTATACCTACCGCCCACTAATGCATCTTTCTTGATGTTTCTTGGTGGCAAAATTTCCTTACTGCCCACCAGTGCTTGATGGAAAGAGGATTCAGCTTGTGCCATAGAAACCCCTGCCTAGAATCCTGAAATGCCCACCAGGTTGACAATCCCTGCATTAGACAACTATGGACTCAGCTACATTAGTAAGGAAACAGCAATCTGAATGCGCTGTAAACATACAACACTAGTTGGCGGCAGAGAGCAGGAAATTTTAAAATGCTGTTTTCCATAGGGATTTCTTTCTCTCGTTATAACCATCCAATTTCTGACTTATTTATAGCGTTTTCCCCCTGTGTCTAGATCCACCCTATGTGATGCAAGCCTATGTGTGCAACAGGGAATCCTGGGTCAATCAGCATTCACCCTCATGCAGAGGACCCAGTATGTGTAGGGTTGCTTCTCATGGCTGCCAGATGTGCAGCTAATGGTAAGCTCTGTGGCTAGCATGTGTAGCAGGGCAGAAGACTGGTTAGCCACACGACCCCCTATCACGTGCTTCCAACATGTGGTGGAGCTTCTATGAAACCTCACCATCGTTACTGTTCAAAAAAGTTTTTAAAAGCTGGAACTATAAAAATGTCTTACAAAAAGAGGACTTTATTGTAGTTCAGGTGCTTTGAGTGTGCTCTAGTCCTTTAAGCTTCACAGTTCAGTAGCTATCTAATACGGTTTACCTTTTCAGACAGCAGTGCCAGCTTTCATTGCATCATCTGCTGCTGATTTCTCAGAGCTAAATAAATGGTTCCTTACAAACTTTGATCATTAAAGGCAGCAGTAGAGGCAGAAGAAGGTGTTAACAAACTGCCAGGATGGATTTTTGTTCCCAAGCCGATATGGTAACGCACTGCAGCAAGAATAATTTTGAACTCAGTCATATCCAGCATAGTTATGCAAGTGAACTTTCACATGAACAATTACAAGAGTAAAGTCAACCTTTATAAAATTCAGTCTTTCTTGCTGAGTTGAAAAACCACTAGTGATTGGTGACAGGAAACTTTGATAAAGACCTATGCCTGCCCACCATAAATTTAATCCTTTATATGGAATTAGTGATTATGAAAATGTGTCGGTTGGAATAAAGGCAAGAGTTTACCTATTCTGCAGTGTTTTTCAGGTTTAAACTACTATGGCCCACTCTGTGCATAGGATTGCAGCTGTGGAGGTGAAGCAGTTTACAGTGGTACCTCGAGTTACATACACTTCAGGTTACATACGCTTCAGGTTACAGACTCCGCTACCCCAGAAATAGTACCTCGGGTTAAGAAGCTTGCTTCAGGATGAAAACAGAAATCATGCTCCAGCAGTGTGGCGGCAGCAGGAGGCCCCATTAGCTAAAGTGGTGCTTCAGGTTAAGAACAGTTTCAGGTTAAGAACGGACCTCCGGAACGAATTAAGTACTTAACCCGAGGTACCACTGTACTTTGGGTTGAGTATAATGACTTCAATGTGGTTTACAAAAGTTCACTTTACAACAACCAATCAGCTGCTAATGTGCTATATCACACCGTGTGACATTTTCATAGTGTCACTTTTTACACTTGGGCTGTTTTAAAGAACAAATTCAAGCATAATAATATTAGCGAGAGCAAGTGAGTCCTTAAAAAAAAGAGACGCTATTCTGCCTTTGGGGAAATCTGCACCCAGAATGTCAGTACACCATGTACAAAAATAAAATAAAGCAAAAATCTCTCTTGGTTCAGAGCTGATAAAAGTGGTGCGGTAAATAAAATGATAAATTCTCAGTTCTATAGCCAAAAGGAAAATGAATACATTGCTACGCATTGTTTACCCAATGTTTTAAAAAGCTCTTGAAGGAATGCATAAACATACAGGATACTGAACTGGAATTTCTGAAAGATGGTCTGATCTACACCAGCTGCAATACCCACATACATTTCATTGGCGTGCCAAGAAGCAATTACTTTAGAAGTAACAAGGAGGCAGCACCCCACCCGGACCCAGTGGAGCACCCTTTCAAATACATTTTTCAAAAATAAATAAATTGATAAAAGCATGAGCACGTAAGATATTGAACTGCAAGCAAATCCAAACACAGTTGTGTTAATGCTCTGCATGCAATGTCTGCTCCAGAGACAAAAGCGTGTGTGTGTCATTAGTTTGACTGCATTTGTAGTTTATTTATTTCATGTCTTTTAAAATGGATTGTTTTCCTCCAAATGTATTTTTAAAACACGTGCCCATTTTATTGATTTATTTAGTAATATTCTTTAGACCACATTTCGTGACACTGGTCATAAAGTGGTTCCCAAGATAATGAAATCAGACAGCATTTAAAACCAGGAGCACAATTAAAATCATCAAAAATTAACAGCAACAGTAATTACAGTGCAGAAAATCCTAAAACCAAGCTTAAACAAAAACCCATGAAATCCTGCGAGAACAGATGTGTTGTTAATTAGGTGATGGAAAGCCATCAGTGATCAGTGTCTCCAACGGGAGTAGTTCAGAAGCATATTACAGATCTGCTCAGTGGCCCAAAAAGACTGGCAAGCCCTAGAAGAGGAGCAAGGTTTCTAGATGCATGCAATGCCCAACTCTGCATCTGGTCTTCTTGGCACGAACCTCTATTTGGCAATTAATCACCCCTGAACTGAAGAGAACAAATAAATTTTCCTGATGAACACTGCCCCTTCTGGTTAAATCAGCCACAGACCTCAACCCTTGTTTTTCACATGGATATCTATTGGTGCACCACTCTTTAACACCTGACATGCAAGGTCAAGTACAGTCTCTGTTGACTTATACCTGTCTGGATTGGCTCAACTATGCTTCCATCCACTTGCAAAAATATTGAAGGTAACAGGTCTCCAGTTACTTGGCAACCTTTTGTTTTTGAATCCTCTCCCTCCTTAGCCTCAGTCTCAATCATGTTCATGTTTTGTCTCAGGGACCCCCTCCACACACACACTTCTCATTAAACTGGGGCTTTAGGTTTTTGTCCCCAAGGGCCCCATCACTGCCCAATCTCAATGGGAGGCTCCAGAACAATTTCCACCCCTAGTAGCTCCTCTACTCTCTTCCCTTGCCTCTTCTCTCCAAGTTAGTTGAGGTCCTTAAGGGGACATGAAGTCATGTGTACTCCCATGTGACAACTTTTCCATCCTTAAACCACCTGTAGTGGGTTCTCCACCACGCAGAGTTTCCTGGGTGAAGCACAGTCTGCAAACTTTGAAGGGTAGGCTATGTCTTGTGTCCATGTGTAGCCATTTCAAGGTCCCTGCTATGCAGCTGTAGCCCCAGACTCCTGGGTCGCCGTGAAACTTGGGGAACCCACTGCTTCTTTTTGCCTGGCAACATGTAACTCATAGCATTCTAACCTTTCTGTTTCTTTCTCTTCTATTTCCTTGATCTTGCTGTCTTTTCTGGCTGCCCAACTTATACTTAAAAACCTCAAAAGAGTGAGAGTCCGTCACATCCCAAGGGAGTCTTTTCCACTGTCAAGCAGCTCTTAGGATCAGAAGGTTCTTCCTGTCTTGTAACTTGAATCCATTACTTCAAGTCCTACTCTTTGGAGCAGGAGAAAACAAGCTTGCTCCATCGTCCATGTGACAGCCCTTTAAATATTTGAAGATGGCTATCATATCTCATCTCAAGTTTCCTCTTTTCCAGGCTAAACATGCCCAACTCCCTCAACTGTTCCTCATTAGGCTTAGTTTGCAGATCCTTGATCATTTTGCTCATCCTCCTCTGCACACGTTGCAACTTGTCAATATTCTTTTTAGATTGTGATGCCCAGAACCAGAAAGAGTACTCCAGGTGTAGTTTGACCAAGACAAAAATGAGTGGTGACTTTCCTTGACCTGGACACTACATTTCTGAGTAGTATACATGCAGAGACTCAAGCACTGAGTGTTACATGATTACAAAGCTTTGGAGGTATATAAAATACTTGCACTGTTTAGCACTGCAAAGACAAATGCTTTTACATAAGAACATACTCTGAACTAATCCACCAAAATCAGTCAATTAAGCCTTTAAGATGTACACAGCACAGCATCTAGCTCTTTTTCAAAAAATGTGTGGGAAAAGGAAGCATATATTGTTTGTTAGAAGCTGAGCAAACAGAACTGGAATTCTGATGTTTCATAGCTGTGAATCATCCATTTTTTTAAAGTCAGAGCTTTTTTTTTTTGAATGCCAACAGTGCTGACACCCAGTCCAGGTGCATACGCTTAGATCCCACCCAGGAATAAAAATGTCTGCTATGAGTGAATGCAGCCAATCCATTTTGGAAAAAGAATGTCTATCCTTTATTCTACTGAACTGTTCTTTTGTTCTAAAGATAAGAATGAAGAAAGAATATGTGAATTTGGTTTTGTCATTTTAAAATTTAGAAGACCACCTATCTAATAAGTATTTTTCTATATAATACTGACATAGTATATAGGAAAAATATATATATATATTGCAATTACAGCAGCACAGTGCCACTGTTGGGGTCCCAAATGGTGCTGGGGGTGGGACGGGACTGGTAAGAGGCTGAGTTCTGATTGTATTCCTGAGACTAACATTTGCTTTGACCCACCAGTGTTGCAGCATGTTGTTTTCTGTAGATGTTTCACTTGAACACGTTTATATTGGAATGTAAGCTTAAAACTCTCGTGTATCATGCGTTATGCAGTAGGTCTTTCTCGTCCTAAAAACAGACCATTAATTTCAGGAAACTCCTTTAAGTACAGTTCACCAACATTTAAAACTTGAACCACACATTATAAAACAAGAAGCATTATTGTGAAGAATTATGGGGATGAAAGGCAGCAAGGAATCTGTTTCTTTGAAATCAACCAAATTCCATTCACATGAGCCATAATGTCTAACACTACTGAAAGTGCTACTACTTCTGAATTTTTACTAGCCAGGTTTTCTCCCCAGTCCTACTGGAAATTCTGGTTCCTCGAGTGATAAAATCTTATCAGATCAGCAACTCAGGCCATTTCTCCCTTCTCTTCAAGTGACATAATTTGAAGCGCTTGGACTAAATGCTGGGTGTCCATAAGAGATCCAAAATGACACCTTCCCTCCAAGTTACTTAACTTGAAATTTTTATGCAACTGCATGCCAGATATGTAGAATGTGAGCAATGGAAATGGTTTTGGATAGGTATGCTTATGTAAATTTTCTAGGCGCTTAGAAACAAAGTTGAAAACCCTGAAAATATTTGCTTTCATGTTCTTATACAAGTAAATTTGTATTGCTTGAAGAACAGGGCTGGAGAACCTTTGGCTCTCTAGATCAGGCTTCCTCAACCTCTGCCCTCCAGATGTTTTGAGACTGCAATTCCCATCATCCCTGACCACTGGTCCCGCTAGCTAGGGATCATGGGAGTTGTAGGCCAAAAACATCTGGAGGGCCAAGGTTGAGGAAGACTGCTCTAGATGTTGCTGAACTACAACTCCCATCAGCCCCAGCAACTATGACCAATGCCCAGGGATTAGGAGGGCCATATGTTTCTCACTGATGGCTAAGAGCATCTCCATACAAAGGGCATCCAGATTAGGCTAGGACCCCCCATACATTACCACATTTATAAAGCCCTTTCTGAGCAACCTAGGGGCATGGGACTAGGCTAGCCTGCATGGCTGCACAACCTGCTTCAAGTGGTCTTTCAACAGGCAGAACCACCACCACCTTTTAATGATCTGAATCCATGCTTTGAAATGCAAGGTAAAAGCCTCAAGTGGAATCAAATACATGGCTAGGAAAGAGGGGAAGCTGCAGACATGTCCCCCCCCCCCCCATTCATTCATTTATTTGTTTAGAACACTTTTGGGTTGCCTAGCCAACTAAGTCCTCTGGACTGTGTCCAGTTCTGGGCGCCACAATTTAAGGATATTGACAAGCTGCAACGTGTGCAGAGGATAGTCACCAAGATGATAAAACGTCTGGAAATCAATCCTTATGAAGAACAGCTGAGGGCGTTGGTTATGTTTAGCCTGGTAAAAAGGAAACTGAGAGGAGATATGATAGCCATCTTCAAAGGGCTGTCACATGGAAGATGGAGCAAGTTTGTTTTTTTCCTGCTCCAGAGGACAGGACCCAAACTAATGGATTCAAGTTACAGGAAAGGAGATTCTGACTGAACACAACTTTCTGAAAGTAAGAGGTGTTTGATAGTAGAACAGACTCCCTTGGGAGACTGTAGACTCCCCTTCATTGGAGGTTTTCAAGCAGAGGTTGGATGGTCATCTGTCATGTATGATCTAGTTGAGATTCTTGCATTGCAGGAGGTTAGACTAGATGAGTCCTGTGGTCCCTTCAAACTCTACAGTTCTTTGATTCTATAACTCATACAAATCTGAAAAATGTTTTTGAGTTGTATAACACTATTCCTAATGCGGTATGAAAACAATTTATGTGCTTTTCAGTGGGATATGGGTAAGTAAAAACAAATAAAAGGGACACAGCTTTACAACTGTAAACTCCATGGAATTAATGCTTGGATTGAGATGGGCCTGCTGTTGTAATCCCTCTCCTCCTCCTCCTCCTATATATTTTACCACCTTGTGTGACCCTACTGGGAGTATGAGATTCCCGATGGCTTCGCTCACAAAGATCAGAGGAATGTGCAGGCCCACTCACCACGGCAAGGTGATGATCCAGCGAGTGAATAGGGGTTATTACCTTTTGAATCTTGGATGTAGGAATTTGCAGCAGTGTTTGAAGTGCTAGCTAAGGAAATTTCTCAACCAACTTTTTGAAAGGGAAAACATTGCACAAGAGTGGTTTTTATTTTACCACAAACAACCAATTTCTTTGCCAGGAAAACAAATAAAAGCGAGAAAAATGGTTTTCTTCTAAATATTTCTGGGTTTTTCCAGGCCTTCACATCTCAAAGTATGTGGGCAATGACAACTGAACTGTTCTGTGCATTCAATTGCTCTTCCTATGGTCACATTGTTAAATGTAGTCCATTGATCCTATTTGTAACATACGCATTGTCCTTTTTTAAAAAAACAGGAAGCTGCACCAGCACAGTCTATTGCTGAAAGAGAAAAGAATCCAGATTCTTCAGTACTGCTGTAACTAGTAGTATTACAGTGTAAGGGCTGGGTTTATGGTTTGGCTGTTAAGGGTCCCTGGATTCAGAAAATCTAAGCAGCTACAATCTCCTCTTCTTGGACAGGGTTTTTTGGGTGGTCACAGACCAGACCCAGGCACTTTTGGAGGAAATTGATTTCCTAGATCCATTGCCATCAGGGTCTAGGCCCATTTTTGGCACAGAAACTGTTTTGGTAATCCTGTATGATAACCTCTGCTGGGAGAGAGACAGCGGAAATGTGTCCTTGTTAATTGTCCGTGGCAGGTTTCAATACCATCAGCCATGGTATCCTTCTGGAGCTGCTATCTGAGTTAGGGATAGGCAGCCCCACTTTGCAGTGGTTCAACTCCTACTTGGATGGTTGTTTCCAGAGAGTGATGCTTGGGGAGTGCTCTTTGGCCCTGTGGAACCATCAATGTGGAATTCTTCAGGGTTCAATTTTATCCTCTATGCTGTTTAGCATCTACATGAAACAGCTGAATGGGGTTATCTAGAGTTTTGGAGTATGCTGTCAGCAATATGCCCACAACACACAGCTCTACTTGTCTTTTACATCTGAAGGTCTGAAGATGTTTCGGAAACTTCAGCTGATGCAGAATTTGGTGCCAAGGTTGCTCAACAGGGAAAGACCGTTTTAGCATATTATACTGATCCTGAACTGACTGCACCAGTTGCCAATTAGTGTCTGGGCCCAGTTCAAAGTGCTGGTTAAACAACTCACAACTGCAATACCTCAAGGACAAGCCTCTCCCCATATGAACTGACCTGATGCAGTCATTATTTGAGGCCCTTCTTTGTTTGCTTCCTCTACAAGGGGTTTAAAAGATGGAAACATGAGAACAGGCCTTTTCTGTGGTGGCTCTCTGTTTGTGGAATGCTCTTCCCAGGGACGCTTGCCTGGCGCCTTCATTACATATTTTTAGGTACCAGGTTTCTCTTCAATCAGAGAATGTTGTCTGGCTGATCAACATTCTTTTTTTTTTAAAAAAAAAACCCAAAACCAACACTATTGGTTGGTTTTTGTATTTTGTATACTCATTTTGTATTTTACTGTTGTGAACTTTTCTGAGGTCTTTGGCCAGCTTACAAATTTAATAAATAACAGTAATGAAATTATGAAGACCTATTATCTTGTTAGGAAAAAAAGTTGGGGGAAATGCTGTAATTCCCTTAAGTGACATTTCTCTTGATTTTTTTAGTTAGAGTAAATTTTTGTAGGTTTGCAAGATTCTCCTCACCCTCCACAAAGCATGTGAAGCGGGGAACTTTCTGTACTTACTTCTCATGTTATAGTAAAGGTAAAGGGTACAGGGACCCCTGACCATTAGGTCCAGTCGTGGCCGACTCTGGGGTTGCGGCACTCATCTCGCTTTACTGGCCGAGGGAGCCGGCATACAGCTTCCGGGTCATGTAGCCAGCATGACTAAGCCGCTTCTGGCAAACCAGAACAGTGCGCGGAAATGCTGTTCCCGCTGGTGCAGTTCCTATTGATCTACTTGCACTTTGACGTGCTTTCAAACTGCTAGGTTGGCAGGAGCAGGGACCGAGCAACAGGAGCTCACCCCATTGCGGGGATTTGAACCGCTGACCCTCTGATAGAACCCTGGAAATCAGGATTCTGCATCATCCACCGAGTCAGTGCAAGCAGCATTCCCACTTTAGACAGCAGCCCACCAACTAGTGGAGCAGCAAGCATACTGTACAATGATACCTCGGGTTAAGTACTTAATTCGTTCTGGAGGTTTGTTCTTAACCTGAAGCACCACTTTAGCTAATGGGGCCTCATGCTGCCGCCGGAACACGATTTCTGTTCTTATCCTGAAGCAAAGCTCTTAACCTGAAGCACTATTTCTGGATTAGCGGAGCGTTTAACCTGAAGCGTGTGTAACCTGAAGCATATGTAACCTGAAGCGTATGTAACCCGAGGTACCACTGTATTCATCTTCCCTGCTTCCTCCTGTATGTAAACCCTCAATATAATTCTTCAAGAGGGCTTCTGAAGAGCTCAGATTCTAACGACTACTGTAATTTGCTTTGTAGTTAAAAGCAACAATAAAATACCTTGTGAGAATAATCGAAAGTAGCATTGTGCCATAAAAACCGCTGACTGTACTACCGAACTTCCCGTGGTGGGCTGTATTTTTTTATAAGAATCTCCTGGTTTTTGCTGGAAAGGAGTTCTGCGAAAAAGCAACTTTGCGGAAGAGATACGGCTTTTTTTTCATGGGTGTCGCGTGCATTTACCAGGGATAAATCCTTGATGATTTTCAGCCTGTACCACGTGGAAAAGACATTGCTGATTCAACAAGGGAAAGGCGTCCAGGACGTACTTCCTTAACTCGCCTGAGAGTGCAAAGCAGACAACCTACCGCCAGAGGCCGCTGTGACTTCCCGCCGCATGCTGGCTCCTCCGAGACCCTCCGTTTCTCGCGATACGCGCGGAAAGCGGCATTAGATCTCGCGCGAGCCCGGTTCTCGTATAATCTCGCGGGGCGTCGAGTTTCCGGCCTCTTTTTCTCCCGGCGCGGCACTATGGCGGTTGGAAAGAACAAGCGCCTCACCAAAGGAGGCAAGAAAGGCGCCAAGAAGAAAGTGTAAGTCAGGCCGGGGCAGAAGCTTCGGGGTAGCCGGAGCGCAGCCGAGGGGGAGCCGCGGCCCGCAAACGTCGGATGCCTCCGATGTTGGTCGGATTGAGGAGAGTGGTTGGTGGGTGTAGGGAAAGCGCTGCTGACATGGCGGCTCTCTAAGGGAAGCGGGCGGGCAGGGGAGCGCGCGGGAATCGTTCTAGAACGGGCACGTGCGAGTTCCCCAGGGGCGGGGAGGGGCAGGGCTGCAGATCTCGTGCCTGGAGCCCCGATTTGGGGGGGGGCTGAGTTGGGGGCCCCCGTCCGGCCTTTCCCTTCTAGTAATTGTCGGGCCCAGTTAAGCGTGCACCCTGCTATAAGCAGAGCTTTGAAATAAAATGGGGAGTTTCAAAGAAGCATCTTGGGGCATCTGTCACGTACTGGCGATCATTTGCCTGGTAGTGTAGTTCAGGGATGTAAAGTGGCAGTTGACTAACGCTGCTAGCCTCACCTGACTTTTCCTTGAATTGAGCTTGCTTTTGAGTAGACACGGATAGGACTGTGCTGTTAATTCAGCACCGTTTACTCCTTTCTTGATATAACTTAGAAGGATGAAAAGCAGAGTTTTTGGAATCAGGACTTGCTTGCAGGCCCAGTTCAGGCAGCGTAGATGGGTGAAAACTGCATAAAATTTTAACTTTGGTGTTTTGCTGGGATATCAAGGTAGTCACATGCAGAAGGTGAACCCTGGAGATGTGTTGCCGAGTATAGATAATGCTAGATGGACCCAGAAATCTTTATTCTGTATAAGACATCTATCTTCCTGTATTCCAAATGTTTCTGGAATTATAGGAAGTTGCAGGTCTGACAAAGCTTTTCTCTTTTCCTGGAAATCAGGGTTGATCCCTTTTCAAAGAAGGACTGGTATGATGTCAAGGCCCCAGCAATGTTCAATATTCGAAACATTGGGAAGACATTGGTCACCAGGACTCAGGGAACAAGTAAGTTACCTAGATAGAAAACTGCTACATAATTTTGAAAAAAGATTTATTCTAAGGCTTGCTAGGTAAAAATATGCTGAGTTGATAGGTGCTACTACTTATTTATAAACTAATTGTGGTATGTGCCATGTTTCAACTCTAAAAGCAAGGCCTCAAACCTTCTAATTTTAACTGCAGAGATGTTGAATTCTTATCTGCCTTGGGAGTTTTGTGAAATGCAAAGCAAAAGAATTCAAAACTGCTTGAAAGTGTCTATAGGGCAGTTTGTTTGGAAAGCTTGCACTCCTGTGCATATTCCCTGGAGGAAATAAATTGGCAAAACACTTTCGATTCTAGCTATTACATTAACAGTTTATTATGAGTCTGCATGAAAGACGCATTAACATTATTTTGTGTTTTTAGAAATTGCCTCAGATGGACTTAAGGGTCGAGTATTTGAAGTAAGTCTTGCTGACCTGCAGAATGACGAAGTTGCCTTCCGTAAATTCAAACTGATTACAGAAGATGTGCAAGGGAAAAACTGTCTGACAAACTTTCATGGAATGGATCTCACACGTGACAAAATGTGTTCGATGGTCAAAAAATGGCAGGTTAGTAATATTTGCATGTAATTGTGCTAATCTGTAAATGCTGCACTTCATTGCTTTTTTCAGGGTGGTGGAAATCTTAGGTACTGGATAATCCTCTCTTAGCATCACAGGATCAACTTGCCCTATTGCTGGATCCAGTTCTATGCTCTCACCTTGAATATTCTCCCCACACTCCCCTTTCTCAAGGGGAGAAAATTGTTTTTTTTGTTGGAACTATAAAAGCAGATTTGTTTAAAAAAGTCCGACTGGATAGTGAATAAAGATTTCACAGCATACCCACAATGCCAAATTCATATTTGAAATTTTATAATCATGAAAGATTGCTAGCTAACTGGGTAACACTCGAAATTTACCAGGCACATCTTTCACCTGGCTATTGGCCTCTTGCAACCAAGTGAAGGTGCCCAGGCGCCGGGTTGGCGCCTGATGTTTCCACCATCTGGAGGTGCATGTCTGGGGATCCATGGAACTTGACTTTTCACACACTAGCAATACACCCTGTAGTTATATTTTATCTGCACAATCAGAATGAATTTCAATTTCAAGAACCAAAGTTGTCTTGAAAAATGTGACTTTTGAGCTGTCTGGATCAAAAATGAAAACCAGGCATTCCGTTTCTAACGCGGTAACTGGATATGGGGGCCTTGATTTGTAGATGTGGCTGCTTGGATGACTGTGTTGATATAATCCTTCCTTTGTTGCACTGAGCATTGAACACCTGATCTTTTTGCTTGGTCCAAGATTTATAGTAGACACTTTTACTCAAGTACATTATTTGGGTATATTGAACAACTGTTAATTTTTTCCAGACAATGATTGAGGCCCATGTGGATGTAAAAACTACAGATGGATATCTTCTGCGCCTTTTCTGTGTTGGCTTCACCAAGAAGCGAACTAACCAGATTCGCAAGACTTCCTATGCCCAACACCAGCAAGTCCGCCAAATCCGCAAGAAGATGGTGGAAATCATGACACGAGAAGTGCAGACAAATGACCTGAAAGAAGTTGTCAATAAACTGTAGGTTAAAATTTGTGCCCCATGTTTAGGAAGGCGTTTTTTATTCCATCTAGCTTTAATTTTCATAGCAGTGTATATAAATATTCCAGCAGATTTTAGCTGTTCCAGGCCAACCGTTAACACCCATTTCCATACAGCACAGTCCTGTCAGCTTCAGTTTATGGTGGGAGAGTTGTTCTGTCAGCTCCTCTGTATTACGAAAACAATAGTACTCATTCGTTGTATCTTAATACTTGTTTTATCCAAATAATTTATCAAATTTTATCCAAAATTTTCCAGATTTTAGGCAAATATATTGAATTTTCTTGAATTGTTTGCTAGTCACGTGTAGCAATCTCATGTGTTTGTGATGGGGTTTCAGTGAGACAGGCACCATAAAATTCCTTAGTAGATTTACCGTTGTGGAGGTATGTTACAGTGTGACTTTGCTCCTTGAGATCTTTCTGACAAATTCATGGAGCATAATTCTGCCAATGTGCCAATCAGGATGGCTATGCACTGCCTCCATAATCAGAGGCAGTTAAGTTTTTGGCTCAAATGTGGAGTCACAGGTTCAGTTGCAATCCTTTTTTATCATTGTGGTGCAGAGTCAGTGGAGGAGAACTGTCATCTCCATTCAGGCTCCAGCAATAATGGCTGCTTTCTGGGATATGTAATGGTACTACTTTTGGGGGGATATGTAATGGTACTACCAAAAACAATGGTACTACTTTTGGGGGGTTTTCAATACTGTGATTCTTAATTTGAACATAATAAGTCAAACTTTATTTCCTGTCATTCTAGCATCCCAGACAGCATTGGGAAAGACATAGAAAAAGCGTGTCAGTCCATCTATCCCCTTCATGATGTCTATGTCCGTAAAGTCAAGATGCTTAAGAAGCCCAAATTTGAATGTAAGCATTTTGGTATCTTATCTAAAGAATATTTTTTTGCTATATTCATTGGTTGGGAATGAATGATGACAATTTGTTTCGGTCCCAGATGAAGCAATGATTACTATTTTCAAATTCTGACATTCCCATAAATCATAAAAGGTGAAGTCTTGATTGTTTTCAAAAAGTGTATTGAGCAAGTCAATTTAATTTTAAACATGGCTTCATTCTTTAGAAGCACTTTGTTAACTTTAAATGTAGAATCTTAGCATAAAATTGTCTCTGTGTTAATTCAAACTGTTGCATTATTATTTGCAGTGGGCAAGCTGATGGAGCTGCATGGCGAAGGTGGTGGTGCTGGAAAGCCATCAGGTGATGAAACTGGTGCCAAGGTAGAGCGAGCTGATGGGTATGAGCCCCCTGTGCAAGAGTCTGTCTAAAATCAGATACAAAAATAAAAAAAAGATTTAATATAAATGGCATGGTTATGGGCTTTGTGTCTTTCTTTTTTATAAACACAGTTGGCCGTTATACTTCAAGGTATAGACGATGGGGTGCAGATATTAGAGTGATTTGTAGGTAGGAGTAGTTGAACAAAGTGACTATGGTTGAGTAAGATAATTAAAGCCACTTGAAGAAAAATGCTTGCACAGCTATTCAGTGTTTGCTTCTCTATCTAGAAAGCATGTTGTCAATTAATACTTGAGAGACTGAAGATTCTAAAGGCAGTAAGTTGAGTTGTAGTTCCCATTCAAGTTAGTTTAGTCTGGATCACCAAACTAGTTGGTAAGAAAATATGGACGTTAACAAGTTGAATTGTGAACTGTCAATCAAATGCTGATATAAAGGGTTGCAGTGTATGTTAAGAACCAGTGTGCAATTTCTACTTAATATTTGATGTATTTGAAATTCCTACCCTACACCTTGGGCAAATAGTATGCGAATCAAGCCACTTTCAGCAAAATAAACTTTCAGAAATTATTATTAGTATTGTTAATACCCCACTCATCTGACTGGGTTGCCCCAGGCAATCTGGGTGGCTTTGAACTAAATATATATAGGTTCAGCTCAGGTAGTAACTTAAACAAAGTCAGTTACTCTTCAAGTGATTTTGCTTGTTAACTACACAGAGAGGCAGACATTCTGTCACTTGTATGTAAGCATATTAAGTTTTTTTTGCAACAAAAGAGCATGCCTATGTACTGAAAGATTTAGGATTGTACTCCTAGGTTTATTAAAACCAGTTTTACAGAAGCACAGTTAAATACTTGTTTTTTCAGAAGCATGACTATTAACATTAGAAAATTTTAAATTGGAAACTTTGTTGGTTTAATAATAGTATAAATCAAGCATGTCCAAAGTCCGTTTTGGGGGCCTAATTGGCCCCTCTGGTTGGTTTAATCCAGCCCCTGTGGCAGTTTATTTCCTGGGGTAAAATCCTAAAAAAAGAAAAGATAAAAAAGCGCTCAATAACTTTGGTCGGCCCCCATGCCTCTTCACTTCATCAAATCTGGCCCTCTTTGAAAAAGGTTTGGACACCACTGGTATAAATGAACCCACTCTTAAAACTATGACACTTAAGACCGAGCCCACTGAAATAGCTTTAATCGCCACTACCTTTATCTAAGGCTGCGTCTTACGCATATTTACACAGAAACAATTTTTGAATTCAAATTTTATTTTTGAATATATACAAGAGATTATGCATAACAAGTATCTTGAAATTTACAGAAGAAGAAAATGGTTGGGAAATGTTGGTATTGTTTAGTAGGCACATTATTGTGACGACAGAGTAGGTATTTGGACAACATAAAATGGAAGTAAAAGATAATCCATATTTGCTTGCTTGGTGATCTTGTTAAGTATAAGATTGTGTCTGATGGTCAGAGCCAGGCAGAGGCCCGGGCCAGGTAGTAATTTGCCCCCCCTTTTTTTTAGCTTGGGGATAACTGAAGTCTTATAAATAAGTAAGTATATAAATAATTGTGAATATGCTGACCGAGGCCCCCTTTGGAATCGGAGGCCCGAGCCAAGTGGTCTTTTTGTGCCTGCTCATGGTTTCCATAGAGTTCTCAATCAAAATGGCCATGCCTAGCTTGTTTCTGGGTTTGGAAAACACAGTAAATCTTGTTGGTTTTTATGGAGCAAGCAGTAAACTTTGAACTCTGTAAATGATGCCTTCATCCTAGCAGCTTCTGGACCACGTTAGCTGAACTTACGATTACTCGTGCCTGGATAGCCCAGTTGGCTAGAGCTTGGAGCTCTACAAATCCATGAAACCAAACTTCGCATGATGCTCCCCTTGTCCAGTCAGTTGTTTCACTTTACACCGTTTCAGTCAAACAGAAAAGTTTATTGGTTAAACAAACATGGGGTACCATAAAGTGGAGGGGGAGTACACTGAATGTCCAGAGGTAAAGTGGCTTTTGTATGCAGATTTTGTAAGTTTAAAAATCCCTGCAGGTTTAAAATCAACTCGTATACTTTTAACAGTCCCTGGTTTACATTTATGATTGCATATATATTTTAGACTAATTTGCCCTATCCTGCTTTCCCACGGAATGGTATGCTGTGGAGTTTAGATCATTATCTAAAATACTTCATAGTCTCATTCTGGAAAGTGATGTCAACTAGTCATGCATTTAATTTTTAATGAGTATTTTTCAAGTTTCAATCATTAAAGCTGTATTATGACCCTCTTAGATGGCACTGTTGGGATGAGATTGTTGCATTTGGCAATCTTGGTATGCAGAATGATGAGAATAAAAGAACGCTCAGCCAGTTGCCTATTTAAATTAATGAGATGCTAATAGATATAATACCCATTTAGGAAAAAGCAATTAATGCATTTTCATTAAAGAGGCCAAAAAAGTCAGCAATTCCCAACTGCCTTAATACTTAAATCTCTATTTGTTGGCAATATTTCTTTGAAATCATTAGAAAAGCAGGCATTTTCAACAAATAAGTAAACATTACCCTGAATCTGGAATTGATTTTCAGTGGGCACTTCAAGTGACCTTCAGTAACTTAGCTAGTAACTGCACAGGATATAGCTTTGATAGAATGAGAATCTGCTAATGGCTGTTATAAGACAGCCAGGGCTATATGGTGAAAAAGGTGGCTTTTGCATAGGACATATACTGCTCCGCTAAAGTATGAAAGCAACTAAGAATCCAGATGGGTGGGGTATAAATAATAAAATTTTTGTTATTAGAGAATCCATAATAGCTGGATGAAAAGGCTGGTACAGTGGTACCTCGGTTTACAAACTTAATCCGTTCCAGAAGTCCATTCTTAAACCAAAACAGTTTTTCAACTGAGGTGTGCTTTCCCTAATGAGGCCTCCTGCTGCCGGTGTCCTTCCACCATTCAGATTCCGCTCTTGGTCCGAGGTAAAGTTCGCAAACCGGGACACTGCTTCTGGTTTTGCGGAGTTCGTAAACTGAATCGTTCGTAAACAGGCCTGTTCTTAAACTGAGGTACCACTGTATTGTCTTCATACTAGCAAAGCCCCATATACTGTTTTAGGTGTGAGAATTCATATAGTAGTCTATATACATTTTGCACTGAAAGCAAGTTGGGTGAGTATGCATGACTCATCTATGAAAAGGCACAGAGTAAGTTTGTTCTTATAAAGATTAGATAACCCGAATTTTCTTTAAGCACACCTTTTAGGTAGCATACATAAAACTTTCCATGAGATGGAAAGTGGTCAATCATAACATATTAGGTACAATTAAACAATCTTGCCTAGTACCTTTCCTAGTACAGTGCTAAGCCTAAAGTCACTTCTCTATCAGAATGAACAGTTTTTCAGCTTACTGCCTTACTCAAGGGAAGGAGGAAGAAATTTACAGTAAGCATGGGGTTTCTCCAGATCTGTTCATCTAATATCAACAAGGTTTACTATCCTGGGTCCAGGGACAGTCCTGTGTAAAAATAACCAGTTGACATTTGACTTGTTTTTAAAGGGGAACTTTGAAATGGATTAGGAGATAAAATTTGGAGAAAGCCACCTACAAAGTCAATTTGAGTAAGTTCTTGATCAGCATTAATCACCTCAGTCCTCAACTGACCAGATTGCAAAAGAATTGCAGTTAAAGGCAACCTGTAGCTGCTTGAAGCTTTCTGTATACTTGGATGAGAAGCAAGCCTCCTGCATATCCAGGCACTGTTAATTCTGTTTCATATTGTTCAGAGGAGGGTATTTGTAATTTCAGTATCCTCGTGTTTAACAAAGTTTTGGTTTTAAAATCTGAAGCTGAATATAGCAAGGATCTGAAGAAGACTGGGTATCTACTGCCCATGCAGAAATGAATTATTTGTACCTATGTCATACAACTACCCAATTGGCTGGAAGAAAGTGAAGACATTAATTTATGGAGAACTCAACTTGTTATGAGCAAGATGTTATGAAAAAGTAGTCAAAAGTTCTAGTCAGTCTCTGAAAAACATTGTTAAAATTCAAATGCCTAGTACCTGCTCTGGATGCAATTGGAAGGTTCCTTCTTTTGAAGATACAATTTTGGAGTGTCAGTGAACGGCCCAGGGAAAGACTTAGGATGGTTGAATTGACTGAAATCTTTATGTAATTGCTTTTGCAGTTTCACGGTTTCTTGATCAGTTTAGATTCAGTCTAGTTGCCTGTGGCTTAATCAGATTTTTAATGTATATGCATAAAGTGCTGTTTCCTACACTAACTTGGGTGTGGGTGTGTAATGAAAATTATTCAGCACAGACCTGCATTACAGATGTAGGATAAGTATAATACAGCCACCAAATTGCTATTTTTCCTTTATCATCTTAACTAGATTCATCTTAGAACTCTGAAAAAGGCAGGCAAGAACAAACCAGCATGCAGCTTAGATGTAAGTTACACACTTTTTAGAGACACACAGGAAGACAAAATCCATGGTCAGCAATACAGATTTTTGACAAAACTATGGTATGTCTAACTTGTTATAAAGAAGCGGTCATATAGGGTGGTATCCAACTAAGGCATAGCATTGACTCAATGAAACAAGTCATTGATTTCTGCAGATCTGCTATGAGCATGTCTTAGTTGGATGTCACCTATAGCGAGGCATATTTTCACATGCAACATTATTTCGAACACAAAAGTACTCTTAGTTCAAGAAAATATGGTGAAAAGATGACAAGGGAAGTCAGCAAATGGTTTAAAAAATTGAATACAATATGAAAGAGTGAAGGGTATAAAGCACCAGGTTGAATTGAAGGCAGCATTCTGAATAGGAGAACCTTTTATACTGTAATTACTAGATAATGAGCCACTTGTCTGCATAATTTAGTGGTGAAGCATGTGCCCTGCACACATATGGTTTTGGATTCAGTCCTTTATAAAACCAGTTAAAGATCAGATAGGAACCAAGAAACTACTGCTTGAGCCCATGTAGAGCCCCTGGCAGTCAGAGTAGATAGTACTTGGCTAAACAGAACAATGGTATGGGTTGGTATAAGAACCTTCATCTGCTCATATAACTGAGTAACCTTCTAGACCAGCGTTTCCTCAAACTTTGGTTTTCAGCTGTTGTTGGATTACAGCTCCCATCATCCCTAGCTAGCAGGACCAGTGGTGAGGTCCAGCAACAGCTGGAAACCCAAGTTTGAGAAACACTGTTCTAGAATCGTGTTTCATGATATTTTATTCCTTTAACACTAAGTGATGGAGTAAGCAATAAGTAGTTTAACATGGTTTCTGAAACAAAAAACCCAACCCACCAAACCCTGTACCTTACAGTGATCAGACTGTACATCAGGGCTAATGTTTTCACACAGTGGCTATTTAGTGTTTACTGATTTAAGTATAGTATGGCATTGGAAAGGAAAAACGCAGCTTGAATATTTAGCTGCATTTGCTAAAATGCAAGTTGCCAGCAGTCAAGTATTGTACCAAATTCCGTTTCTTGGAAGAACGAGTAAGCAAGACTTCTAAATAAGTGTAAACGTGAAACAAAATATTGTGTAGTCTACAAAATGTTGTATATTCTAGTATACCTTTATAAAAATAGTGCAAAAATGCATTTGATAGTCAAAGAGTAGATCGTATGATCATAGAAGGCAACCTTTGCTGCCTGCAGTAATGTGCTTTTGTGCTAGTAAGGTATTTGCTTGTATAGGCTTCTGTAGGCAGGTGGTCCAAAACTGGGTTTTATCTTCAGGAGGGATGTATAATCTGGACAAAGTTTTTGGGGAATATTCCAGTTTTGCCATGTAGCTCTCCAGTCACCCATTCTTCATCTACAGACTCCAGTTCAGTTAGGATATCACCAACCTGATGGAATAGTTAAAGTAAATATAAATCTGGAAGGGTGTCATTTTTTCAGTATTGTCAAGTTCCCATAGATGGTCTTCTAGTGGCATTCTGCTGAAGTTCTATATT
The DNA here is from genome assembly GCF_965113315.1 of Podarcis vaucheri. Lineage (NCBI taxonomy): Eukaryota > Metazoa > Chordata > Lepidosauria > Squamata > Lacertidae > Podarcis > Podarcis vaucheri. The sequence continues at coordinate 40,265,720 of NC_138767.1, forward strand.
CGCTTGCCATTCCTTTAGGTTGGATGAAATGAATCTTATTGCACAAAATAAAGACTTTCCTTGACTAGCCAAATTGCAGGCGGTATTTTGTTTTTTGCCAATATATTCTTTGTCAGCTGAGAGGTAGCTGATCGTGGCACCAATTTCAACAGCACCTCACTCTTATCTTCAGTTGTATTCAGCATACTATAGGAACTGCCTTGACCATCAGTATATCTAGCTTAGCATTGTGTACATTGATTAGCTGAGGTGCTCAAGGGTTTCAAACAACCCAACTCTATTAATATATGCTAGGAACTAAATCTGAGCATTCCTGTCTCCATGCACATTTAAGTTTATGTCCCTTACCCCACTGGCCACTGGATCAGTTTAGGGAGGCCCAAACATTTAAACAACAACAACAACAAAAAATGACCTCATATTTTAGGGGCTGTAGCTTAGTGGTTGAAAAACCCTAGGTTCAATCCCTGGGGTCAAGAATGGGGATGGGAAAGACTGAAACCTTAGGGATCAGCTTTCAGCTATGGTTGTCAATACTAAGCTAGCTAGACCTATATTCTGACTCAGTCTTAAGCCAACTCCCTGGCTCAGATGTAACAATAATACTTCAGAAGTAGCTCTATCAAGTGGAGAATTGTTCTGGATATACTTATTCAACTTACCAACTGAAAAAGAGATGCAGATCAATATTTTTAAGAGTTACACAGTGCCACCTTTAACACTGCAGTGTGGCAAATAAACAAAATGGATGGATTTGAAAAGATACCTTGAAGGAAAGTTCATCTACGTTCTCAGCATGGAAGTCATATAAAGCCTTGGCTTTTTGTTTCTTAGTACCTGGAGGTTGTGATGACTGTGTTCCTCCTGTAAAACAGAATGACAGTATTATTCTTTCATCGCAAAGATGGCAATTGTACTACACTGTTTCCCATTAGCTACCATATTTCTTACTTTCGTCTAAAATTTGAGTGGAAAGGGAGACGAGAGCAGGATGCATATTGTATACCTAAGAAAAAGGTTTGTTCCCCATCTTTTTTCCAAGCAGAAATACAAGTACGAGTGGGAGTTTTGGAAACTGTTCAGGGTTTCTAAAAGCATGGAGTTAGTTGAAGTCAAGTTGAGGCATTGTGTGAGGTTAGGAACCACTCTTTCCCTGTTGCCCCCTAGCTGAAGAGACGTGAGCATGATAGAACCCAAAACATTATTGAGATAATGTCAAACCTGTGGCCTATGTCAGTGCTACTGCGCCAGTAACTGGCACTGTCCCAAGACACTCAAACAGCAGGTTAGTGGGATTTTTATAAGCATAACAGGTTGGGACTGCGCTGCTTGTATCCCAAATGATGCTGCAGCTTTAGGATCTGGGTACCAAAAATACCATGGAATTTATGACAATTGTACATCACCCAGGTACACTCTTCATCCATCTCTGTCAATTTAAGTTGCTTTCTCTGTCTAAACAAATGTTTTCCCTTAAGAGTTCATTGCTTTTTCTTTCTTTTTTGCAATACTAAGCCCTGTGTGTGAGAGTGGTGATTTATTTAGAAATGTAACCAAGCCTCTCCTAGGGATGGACTAATTGTTAGATCCATGGCAGAATGTGTCACGCTTCAAGGACCAACTGAGGCTGTCTGCCTGTCTAATTGCTGCCATAATAAGCTTATCTGCAAACTCACTGCAACGGAGCGCATTTGAGTGTTGGGAAACTGCCTTCCATTTTGAACGAGCTACCTAAAGTGTGGCATTTGCATAGAAATCTAGAACAGCACGAAGTGTGGTAGTATTTATAAATTAATTCAAAGGGATTTCATCTGCCCTGGAAGCATTGGAGCTTCTGCATCAAAATTTTCAAGGGCAGCATCTTGATGAAGAAAGCTGATTGGCAGCAAACTGCATCATGTAGAATGGGCATTTCAGGAAATGTATTTGTGTGCAACCTGCCACGTGTCCATCTATCGTAGTGGATCATGCAAATTACCCATGTCCTGAAGCCCCTTTCCACGTACCCACTAAGGCCTAAAAGAACTATAAGCCCTTCATGTTTGAATCCACTTCATACATTTCTAAAAACCTTAAAAGTTTATACAGAACTAGATCAAGAAACTCCCATTTTACATTCCATTCAGCACTACCTGAGCAAACATGAACAAACACTGCAGGGAAAATTCCTTCCTTTCCATTCAGTCTCCCTCTGTACCACTCTGAGTCCAAGTGTTCCAATATCAAGATGCGATCTCCCCTTTTAAAGGACAAGTCTTCCTGCGTTTCTGCTGTAAAATCATGGAGTGCATCACACCACTGTCCGGCACGTCCTTCCAGCTGCAAAAATGGAAGAGAGAACTTTTCTATTACTGTATGGAAAGCAACCCAGCCCCCATTACTTATGTACATAATATTTAATAGGCTTAAAGCAGATTACTGGTGAAAAAAGCTTTATATCAATCCTGGCCTGTGAAGCACAAAGAAAAGATAGCATATCTTTCGGCTCAGTTTAAGTAGCTTATTTCTCTGTGCGCTTCTTACACTAAAAGGCAGAAGGTAATGTGGCGTTCTGAGTGCACGCATCTTATTTCATTGACTTTTATGGAGAAAGCGGAAGCCCAATGAGTAGAAAAATATAACTGCTTTCCAACCCAGACCCCTGGGCATGCAACAGCAAGAGGAAACTCTGAAATGAATGGGCTTCCTGCAAATCTGCTCTTGCTTCCTTCTCTTGACTCCATTTTCCTTTTATGATGGCATCTGAAGATGTTGGCCATATTTGAGAATGTATCACTGCAGGTTTTTAATCCTAAACATATATGCCAGAAGAAAGAGCTGTTGAATTTGGTGTGCTTTACTTATAAATGAGCATGTTTAGCATGAATCTATGAAGAAGTGCCCAGGAATAATAACGCTTTCTATTTTGCAAAATATGATAATGAGGGTTACCCAGCCCCTAAAAATAACATTTTGTTCATTTGATAAAAGCTATTATTACTGGTATTGTTTATTTAGAAGTCAAGCTCTCAGTTCTTTTCATTTTATATTAATTGTCCAGTGCTTCTGTGCAGCCATAAATTCTCAGTTGTCACCAACGAGAGACTGCTTTTTACTCATCTCTACAAGCACACCTAGGGCATCTTTATCAGTATCAGAAACAAAAATCTAATTGTCAGGGAAATAAGCAACTCAAAGAACTGTTGGCGGAACAAAAGTGTTTTAAAATAAACCAGGAAAAAATGTTTGGATTTTTCTTGCTAATCGCAAATCTGTTATTTCCTTGAAATTTGTATAATTTAAAACTTTCTAAGCAATTGGACTGAATCAGTCAGGAGTTATGGGGGTGGGTGGGTGGGTTTCCCTATGTCCCTCATCTCTTTTCACAATGCTTCAAGCCCCATTTCACCACCTCCATTCCACATGTGTACTAGGGCATTTTATTTCCCTTCCACTTTCAGTGACCCTACCCTCTGCTGCTGTTCAGGGTGTGAAAACTGGATTCCATCCATGTTAATTAAAGGTATACCTAATGGCATATTTACCAAACATGTGAAGAGCAGATATGTTAAATGGATTACCTGTGACGCAGACACAGAATTCTTATTCAGTGATGTTCCACCATCTACATAAGAGGATGATAAAGAGAATTATTATTTATCACTTATAAATCACCTAAACTTTCTAAGCCCTATACAGAGATTAAGAGTTAAGGCAGTACCTGCTTCCAAGATTTGAATCAGTGTATGTTCCACTGGCTGAGTCAGGATGGGGGAGTTATGCCCTGGCTCAACTAAGAAAGCCCAAGCTCTGCGAATCCAGCATCTCTCATCTCAGTGAACCTTGGGTTTGGACTGTAATGTTACTCACAATTGCTTTCTGTATTACCTGGTCCAGGGAGATCTTCAATAATTTCTACGAAGTTCAAGGGGAAAATTCCAGATGTGCCTCTCAGCTCTCCTCTAGCCCATTCTTCATTTACATATTCCTTCAAAGTAATAATTTCACCTTCCGAAAAGCTTAATTCATCTTTCTGATCTCCGATGTACTCAAATCGAGCTATACATCTAGGGCCTCTAAAATAACAAAGATAACAAAACAAAGCTCAAAGGAACAGCAGTAATAGCTCCCCCCCCCACTCTTGCTCCAAACCATCAACCACATTAAGAATGGAGCAACAGCTTTATTCTAAATGAGCCCCCTTCACCACATGTATGCACTGACTGCTGACTTGAAAAAACAGCCTGCCTCTTTCCATTGATGTTAAGCCCATTCCAGGAAATCTCTACCCATATCTGACACAAACAGGTACTATGTAGGTGCTGTGTCGGTACAGCTGTTAAGCAATGCAGTATCTAGTCTTCGGTGAGGCCAGGTTGTGAAGATGGCCGTAATGCTCAGACCTGAGCAGCTGGTTTATATACAGTGGTACCTCTGGATGCGAATGAGATCCATTCCAGAGCCCCGTTCGCATCCAGAAGTTAACGCAACCCGCATACGTGTGTCTGCGGGTCGCAATTCGCTGCTTCCGCACATGTGTGTGACGTCATTTTGACTGCGCATGTACGAGTGGTGAAACCCGGAAGTAACACACTCCACAGCGCGCAACCTGAAAATACTTATCCTGAAGCTACTTCAACCCGAGGTATGACTAATGCAAATTCTCACTGGGATCATGGATACAGGTGGGTGGCTGCATAGAAATCCATTTATGTAAACTGGGTAGTGCACAGACATTGCCAGCAGGAATTGATGCAACTACCTCAATACAGAGCTCAACTTAACATTTCTGCATGTGATTTCAAACCAGCCTACATGATCTCAATGTGGGTGGAAAGGTGAGATTTCCAAAGTGGTCCCAAACAAAGAAAACAGCTCGTATTACGTCCAGTTATTTGGCTCAGAACAGGAAGTGCAGATATGCTGGAAATCAACGTTGCTTCTGCAATTCGCAGCTGGCAAAGCATGTACTATTAGCAGAGGGACAACCCATCACTTTGGGTCATAACCAGGCTGGAAAAATGAATTACTATAAATGCACCTGTGCCAGGGAGGGTTTCCAAGGAAACACTCCTGCCTTCATTCAAGCCAGCAGCCACGTAAGTGGGCAGGAAGGACTCATGGATTGTCTGGGAAGGACATGAATTCTCTGGCTCATAAAATTTGAGGTGGGAAATAATTATTGGGCCATAATGTTTGATATTTTAAGTGACCGCTATAGCCCTGAGGTACCTATTTCCAAGCCAGAAAATTAAAAAAGTTTCAGTGATATCTCTAGTTTGTGTGCAGTTTAGAGTCTCTGTTTTCATCACTGGCTGAACAAAAAAGGATATATGCAAAGCGAGGGGGGGGGGGTGAGACTAGCAACACAGTAAATTCAAAGTAAGGTATTGTTAAAGCCATGTTGGAGGGCAGATGACACTGAAATATTATTTTAATGACATTGGCAGCTGGTGGTTTATCTCCAGACTGATAACAAATGGAAATAATTCAAATCACTTTTTATCGTCTGAAATATAAAGTAAAATGTCCAGCCTTCTTAAATATTTTTCCTACCGTAATCAAAATTCTAATAATAAATAAAAAGACAGATGTTCCCATTAACCTACTGAATGATTATTGTACACAATAAATAAATTTTCTGCACACTACCAAAGAACAATAAATTATAGCTCGAGAGTTAAAAATGGAAAAGAATTGTAAAAAGTAATCCTATAGTAGGCAGACACTCTACAACTGAGTGTAATCAATCCAGTACCTTAATTGCAATTTTAAAATGCCATGTAACAATATTTCAAATGACAGATCCACTGTGTCACTGGATATATGCAAATGTTTTGATTTAGCAGGGACCTCACAGATACATAAGAAATTTGCAATTGCTACCTTCCTCACATAACTCAGTCTTTAATGAGAATCAAAATAGGTTACTGTTTTTTACCTTCAGACATTTTATTGCCTATCTTTCGCAAGTACAGGCTCTACATCTAGAACAAATTAACATCAATCCTTGGAAAAACACGTTTGAGGGATGATGCCATCTGCCAGTTCCTTTAATCATTGCAAATCAAACTAATGTTTATATTCTGCACACAAAAAACGTCTTGTTCTTTACCTTACGTTGTAATTGATCTTGAATTAACAATACTGATTTTTTTTTAAGTACTTTGCAAGAATCAAGCAGCACAAAGTCAGGTGGAACATTTCCCACTGTATCATTTGTCTCACTAATCATACTTTTGACACGATATGAGAGAGCCTAGAGTCCTGCTACATTATTTTGTAATATCATGGCATTTTAAGAAACTTGTTTGCTGGTGCATGAAGTTTTAGAATCAGGTTGCAGGTTTCATAGAAACCCTAGTGTGAGTGGAAGGCATTTTTATTCATGTGAGTGTCTGATTTTTATTGCTATCTCTAGCTGTGGTGCCCTGTAAGACGTTAGACATTATTCCACATAATTCCATGACCCAGAAGAATAGAGGGGTTTTTGGGTATGTGGGTGTGTGTGAGTGTAAGGAGCTTCAGCTGCTTTGTTGACAAAGAGCAGAACTCTGCTTGTGGTTTTCTAGACATTTACTGCATATTGCTGTGAAAACTTACACAATACTGGATGATGAAAAGTGCCCTTTTTTCCTGTTGCTTTCTCCTGGAATATCAACCTAGGAAGAAGACGTAGGAAAATGTAAGTGTCCAGCTTCAGAGGTTTGCTCTGCTTTGAAAACAGAATTCTTAAAAATGCAGACTTGCTTGATAAAACTGCAGTTCCACCTGCAGCCTTCATGTGGCAATGCTCAGTTATTAGAATATTTTGGTCACGGATCAAAACCAAAGGGGTTTCTTGCAGGATCAGTCTCTGATTCAATATTCTGGAAGACACACCATGTTCTATACTTTTTTTGTTTGTTCCCAATACCATACTTCAGTATCAACAGTCCTCTCTTGGCTGCACACACGACTGGCAGAAATCAGGACTGAGAGTACAGTAATTACATGCTGTTGCCTTTGGCTCCTTCTCCTAATTGATATTACAGTCTATTATCTGCTTGTTCGTGTCACAAAAGTCAGAATAATTATTCAGACATATCCATTCCAGGACTTTGATTTCCTGGATCTCACCATCTGCAAGCCAAAACAAATAAACATATGTCGCAAAGCCTACTACTTTATTCATACAAAAGTAGAATTTTAAGAAGATGGATGAAACAATCTATTATCCAGAGGCTCTCCCACTATGCATTTGGTTTTATACTCAATGAGATAAACAGTCACAGAAACCCTAGGGTGAGTGTTGTAAACTTTTACTGCAAAGCAGTAACTGCTTCCAGAACCAATATTTCTTATTAGATGGCAGAATTGCAATCTCTTCTGCCACACATCAGGAAATCTATGTAAAATCTGTGTTCATTTCTGGTTTTGAATTCACCTGCCTAATAGAAATATTTTGGAATGATCAATGAATCTTCACCTAAATAGTTTCAATCTAAACGGTTGGAAATGGAAAATAACATACATATGTAGACGTACACACAAAGGAATTTTGCACTTCCACTGGCATCATAACAGTCCATGTCGAAATCTCAGGTGTGTTCACCCATTTACCTCAAAACCTGTGTTGGAAGCCTACATATTGTACGGAGATGGGTTTATTAGCAGCTCCATGAGGTAAATGCCATTATTTATGGCACTGCCATTATTTAAGGGATGCGGGTGGTGCTGTGGGTTAAACCACAGAGCCTAGGACTTGCCGATCAGAAGGTCGGCGGTTCAAATCCCCGTGACAGGGTGAGCTCCCGTTGCTCGGTCCCTGCTCCTGCCAACCTAGCAGTTCGAAAGCACGTCAAAATACAAGTAGATAAATAGGTACCTCTCCTCCTCCAGATGAATATTTTATTTATCTGCTGTACATGTATAGCAGGCACCCCAAGTTACCCAAAAAAGTAATTGCATGGAACTGGTGTCCAACTCCTATTTCAAATTGAGTTAAATATGTTAAACGTGGAAATATTCTGGAGAATGTGTAAACTGAAGAATTACTGAAATACGCTCCAAATTCTAACAAGCGCATATGGCTAATGAATCCCAGTGTTCTCAGATGGGCTGACCCAGGTTTTTTTCTGACTCACGTAGCTTCTTGGTTATGGCCCTTGCTTCTTACTAAAACCAAATGTTTCTAAGGCTGGAAATACAGAATCTCTGCAAAAGACATGCTGCGACTCCCCCCCCCCCCGCCCTTCTATCCTGAGACTGATGTTCAATCTTCCGATTTAAAATCTATTATTCTCTGTTGGTTAGAGGTTGTGGTTCAATCCCCATATGGGACAGCTGCATATTCCTACATTACAGGGGGCTGGACGATCCAATCCTCAGGGTCCCTTCCAACTCTACAATACTATGATTCTAAAAACATCCTGCCAACCCCCAAAGTATTTCCCCCCTTCAGTAAACACATTTATGAACATTAGATAAAGAAGTCACTCTAGGCTCATAGTTTTACAATTTATAGTTGTTTTCAGACCATCACAAGAGCAAATGATTGATAGATTAGACACACAGACAGACACACAGACGGACCCTGCAAAACAGATTGTTGTAGACAAGGGCACAGCTCGTTATACTTCCCCTACAGCAGCCTTTCTCAACCTGTGGGTCCCCAGATGTTGTTGAACTACAACTCCCATCACCCCTAGCTAGCAAGGCCAGAGCTCAGGGATGATGGGAGTTGTAGTCCAACAACATCTGGGGACCCACAGGTTGAGAACCGCTGTCCTACAGGAAGCAGGAAGCACTCTTCTGCTCCTCTCTTTTTTCTAAAGTTCTTAAATCCTTCAATGGATTCACAAGGTGTGGCGGTAAGGCACAAGGTGAATTGTGGAGCAGAAGCTAATAGTTTACTGTCGCTGAATGCTTGATAAATCATAGAGCAGCCGTAAGACTCTTGCAAGCTGCAATCTTCTGTTCCCCTGGCCACCATTCATTCTAGATTCCTTTGCCTGTAGCTGGAGTGGCTAACCTGGAACCCCTCCAGATGTTTTTATATTCCATGCTCCCATTATCTCTGACCACTGACCACACTTCCTGGAGCTGATGGAAGCTGGAGTCCAGAAACATCTAGACGGGCACAGGTTAGCCACTCCTGCTTTATAGTTGCACAAATAACAAACGCACGCAGAGTCCCTTAAATTACATCTTGTTTCTCCCAGTGCTGCATATTTTGGAACCCTGCTTGATACAACCACAGCATCAGCTGCAGAGAACTGGTTTTGTAAGATTTTGACATTCCCATTCCTTTTTTAGGAGATATACAGACACACTGAAGCCCGTAATGGGTGGCCATGTTATTTAAGTGTAGGAGTGGAAGACAATCTGATCTGATGTACCAAGAAGAAGCCCTAAAGTAACATGGCTGCTGTTGTGAGAAACTGCACAATATGCTCTTGGGTGATTTATGAACACACTTGAATTAAGTAAAGGATGTGTTCTCACTTAACTTGAAATTATCATGAAAATGATGCCCATAAACTGCCAGGCAGAGCTGCGAGATTAAATAGATTTGCTGCACCTCACAAGCAACTTGATATCTGGTTTTGTGCACTCAAGCAAGATTTATCTATATGGCATGCTCAATAAAATGCACAGGGGAGAAATTAAATTAGAACTGGGATGTGTACATAGATGGAATGCACCATATTTCACCGGAAGTGGCCTACTTACAATAACTTTGACAAAGCTGGCAGGAAAGATCCCTGTGCAATTCTTGCATTTTCCTCTGTACCACTCGTCATCTATTTTCTCCAGAAGATAAACAGTCTCTCCAGAATAGAGGTCCAAATCATCAGTATGTTCTGTGGACAACAAAAAATTATACCTGTTCATGTAGCCTAGTATGTTGAATATTGCTAAGAAAGGACTCATTTAAAACAAACACTGTATGCAAAAACAAGCCAGAGTTTGAAAAATACTATAACATAAACTACTTAGGGTTGGGAGTAGGGAACATACTGGAGTTTGGAGCCAGCACAGCCCCTTACAATAGCACAGAGAGAGGAGCTAGGTTACATCTTCCCTATGAACATAAAACCTGCCTGCTAAATCAATGGGTCTAATTTACTTGGCTGTCATCCTATGAGCCTAAATTTCCTCCCAATAGTCTACTAGGCATATTAATATCAACAAAATGAAGCCAATTATTTTCATTTAAAGGGGGGAGGTAATGGGGGGTGCAGGTGGAGTTTGGAAACTTTGGGGCAAGTCCTTCTGTGCTTACCTTCTTGCAATCCAGAGTGTGTGCAGTTTAATTTAAGCCATGAACCATTTCTGTGTGTGTCTCTGGCAGTGCCAGAACATTACATCTACCCACGTCGTATGTCAAAACAGTAGCTGTGCACAAGAGGCAAGCTGCAGTAATTCGTACTGGGCCCCTTTCCCCTGTTCTCCCATCTACACATAAATCTTTGACACCATATCCCTCTGAAAACTGCCCACAAAGGAACCCCAGAAGCCTATCAAACCTGTAATGCCCACAGGCCAACCAGGTTTGTAACTGTGTTTATGGTTATCTAGCCATTTCTACAAAGGTAACTCAGTGAGTGACTCTGGGCATGGCAGACCTGTGTACACTTTCTGCCTTACGCGGGTATCCTTTCAATTTCTTCTTCTTCATCCTCATCCCCTTTAAACTTTCTCACTTAGCCACTGCATTGTGTCCCTTGCAGCAATCACTTTAGTTGTGTTTGCTTATAAGCAATAAACTGAAAACTATGAATGGAAACTGCTTCAAGCATGTTGCCGTTTCCCAGCAAGAAACAGCCAAGCACTGTCAATATGTTCTGGCATGCAGCAGAACCAGTAAACTAAAATCTGTAACTAAGCTAAAATCTGTAAACATGATTCAAAAAGAAAGAAGAGCCCACAATTTTAACTGTTTCCATTTACACTGCGACCACTGAACTGCACTTACCTGCTAGAAAATCATGCAGCACTATCGCATGAGGAACACGTGGGTCAGAAATCTTCTGCATATTGTCCGAATCCTTAAAACACAGTAGATTTGGAAATTGTGATGCTTGGTGTTTGTTATTTGTTGGGAGCCCTAATTTCTGTGTGGATCATCCATCACTGATTTAAATATAACCTTCCACCGATTTATGTTGTTAGCTGTTAAGACATAAAATGTGGGGCCTGCTTCTTTTCTCATTTAATCTGGATTTTAATACCACCTGATCTCATTGAAAATCAATGATCTTAAACCAGCGCAGTACATGCATCAGCGAAAAGAAAATCGCATCTCTGAAAACTGCAAGCCACTGCTTTGCTACTGTAAATGAGATGTGTGCCTGTCTAAGCCTTTTCCTTATTTGCAAAGTTTTCTAACTAATTCTCAGATAGGCTAACTCCAGAGCACCAACAATAACAGTAAATCCCCTTGGGAAGTATGAGCAAAAGATGCTGACCATTTCAAAACACAATATCCATTTTAATTTGTTAAGAGCCACAGATAAAGGCCTCTTGGTATATTTCTAAGAGTAACCTAATAGCACGAGATGCTTAACATCCTATACTAAGATAATAAAATTATGTTTTGGATTAGGATTTACCAACTGCTGTTCCAGTGAAATGGTGTTGCCCTGGAGTAAGAAATTTTAAAATACAAAGCATGCTAGGATCTTGCAGAAATGTATAGGAAGCTATAGGCCCTGTGCAGAACAGCTCTCGATAATTGTCTGTTTTTTTCTAATTTGTTTCAACTGGGCAGTTTTTGATACGTATATTAAAATTCATACCCTCTGTCTGCTTTTCAAACTCTCATCCAGTGGAGTTATTATCTGCATCTGGGATGAATGAACTTTGCCAGTTTCTTCACCCTTTTGACATTCAATGATGCTGCTGTCAACATGGTCCACCAGCACAAGCACATCCCCACGCTTTAAAGTTAACAAAAGGCCGTTAGATGGTTCATGATTCAGCAAGCAGCATGTGCATATGCATGAATAAGCCACAAGAAAGAGCTTTACCTTGCAAGAGAGATGGCTGGGATCTTGTGGAGAGATATCTTCCTTGGCGATTCCATGAGGCACAGGAAGCTTAAGACAAAGAACTCAAACGTTTCAGTCCAAGAATAGCTCCTGTCAAATGCTACACAACTTAATGTTTTATTACATATTGTAAAGAAAGAAAATCAAAATACATTTTAAGCATTTTAAATAAAATATGCAACATATTTTAAAAGCATTAAGCATTTGAAAGATACAGAATCAACCATATTTTTGGAGCATAATTTTTTGTGCGAAAACCGCAGCGTATTACCGTATTTTTTGCTCTATAAGACGCACCAGACCATAAGACGCACCTAGTTTTTGGAGGAGGAAAACAAGGAAACAAATATTCTGAATCCCAGAAGCCAGAACAGCAAGAGCGATCCCTCTTGCTGTTCTGGCTTCTGGGATAGCTGCGCAGCCTGCATTCACTCCATAAGATGCATACACATTTCCGCTTACTTTTTAGGAGGGAAAAAGTGAGTCTTATAGAGCAAAAAATACAGTAATTCATTGTTTGTCTGTTTGCTTCTTTCTTAAAAATGTGTCTATCCTGCCGTTCATCATAAGATCTCAGGGTGAGGAACAATAACACTTATTTTAAAACCCACAGATCCATTAAACAACCTAAAAGCAGATAACATTACTATTTACATAAGTTACGAAACAATAGGGTGGCTTCTATCAAACCCCAATTTTGTTCTTTTCCTCACCATGTATTTACTGTAGAGAGGATGGCCTGGCTTGGGTCGAGGAGGTAAAGCTGGGTCTTGATTTTTAGCAGTATCGTTCTTTGTTCTCTTGACTCCTGGCCCTGATTTGCCTGGCTGTTTATGGAGGTTCATGTCAGATGATGAGCGAGAAAATCTCTCCTTTTGCGATGAGGCCTTGGTAGACTTTGGTGGTGGTGGCCTTCCAGGGGCACCCTTAGGTGGAGGAGGTCGAGCTGGTGTGGTTTTTCTATCACCAGGCCTAGAAGTTACACAGACAACAAGGAATATAAACCATATAACAGAAAGCATAGTTCATTCAGATATGTAGAAAAATACTTCAGGGCTGGATTATCTGAAAGTACTAGAAAAAAAGCAAGAAGCATTTTTTGAGGGGGCAGTGGACAATCATTGCAATATCCCCAATAGCCTAGTCTCTTAAACAGAAAATTCAATTTCTGCTGACCAGTTTTGATTACAGACAACCAGCTATTGCAGGAAGGCAGACCATAATTAAAGAGCTTTGTTTGAAGCTGCCGAGGGCAGTTATGTGCACCATGTCTGAGCTGCCTCATGTGCAAGGTTGCTGAACCAGCTAGACAGAATATCAGATTATAAACAGTTAGAAAGAATGTTTACACCATACAGTGGTACCTTGGTTCTCAAACGCCTTGGTACTCAAACAACTTGGAACCCAAACACTGCAAACCTGGAAGTAGGTATTCCGGTTTGCGAACTGTTTTCGGAAGCCGAACGTGCTCCATTTTGAGTGTTACGCTTCTGCTTTGAGTGCCACACTTCCGTTTTGAGTGTTACGCTGAGGTCTGTCTGTTTTTGCTATTTATTTTACGTTTTTGTAGCTCTTTTTTGTGTGTGTGTTTTTGTGACTGTGTGGAAACCAGTTCAGCTACTGACTGATTGATTGTGTGACTGCAGTACATTGTTTATTGCTTTCATTTTATGGATCAATGGTCTTGTTAGATAGTAAAATTCATGTGAAATTGCTGTTTTAGGGGTTGTTTTTAAAAGTCTGGAACAGATTAATCCATTTTGCATTACTTTCTATGGGAAAGCACGCCTTGGTTTTGGAATGGAGTTCCGGAACAGATTAAGTTTGAGAACCCAGGTACCACTGTACTGGTAAATATGTTCCCATCTATATGTTCCCAAATATTTAAAACACCATAGGAACAAATAGGTTTTTAGCTCACAAATGTCATTCTGCTGGCCACTAAACAATTTGATTGATATGAGCTACTGGGAAATTGTCAAAATAGTACAGTGGTACCTCGGGTTACAGACGCTTCAGGTTACAGACTCCGCTAACCCAGAAATAGTACCTCAAGTTAAGAACTTTGGTTCAGGATGAGAACAGAAATCATGCTCTGACGGCGCGGCAGCAGCTGGAGGCCCCATTAGCTAAAATTGTACCTCAGGTTAAGAACAGTTTCAGGTTAAGAACGGACCTCTGGAACGAATTAAGTTCTTAACCCGAGGTACCACTGTAATAAGTAAGAATAACTTGGCAGGGCTTTGATATGTATTTTTACAGCGTTCATTTCAATAATGATACCTGTTGTGCCTAATTCTCTATATTTGACCAGGGAAGTTGCACAACATCATAAAAAAATAAATTCCTTATAATCCTTAAAACATTTAAAACTACTTCTCTAAAAATATTAAAAGAACATTGCCACCATGTTAAACATATTTTAAATACAAACTGTTTAAGCAAAAAGGAGAGATGCAAAGTATATATTTATTACGATCTTAACAAACACAAAAGCAACAGGTTAAACGTGTAATATAACAAAGCTGACAAAACAGAGAGAGAGATAAAGAAAGAAAGCCATGCTTATATCAACAGCAACAATGACTCATCTCCTTTGGGATTAGCCGAGTCTTCCTGCAACAACGCTCTCGGGTTTACTCCTATTATCATCATTCCTGCAACTTAAGATTTCGGAGCTGAAAGACAGCTCTGTCTTCTTGCTATGCAAGACTGGACTGATCCAGTTCCATGATCGGTTCAAGCTGTCTAATGCAGGATAGTTATGTCAGAAGAGCAGAGGTACACTTTCTAATTTACTGTATCCTTGCTTGGAATAGCTGGCCGAACGGTTTATCTGCTACAGAGTTGAACGTCATAAAAGCTTCCCTAGGGCCCAATTCCTATGTTGCACTAGCACTATGTTACCAGTCTGAAAGTGGAATCATATAAATGCTGTTCTGCTTTGTGTGGAAGCAGCTCCCCACATGGGGAGCTCATGAAAAAAAAGGACTGCACTGGCAAGGCTGAAATCATGAGGATCCTGTTTCGAAGCAGCTTCATGCAAGCAGCTTCCGATGTGTAACAGTGTTTATATGATTTGGTTTTTCAATAATATATTTATGACCGGAGTGTTCTTTTCTGGGTTGCTCTCAAACTGAGCAACTTACTATTAGATGCACTCCTACTGCTGTCTAATTCACACTTGGCCAATAGTAATCTGCTGCTATTCCTAGCTATAGAAAGAGGCAAGTGTATCAGGCTAAACCATAGGTTAGTGGTAGTGCATGAACGGGAACAAGCCCAAACAAAGCCTCCGGTTTAGACATTCCTCCCTGGGAGAAGAACACTGCCAGAATTTAGTTTCACCTTCAGAATGTTGACTTAGTGCATTTGAACCAGAGGTTGTGGCAAAAGGTAGTTTAATTATTCCTGTCCCCCTGAGCAAAACCAGTTGGGCATGCAGTATTCTCTGTCTAATATTCCCTTATACATTTCAAGGGAGCCTGGGATAGCTCTGACTTTGCTAATGTATGGGGACAAAAGAGAGAGGAACAGCAGGAGTTCCTATTCCACTCAAGAGGCAGTGTCAACAGTATAGAGGGTTCATTGCCATTGCAGTTAAAAGGAAATGAAACTGTTGCAGTGTGAAAAATGATTTGAATGCATTCTTATGATGGATCAGTGACCATGACCAATCTATGAACTACACACACACACACACACGGCAGCATCTTTACTACACCAAGACTTTCCCCCATCTCTTTCTACTCCTTTTTGTATGGTTATTGGACAAATTGATACTTTACTCACCTTGGGGGCATTATGGGTTCATTCTTTGATGACTGTTTCAAACTAGAATGCTCAGATTCCTATTGGAATATAAAATTTGCATTATTATTTGGACAGCATGATTTGAAAGTTCAACATTATTATTATTATTATTTCAAGGGAAAACTTAAATTAAGATTTCACTACAGAGATTTTATTATTTTGGTTTCCCCCCCGAGGGACTCCTGGTGAATATTAGCACAACTTGTGCTATTAGTATTTTGAGAAATGTAGGGCAACTATTTGAGAATAAAATGTAGTAAAGCCTGTTTACTGTAAACTAGGGGCCTCAATACACAATGGCAATGTCAGACATACTCCAAGTAGTCCACTGATTTCATGTGGTCTACTCTATGTCTCTAAGTATGCTGAAGAATTGATGCTTTTGAATTATGGTGCTGGAGGAGACTCTTGAGAGTCCCATGGACTGCAAGAAGATCAAACCTATCCATTCTGAAGGAAATCAGCCCTGAGTGCTCACTGGAAGGACAGATCCTGAAGCTGAGGCTCCAATACTTTGGCCACCTCATGAGAAGAGAAGATTCCCTGGAAAAGACCCTGATGTTGGGAAAGATTGAGGGCACAAGGAGAAGGGGACGACAGAGGACAAGATGGTTGGACTAACTCAAAGCTACTAACATGAGTTTGACCAAACCACAGGAGGCAGCAGAAGACAGGAGTGCCTGGCGTGTTCTGGTCCATGGGGTCACGGAGAGTCAGACACAACTAAACAACAACAACAAATATGTCTAATGTTGTACAATAACGCAATGTGACTGAAGAAAAGCTAGTGCCAAATTCTTCCCTAGTGAAGAAAAGACTAATATCTTCCATCTTTGTGATATTCAGTGGGGCAGTGTGGTGGGGTGGTGGACAGAAGATCTTTCTTTCTAAAGAGATATGATGCACTTTCAAAAGGGTAAGTGGAATTAGTTCAAAGAAATCACATTAGAGATAAAAATTCTTAGTTGAACTTTGTGTATTACTGTAGGATATAGGGACAGCCCTCGCTGAAGAAAGGAAACAGAAACTACAAATGATACAACTGTATTTTTCCAACACAGAGAATGGCCTTCTGTATCAAAGCAATGTGTTTCCATGCTGATAGCCAAGGCATCCTTTCTTTTCTGAGGTAAAAATAGTTGATGCCTTCATTCTCATACCAACTCCCATCAGCCCCTGCAAGCATGACCAAAGGTCAGGGTTGGATGGGCCTGTAGTCCAACAACATATGGAGGGGCTCCACGCTGGTGACACCTACAATAGAAGATCTCACACCAGTACATTAATGTGCTCTGACACACAGCTTGGGATTTTATGGTCTAGCATAACAGGGTTGTAAAAGAGAAATTAAACCAAGATGGAATCATGGAGCTGTGTGTGTCATCCTGTAAGCTACAGGATATACATACATACATACATACATATCCATGGAGGAATTTCAGAGCTATGGCAACTCTAAGAGATGGCTATTCATCCTCTACTTGAAGACCACCAGCAAGAAGAAGCCCACCACCTTTCTAAGTAATTGGTTTAATTGTTGAACTGCTCTTATGATTAAGAATTCTCTCCTAAAGTTCAACAGAAAACAATTTAGAGTCTTAATTCTCAAAATGGCACCTTATGTACAAAAGGATAATTCAAAGATTATAAACAAAGAAGAATGAGTTACCACATTTTTTGTTGCTTTGTTGTTATTGGGTTTTCCAGCCGAAACGCCAGATGTGTTCCCTATTGGTTTTTCTGTAGGAAGTGGAGGAGGGCTCTCTGGAACTTCATTTAAAGCTGAAAAAATATTAGTGCTTTTATAAACATCGCCATAAACATCATACAGATACACTAAAAAACATAAACATCAGTGGATCTGATCGATCAAACGGAATCACAACAGATCCTTCATCCTGGCCAAGGGATTTCACCATTTCAAGAAATGACACGTGAACGCCACAACAAAACCAGTGACCCATGTACAAAAAGGTATGGGCCTCTTCACTAGGGATATGGACGCACTGGTGAGGAGGCATTATGTCAGACTTTCCAACAGATGCTGGAGTGTGTCATAGAAATACTACTCCACACCTCCCATTTCAGAACTATAAAGACTGTGTCTTTCACAAATGAACTGCCTATTTCCTCTTGCTATCAGAGCATGACTGTTTTCTTAGGCCAGAGGACAGTAATGAGGATGGCGCTGTGGGTTAAACCACAGAACCTAGGGCTTGCCAATCAGAAGGTCGGTGGTTCGAATCCCCGTGACGGGGTGAGCTCCCGTTGCTCGGTCCCTGCTCCTGCCAACATAGCAGTTCGAAAGCACGTCAAAGTGCAAGTAGATAAATAGGTACCGCTCCGGCGGGAAGGTAAACAGCGTTTCCGTGCACTGCTCTGGTTCACCAGAAGCAGCTTAGTCATGCTGGCCACATGACACGGAAGCTGTACGCCGGCTCTCTCGGCCAATAAAGCAAGATGAGCACCGCAACCCCAGAGTCATCTGCGACTGGACCCAATGGTCAGGGGTCCCTTTACCTTTACCTTTAAGAGGGGCATAAAGCTATAGCAAGAAATGTAGATCATCAAGATCTGAAGGGAGAAATATATAGGATGATTTTTTTTCCTTTATGGAAAAAAGGAAAATGTAACCACAAACATAACTGGCACATGGTCAAATATTCCACTTTCAAACTTTGGTTGTATGCTACCAAATATATGCAGTGACTTTGAACTCTTTGGATAAAGAGCAAGGGTAAACACCTGACAAATAAAAATAAAATACTCAGTATTCATAGTGTTGTTCAGTCAACCTGAACTTTAAAAAAGAATGGAGAAAGACCCTAGAAATGGAGATATCGTTCTAATGAAGGCAGATGTGCATGTTGCTAAGCAACAGCTCACTGCATGGAATGAACTCTAAGACAGAATAGGTATGTTTTAAGGTATCTCTACCCAGAAGCCTTTCACTGTTCTGTCATTATGAGAAAGCTTTTGCTAAATCTTTACACCAGTGCACTAAGGAATAAAGGAGACGCACGGCTCTTCGTAAGCTGCTTTTTGTCAGGCCAGACTATTTGTCCTCCTGGCCCAGAACTGTCTACTTTGACAATCAGTGGCTCTCAAAGGTCTCAGCAGAGGTCTTTCCTGTAAACTTAAACTGGAGATGCCAAAGATTGAACCTATGACCTTTTGCATACAAAGCTTGCGCTCTGTGACTGAGCAATGATCTCTCCATGTGTTAGAAAACTAGCATTGTGCAAGGAACTGTGCAAGAAGTCTCAGCATATGCCAGTGGCGTGCAATTCCTAAATTAAACCACTGCATAAGACAGTTAAGCGCTAGGGGTGGCATCCAATGTAATGTCAGCATACTTCCACTTCTGCAGCAGAGTCCTTTCTCTCTTCCACCCACAATCCTTCTGTGCCCGACTCAAATTTGCTCTGGATGGTCCCCCCCCCAACCCTCCAGAGCAGATTTTTTAGGAGACATAGGGGCCTGTAGGGGGAGAGAAAATCTGTTCTGCTCACAGACAAATATAATTGGATTTCACCCTTGGATGTTACCTTTTGTTGGTTTAGCTGGGATTCGGATCACAGTGGGTTTGCGCACAACAGCTGGTTGAACCGCCTGTTCTTTTGAAGGCTCTTGTTTGGAGGGCAAAGTGACAACATCTAAGGAAAACACAAAATTCAGCATGTTATCTTGCTCCGGTTCCAGAGAAAATGCCATAAACTTCATTCATTATGGAAATGTTGCTGAAAGGATAAATCTGTACCCTTACTGTACATTAATTCTGTAGCCATCTTGACTGTGAAGACATGCAGAGGTTTTTGTATGGGGGGAGGGTTACCCCTGAAGACAACCCCATCCTTTGTTCCTGAATGTCTGCTGAAGGTCACCTATGGCCCTCTCATTTGAACTAAATCTATGTTGCTGTATCAAATGATTCTGTGAGGAAAAACTAATTGATTTACTTTTGTCATTTCCATTTCCAGAACTGGATTAGTGACAAAAACTGGCTTGTAAACAACTCTAAATACAGTCATACCTCGGGTTACAGACGCTTCAGGCTGAGTTTTTTCGGGTTACGGACCACCGAAACCCGAAAGTACCGGAACGGGTTACTTCCGGGTTTCAGAGGTTGCGCATGTGCAGAAGCGCTAAATCGCGCATGCACAGAAGTGCCAAATTGCAACCCGCGTGTGCGCAGATGCGTCGCTGTGGGTTGTGAACGTGAATCCCGCATGGATCACATTCGCAACCCGAGCGTCCACTGTAAAACAAAACGTTGAACATAGGAGGCGGTCTTATAGTGTGTCCAGACCAGGCCCAGGCAGACAGCTAGGTATACTTGCCCCAGGCCTCGGAGGGCTAAGTTGGCTGGGGACACTTGCCAGGGACCGGCTGCATTTTTGTGTTGAGTTTATAACTTTATTCTAACAAGCCTACAACCCTGCCACCCCTAGCTGGGCCTCAGACAAGCTCTGCATGGGCCTGAGTCAGGCCACGAGTTCATCTTGCTCAGTACTGTCTAAAGTGACCAGCGGCAGCTTTGCAAGATTTGAGGCAGGATTCTCTCCCAGCTTGACCTGAAGATGCCAAGGATGGAACCTGGGGCCTCCCCGTATCCAAGGCAGGTGCTCTACCACTGAGCTATGGCTCCTCCTAAGATATCTATCGCTCTGAGTGCCTTTGGGAGGAAGGGAAGCATGTACACTGAATTAATTATGAATGATATGCTCAGGGCTTCTGTCCTAAGAGGAATTCCCACTGCCCTGCCTTTCTGTTCTCCTTCTCCAATTGACACCTAACAATCCATGGCTAAGGATCATTGTGCTATATTTACTAGCAGCTTTATCAAGGTTTTGGGGGTGTGTGTTTTTTAAAGAGTTTTGTTTACTTCTGCAAACCTTGGGATTTCTCTGAACATGCTGATATCTCCTTATTTCTCGTGGGTGGTGGGTTTTATAATTAAGTGTATAATTATGCAGCTGTTGTAATTTAGATATTATATTTTATGTGAGAGAATCATTGGGAATTTTGGTTATTATGTATATATGTTAAGTTTCAATAAAGATATTTGGGGGTGGGGAAAGATATCTCCTTATTTCTCAGTGGATCCATTTTAAACTTCATTCCTGTTGGCACTTGCCATCTAAGTGTGTTATTAGAGAGACGAATGCAGCTGCAAACAAAGGGGCTGGCAACCTATAAATACTCAGTGCTATCTTGAGCACAATCCATAAAAATGAGAAAGCAAAATGCTTAATGCACTTGCTAAAGACTTTTCTCTAGCGATAATCCGATTCTATTTAGGAGTGTGAACCTCACACAGGTTGGATCTGACTACCTTTACTAACAAAGGGTTATTACTGTACGAAGCTTTGAGAGCACAGTGTAAGACTAAGAACGGGCAGTATGCAATTTTCCTAAGAAGTATTCCCCGCCCCCAAATGCTTTTTGCCACATTTCTATAAGATATTAAGATGCTTCCTATCTTTCCTACAGACTACAGATGCAGAATATCCTACCATCTTTCAGTGTGCTCTATTCCTATTTTGGAACCATTATCTAGATCAGAAATGGAGAAACCTGTAGCCTTCTAGATGTTGTTGAATTACAGTTCTCATGATCTCGGTGCTGGCTGGGGCTATTGGCAGTTTGAGTCCAGCAATATCTGGAAGACCACATGTTTGCCACCGCTGAGCAAGACATACTGAGCTCCCTGCCCTATGCATAGCAACAAGCACAAACACTAACCCCACAGTATTATAATAATTAGTATATCACAATTTATTTTTTTCACAACCATGGTGCCCAAGACTTCTAGTCACCACCTCTCTGCAAAATATATGCTGACTATGATGAGAGAAGGTGCATATGGCTTTTCTCCTTCAGTACACTGCTCTGCGATGCATGTTCCATTTCCATATTTAATCTGATTTAGAAGTACAGCAATAAAAAAACAAAAAAACACCATTAGACTCAAGGTACCGGTTTCAAGTATATACAAAAAAACCATCAACAGTTCATTTCTTGCTGTAATCTGCCAAGGCCTCATTAAGGCAATAAGGAAAGGAAGTTGCAGTACAGTACATCAAAATTCACTGCACAGGACATAATAAGAACACACAATCCTTAAACATCATTAATACAGACTCATTTGTGACAACTATACCCTATTACCAGCGCAGATTTACAACCCACACAACTGAAAGCATTTAGTAGTAAATGAGGCAAGAAGCTAAAATCGCCTCCCCCCTTCAGTTTTGAAAACACATTCTCTGCATGCATGAAATCTACACAATATTATTGGGGGAGGGGAACCATATGACCCCTATAAAGTATTTGGAAAACTATGAGCAAGATCCTATTGCAGCATCCGATGTGTAAATAGAATGTCCCCTCCCTCCTGTGCACCCCTAAAATCTGCTGCAGAGCATTAGGGGACCCTCCAAAGCAGGTTGGGAGGTGGGGAAAGTTCTTGTTTGCTGGCGTGACACTGGATCTTGTCCTGTATGTTTCTTCAAATAAGAAAGAGTGCCACTTCCCAAGAAACAATTGGAAGTGCATATTTTTATTATTATTTGGAAGGTACATACTACTACTACTACTACTATTGTCTACTTGATTTATTAGTCATTTACTACAAAAAAGGTCTCTAAGTGACTAACTTTAAACTCCTGATTGCTCTTTCACAGCCACATCCTTACCCGTCCCATACCTGATGTCAAGTGTGATATAGGTGAGCGTGGTTTGGGAAAACAGACTAGTGGGCCAAATTAGGACTCTGGGCTGTGGATTGGTGGTTCTCCACCACCGCTGTACAGTGGTGCCCCGCAAGATGAATGCCTCGCAAGACGGAAAACCCGCTAGACGAAAGGGTTTTCCGTTTTTGAGCTGCTTCGCAAGACGATTTTCCCTATGGGCTTGCTTTGCAAGACGAAAACGTCTTGCGAGTGTTCCGATTTTTTCCGCTTTCCCCCCTTTTTCTAAGCCGCTAAGCCGCTAATAGCCTTTTAGCCGCTTATCCGCTAAGCCTTTAATAGCCGCTAAGCCTTTAATAGCCGCTAAACTGCTAATAGCGCTAATCCGCTAATAGGGTTGCTTCGCAAGACAAAAAAAACACTAGACGAAGAGGCTCACGGAACGGATTAATTTCGTCTTGTGAGGCACCACTGTAATAGGAAGAAGCAGCACTTCCCATTCTGAGCCCTGGCAGTTTTTCCGTTTTTATTTTGCAGCTGACACTCAACATTCAATGGCTTCTGAGCATGCTCAGTCTTCATTGGGCTGTGTTTTGGGTTTGGTTTTTTTGTTTTGTTTTTTTTGCTTTTGCCACCATAGGGTTTGGAGTTTTGTTATTAACTGCAGAACTCTCCTGTACTGCATATCTCACTAGGCACATTTGGATACCCACTGGGGGAAAAGTAGGGGTCTTCTCCCCCTATCTCTTATATTTCTCCTTTCATGGAACCTTTCAGCAGCATTTAGATTTTTGTATGAGCCAGAAAGCAGTAATTTCACACATAAAAATTCACAAAACACACCGAATATAAAAATTATGAAACATATCAACTGTGTTCCTCTGAATGGAGGGATCACTACTGTTGCCATGTGATGAAAGTGATCTCTCAAAAGATCAACATGTAATGGCACTTTTATACTTAACACAAATGTATCCTCATGCAAAGAATGCCTGCAAATCTTGTGCTATAAATCTATAGAGGCTAAATGCTAGATAAACTAATGTCTCGTTAAAGTTTCTAACTACAAATGTGTGTGTGTGTGTGTGTGTGTGTAAACTCTACTCAAAATGTCACAATCATTCTTACAAGCAAGGGTAATTTTAATTGGGCACTCCCAATACACATATATGCTATTTATTCAGTGTACTTAGCAACTCACACTCTAAACTTCTTTGAACACCAGCTCCCAGTCCCAAGGCAAAATTCTCACTTGCTTTCGGGTCTCAAGCTTTCCTTCAGTACAATTTATATATAACCACTACATAAACGTACATTACTACATAAATGTAATTATTGAAACCATCAATCATGGATCAGTTGTTATGCCAATGTTCCAGTAGCCCTGTTTTTTCAAATCTATTCCTATAACCAAGAGCACTGCTGCCAGAAGCCAAATAAATACAAGATTATATTGAATAACATCATATAAAATTTAAGAAGACAGGAATAAAAATAGAGAAAAAGAACAGAAATACTCTTTTTTGTACTCAAAAATTAAAACAAGAATGATTTAGGGAATTGTAAAGCAAAATTATTTTAAACATATACTAAAGGTACAAGTCTATATCTACATTGCCTGAGATGAAGTTGAAATACATTAGAATATTATTTTACTGGTAATGTTTCAGTTCCACTACCCTGAAAGCCTGCAAGCTTATGGAATCAAACTTTAATTCCTGATTCTAGGCAGACACACTCACCTGTATACAGCTCAAATGAATGAATTTTGATCTTGATTTGATAGGTTTCCCAAACATACCAATGTTGTGATAAAAACAGGCATGCATATTCAAAACTGTAATCATTCTTATAGGAAATCCTTCCCTCTTCTTAAATCTTACCGGATTCTGACGGCGTAAGTTCCTGAGGAGTCCCGGCTGAGTTAGGGGGTAAAACATCATCATCAAAGCTAATCAGATCTCCTTCCGCAGGTGGCTTGCCCTGCCCTGGAGGTGCTGAGAGGCTGCTTGCAGGGGGCTCCGCCAGGGATCGAAAGGCATTAGACTGGGCAGCTACAGTGAGCCTAGGAGTAGCACTTATTGGCTTTAGTGGAAGCATAGGAAGAGCAGGACTTTCAAAAGAAACCGACTTCTTGGGAACAAGTGGCCGAGGAGCAGGAATGGGAGATTTTCTCTGTCCATTACTATTTTCTGAAGCTGACTGGCTTGTTGAACTAAGCAGTCCATTGCTACTGCTTTTTACAATGCCTGATTTGGGTTTCTTTGGCAATTCAGGCTTGGTTATGTTGCTCCCAGCTTCCTGAGGTTGTGGTTGCCTTTCCTGGGGAATGACCTTTAGTTTGCTTTCTGTCCACGAATCCCACTCACCTGAAGCTCTGTTGGCCACTGGCTTTGGGGCCACCACAGGTTTTTTTGCACTTATTATGGGTTTGGGGCCTAAGGAGCGTGGAGATATTTCTGGCTTCTTTGTTTCGGTGTTTGCTTGCGATTCAAAAGCTTTAATCCGAGATAGTATGCTACTTTGGCTCTTATCTTTATCCATACTGTCCATATGAGTGTCCCAAAGGCTGTCATCTAGTAAGGACAGCAGCTGAATTGCCGGTGTGTCCTTTTCAGTCCTTGACTGGCTTGCTTCTTCCTGATTGTCTTGTGCGTTGCTTTGAGTATCTCTAACAACAGGTTTCAGATTGCCTTTTGATCTTGGTTTTGGAACAGGACATATTACAGCATTAGGCTTCTCCTGACATGCCTGCTCCTCTTCCAACACAACTAGAAGTTCCTCATTTTTGGAAGGATTGCTGATCAGCAGAGATGATGAAGGTCTAGGTGGCTTTCGAGGAATTGGTACAGCTGCAAAACAAACGGTACCTCCAATTCATTGAACGAATTTTAGAGGGGGAAAAGATACAAGATCTTATTTTTTAAAAAGCCACTTGCAGATTGCAAACACCATCTAAAAAGAGGCATTATTCATTTTCTCACATGGAAGGGAAGGCTATTCTTTTCAAGAAAATGCCTAACACAACACAGACATAAAAACAAAGAAATAGGTTTCTTCCTTCAGAACAATAGTTTTCCACCTATATGCAAATTTAATCTAGCAACTAATAAATTCATATTAACCAGCTAAGCTTTCTTTTGTTGTGTGGCATCCCTAATTCTGCTACATCTTAACTAATCACATTTATTTATGTCACTTTCCCCCCTGTGATGCCATTAATTCATTTTTGTGAGCAGTGGTTTGGCTCTTGTCGGTGCATGTTCACATGCAAGTCATTTGTGTGAATGGGCTCCAGTTGTGAACTCAACCACAGCAATGCAACACACGCATAGAGAGATACTGCATTGGTCTGAACTGGATCTCCAACAACTCTTTAGGGAACACTTCATAATAGGATTTGCCTCATACAGCTGAACCCACGCAGCTGCTTTTAAATGCAATTCAGAGTTATATACCTGGAGTGCTTTCGCATTCACAGTGACCATGCAGATTACTTTTCACATTTGTTCCTGGCAAGTTGCTGATTATCTCTTCTGGAAAGTCAGTCTGTGTTGAAGATGTAGTGGTGCATCTAGCATTAACAGCACTGGAAGCATTATTGTTGCTAGGAGTGTTGACTTGCACTCGATTGATCTCTTTGATTACCTGCTCATAGGAAGGGGGCTGCAAAAGAAACACATGCAAATTCCACATGGCGTGGTTTTGTTTCGCAAATGGAGCATTTCTGCATGCATACAAATCTGTCCCATGCCCCAAGCGCTGAGGATAATTATTAATTCTGATATTGAAGTCATATCACCATATCGTAGTCACCACATTAAAATCAGCCTAGAGGGAAACCCTCAACTTCCTCACCTCGGCTGAAACAAGATCATTTGCTCTCCAAGGGGCCTGGGTGTGAGACGACTGAAAACCTAGCCCTTGTTGAGGGACATGATTTCCACCAGGAAACCAGGAGGATGGCCCAAGCGGCTCAGCTGCAACTATTGTGATTTCAGGGCGCCTGAAAAAGGTAAAAAAGAAAGATTAAACCAATGGCTATTGATGTAATTTGGAGATGTATTTTACGTAGATCTTCAGACCAAGCACAGGACTCCTCTGGGCACCCAGTCTATCAAACAACAGTTTCCTAAGGTAAAGGTAAAGGGACCCCTGACCGTTAGGTCCAGTCATGGACGACTCTGGGGTTGCGGCACTCATCTCACTTTACTGGCCGAGGGAGCCGGCGTACAGCTTCCGGGTCATGTGGCCAGCATGACTAAGCCGCTTCTGGCGAACCAGAGCAGCGCATGGAAACACTGTTTACCTTCCTGCCGGAGCGGTACCTATTTATCTACTTGCACTTTGATGTGCTTTCAAACTGCTAGGTTGGCAGGAAACAGTTTCCTACTTTCTGCAAATAACCAAGAACTCCACAGATATCAACAGAGTTCTCGAATCTTTGCCCTCTGTCATTTTGATTACCATACATTTTGATGTGTCCACCCATGAAAGACCATAAGACTTCTAAAAGCAAATTATCTGGGGTTAAGAGCATCTGTTGCTATGGTACTTGGAGAACTATTTTGTGGCTACGGCAATGATACATCTAGACACTACCAAAGGAGAGCCTACAGAGGACGATTTCAGTGCTTCTTTTCACACACTGGAATTCATTGCATGCTCACGAACCCCTGCAATATACAGAGTATTTATCTCCTAATAAACCACCCATGCTAATATTAAGTATTTGCATTTCAAATTATGTATTTCATACTTAAGAAGTGTAACGGAGTCTACAGGATGAAACAGACAGCATCACATAATGGTATTAACAGGTTAAAGAGTGCAGGAATTACTTTGCACTGCAGCTTAAAATATTATCACTAGAAAAATGATTTATTATGAATATTACAAAATTATTGTTTTTTAAAAATATTGGTTGACTGATAGTCCTCCTATGAACTCATATGGAAAAAACAAAACAAAACCACCTGCACTTGCTATAAAGGCTAAGGCAACAATCGAACAGCTCAAGTTTTACAACGAAAAGTTTTTATATTGTGACATTCGGGTATGTAAACAGGAGAAAAGTAGTAAGTGAAGAGGAAAGGAAAGGAAAGGAAAAGAGGAAAATGTGAGAAGTCAAGGGAATACAAAACCAAAACATGTAAATGTAGATTATTTGTCCCTTAGCACACTTTTGTACTTGCAGATGAGAAAGATGGATAAAAAGATGATTTTCCACAACCTTTAAAAATCATGTTTGCCAAGTGGCAGGTTTAGGAACAGGTGAGGTTCTTCCTGGTTAATTCCATGTCATTAATCTGGAACAAAAGGTTGTAGAAGCATGCATCAGGAAGCAGCCAACACAATCTGAGCAGTGGGGAGTTCCAAAGGAACTCAGCATAGGAAACAGGGCCAACTTTTTACACACTGAGGCATACTTTCAGTTCATTCAGTCCAGTGCATACTCTACTGGAAGAGTAACAGGTTTTAAAATAAATTTTACAAGGCAAATGTGTTTGTGAGAGAGAGATAAAGAAACATGAGCACAGATTAGAGAGAAAGAGAGACCAGTTGACAACAAAAGCAGGATTAGACATACATTCTCAAACACATTTTATTACCAGGAGAACTGAATGAAATATCAATTATCACATCCTACCTTCTCTCTCTTTGTTGTTCACTGTGGCCAGATGTCCGAGAAGCTAGTTTGAAAAGACATCAACAGTTAATTTGGTCTAGTACAGGCATAACATTTATATTTCAATATCCAAATTCTTGCCAAATTACTCGAGAGAAACTGATTGTAGTGAAATTTGTTTATCAGTAAAATCATTCACAGGGATTGTTAAATTCAACATAAAATATGTTTGTTAAGGCTAGTCCTTGAATGGCATCTCGACTGAAATTAAAAGAATTTTCACAAAGCACATCTCACGGTTTGGAGGACAACATAAAAATGTTAAATCCGAAACTGGTTTTGTAACGCGGTATTAAAAGACAAGGCTGCACGCTTGAACAACAAGGTTATGAAAAAATACAGATGCAATGCTCCAGTCCAGTGCTCATACAGATCTCTTGAGCTTGTCAGGAAGCCAGATTAATTTCCAAGAGAGAGAGAGAAAATCTTTAACTGCAAACGTATGTGTGCCCAGAACTGCTTTCCATCATTTAAATTATTGAGGGAACGCTTTAAATGGAGGGTATCTGTATGAAGATCCCCCTTGGAAATCACAGAATTTGGGGTTAATAATTTTATTTTATTATATTTTAGCCGTACTTGAATGCATCCTTTTACATAGGTCTTATATAAATAATACAACAAAGAATTAACCAGGAGGATGCTTCTGCAGCAGTGGAATTTAAGAGAGGAATTTTGGTCTTCTCGTGCAGAAGCAAGCTACCCTAATTACGCCACTGCAGATGGATCAGCAAAAATCAGCAAAGCAGCAGCTGGGAAAGGACAGCGCAGACATACCTCTTCCACGGGGCATATTTGATGTGCACTATTCATGAGTGCTGAAGGAAAAAAAGAAGGGGTTACAGCAGAGGAAAGAAAGAATAAACCATGCTAGTAGTAAAGATCCACTGGGTTTCTATTGTTAGTCACACAAAGATGTCGCTGTAGTATTCCCCTTGCCTCCAAGGAACACTCCAGCAATCATTTGCCAATTTTAAAATTTAGAAAAAATATTATATATATATGAAGGGACGCGGGTGGCACTGTGGGTCAAACCACAAAGCCTAGGACTTGCTGATCAGAAGGTCGGTGGTTCGAATCCCCGCAGCGGGGTGAGCTCCTGTTGCTCGGTCCCTGCTCCTGCCAACCTAGCAGTTCAAAAGCACGTCCAAGTGCAAGTAGATAAATAGGTACCACTCTGGCGGGAAGGTAAACGGCGTTTCCGTGCGCTGCTCTGGTTCGCCAGAAGCAGCTTAGTCATGCTGGCCACATGACCCGGAAGCTGCACGCCGCCTCCCTCGGCCAATAAAGTGAGATGCGTGCCGCAACCCCAGAGTCGGCCATGACTGGACCTAATGGTCAGGGGTCCCTTTACCATTATATATATATGGGGCTTCTTTCTCCACCTCAAAAGAAATCAGCACCTTCCTATTTGGTTCAACAGTAGAATTCATCAGGTTCAACTGACCTTGCTTTGGAGTTCCCAGGAATAAAAAAAAGTTATCTAATATGATTCAAAATTGCTGTGCTTGATTCTGCTATTCAAAAGAATGGCAACAGGCCACTGGAGATAAAAGGATTGTTTCAAGCAGGTATCAGCAACAGATCCTTAGGTCCTTCTCTTATTGACCTTTAGTCTCAAAGAAGCCTTTTTGGATTTAGATGAGGATTAAAAAACATTCCTTTTATGCCACACTTTAACCATATACTCACTGACCAATGGGACTATGTTATGCTTGATGTGACACTGTACATCGCCCATTCTAGGAGCCTGTTGACTTATAAAGCACTGAACTGGCTACCAGTGAGCTATTGGGCCCAATTCAAGGTGTTAGAATAAAACCCTGAATGACTTGGGGCCCAAAGAGTACCTCCCTCAGTATCAATCATCTTGGACCCAATGAGCAGCAGATCAGGCCTTGTTGGAGGCACTGCCCAGTTGACACTGACTCATGGCAAGGCCTCTGGTGGTTTCCCATTTGCAGAATACCGTCTCTAGTGAGGTGCTTCTGTCGCCATCATAATTAACTTTGAGGATGTATTTGAAACAGTTTCTGTTTACCCAGGCATTGGGTGGCTAAAATATACTGGTCCTCACAACCCAAATATCACTGGGTGGGGCATTGTTTTTAGCTGTACAGTGGTACCTCTGGATGCGAACGGGATCTGTTCTGGAGCCCCGTTTGCATCCTGAGCAGAACGCAACCCGCATCTGCGCGGGTCGCGATTTGCTGCTTCTGTGCATGTGCGTGACATCATTTTGAGAGTCTGCGCATGCGCCAGCGGCGAAACCCGGAAGTAACGTGTTCCGTTACTTCTGGGTTGCTGTGGAGTGTAACCTGAAAACGTTCAACCTGAAGCGACTTTAACTCAAGGTATGACTGTAACCATTTTTAGAATGCTTTAACTGCCTTGTAATTTGTTTTGTTTTTGTTTTAAGTTGTGGATCTGTTTTCTGAGCTCCTTTGGCAGGAAGGGTGGGATATGAATTCAAATAAATAATAAATACTCTTATTTCTGAAGCAGAAGTTTTTTTCTAGTTTTTGTTCTGCAGCCTGGTTGGCATTGATATCAAGAGATGAAGGCTGGGAGTTCAGAGTATGCCTTAAGACCTGAGCAGGTACTTTGCAATTTTTCCTGAATTCAAACCTTCTCAAATCAATACTGAACCTGCTCACAGAAAACTGGGTCGAGACACATACTTTATAACAAGCCAAACCACATCTTAGCTTAAAGCAGCACAGTATAGTCTTTAATTTCTATAGGATATGGATTAAGTCGTGTATAAGCAAGTGGCATCAAATTATTACTAATATCAGTTGCTACTGAAGGGCAGTTCATAATATTATCCATGGGAAAAGGAACTTTGATGCATGATAAAAGGAATGTGAAACATTTTTCTTTGCAGGCCAATTTATTCAATATCCAGAACAGGAATCCTGTAACAAACATAGGTTTATTCATACCAATTTTCTATACATCTTAATATGTTATTTTGATACCTAATTTTATGAAACTGTATTTAGTTCACCTAAAAAGGTAAAGGACCTCTGACAGTTAAGTCCAGTCACATACGACTCTGGGGTTGTGGCGCTCATCTCGCTTTACAGGCCGAGGGACCCGACGTTTCTCCGCTCCACAGACAGTTTTTTCCGGGTCATGTGGCCAGCATGACTAAGCCACTTCTGGCACAATGGAACACTGAAACCAGAGCAGCGAATGGAAATGCCGTTTACCTTCCTGCTGGAGAGGTACCTATTTATCTACTTGCACTTTTTGGCATATTTTCAAAATGCTAGGTTGGTAAGAGCTGGAACTGAGCAACGGGAGCTCACCCCATCGCGGTGATTAGAACCGCCGACCTTCTGATCAGCAATCCCAATAGGCTCAGTGGTTTAGATCACAGCACCACCTATCTACAGAGTAATAATAGGGACCAAAAACTAGAGTAACTCTTGGACACAGGCAAAAAAAAGTTTGGAAAAAGTTGTTTTTATATGGAATCAGTCATGGGGAATACATTGCATGCAAAATATGGTTAGTACAAGACAAAACAAATGAAACAAGGGAAGTAATTCCTGGTAAGCATTAACTCCAGCTAGTTAGAGAGAATGAAGTACTGATATAAAGAACGGGAGAGTTCAGAATCGTTGAGTGAAAAGGGAGAAAGAAAGTGGGATAGTTTCATTTCAAACTTGGCCAGACTGGGTGAGCCTGCAGTTCATTCATCAAAGTAGGGTGTGATCCCATCCCACATAGCATAGATGGCACAGGCCGTATTTCAATCTTCTAGGCCAGAGCTGCTTCATCTTTACTCATGCTAGAGTACGGTTCGTACAGCTGGGAGAGGTGGCAGGCAGGCACTTAGATAACTTCCTTCCTTCCTTCCTTCCTTGAAAGGAGAGGAAGCTCTCTTTGGAAGAATCTTCTTCTCCCAACTCTACAAACAGGTCTAGCCTGTATGTGAGTGACTTTTTGAAGTACTGATGTAACAGTGCTCCTGACATAGTTCTACATCATACTTCCTCAACCTCGGCCCTCCAGATGTTTTTGGCCTACAACTCCCATGATCCCTAGCTAGCAGGACCAGTGGTCAGGGATGGTGGGAATTGTAGTCTCAAAACATCTGGAGGGCCAGGGTTAAGGAAGCCTGTTCTACATTGCCTGAGAAGTAGGAGGATAGTTTTATGTCGAGCCAAAACGAAGTGGAGCAGCATTGCTCCCACTTTCTGTCATGCATTGGTGAGAAGAATAGAAAATGGCCTTTAATGTAGCCGCTTAGGATGGGGAGAGAAAGTAAGGACATTCCATTATCTTGCCTAGACAAGCTACCACCCAACCCTTGCCTTCTTGGACTCCCAACAGAAGCCAACCATTCTGCTTAGCAGGGAGGGGCAGACCTTTCCTTTCAACCATTTTAACTGAGGAGCCTGTGCTCCTTTAAGCTTCCCACAGGCACAGTGGTGAGCCATGGTGGGTAAAAAATGTGAGACAAGATCAGTCTGGCTAGGCTCTTAAGCAGTGTTTCCCAACCTTGGGCCTCCAGCTGTTTTTGAACTACAATTCCCATCATCCCTGACCACTGGTCTTGCTAGCTATGGATGATGGGAGTTGTAGTTCAAAAACAGCTGGAGGCCCAAGGTTGGGAAACACTGCTCTTAAGAACCCCTGAATTTGTACACTCCCTCTTTCTCCTCCCTCTCTAGCACAGCAGTGAGGAGGAGTTTGGAAACTTTCACTTCCAGTTCAGACTAATTGTCCGAGTCCTTTGAGTATTTATCTTAATTGTGGAAGCAAGACAACTTCAAGCCACGGTGCAGGTAAAGAAATGTTAGTTTGGCAGCTACTTCTCAACAACTACAAGACAAAACAAATGCATTTGCAATCTGCTTAATGAAGCTACAATCATTTTCGTTGTCATAAAAGTTAAGACACCTGCTCAGAAGGTGTAGAGAGCAGTCTGAAAGTATACTTACTTCTCTTGATTGCTGCTTTAATGGATGACAGGGGGCCTTGGCTTGAAAAGGAGAAGACAACAAAACAAAACAAAACATCAGTACCCATTGTCCTAAAAGGTAACAGAAAAACAGGAGGGAATTCTTCTACACACATCCCTAATTATCACTACCTATAAAATTGTTCATTTTGTAGCGAACTGAAATTCTAGTTTATTTACTGAAGTAAATAAAAGTAGGGAAA
Source organism: Podarcis vaucheri (assembly GCF_965113315.1). Classification (NCBI taxonomy): domain Eukaryota; kingdom Metazoa; phylum Chordata; class Lepidosauria; order Squamata; family Lacertidae; genus Podarcis; species Podarcis vaucheri. The sequence continues at coordinate 40,299,106 of NC_138767.1, forward strand.
CTACTGTGGAATCATTGCACAATACCAAAAGAAGACCAGTCTTATCTCTTTCTGATAATTTTAACAAGTGTGGTTGATTGCAGTTCAAAGTCATTTTTTCCAGCTACGATGACATTTTCCATTTACTACTTCCTTCAAAAGCCCTCATTCCTTTAATGGGAAATTTAAAAAAAGTATTCAATGGAAAATCTAGAGGATATGGTGCAAGGAAAAATGGAACTATGTAGAACTATTCTTTCCAACAATGGGCTCCATCTCCCCTATACCGGTGTGCTAAGGCTCCTTTATGAGCTCAAGCTTGCCAACACCTGTTTATAGGAGCGAAGTTCACAAACTGACCAAAACTGTCTATGGAAAGCCCCAGCAAAGATGTAGGGATTGTTCCATTGGGTACTGGAAAAGCTGTATGCATCCAATCTTAAAACCTGCTGCTTCAGGAAACCAGTATTTTAATGGGGTATGCAACAGCTTGAAACAAGACATTATACTCAGGGATAAATCCTAGGAATAAGGCAGGGATTGCTCTGAGATAATGAGCACTGGCAGCCTCAGTCTCTTTACTTAATTTGGAATAGAGAGCTATATCCCGCCATTATTACAATAACAATTACTCAACTTTTGGTGTGTCAGGTCCCCCTGACCTCACATGGAGAAGGCAATAAAAAAATCCTTCTTTCACTGTTCTACCTCTGTACCCCTATGAGTTCTTGATGTCCTAGTCATTTCAGGACTTAAAATTTAAATTCCATATCTATCTTACAAGGATAAAAGTCCTATTTTAGGTCTGTTCAGTACTAGGTTCAGTTTTTATTTTCTTTGCCTCAAGGAGGTGAAAAGCAACCAGATCCAAAACATAATAACAGATCCCAAAGACTTAACCATTTTCCCCTGTACAACTGAGACACAAGCAAAATGTATTTTAATTTCCTTGTCGCCAGAGTGAAGAGCAACAGAGTCTGGGACAGTCAGTGCCTTCCCTTTTAAATAAACTTCAGTTTTGTATTCCAAAACGCGGGAAGAGATTTTTTAAAAAATCTCCTGCTCTAAATGTGAGCAGAAGGTCTGCCAGATCACTATTCTCTCATGCAACAGAATTAATGCTAGAATTCTTAAGATGGGACAATGGAATGCAACACTTCAGACTGAAAGTGCAGTAGCACATTTTAAGAATGTAAGAAGAGCTCTGCTAGATCCGGCCAATGACCAATTGAGTCCACCATTCTGCTAAAGCATGCAAGCAGAATGCAACAGCCCTCTCCCCTCCTGTGGTTTCCAGCAACTGGTATTCAGAAACATACTACCTCTGACAGTGGAGGTAGAACATTGAAAGTAGACAATGTTTTTGAATGCTCCTTTATTGAACCCCCAGCTCCCTGTAAGCAGAAAAGTAGCACAACAGGCAGCAGGCTATATTAGAATCAGATGTGTTTTCTTATAGGATTCCCTTCCTGCCACATCCCCCACAAAATGGTATTCTCACCATCAATCACAAATAGTACGGTCTGCCAGCTCCAGGCAAAAATCAGATCCTGTGATGCAGACGAAAGGATCTTTCCCCTCAACAACAACACACACAAGCCTTACAAACCGGAGCTGCTCATTTCCAAGCAACAGGGGAGAAAACTATGCCAAAACATCTGTTGATGTTCCCATGATGACCGAGAGGGTTAAACAGTCCTGTGATTGATTTGAGTTGGCTTTCACAGGAGTGAGTCATTTGGGTGGTTTCTTGGCCCTTTACCTCTTGCACAATTCAATTTATAACTCCAGTTAAACTTTAGTTTGCAAATAAGGGTCGTAAACGTTTTTTACTTTCTGTATTCTATATACTTTCTGTTTCCATTGTATACCAATATTCCTGTGAGTGTATATAATTATGTATTGCCCTTTGTGAGTGTTAGCTGCAATCTACCCTGATTAGTTTAGCTTTTAAACACTAGTTCAAGCTTGAATAGTTTGTGGTTTCAGCACACTATTAAAAGGCTCACATTAATCATAAGCCCTCACCCATTTCAACGTCGTGCAACAATAACAGTAATCACTGGGATAAAAGCTTTATATTAGACACCATGGGTTGCACACCAACATCACCACAATAACACAGATGTGTCTTGGTAACAATAACATCACACACACAAAAATGGTATTCCACCCAATTTGTGCGTAATAGAAAAGAAAAAAACAAACAAATTATTTTTAGCAACAAAGTCCCATGCCACTATAAAATGTTGACAGATTTATGATACCATGAAGCATAGTTTTGTGCACCAGAGCCCAACATGTCTTTGTCATGTGCAAAAAGGAGTTCTCTAAATGAGCTTGCAAAATCAACCAACCAGCAACCAGTTCCTCTTGCCTTTGAATTTTGTCTTTAAAGGAGACACTGTTTATGCTGCAACAGACTAACCTAGCTAGCCTTCTGGAATCTGTTACCAGTGATACTTTAAGATGAACCAGTATTTCAAAAAGCAAAAGTTATCTCTCCACACAGCAACAACTTGTTCCAAGTAGCTGCTGACTCAGTTGAGTTACACCCTTTATGGCATATGAAACACAAACTTGTCAGAGTGTGACCTTTGAAGAAGATGCCTGGCTCAGAAATTCTAAATTGGTGTAATACAACCACACCTCTTCTAAACTTGCCTTTCCAGATGCAGCAACATTGCATGCAGAGCTGTATTAATGAAATGCCAAACTTTGCTGGGCTAACTCTCCACGACTACATTTCTACCATACCAGAAAGGAATATCCACCAGAAAGAAAAATACCTCTAACAAAGCAAAACCCTCTTACACCCCAACTTGAAATGCAGTCATCAAAACTGTTAATGTTGACTATCTTTCCTCCACTTCCACATACAGCAGGACAGCCAGAAATATTTAGGCTGAAGTAGCCCTATGAGCATCAGAGGCATCTGTCTGGGAGGAGGAAGGGGGCATGGGAAGATCAATATACCAACAACGTGTCCCTGAACTGCATCTGATACCTACAGTGGTCATGGAAATGAAATGCCAAATTACCATATTTTTCCATCTATAAGACGCTCCCATGTATAAGACACCCCCTATTTTGGGGGACTCAAATTTAAGAAAATGTGGGGAGATATATCCATGTATAAGATGCCCCCCTAATTTTTGACATTATTTTTTTAGGGGAAAAACCTAGTCTTATACACAGAAAAAGATGGTATGATAATTGCATGTATCAAAATATTCAAAGCAGAGGTGTCTCTTGGGCACTTAAATGTACTTTCAACACAGCCTTTAGAAAGTAATTTTGCCTTCAGTTTCCTAAAATGTTAGCTATGAGAGGGCCTCTATTCTATGGTGTCAGGAGGTCATCAAATAATCTGCCTTGGAAATTCGCTTCTCTTTCTGTTCCAATTTATGCATTCCTAAATTACAGCTCTCCATTCATTTTAGCGATGCTTTTCAAACAAAACTCCAGTTATTTGAATGTCATCTGGACTAGATAATAATATACGGTACTGTATTATAAGGTAAAATACCAAGCAAGGAATCACAATTCTTTTTTGTTCTGGAGAACTACATGTATCTCTAATAATATGCTGAAAGCAAACTGGAAAGAGGCTACAGTATTGTTTAGTATGCATCTTCTTAATGGAGCTGAATGTTCTGAAAAGTATTTCAAGTCACCCTTCCTGCGTATTTCTTAGTGCTCAATTGCATTTTGGAAATAACATTAAATAAGATTAATAGGTACAAAGATTATCTTTTTTTAAAAAAAGAAATATTTCCATAGATTATACAGTACTCCACAGATTATATTTAACAAAGTGATTTCTGAAAGTACACTTTTCAAAACAAAAACTTTTGGGGATTCTTTAAATGTTAAGCTTTAAAAGAACTCAAATATATTTTGTTTAAAAAGCCAAAGGCAAGCAGATTCTAGTTCTAAGCTTAAGTGTCTGTTTAAAAAGTACAAATCACTGGGTTGTAGCCAACTGGAGTGGGAAACCCTCTGGAACAAACTTTTTCTTGGGGACGGGTTAGAGAAGACAGAAAAGGGGGACCTCTTTGCTTTAACTTGCTTACTGATGATCTGATGACGTTTCTTCAGAGAGCACTCATCTCTCAAAAATGTTTTCTAAATGGCACTACAAGGCAAGATGGGGAAAGAGGCCAAAGTTCTGCAGCAAACGCTTATGTGGAAGAGAAAGAAAAGCAGTGTGGAGGTGCAAAATAGCCAACTAGACAGACACCAGGACCGTCTTCAGCAGATGCAGTGCCAGGGTGCAAATATCCGCCTAGTGCCCCCAAATTACCACAGATAGTGTTGGGGTGGCCGTAGCTGCGCACTGCCAGCTATTGGGGGGGGCCGCAACTCTCCCCCATGCCATTGCGGGAGAGCGATCCGCACAGAGGCTTGGGAGTGAAGTTGCGCCCCTCCCAAGTCTCCATGGGAGGAGAGCAATCCCTGCAGAGGCTTGGGAGGGAAGCTGCGTGCCCACCAGCCATATGGTTGGTGGGGTGCAGCTTCCATCCTCTGCGGGGATCGCTCTCCTCCTGAGGAGACTTGGGAGGGAAGGTGCACCCCCGCCAGCCATATGGTTGGCGGTGCACAGCTGGCGGGTGTGCAAGGAAAGGGGAGGCCGCTAGCAAAGCCGTGCAGCTCCACCACTTGCTGGGGCGCCCCTGAGAGGCCAGCGCCCTGGTGCAACGCACCACTAAGCCCTATGGGAAAGACGGCTCTTATAGGTAAACTGCTCACAAGTTGTTAAGGGCTTTGTATACTCAGTTTTACTCAGAGTATATACCTATTTAAATTAATGGACCTTAGTCATGTTTATTCATTTTAGTGGGTCTACTCAGTTGAATACCACCTTATAGCTTGGTCATGCCCCCCCCAATAGATTTCTCCCTACAGGATACTCCACCCTCCTTTAAGATTCTAGCTTTTCGGCTGACAGATGTAGAATTAAGTTTGTGCAAAAAAAATTCCAAAACAACCCTCCTCGCCAGACAAGCAGACTGCCCATTTATGCCTTTGGTGTTATCACTTATATGAGCTGTATCTTGTCTTGACAGAAACTTTTACAAGCACAAACCAATTGTCTAGACCAGGGGTCTGCAACCTTTAAGACAAAAAGAGCCACTTGGACCCGTTTCCAAAGGGGAAAAAAACTGGGAGCCGCAAAACTCGTCATTATAAAAATAATTTTTTTCTCACTTTTTTATTATTTCTTTGTTTGACCCCTCAGAATTACTCCTCCTCATAGAAATAAACGTTAAATTAACAAGTTACCTTTTTTTTGTGTGTGTATTCTTCACTCCCCTTCAAAACAGTGACCAGCGTACATGCCCCCTTTCAATGCAGTGACCAGCGTACATGCCACTTAAAATGTAGCGGGCGGGCGAGTGGGAAGGTGACGTCGGGACGGTGCGTGACTAACGCACACACCGCCCCCATGCGACGTCACAGCCAGTACAGCGCCCGCCACAGTGGGGAGTGTCGGGGCGCACAATGCGCCTCCTCCCCTCGCTAGTATCCACCCCGGAGCCGCGGCAAAGGTGTAAAAGAGCCACATGCGGCTCCGGAGCTGCGGGTTGCAGACCCCTGGTCTAGACAAACTGCATCTCCAAAAGGATATGAGAGAATGTTATACTAATGACCACGACCAAGGTCTACTAGGCTTGTGTGTTGAGCATGCTGCTTTATAGAAGTCAGACGTGGGCAACAATGCCTTCCACAAGCACTGGGTCAGAAAGACTGTGGGCAACACATGGCAGGAGAGAGTCTCAAACAAAGCTGCTCTATCCCAAGCCTACATTCCCAGCACGTTCACACTTCTGTCTCAGTGATGTCTATGCCAGCTTGGTCATGTATACAGAACGGAAGATGGCAGGATCAGCAAGGACAGGGTGCTGGCTTCAGGTACTAGGTCTGTTGGCAGAACAACTCTGCGTTACAATTATGTCTGCAAGTGTGACATGAAGGCTGGCAACATTAACCTGGATGTATGAGAATCCTTTGTAGACAATTGTGGTGCCTGGAGGCAGACAGTCAAGTCATGTATGCACAGCAATAACCAGAGGAGGAATAACTCTTGGGAGGAGCACAGAGAGGAAAAAACGCCAATAGCAGCAAAATTGGATGCCTTCATCTGCCCCTACTGTAACAAAACATGTCTTTCCCGTATCGGTCTCCATACCCACAGCAGGCACTGAACTCTCCAATGGTTTGACTCTACCCTCAAAGGTGCCTTCTTCCACTGTCTTCTGAGACAGATGATGCCAACAACAAGCGTCATAGCTGACATACAATAAATACATTAGAAAGGTTTAGCATTCATTCCTGTGAATAGAATGCATATCACACTCAGAACCTCGTTAACTACCATTACTGGAAACAGAAACAAATCCCTACCCCAGGTCACCCCAACCTGTTTCTGCTCTTTGGGTTTTTTTAAAGCCTATGGCAATAGACAGTTCCTTGGCTCTTTCAACCGAACACTGTGACTCTAACATGGTGCACTGTGTTCCATCATTTTTCCGTATTAAAATCTGCATGATCAGGATGAATATTTATAAGAAACAGAATAAGTATGGAAACCTAATCCTAAAGATGAGAGGGATAGGGATAGTACAAAGCAGGAGAATGAGCAGCAGACATAGATTTCTTTGCTGCTTTATCGTTCCTCCTATTCTTTCTACCTCCGTGACAAGACAGAGAAAGCAAGGGGCATTGTTTGGATACAGGGGCACAGCTATCTGCTCCAGCTGCTTTGTTGACAATATTGCCACCAACAACAGAGACCTGTGGTAGCATGCATCATTACCCTGTTAGCACTTTTCAAAGGTCGGCCCTCTCCTAAAACACACAATTTGTTTGTCCACCACAGCTTAGACGAGTGCTGGCTGTGAGATTTGGCCAAGAGGAATTCGCTGGAGACTTTGGAAAGAAGCCAAACTTAACTCGGCCCCAGAATTCAGTAGAGGAAAGGCCTTGAGAGAGCAGATGTCAGCTGACTATTGCGTGAGTGCAGTTTTCCCAGTTTCATATTCGTACTGTTTCATTTATTCTCTCGCAAAAAGGGAGAGTTTGATTATGAAAATAGGAGTAAATGAATAGGGGGCAGGAAGTGCAATGCTGTACAAAAAGTAAGAAGCAGGAGCAAAAGAAAGAACACGAATGTTTAGGATAAAATATAAGGGATTGTATCCAGTGCTGCACTGTTTTTATCCCACCCCAGCTCTGCCCCCTGCCCTCATCTGTTTCAGGTCTGGAGTGGGGAGGAGAGGAAGAAGAATCACAGAACTGTAGAGTTGGAAAGAAACCCAAAGGGTCAAAATTCCATTGTACAGTGGTACCTCTGGTTGTGAACGGGATCCGTTCCGGAGGCCCGTTCGCAACATGAAAAGAGCGCAACCAGCAGCGGCGCGTCTGCACACCTGCGGGTCACAATTTGCCTCTTCTGTGCATGTGCGTGACGTCATTTTGCGCGTCTGCGCATGCGCGAGCAGTGAAACCTGGAAGTAACCCTTTCTGGTACTTCCAGGTCGCCGCAGGACATAACCTGAAAGAACGTAACATGAAGCAGATGTAACCAGAGGTATGACTGTATACACAAAAGTCCCTTGCACCTGCAGAGCTGCAGCGTTAGATACAACCTCAGGTCTTAAAACAATTAGTTGAATTATTCTGAGGTAAACAAGTAGCTCAAATGAGAATCCAAAAGTTATGAGATGTTATGGATGTGCACACTCCTCTTATAGCTTAATGATTGGGTTTGGGGTTGTGGTGGACCTTATTGATGAACCCCAATAATTACTGCCTAGTTTCACTCTTTTGCTTAAAAACAGAACTTGCAATCACAGAACTGTAGAGTTGGAAGGGACCACAGGACTCATCTAGTCTAACCTCCTGCAATGCAAGAATCTCAACTAGATCATACATGACAGATGGCCATCTAACCTCTGCTTTAAAACCTCCAAGGAAGGAGAGTCCACTTGTTATTTCAATTCTTATATTATCAAAAAAATATTTGGTCACTAACTGTTAAATTTGTGCACCTTTTAAAGTAAGCCTTTTGTTTTTCCTGTACAGTGAAGAGAAAGTTAAAATGGGGGCAGGAAGTGGAAAGAGAACACATCTGGACCCTATGAAACATTTGGTCTATTATAAACAAATTAAAAGGTTCAATGTGGCAGTCTGTACTTATTTAAATTACTGGAACAGAATAGAAAACTAAAATAGAAAACTGATTTTTTAAATATATATTTACTTTCCAGATTTCAATCCTATTCAAAAGCACACAAAAAGTACAACTGAAAAGAAATAAAAGCAGTAACAGAGATCTCACCCTGAAGAGCGGTGGTCGGGCTTATTTCTTTCAGAACGATCTGGAAGAGAGAAGACATACAGGGAAATGTGTTAGTTTAAATTTAGAACTGCTTAAGTAAAGCACACAATCACGATTCACTTTACATTTTTAAAAAAACCTGTCAAGAAGAAGGTAGATTTGCTTGCCCTCTTTAAGAGCCGTTTGCCTGAGAGCAAAGAAGAGGCCTGCAATTTCAGCATTTGTTAAGGGGAGCCTTTTGAAACACAACTTTGTCCATGTTTACTAACTTTACTTTTTGTGCTCGACATTTGCCGTTCTGAAGAGAAACAGATTTTTGTTTTGCAAAGAAAGTGAGGGAGCAATGGAAAAGAAAACCACTGGATTAGTCAGCAAATTAAAAAAAAAAATCATTCCATGAATCACAGCTGGCAGACTCTGCTAAAAGGCTGAGAGAAATGAGTGGTGGCTGCAGCCATTCCGGCAAAGACAGACTGCCTTAACCGAAGTCCTTTTATGTTCTTAAAAACAGGCACAGGCAGCCACCATTAACAAGCCCAGTTAACTTGCTCCGTTGTTGCTTCTATAGGCATACTGTGGTTCAAAGCATTTTTAAATTTATTTTCAGAAATCCAAACAATGCTTTCATTGCACAGGCGACAGAATATGTAGTTCATTTCATTATAACTGGACCCACCCAATCACTATAGTGTGACAGGGATTTGGGGGAGAAACTCTTCCCAGTCTGTAAATCCCAAAAGAGAATTACACAATGTTCTATTGCAACAAATTTGATTGGTTGGATCCCTCAGTTTATTGACAAAGGCTCATTTATTTTTAATGCCTTTATTTCCATTAGCCCACAATTTCCCCCCTCCATTCCTTTTTGGAAGGCTATATAAGTATGTTATATTTTATAAATGCAACAAATATATATACACACATACCAATCAATGTTCCTTTTCTATATCAAAACCAATCTTGTAAAAATGCTTTTCTAACTTAATGAAATTCTTAACCAAAAAAGTTCTTTTAGTTCATGTCAAACCAGGTTTATTTTTTTAAAAAAACACTATCTTGCATTAATATAAATGTTAACACTATGCACACAAAGACAACATATAAGCACATTCATCTACATTGCACAGATGAAATATTGCCTCTAGTTCTGCTGTAGTTTTCAGTCTTTATTTGGTCTTTCTACTTTGCTAGACAAAACAATTAAGTGATTTACCACCTATTCCCCAGCAACCAATACATTTTTAGTTTATAAACACCAATATTACATCTATACTACAGCAACACAACACTTCTGCCTTTTATTTCTGACATGCTTTTCACTGTATTTCACCAAAACTAACATTGCTGTTTAATGACAACTTTTCAAGCCACAATCATAAAAAGCTGCTCAGAGACACAGGAAAAAGCTCTCTCTTTCATCACAACAATTTAACCTGGCAATCGCCTTACCTGAAGCTACAGAGGTACAAGCAGCCCTTTCCTTTTAGTTCGATTTCCATTTGATGTGGGAATTAAAGTCCTAGCTATTTACACAGACATGTAACAGCAACAAACCAAGATAACTTTCCAAGTTGGACGACATCAGAAGTGAGAAGGAGAAATCACAGAACATGTAAACAGCATCCCAGAACTTCCCTCCAAGGCCTGTTTCTGATTGGCAGCTGCATCGTGGCCAGTCTCAGAACTGGAATGCTGTCATTCAGGAAGTTAATGTTATTCCCTTTTCCCTTTCATTCTTTGTTTAAACAGGAAATGGTTCAGATGGAGTTGCAATTTGCTGCTTAAAACGGGAGGACGAACAGCACGTGAAACACAACAGTGTCCAAACTCTTTTTTTAAAGAAAAAAGGAGCTTAAAAAAAGAGAATTACCCAAGAAATAAAATGCTGTGCAGTTTAAATACAGTATATACATTCAGAACAATGCATAGACATTTTGCTTAACTTGATTCTGGCGAGAAAGAATGTTGTTTTTAAAGGCAAGTCACACAGATTTTCAGTTTTACACAGGATAATCATTCTATAAAACCAAACTTTTATAGCTGTACTAGTCCCACAACTTGCTGCTAATATATACAGAAAGAGGGCAGATAAATCTCAGGCACATAAAAATGTGAGTCTGACACATTGGAATCTGAAATATTTCCCATATCTGGAAAAGAAATGTACTTCTTCAAGAAGCGTAGCAGTGGCCAAAGTTTTTGACAACTGTGCCAAAAGTCAAGTCCAAAGGATTAGATAGTGATACTGCTATGTACACCACAATACAGATGCAGCCTCTCCACCCCTGGTGGCTTTGGGTCGTGCTGAGAGCAGACAGCAGTACAGCTCTGGAGAGTCAGTACAGTGGTACCTCGGGTTAAGAACTTAATTCATTCTGGAGGTCTGCTTTTAACCTGAAACTGTTCTTAACCTGAAGCACCACTTTAGCTAATGGGGCTTCCTGCTGCTGCCGCGCCGCCAGAGCACGATTTCTGTTCTCACCCTGAAGCAAAGTTCTTAACCCGAGGTACTATTTCTGGGTTAGGGTAGTCTGTAACCTGAAGCGTCTGTAACCTGAAGCGTATGTAACCCAAGATACCACTGTATAGGTCTGACAATACAATAAAGTGAAATTGTACAGCAAACCTTTCATAAAGAGTAAACCAACAAATATACCACATATATTTACAATGGTGCATGTGAAGGTAGCTGCTGAGTTTCAAACCATCAGTGAGTTAGGAACTTCCCCCGCATGTGACGACGAGCTCCGGAGGATTGAGCGGAAGAGACCAATACCCTGTACAAATCTGGAGTCCCAAAGAAGGTTGGATGGTGCCTTTTACACCTCTTTCCAGCAACTCCTGCAACCAAACTGGTGCCAAACGTGTTGCTCCCCTTCCTTTGGACGACATCAGTGAGAATGAATGCAGGTGATCTTGTCTGGTCAGCCCAGGACCTTCATACACACTGCCCAGGCTTGCACCCTGTAACCCAGCATTTCCACTTCACCCCGGAGGCTTACTCCATTGTCTCTCGAGACAGATGGATGCCAACAGCAACAACAATGTGAATCACATATGTATGTACATGTGCAGCCAACTGAAATAATTTTCTCTCTCTGAGTGTGGTATATCTATCACATGGTGACTCATGTGCGAAGCAAGATTATACGATCACAGTTCCTGAAATAGTTAAAACACACCAAGGTATCTTTGAACAACCAAACAATAGCCATTTGCAGAAATTTGATCGCAATAATATGCCTATGTTAACTGGATATATAATTCTGCACAGGTTCACAAAAGTAAAGTAAAACTTTGGCATTTAAAAGGCGGTATTAGATTTTAATTTAATAAGCATCTATGCTGAATGTTTTCAGGTTACTGAACTTAATTGCCGGACCATTTCCCCTCACGAGGGAGCAGAGCTGTGCATGGAAAGCTCTGCCCCCCCCCCAATTTGCAGCACTTCTGACAGCCTTTTGTGTGGCCACAAGAGGGCAGCTCATAGCAAATCTGAGAAACCTCAGGGACTGATTTCTAGAAAGCCCATAATCCGAGTGCAGACCCAGTGTGTTGGAGAATGAAGGAAGCACTGTCTGCCCCCAGTTGTGACCAACCTCTCATGGGTAACTCTCTTTATATGCTGCTTAACAGCAGCATCCATTAGTGGAACCACCATGCCACGTTCAACTTAGCAAACAGCTTCTTGTTGACATTTTTCACATCAATGGAGGTGGTACACCACCACCACCACAATCTCTCAACAGTATGCAAACATTCTTCAGGATTTTCTATTGGGCATGTGCCAATCTTAGCAGTATGCCAGTAAGTTCTGGCAGAGCATACCACATGTTATCTTTCCATTCCTAGCAAATGTTTATATGTTGTACACTGTTGGAGACTACACCTGAATGGAAGCTGCTTCTGATCAGTGGCGTAGCGTGGGTTGTCAGCACCCGGGGCAAGGCAAGTAATTTGCGCCCCCTAACCCGTGGATTTGCGCCCCCTAACCCGTGGATTTGCGCCCCCTAACCCTAACCCCCAGGTATTGCACCCAGTGCAGCCGGCCCCCCCTGCACCCCCCACGCTACGCCACTGCTTCTGATCTTCTTGCTTCAATTCTCTCCTGGTTCAAAGAGACCGTGGTGCAGGGAAGGGTGGGAAAGCACCCGGTCCTTCACTTCCCTGGCCTGCCTTTCCTCCTCTTCCCCCAGCTCTGAAGCTTCCCCTGCCTCTGATTCCTGCCTCTTGGCTTGTACAGCTCCCCAGAGATCACTGTCCTAGTCTCCTGAGTCAGACTCCAGCCCCCCTTCTCCTGGTGCACACTTGTCAGTGTCTTGCCAGCCCTCGACAAATACCTTATAGGGCAGGGGCAGGGAATGGCTGCTTACACCTAGCATGCCTCATCCACCTGTTACAGGAGCCTTGATAAGGGAACAGCTGCCAGAAGTACTGTGAGGGGGGTTCTGGACTTTTGAGTCTAGGTCAGCAAACTTTTTCAGCAGGGGGCCGGTCCACTGTCCCTCAGACCTTGTGGGTGGCCGGACTATATTTTGGGGGGGAATAAATGAACGAAATCCTATGCCCCACAAATAACCCAGAGATGCATTTTAAATAAAAGGGCACATTCTACTCATGTAAAAACACGCTGATTCCTGGACCGTCCACAGACCGGATTTATAAGGTGATTGGGCTGGATCCGGCCCCCAGTCCCTAGTTTGCCTACCCATGGTCTAGGTATATAAAATGGGTGGGTTGCTGGCTACTGCTGTCATTAGTTTTAAGACAGCTTTGGAAATTAAACAGCTTGTTGGTAAGCTTTATGATCACTTAATTTTCTTTGACGTGTTTTAAACTAATTGTTGAACTGTTAGTGCTGTACCAATATGCTAAAGTTTATTAAGTAGTAAGTTATTATTGTACTTATACTGTTATTTTTTGTACACCTCTTTGAGTACTTTTTTTTTAAAAAATGGAGCATATAAACAATGACTACACAGTTAATAAAAGACGAAATACTCTCCCTGTGCAAATTGATGGGGCTGGTGCCAACCTACAAAGCAGACCCCGGTAGTTCTGTTATTGTATGTTAACATTCAGTTCATAAAATTCCAAGGCCAGCTTCACAACAAAGTCCATTTTGTTGTTGACATTGGGTTGGATCCAGAGAACCTGAAGCAGAAGGAAGTTTGACATTTATTTCCAGTATCTTATTAAAATAATTAATTTTACTTTCCGTAAAGAAATTACTGAATACCATATATACTTAGTTTGGCCTGTAGCATGGCTGCTTAAAGCTGCAAGCCAATGCACACTTACTTGGGATCTAAATAGGATTTTCTACAAGGAAACATGCATAAGGCTGTTCTGTACAAGTACGATCCATTGTTTCCCTATCATATAATTGGTCCAGCGATGAGAACTGTAAAGCAGGTGGAGAAAGCTAAGTTTGCAGCCCCTTGAAACTCATTTTTGGCAGGTTGGTTGATACTCCAGAACAGTGCAGGATGAGACATTGGTAACTTAAGTGGCAGTGGGAAATTGTCCAAAAGGATGGAAGAAGTTTGTAGGAGATGTTTGGGTTGTAGCTCAGTGGTAGTGCAACAGCTCTGCATGCAGAAGGTCCCACCTTCAATCACTGGCATGTCCAGGAGGGACCGGGAGAGATTATTGTCTGAAATTCTGGAAAGTTATCATAGGCTGAGACAGACAAACCAGTGGTCTGGCTCAGCACAACAGCTTTCTATGTCTCTATATTGCAAGGTTCCTCTACTGCAGTGTTTCCCAACCTTTTTTGGGCAAAGGCACACTTGTTTCATGAAAAAAATCTCGAGGCACACCACCATTACAGCCCCGTGACGTCAGCGCGCAGCGTCACGCCGGGAGGGACATGAATTGCTAGCAAATTACATAATCACCTCCTTGAGGGCTGGCTCATCTTCTCCGAAGGCAGAACCCCATTAATTAACAGCACAGACTCACACCATAGCCAAGACGAGGGGGGAAAACCTCAGTCATGCACAGTCATGCACATGTGGGGGCTAAATGAGGACGAAGACCAGGCAGAGAGCAGGGTTCAAATCACCCCACCTGGCCAGGACAATCCCTGGGTGCTCCCTTGGGCCACTCGCCTGACCCACCTCGCAGGGCTGTTGTTGCGAGGATAACATGGGGAGAACTACGCGCGCCCCCGGGAGCTCCTTGGAGGAGAAAGCGGGCGATGAATGCAATGCACGAAATATATGAGAGGCGACCAGGTTTTGCAGGTGAGGGGCCCCCGCCAGCCTCCGCTTCCAACACCCGGCGCAACGACGCCGAAGTTTCCCCCCGGGCTCGGCTCGGGGAGCAGCGCTGCTCCCCCCCGGCTCCCCTTCGCCCTCCCGGCTCTCTCTGCCGCCCACTGGGGACCCCCCTCACCTGCCAAGTCCGGAGCGCCGGTGGAAGTTGCATGCATGCATGCAGGGCGCCGCGTTGCCATTGCATTGCACTGCACTCCATGCAACGCCTGCACGCATGCATTGCCTTGCACGCCCGCCAAGGGGTCTCCCCGCGGTCCGATGCATCCCCTCCAGCGCGGATGCAGCATTGCAAAAATAAACCACCCCCCCGACGCAGGCCTACCTGGGGGGCAGCCTCCGCCTCCGCCACTCCGCCTCCGCGGAGATCCCCGGGCTCCATCCTGCCGCCCGATCTCCGCGGGGGTGCAGGCAGGCTGCGCGGGGTCTGCGCGGAAGAGCCCCTGCCCGGCCGCCGCCGCTGCGCTCATTCCATGGCCGGGAGAAGAGCGCTTCAAACAAAACGCCCGGCCCGCCAGGCCACGCTGGGAAGCGTAGTTTGCGCACCCCGCGCGGGCGCGGAGCCCAAGGGCGAGGGGACTACGGATCCCGGCAGCCCCCGCGCCGGGGACGGAGGGGGAGAGGCCGGGTGCAGGGATGGAGGGACGGGTGGGCGAGCGAGTGAGTGAGTGGCAGCCGCCAAGCCTTGGCCGAGAGCCAGGAAGGGCCTCCCCGGAGGAGGAGGGAGGCGCAGAGCGGGAGGGAGGGAGGGAACCCCAGGGGTCATCTAGTGACGGTGCCCCAATCGAAAATTTGACTTAAAATTTTTTTTTTCGAATTTTTTAATTTTTCCCGCGGCACACCAGGCAACATCTCGCGGCACACTAGTGTGCCGCGGAACAGTGGTTGGGAAACACTGCTCTACTGTGATGTTGGTCAATTACCCCTTCCACCAGTAGTTATCATATACAGTGGTACCTCGGGTTAAGTACTTAATTCGTTCCGGAGATCCCTTCTTAACCTGAAACTGTTCTTAACCTGAAGCACCACTTTAGCTAATGGGGCCTCCTGCTGCCACCGGTCCGCCGGAACACGATTTCTGTTCTCATCCTGAAGCAAAGTTCTTAACCCGAGGTAATATGTCTGGGTTAGCGGAGTCTGTAACCTGAAGCATATGTAACCTGAAGCATATGTAACCCGAGGTACCACTGTATACTCGAGTATAAGCTGACCCGAATATAAGCCGAGGCACCTAATTTTAGGACAAAAAACTGGGAAAACTTATTGACTCGAGTATAAGCCAGTTCACCACACTACAAACCTGGTGGTGGTGGCGGCAGCAGCGGAGGAAGAATAACAAGCAGCCTGAAAAGGCTACTTTCGGGCTGCTCGCTCCTCCTCCGCCACCGCCAACAGCGGAAAAGGCAGTGGTGGAGGAAGGAGCAGCTGTTCTTCCCTCCGCCGCCGCCTCTGCCGCTCGCAAGAGCAGGCACAGGAGCCCGTTTGGGAGAGGCACAGTGCAGCTCCTTTCTCGCCACTCTTCCCTCCGCAGCCACCCACCTCACTCGAGTATAAGCCGAGGCAGGCTTTTTCAGCATAAAAAATATGCTGAAAAAGTCAGCTTATATTCGAGTATATACGGTACCAATGCATCATCATATGTTGCATTTGACCTTCCAAGGAGGCTTTTCAGGTGGGGCGGGGCTTCAGTGGGGAGAAGTGGATGGGATATCATGTGGTTCTCTGGATCTGGTCCAATGTTTAAACTACATTGGATCCTTCAGAAATTTCTGTTCTGAGCAATCCTATGCATGTTTACTCACAAATGAATCCCATTTAGTCCCCAATGAGTAAGTATGTGTTGTAGTGCCTCTTTAAAGTGGCATGCTGAAACCTAGGAGTAATTGCTTAATTTATTTACAGAAAAGAAACTCGGACACTAGTTATTTCTGTTTGGTTATGGAAGTGGACAAGCCTAAATATAACAAACTGCAAGACGGTGCAATTATGAGAAATAAATAATAAAGAGATTACACACAACATTAACTGGAATAAACTGCATCCTAATTGTATAGCTCATCTACACATTTCGTCTTACGGTGATTAGTATGTAACAATACTTTCATTTTAAAATCTTAATGAGGAGGAGAGGGAAATGTAAGTTTTTGTATACTGCAAGAGTAAAACCGTACTAGAAAGCTGTGTATCAACAGGGGTTTTGCAAAATCTTAATCTGAACAGTGGGCAGGATTAGTCACTTGGCAACCCTGTATAAAGCCTGCCCTGAAGGGAACATTATAGCATACTTCCCTAATGCTTCTGATACCATGCTGTGTACACTGTACTTTAACCAGGCTTTGTCATAACATGTTTGCAAACTCTCTCTCTCCTCCCTCCCCCCAACATTAACAACTGTATACCCTACTACAGGACACAGTGGCTTGAATCAGTTATCACATGAAAACAGTTTCTTTTCAGGAAACTACTGAGAACATACTCTGCTAAAACTGGACATAGGTTACATTTTGGCACTGTATGAGCAGATCTGCATAAGGCTGATTTTGGAGACCAGATCTACTTCTTCCAAACACCCAGCTCATGCAAGCCCAGGGCACACCCCTCACTCATCTTCCTTCGCTGCAAGCAAGGATTAGTTCAGTCCACCCAGTGAAGAAACAAGATGTTGCAGGGAAGCAGACAGCAGCACAACACAGCTTGTTTCAAGAAAGAATTGACTTCCACACTTTCCAATTCCTGCCTTAAACCAACAAGGACTGTGCTTCCACAGACACAAGGCTGTATATACAATTGGCATTTTGACTCAGCAGAAGTGTCTGCTGACAAAGGAGGAAAGGAGAGAAAAGACTTGCAGGGAAGGGGGAGCTACAGGGGTAGAGGAAATTGAGCAAAAATTCCCCTTGCCTCGTCTGTCTCTGCTGCTGCAACAGTGCTGTGAGGACAAATTAGATCCCACCCATACAGCACTGGCCCTGTGAGGGCAGCATGACCCCATCTTTCCCCCCCTTAAAGGGCACCAAATGCATCTTCTCTTGCATAGCCCCTTAATACAGTGGTACCTCAGGTTACAGACGCTTCAGGTTACAGACTCTGTTAACCCAGAAATAGTACCTTGGGTTAAGAACTTTGCTTCAGGATGAGAACAGAAATCGTGCTCTGGCGGCGCGGCGGCATCAGGAGGCCCCATTAGCTAAAGTGGTGCTTCAGGTTAAGAACAGTTTCAAGTTAAGAACGGACCTACAGAATGAATTAAGTTCTTAACCCAAGGTACCACTGTATCTGGATGGACCACTATCAGGGACTGGGTTACTCTGCTGAAAAATGCAGCACAGTCAGGGAGAGACAGCATCATAGTTAATAGTGCAGACAGCACTCTCAATCCAGGGTGGGGAAACTTCAGGCTTAGCATTTAATTACATAGTGGTTGTAAGATATGAAAATTTTGCCACACATATGATATTGTGCTATTATTGGTGGCAGGGAATTGGGATTTGGAGACAGAGAGGATAGGGTGCCTATGTTCACCTGGTGAATTTATAGCACAACCATGACTTGAATTGGAGACTTCATGGTTCCACAGTGCTATGCATTTCCACTCAGAAGTAAGTCCCATTGAATATTGCTTAAGAGTAGACAGCTGACTGGCAGCATAAGAATAAGAGCTTTGCTGTACCAGACCAAAGGCCCATTATTTCAGCTTCCTGTTCTCAAAATGTACAACCAGATGCACAAGGAAGGCCCACAACCATGGGCAACAGCATTCTCCCCACTTATGCTCCCCAGCAACTGGTATTCATAGGTATACTGCCTCCAATATTGACTTGCAGCCATTGACAGTCTTATCCTCCACAAATTTCTCTAAACCCCTTTTAAAGCCGTCCATGTTTGTGCCCATCGCTATACCATGTGGCAGCAAATTCCGCAGCTTAACTACCCAGTGTGTGAAGATGTTGTTCCTTTCATCTTCCTATATTCAAGTTTCATTAGATGAGACCATTCATACTTTTATATAACTCACATCCCTCCTCTATTCCAGACTAAAAAGCCCAAAATGCTGTAAATTTTCATCACTGGGGAGCTGCTCTAGTTCCAAGGTCTCTGATCGGGATCTTTCCAAGGTTTTCTACCTTTAATCTGTGATTTTTTACTGTATTTCTTGTTTCTATGGAAGCCGCCCAGAGTGGCTGGGGAAACCCAGCCAGATGGGCGGGGTACAAATAATAAATTATTATTATTATTATTATTATTATTATTATTATTATTATTAACTGTTTCTACAGGACCTGGACTGTCCATATGCAGGACTTGCGCTAGAGTTACATCACTGAGCTACAGTACCTCACAGGTTGCCGATTAAGCTAAGCCAATTACACTCCTGCACTCTATTACAACAGTTATTTGAATATTGGGTGGTGGTGGGGAAGGGAGTTAAGATGCAATATTAAGTGAGTCTGCATATTTGAAATGTTCACAACTGACTTCAGTTTCTTTCTAATAAATTCTACAATACGGTGAAAGAGCATAAAAGGATAGCTTTAGAACAATTATTAGCATGGTGCACCAACCGCTGTTTCCCCTTGAATTAATAAGAACGAAGCAGCACAGAGCTGTGGATTACAAACTGCTCATTATCTCAGAACTGCTGAAAATGTTCTACCAAACATATCAAAAGCAAGGAAACTATCCAACACTGACCTTTAGCATAGCTTATATCGTTGAATTTGACTCCTTAATTAAATAAATGGCGACAGCTCCCTCTAACAAGGCCCATTGTTTACTAATTATGTTGCCTCCAAGAAGCTGGCAACCTACCCGTCAGAAAACCAAAGAAAAGTATGGCATTCCTTTAAAAGTCCCAAACCAGGCATTCCGCAGGCCTCCTCCACAGAATATCTAAACAGCTGCTTCAGTATGGCTGCTGACCAATAGCGTTATTTACCATGACAAAATGGGCAATGGTATTACGTAGCTACATTGGTTGGCATTCCTTTGTGATGAGTACAATGGAAAGTGCCACCCACACCAGGCATCTTGCGAATTAGTCCACAGTCACTATGGCCCATTTCTCACATAATAGTAAACCATAGTTTAGGGGTGGGAAAGCTCATGATCCTTACTTCAGCATTACACCCAATCCACAGGTTATGGTTTGTTTTGCTGCAGTGAACGAGAATAAGCAAGCCAATAACTATTGTGGTTTTTAGAGAGTGAAACAAACCGCAAACTGTAGTTTGGACATTATGCTAAGCATTGTTGTTTGTTTGTTCTCAGTGTAAGCAGGGAGGAGCAAAGTGGACAAGATCAGTACATTTGCAGTAAAATATTGACTTAATGTTTACTTTATGTGTGAAAGAGGCCAATAATGGAAGCAGTAAAGCTACAATCTTGCCAAGAGGGGGGAAAGCTAGGAAAGTGTTCTGTTAACAGCTTTTCTTTTTTCAGTCTATGTTACAATGCCATAGGCCATACTTAACAAGCATGCAAATTCAAAACAAAAACAAACCTGCTGTTACATCTGTTCAAATGCTACAATAGTCTGCCATATTTCTAGAGGATTAAGTTGTGAAGTGAATAATGTAACACCAGTGTCAGGGGATGATTAGCTGCTTGTGCTTAAAATTGTGCCCCCTCAGAGTTTGTGCGGCTCCACAAACCTCTGTGTGTGACAGAGCTCCTCAGACATGTCTGCTCTAGTCACTAGTAGAGTCTGACAGTGGCTGCCTGCGGAAGCGTTTCCAGCAAAGAAGCTCCTTAACGGAAACGCGTCTCCTGGACTCACGACGTGGCAGCTTCCGGCGAAGTATGGGTGTCCCTACAGTTGCTTCTGACACCTCCCCGCTATTTTCGCTGGACGTGTCTCTCACCCCTTTCTCTCCCCTGCTGTTTCCTGCCTTGGCTGCTGCGTCTCTCTCAGCATTACTGAGATCCTCCTCCAGAGACCCCTCGCTCCCCCTGCTGGTCCCTGCTTTGGCTGCTGACTCTCTCCCAGTCTCTGGGAGCCCTACCAACTCCCTTTCCTCTGATGTCAGTTCCCTGACATCCACCTCCCCTCCAGGGCCCCCTTCCCCCCCGCCCCTACTCTCTCCTCTGGGCGGTGAGGAGCTAAAACCCCGAAAAGAATCCTCTTCATCTTCAGACGTCTCGAACATTTCCCTCCATCGGTCTTCGTTCCGGCTCGCTGAATGCTCCTCCGCCTCGGAATCAGAGAACCCCTCCAACTCTTCTTCTTCGTCGGTGGTGGCGAAGTATTCCCTCCGGAACCTCGCCACTGGCTGAGGTTTACGAGGGAATCTCTGATGAAAAGTTTCTATCAAAACCTCGCCATCTACATCCTCTGCCATGACCCAGGTGTTTTCCGACTCCGGCTCCCCTTCCCACATTACCAAATACTCTACTTGATCTCCCTTCCACCTGGAATCGAGCATCTCCGCTACAT
The DNA here is from genome assembly GCF_965113315.1 of Podarcis vaucheri. Taxonomy (NCBI): domain Eukaryota; kingdom Metazoa; phylum Chordata; class Lepidosauria; order Squamata; family Lacertidae; genus Podarcis; species Podarcis vaucheri. The sequence goes on from NC_138767.1 coordinate 40,320,140, forward strand.
GGTAGCTGTGTTCTTTTTCCTCCATAGCTGGTCCCCTATTGACCCTCCCTTCTCTGTCCCCTTTATACGGTGACAGCAACGACCTGTGGAACACTGGGTGCAGCTTCATGTGGTTCGGTAACCGGAGTCTGAAAGCCACTGGGTTCACCTGCTGCGTGACTTCAAATGGGCCCAGCCTTTTGGGTCTTAACTTCTTACAACCCCCTTTGAATGGTAACCCTTGGGTGGACAGCCACACCTGGTCCCCCACCCTAATGCTTTCCCCTTCCCTTCTGGTTTTGTCTGCCTGCCTCTTATATTCCTCCTTAGCCCTGTTTAAGTTAAGTTGGAGCTGGCGATGGATCGCTTCCATTTCTTCAACGAACTGTTCTGCAGCTGGAACGCTCCAGTTCTCCCCTTCCCCCCCTGGGAAGGCTCGGGGATGACACCCGTGATTAGCCAAAAAGGGGCTCATCCCCGTGGACACGTTCTCTGCATTGTTGTAGGCAAATTCTGCCAACGCCAGCTTCTCCACCCAATCATTCTCTCTGTCATTCACATAACACCTCAAATATTGCTGGAGGACACCATTAGCTCTTTCCGCCTGCCCGTTGGTTTCTGGATGACGGACAGTTGAGAAATTCACCTCTACATGCAATAAGCTCATGAGCTTCCTCCAGAACCTGGAAGTAAATTGTTTCCCTCGGTCAGAAACCACCCTCAAGGGGGCGCCATGCAGCCTAAACACATTTTCCACAAACAATTTAGCGGTTTCTTCCGCTGTGACCGCATGTGAGCAGGCTATAAAGTGGGCCATCTTGGTTAACAGGTCTACCACAACCATGATGGCTGTTTTCCCTCTGGACCTTGGCAGATCAGTCATGAAATCTATTGCCACTGCCTCCCATGGCCTTTCCGGCGTGGGTAGTGGTTCTAATAAACCTGCCGGTGCCCGCCTCTCCCCCTTGGCTCGTTGGCATTGGTCACACCCTCTCACATACTCCCGCACATCTTCCCTGACCTTGGGCCACCAGAATTCCCTGGTAACCAGCCACATGGTTTTGTGTTGCCCAAAATGCCCTGCTGTGGGGCTATCGTGCAGTTGCTTGAGTACCTTTTCCCTCAATTCCCCTTCAGGTATATATAACGCTCCCTTGTAGTACAACGCCCCGTTTCTCTCCTCAAAACCCCCGGGTTTGTCTCCCTCCCTCCTGAGACCCCTGAGTTTGTCCTGGGCGTATTCATCCTGCACCGTTCCCTCTACCAGTTCCCTTTGCCCCACCAATGCCACCCCACACACCCAGCGGTCCTCTGGAATGACATGGGTCTCTTCGGGTGCACCCTCCCCCTCCAAATATTCAGGTTTGCGTGAGAGAGCGTCCGCCCTAACGTTCTCTGGGCCTGGCACGTAACAAATCTCAAAGTTAAATTTGGAGAACTCCTGGGCCCATCTCAACTGCCGTTGGTTGAGCACTCGCGCAGTTCTCCAATACTCTAGATTCTTATGGTCCGTGCACACTTGCACCTTATGTTGTGCACCAATTAGCAGGTGCCTCCATCTCCGGAAAGCCTCATGAATCGCAAGAAGTTCCCGGTCGTACACCGTGTAGTTCCTCTCGGATTTGTTCAGCTTTCGCGAAAAGAAGGCACACGGTCGCCACTCTGACTCCTCCTTCCCCGGCTGCAGAAGAAGCACCGCCCCTATGGCTCTGTCAGAAGCGTCTGTTTCGACCCTCAGCTTTTTTTGTAAATCCACATGCAGAAGTTGTTCATCAGAGGCGAAGGCCCCTTTCAGTTCCTCAAACGCTCGCTCCGCCTCCGCCGTCCAAACAAACTTCTTTTTACTGCTGAGACAGTCCGTGATGGGCGCCGTCAGGTGGGCGAAGTTTCGGATGAACTTACGATAAAAGTTTCCAAACCCTAGGAACCTCTGCACATCCTTCTTGGTTTTGGGTGTTTTCCATTCCAGCACTGCTTGAACCTTGCCGGGGTCCATGGCCAACCCCTTGTCTGACAAGCGGTACCCCAGGAATTCCACCTCCTTGGTATGAAACTGACACTTCTCCAGTTTCACCCACAGCCTGTTGGCTTGCAGCCTGCTCAACACTTCTCTGACGTCTCTCACATGTTGCTCCTCATTCTCCGAATACACCAACACATCATCTAGGAAGGCCACGCAATTCTTGTAGAGCAAAGGCCCCAGTACGTGGTTCATGAAGGCTTGAAAACACGCGGAGCCTGTTTGTAATCCAAAAGGCATAACGAGGTATTCAAATGCCCCCAAAGGGGTGAACATGGTGGTTTTCCATTCATCCCCTTTCCTTATACGTATCAGGTTGTACGCCCCCCTTAGGTCCAGCTTTGTAAAAATCTTTCCTTTCCGCACCCTGGTCAAAATATCATCAATCCTGGGCATAGGAAAAGCCGCCGGCTCTGTCACTGCATTTAACCGCCTGAAATCACATACAAGTCTCGGCTTGTCCGTGTGCTTTTTATCCACAAAAAACACTGGGCTACCCCCCGCTGCCTTGGACTCTCTGATGAAGCCTCTCTTCAGGTTCTTGTCAATGAACTCTCGCAACTCCTGCATTTCCCTGTCTGACATGGCATACAACTTGCCTACAGGAAGCTGTGCTCCAGGGAGTAAATTGATCTGGCAATCAAAGGGCCTATGCGGGGGTAGTTGGTCAGCTTCCTTCTCGCTGAACACGTCGCTGAGATCAGCATACTGTGGTGGCACCTTCCCCTTCTCCATTACTTCAGTCCCTGCCAGGGTGGCTTGGGCCCCTGCTGACCCCTTTTCCCCCCTGCAGTGTTCTAAGCAATGTGCTGAACCGAAGGAAACCACTCTTTGATGCCAGCCCACCAGCGGATCATGTAGGGCTAGCCAGCTCATTCCCAAAATAATGGGAGCGCCTCCCAAGGTGGCCACATTAAACGCTATCAGTTCTGTGTGCCTTGCCACCCTCATTATCATTGGGACGGTCTGCAAGCTGACTCCTCCTCCCAACAGTTCCCTGCCATCGATCGTGGTCACCTGCAGGGGGTTGCTTAAAGGGATCGTCTGTATCTGGTGTTCAGCAGCAAACTCCTTGCTCATAAAATTGCAGGAGCTGCCTGAGTCCAACAGCGCCTTTATTTTTAGGGGGTGTCCATTTTGCAGCTCTAGCGACACTTCAATCACTAGAGCAGGTCGAGGAGCTTCTGGCACGGGCACTTTCACTGCTCTTTGGCCTGGCTGCAGTGCCCTGACGGTGGCAACCAGGCGTTGGCTTTTACCTGCTCCGTTTCTCCCTGCTCTCCCCCCTCAACAGCTCCCACCATCCCTTGCCATTCCTTCCTCTGGGGGCAGACTCTGGCAAAGTGGCCTGGCTGTTGGCAGAGATAGCATTTCCGGGCTCCTTTTCCCTCCTTCTTAGCCCCCTCACTGGGCTTTGAAACTGCGCGCGCGCGGGCTGTTCCGATTTCCATCGGCTCTGCCGGCGGGAAAGCTGGCTCAGGAATGTCTGGAATGCGGAACTCCTTCCAACGTTCCCCTCTCCCTTCCCGCCTCTCCAAGGCTCTTGCCTCCTGGCGCGCTCCAATGGTCAGCGCAGATTTGGTCAGCTGATCCATAGACACCGCCCTGGGGCTCCAGGACAGCTCGTCTTTCACAGCCGAAGAAAGACCTTCTTCAAATAGCATCTGAATGGGTGCCGCCGATAAATCCCACCCCAATCTGTGAATCAGCATGGTAAATTCAGTCCAGTACTCACGGACAGATCTGCTTCCCTGCTTGCAAGCCATTAGCTGTCTGCGCACCACCCCTTCCTCAATATCGCTGGAAAACATGATATCCATTGCACGAAAGAATTTCATAGTGTCCTTTAGGATATCATTGTGCGTTGCCATCAGGGGTCGAACCCAGTCTCGCGCCCCCTTCTCAAGATGCCCAATTACGAAAGCAACTCGCGATTCCTCATCAGGGAACTCATCAAACTGCACATTAAGGGCATATTGCATCTCTGTCCTAAAGGCATGGTAATCCTTGGGGTCCCCCCCAAACTTCTGCACCAATCCTGGTACCTTTCTGGGGAACTGAGTGGTTCTCCCCTTTTTGTCTGCATCCTGAGCCCTTCTCTCCTCGAGCCTCGCCGTCTGCAGCGCAAGTTGGACCTCCAGAGCTTGATACCTTTCTTCCAAGCTTGGACCAGCTCCAACCCCTGCCTCTCCGGTTCCGGCTGGGTTGCTCATGATGCTTTCTCCTGCACAGGCAGCGTACAGAGACTGTCAGACTGCTGTCAGGGGATGATTAGCTGCTTGTGCTTAAAATTGTGCCCCCTCAGAGTTTGTGCGGCTCCACAAACCTCTGTGTGTGACAGAGCTCCTCAGACATGTCTGCTCTAGTCACTAGTAGAGTCTGACAGTGGCTGCCTGCGGAAGCGTTTCCAGCAAAGAAGCTCCTTAACGGAAACGCGTCTCCTGGACTCACGACGTGGCAGCTTCCGGCGAAGTATGGGTCTCCCTACAGTTGCTTCTGACACCTCCCCGCTATTTTCGCTGGACGTGTCTCTCACCCCTTTCTCTCCCCTGCTGTTTCCTGCCTTGGCTGCTGCGTCTCTCTCAGCATTACTGAGATCCTCCTCCAGAGACCCCTCGCTCCCCCTGCTGGTCCCTGCTTTGGCTGCTGACTCTCTCCCAGTCTCTGGGAGCCCTACCAACTCCCTTTCCTCTGATGTCAGTTCCCTGACAACCAGCCTGTTTTTTCCAGCAATCAGCAATGGAACTCCCTGAAGACAACCAAACAAATGCCTTAATTCTCTACTTTTCAGAATCACTGACTTACTGTCGTAAAAAAAAATGTACTACATCTGCAATAAATTGTATTAAAATTCATCTTTAACTGCAATAGAGCTATAGTGCATTTTTTTGCTGACATCCTAAGATTTTCCACTTACCAACACAATGGATACCATCCACTGCGAAAGAAACATTAGAAACCTGCACCTAACACATTAACTTACCAGTTTTCAAGTGAATTTAAGGGGAATGTGAATTGTAAAGGCCTATATAAAACATTGAAATTGATCTTCCTGACCACAAGAGAACTTCAGAAATGTAAACATACTTTTTAAATATTTCAGAAAAACAGAGAAAGAGAGAGAGGTATGCAAACTTAGATACTGAAATAACAATTGCAGACTTCTTTCTGCAGGGAGAAATAAAGAAGTCTACTAAAAATGTTGGGATCTTTTGAAAAAGCTGCTGCTCAAGTCCACAATGCACAATTATTTTAACAGCCTTTCATTCATTATGCTTTTGCTACGAGGTAGCCTTAATCTCCCACCTATCTCAAATGAACATGCATTAACGAGGAAGGTTCGCACACTTAAAGGGTTTATAAAAAGCAGGCAACCTGAGGCTTTGAAATAAACTATTTAACAATACTTCTCCTAAAGTGGCATGGAACATGCTCTGTTGTGCTGCTAACTGGCAACCAAACCCATGCAGCAGGCAGAAAGGGGAGATGAATCCACCCTGTATTTTTAACCAGGAAACATCCCATAATTTACTTTCTTGAAACCTCCTGTCAAGAGGCAGGTGATGATGGAGCATGTGGGAGGGGGGCTGGAAGAGAAAGACCAAGTTTATGCAGTATTACACACAATGACAGCAACTTCAACTTGCATGTTGAAAAAGACCAACATATCACCTCTAGTATATAAGACACAGTGCTTTTCAAGAAAAGCAGTTTACACATTTAGCTGATTGTCGTAAGTAATGCACCTCCAAGTGATGTACCAAAGGTTGAACCAGCTCAGAAACTAGAAAAATTCCGAATCTAATACACACGGTGATCAGGCTTAAAATGCACTATTGCATGCTTGCTCCTATCAGCCTCTTCCATATCATGCATGAACCTCCACAAACTGGTTTTAAATATGACAAGGGGCTACATTGGAATAGACATTAGACGTTCAGCCAAATGCACGAGGGCACCAACTGACATAGTTCCATGCACAATGTGTCCCGACTCAAGGTTCCAGATTGCAAGGAAGGTTCTAAGCACATTCAGCTGAACATGCTTAGGAGTCCCTTCCAGTTCTAGGAGGGAAGGCCAAGGTTGGAACTAAGAACACTATAAGTCAGGGGTAGGCAACCTAAGGCCCGGGGGCCAGATGCGGCCCTATTGCCTTCTAAATCTGCCCTGTGGACGGTCCGGGAATCAGCGTGTTTTTACATGAGTAGAACGTGTCCTTTTATTTAAAATGCATCTCTGGGTTATTTGTGGGGCATAGAAATTTGTTCATATTCCCCCCCAAAAAAAAAAATAATAATAGTCCGGCCCCCCCACATGGTCTGAAGGACGGTGGACCGGCCCATGGCTGAAAAAGGTTGCTGGCCCTTGCTATAAATATTTACATGTTTGGCTGAATGCCTGTCCAAGGGTCAGAGATCCCAGTTGAAAGAAAGCCCTGGTTAGTGTTAGATCATGGCCAACACCTGCACAAGACCCGATGGCTTGCTTCAGAAGGGGGAGGAAGAATAATAATGAAATCTAAGTAAACCAACACCTTTACTGCACATTTTCATGAGCTTTTATATCCAGGGGTGTAGCATGCGGGGGAGCCACAGTGGCGGTTGCCCCAGGCACAAAATTCTTAGGGGTTCAAAATTTCAACACCCAGTGCTGCTGCAATACAGCTGTGCACACTGTCTCTAGGCTCCACTGAAAACGGCTTATTCATGCAAACTAGAAAGTGACCTCTCCAGACAACGGAACAACTTTTTTCTTATCTCTGCAGCTGTGATCTCCTGGGTGATGCAGACACCGTTCGGCAGTTGAATGCAACCCATGCTACACCACTGTTTATATCTCCTTTATTCGTATTGCAGCATCTGTTTGTAAATATACGTCAATAGACCATGTTCTCAATACTGCATGCTATATTTTCAGCATTAAAATAACTTGTTGTGGACAGATGCAAGAGCGTTCTAATGTAAATTATTGGCATGCGCATGTGGAGTGAGGAAGACTTTATCTGGAGCATGGTCATACTCCTCATAGTCAAACACTTTCCAAAAGGGTAACCTGACAACTCATTTGACTCTGCCCAGATAAACAAGATACTTTTCATTATATACACGAGAGGCCAACTTGGATTTTCTTTTCTTTTTTTAAAAAAGTTAGCTTTCTCCTAATTACTAAGCTTTAAACCTTTTTTTTAAAATAATATTTCATTTTTCAGCATGATTATTTTTATTTTTTACAGATGCTTGAAAAATGCAACTTTTATGGTTCCATTTGCGCCCTGGTACAAATGTCAGCAGACAAGTGCTTTTCTGTAAAATAAAAACACACTTTATGCTTAGTGATGCTGGTTCATTTCCAAGGACAAGCTGCAGCAGATAACAGCAAAAGAGCCTCTGTTACCGTCCTTAATTTATTCCAACAGTGCTTGGTCTGCAGCCAGTTGACTTCAATGGATTCTTCCTACTGACTTCCTTGGATTCTGGAGCAGACTCACAAGTACAATTCTTTTAGCTTAGATGCAGCCAGGTATTCAGTACATATGTATAATCACTGCTACCCAAGAGAACTGTGGATCATAAAATCAAAGAACTAAAAGGGATCAAAGGCACACATAATCTAATCCTCTGCCTAAAAGGAAGATTATCTACCAAGCAACCCCTCACAAATCAACCCATACAATCTGGATCACATAAATGTTAAGAGGAAGGAGCATGTGCAATGCAGAAAGGGAGTTACAAAGCAGCAAAGAAGGTGGGGTGCATCATGTATTCTGCAACTCTCTGATCCTATCTTTTTTTTATTACTGCTGTAGAACAAATCCAAATGGCTCAGTCACATGCTGCAGGTGAAGATGTAACAACAACAACAGCAGCAGCAACAACAACACCACCACCACCACCACCACCACCACACTGCACACAGTCTCTAATCATTGTCTATGATCAGCCATATCCCAAGCAGAAGCAAAATCCCCCCAAAATAAATTATTTGGCAAAATACATTGCCCTATTTCTTGGTAGAAGAATGTTCTGGTGCTCCAGAGAAGAGGTGCCATCTTTTTTTTGGCCAGTGGGCACATTTGGGGTTTTGATAAAGTGACAAAGGCTCTAGTCACAAAATGGCTGCCATGGATAGTGGTGTAAAACAAAAAGGTGGCCATAAAATGAGGCAGAACCACAAAATGGCATGCATTTGCTCCCCAGTAGCCCCCATCAATTGGAGACAGGGAGGCATCAACATTGGCCCCTGCCATATTTATTCACAGAAGGAAAGTCTGTGTAAAGGAAAGGAAAAAAAGAGTAAAACATTCCACATATACAGTATGTGTTTTTTAAGTAAGTGTGACTGAGGAGATACAACCTAGCACCTCCCAAATACATATATCTAGAAATCAGGATTCTTCTTAGAATAATACACTACCAAGTAGCTTAAAACATAGAGCAAATTTGCTTCTCAAAATTGTATTCTATTCCAACTCTGATTTCACTTCAGCCAATTTACCTTCACCTGTGTAATTTCTGTGATTATATTTTGACTGGTGAGTTAATCTCTCTGATACAACCTTGTTTTGCTGTCCAAAACCCAGCTAGCATTTTAGAAATCAAGTTAGAACAAGTTTAATGTGGGAGCTAAGATTAAATAATGCTGCTATGAACTGAATGTTGCTTTAGAGGAAATTGGACACAAATTATTTTGCCAGTTTACTAGCCCTTACAAAACTGAACGACAAAAAGGTGACTGATGAGTTTATAAAGAATTACTTTTTTAAAAGAACAGCCTTAGAACAAAAGCATAACATAAACAGGGGGTTTATAAGTACAGCAAGTGCCTGTTTTGCAACATTCATAGACACCACAAGGCCAGAGCTAAATCCAGGACATTAAACAAACGACAGATGCATCCATCCACACATTTAACTTCACAATCCTAAGAATGTTTACTCATAAATAAATACCAGGCCAAAATGAATTGCTCCTTAGTAAGTATGCTTAGGACTACAACCATTTAGGCAATGATTCTGCACACATTCAAGCAGTTAGTATCATGCTGAGGAAATTTTCTGTGGAACTGCAGCCTGAAGGCAAAGGGCTCCTGGAACATCTGCACAAACAGCATGGGGCAGCTTTACTTGAGGCATGAGGAACTTTTTTCCAGCTTGAGAGCCACATTTCCTCACAATCTTCAGGAGGCCACATGTCAGTGGTGGACAGGGCCAGAGGGAAGACTGAGACAGCAATGAACATGACCCTTTAAAGTAGGCCATGCAAAAAGCCAGAGGTTTACACACATACACAATCCATCTAGGCAAGGAAGAGGCGGTATCACAGTTCAAGGACACATTCCAGCTATATAAAATTACTGGGAAGGGACATGGAGCAAGTCCAGTGTGGGTTGTGGTCTGGGAAAAGGGGGTGTGACCTGGGGAGTGGTCTGAAGAAAGTCTTGAGGATCTGGAAGAGCAGCATCGAAAACTGCCTTTGGCCTGAGTTTTCCCAGCCATGCATTACACATACTGTAGTTCTGTTTTAGATTAATGTCTAGCGGTTACTCATGGCCTGCTTCCTTGCCAGTTGACTCTTCACTTATTACTGATAGTGGCATGAGTCACTGACCACCTGATACTTACAGGTAGCTCCTGGATTGTACCTTTTTGTAGCACACATTCTTGTCTTTGTTTCCTCAAGGCATGCCACTAATAACCCAGAGAATAGTCTGGATAGAACATGATTCCACTGCTGAAAGTAAACTGTACGGGTAGAAGGCTTATTAATTAAAACTGTTTGTTTGCTGAAGTTGCATTTGCCCTTCTACAATACAGAGCCCAAAATGCTCCAAATGCAGCTGCTTAATTAGGCAACAAGAGCATAAAATAGATTCTGTCTGTGATCCACCATAAACACAAAAGATCCCAAGTCAGTCTTCTTGCCAGTGAATGGACACCTCTCTCTCTCTCTCTCTCTCTCTGTGTGTGTGTGTGTGTAGAAATATGTCAATCTGTTTACAAGTCTGCAATCCATAGAATGAATTTCTGCAACTACGCTGCTCCAGCTTAATAAGAATCCACAACTGTATAACTATCAGTGAAGGTTTCTTAAATACCTCTGAGGGTATCAGACAAGGAAGTTCCCTGCCAAAGAGGTGAGGAAAGAAAATACAGTAACACCTTTTGGGTATGGAATAGTCTACCACTGTTCAAACACAGAAACTACTGATAATTCTGGGAAGTCAGCAAAGTTAGCAGTCCAAAGTCAACAGAGTGTAAACCTTGAAGTATGCCAAATTGCAAAGTAGATGACCCTTCAGTGTTCCCTCTCCTTTTATGTGTGGCTTGGCTCAGGCATGCAGTTACATAGAAAGCTTACACAAATACACCAATGGCACCTCTAGCTCATTACTCTCTATACCAAGTGGCAGTGGCTCTGCAAGGTTTCAGACAGGGGAGATTCCTAGCCCGACCTGCATCCCAGGGACTGAACCTGAAATTCTCTGCATGCAAAACATGTATCACTAAGTGTTCTCCTGCTAAGTTTAGGAGGAATACTTATTTCACATAAGATCCACATTCTGGTCTTAAAACAGAGAAATAGTTAAGGACAAAAATCTTTGGTGAAAAACTTAGCAATGTTGACTACCAGAGATACATTGGATGTGCCTTAAGTTAATGTTCAGAATTCTAAAGAACTAAAGGGAATGTTCAAGTGTACAGTAGACTACACCAACCAGGAAGAAAAAATGTATTGGAATATGATCCTTTCACTGAACCATGAGTGACTACATCTGACACACCATGAGATAAGATTATATGTGGTTCCAGAATGTTCTTCCACAAAGACCCAATAACGTTCCTCCCCCTTTGTTTAGTAGCCAACTGGGAAGGATATTCCCTGACCCAGACATCATAACCTTCGGTTGCTTGCAACACCACAGTTGAATACTGAGCCCATCCACAAGACTTCTGCATATCTATTACAGCAGCCTTCCCCAAATGGAGCCTCCAGATATTTTGGACTACAACTCCCATTACGCCTGACCATTCTGCTTGAAGCTGTTGTCTGTCTAAAACATCTGGAGGGCACCACAGGGAAGGCAGTGTTTGCAAACCAATCCCTAGGTCAAACCGCTGCATACACTGAGAAATGGGGTGGGGGAACCCCAAATGCACGTATTCCAGACAGTGCGCCTGCACTCCCTTTTTGACAGAGTCCAAACTGTATGCTGCTGGGGCACAGCTATGGTGCAACATAACAGCCCATGTCTTGACTGGATTTGAGGGCCAGGCCCACATGAGCACCAGTGTGTTCTGCACTGAACGTCCACAGGTGTCAAAGGAGGTTAAATGCACATTCAGAAACAGGAGGGCAGAATCAGAAAGGATGCTTGATCCTGTCACCAGAGACACCTTGACTGTCCCCCAACCCCTTGCCATGTCACATTGCAATCCCTTCAGTTTCCAGAGAGAGAGACTTAAGCATGTGGAGTTGCTTGTCGGGAAAGGCAACCAGAGACAATAAAAACCTCTAAAAGCGGGCATCGAAGTAAAATCTGCAGCTCTTTGAAGTGCATGAACCTAACTCCTGTATATATATATATATATATATATAGGCGCTGAATTCTCCCCCCACCCCTCCAGCACGTGCCTCCCTTCCCCACTTGGGACCCCTGCCCCGGGATTCGCCTGCCGGGCTCCCTCGGCGCACCTCTCCCTGCCCTCTCGCGCCTACCTGTTGCTGGGTTCAAGCTGGGTCTCCTGTGCCTTCTGCCGAGCTCTTTCAGCTCCTCCTCTTCTTCTTCCAGCCTCCAGGCTTCAGCCATCGACGACAAGGAGGAAGAGGACCCCTTTCTTAGGCTTCCCTCTGCTCCTCCATGGCGTGGCTTAGAGCTGCCCTTTCGCCTGCACCTGCCGCTCGCGCCGCCCGCAGCCTGGAGAGGAGGCAAAGCGTCCCTCCTGCGCCGCCGCCGCCGCTTCTTGCTTTCGCCCTTCCTCGAAAGTTTCAAGCGCGCTCTCGGGGAGGCTGCGAAGGCCTCGCTCTCTTTCTGGTCTCGGCTGGGGAATGGCAGGAGCTGGGAGGGCGAACGCCAAGAGAGGCTCTCCCAGCTGTGGCGGCCGGGAGAGAAAGAGAAAGGCAGAGGGAAGCAGGAGAAGGTGGCGTTTCCCTGCCCATTCACAACATTCCGGTATCAACAGGAAACTGGGCTGCTGCCTGACACTAAAACAAAAGGCGAAGAGGGGGAGGTACCTGGAGCAGCGAGCAGCAATCAGGGCGGCGGAAGGCGAGGGGAGAGCGGCCTCGTGGCTGAGGTGGGCAGGGAGGGAAAGAGGCAGCGAGAGGTGGTCTCTGAAGCGCATCACCCCCCCCCCCAGTTAATGGTATAATCTGGGACCCCTTTCCCTCTCTCTTCTGGATTCTGGCAAGGCGCGCTGCCTAAAGGCATTTCAGAAAGCTCCTCCCAACGCAAAAATAAACAGCACTCCTCAGCAGAGATTGAAGAAGAAAAACAAGGCCTTGCCATGGTGAATGGCTCCTGTCTTGAGAGGCTCTCAGGGAAGAGCCCTTGCTCAGTGGCATTATTATTATTATTATTATTATTATTATTATTATTAATCACATTTATACTGCCCTTCATCTGAAGATTGCAAGGGTGGTTTACAGTAGTAGGGAGTAGAGCGACTGGCTTTCGATGCAGGTTCAATCCTTGGCAGGTATGACTGGGAGTGTTCCCTGGCTGAAACCCTATAGAGCAGCTGCTGGACCGTGTAGTACTGAGGTAGATGGACCTATGTTCTTTTGTCTTTTATAAGGACATAAGAAGAGCCGCAAGATTATGCCAATGGTCCATCTAGTTCAGGACCCAGTTCTCCCAGTGACCAACCAGATGCCCATGGGAAGTCCACAAGCAGGAATTTCCCTGTTTTGGAATCATGGCGTCATATCAACATCTGTGCAGCTTACATTTACACAAAAAACCACCTCTGCCAACACGCCAATGCTCAATAACCCTCAGTTATTGTTTTTAAGGAGGTTACAGAAGGGTATGATTTGGCTATAATGTGGTTAAGCCAGGCATAATAGGCTTCAGGATTTCATGGGATGGTCTCCTAGCTCTCTTTCCTTCACATGTTTCAAGTGTTGTGCCCTGGATTTGCTACTCAAGAGATGTTAACCAGAACCCTCCAAAGTTAATTAACGTAGTTTTCCATAAGATGTACAGCACCAGTGGCATCTTGCTTGCCACTATGTTAGTACAACCCATGTTGATGTCCCCACAAAAGCACCCCACTCCAGCCTCAGGATCTTTTGGCATGCTAAGATATGTGTAACACTGCAAGAAAAAACTGGAATGTAATTCTTAAACTGCAAAGCGCAGAACCTAGAAATACTGGTGGTGCCCTAGAGGCTTTGTGCCCTAGAAGGTTCTTTGTGCCATCACGCCAGTTCTAGCTTATTCCAACAATATATACGTAGTTCCTTCCAGTGAGGCTTCTTATCCCTTTTACCACTTTCTCTCCAGTATCCAGTGCATGGAGAGGCAGACTTCAGGCTTGTGGAATTTGCTTTTTGTTTTATTAGACCGCGAAGAGCTGCCAACTACAGTCAGGTTTGAAAAAACATACACTTAGAATTAAAGAGCATGGTGGCTTCTGAGTGCAGAGATTGATATATATACAGTATTTTAAGTACCTGAACTGAACTGAGCCCCTTTCACAGAAAAAGTAGCTCCTTGTTACACCAAACTGTCTTTATTAGGTGGTGGGATACTCATTTAGTTGTTGCTATTGTTAAATATTTGGGAGTCATAAATCCTTGCCAAACTACTTTCACTCACCCAGAAAACTACCAGTAGACAAGTTCTCTGCCGACCCCTGATCTACAGTATGGCAGTCACCATTTCAAAGCAGGAGAGGTGGCTATCATGCAACTCATTAACACTGTGAAGTTCTGCCAGTGGTAAATGAGTAAGCAAAGCCTCCAGCCCACACAATGGCTGCAAGAAAGACAAAGGAATAAGCAGCCCATGGTTAACATGGTATAGGTATTTGCTGCTGTATTGGTCCCAGTGAACAGTAAATACAAATTAAGTAGACTGATATATTTTCCTTGGGATAATGTTGATGAGATTACAATCCTCATGAACTGAGGAAAAACACTTATATTAGTTGTTATGTGTTAATAAAATGGAAATGTTTAAGGAGCCACTGTTTCTTTGCAAAGGAGGAAGATAGGGAGAGAACCAGAAGAGGTGGAGACCCTACAACTTTTCTCTCAGCAGAGGAGCAACTGTGACAGCAGAGACGCCTTCTGAACCAAAGTAAGATACCTTTCAGTTTAGGTGCCAAGTAGTTGTACAATTTTTTGCAAGGGAGCAGGATGGGGAGAAAACCAGAGCAACTTGGCAATGTCTCCATTACCTCATTGGCCATATGCCTGTGACCTGGCAGCTCTACCAAGTCTAGTAGGCAGCAGCTGCCACTGGGTGAAAACAGTATTTTTGAGAGGGTGGCAAGTCGCCTTTCAGGTTGCTACAGTCTAGCATTCCTGATCTTTGTAAGAGGCTCATCAAGAAAAATTTTTTTGATAACAGTAGTATTTTCTGAGATATTCTCCAGAGCCATTCAGTGATAACAAGAAGTTACCAGGAAATGCAAACAGAAGCTTATGTATCATTCTTCTGTACATCCACATATCTTGCTTCCATTACCATTTGTCTTGGCAAAGTGAGATTTACTGTTGTGGGTACCTGCACACACCTACAAGATAACATACAAAGAAAATCAAAAAAGGCTCAGGAAACACAGCAAAATAAATCCCAGCCTCACCACTTGCTCCACAACTAGCACAGAAGCTGCCAACACCCAGAGACTCATAGATTTGCAAAACAAATTTGTAGAAGTTTAGTCTACATTCCTAAGATAAAACTAATGAACACAATGATTCTAGCACCCATAAAAATTCCAAGAGCTTGCGATTACCTAAGCATTAAGGTTTTGTTTACTTTGGTTTTCATTTAGTAGAGTTAAAAGATTCAGAATGCCATAATGACGTTCACTTAATTACGTAGCATGCAGATATGTCTCTTGTTCTTCTTGGAAGTAATTACAGGTCAAGGCAGTCAAAATTTCACTGGGAATGCAGCTTGCAGGGTGGATAGCCTTTTCTCTTTCGCTTGCAGGGAGAATAGCCTTGTCTCTTCATTCCCCCACTGCAGTGGAACTGAGATCCCGCCATAGCAAGTGCTAGGAGCCTTGTGGGAGGGGAGAAATCCCAAAGATTCCAGCAGTGGGGCAGGAAAGCAGTCTCCATTCTGATCTCTCTTCTGACCCAGCCTTACATTATCTGCCCCCTGCACAACGTGCAAAGGGTGAAGCGGGCCATGTTCACCTATTTTCCTCTGATGAACCTGAAGTCCTGTCTCCTGCTTCCCCGCCCAGTGGTCTATAGAGATTATTTTTTATTTTATTCGTTCTTACATTTGTATTCCACCTTTTCTCCAAAAAGCTCAAGGAGGCTTACATATCTCGTTCTCACCTCATTTTATTCTCACAACAACCCTATCAGGTTAGGCTGAGAAACAGTGAGCATCATGGCTAAGTTGGGATTTGAACTCAGCTCTCCCAGGCCTTAGTCCAACACTCTAACCACTACACTATACTGGCTGAGAGCCACTGGAAACTTCTGCTGTTTGATTCAAACATAATTCTAAGACAAACTGTGGCTTAGTGTGAATGCACAAGCATGAGGGCTCCCAGAGAGGAGATTGCAGCTGCTGTGCTCCTCCCTCAGTCCTTTGGCTGCTATTTGCCAAGCTATGGTTTGGCTTAGCATTTTCTCTGAACTCGGGCTAATGGTTTGTCTGGACGAGGCATTTTGTCTGAAAGTTTGTCTGGAGGAGACAATTATAAGCATTGTTGTTGTTGTTTAGTCGTTTAGTCATGTCCGACTCTTCGTGACCCCATGGACCAGAACACGCCAGGCACTCCTGCCTTCAGTTATAAGCATACTATGTCAAATTGCTAGATACAATAGAACAGATTTAGCATAACCAAATCCTAAGTGAAATGCCATTACATTTTGCAAGCTGTGACATTAAACTAGAGTTCTTTTAGGGAGTTGCATGTTTCTGTGATGATTCTAAGATCTGGAAGGACTTTGCAAATCAAGAACCTTGAATTTTAGCTGTCACTCTGGCAGATGTGTGTCTCTGCCAAATGAAAGTTATGTGAAGACATATCTGTAAGCGTCCCCAATTTTAAAAGTTTTAAGATAGAAGATTGAAAGTCTGTGTGGGTCTGCATGCTTTGCAACCTTTGCTTTGTGTTTGAAAGCAGTAGTGTGTTTGTTTAAAGTATGTATGTATCATTTGTCGTGCCAGCATCTCTAGGCATGTAGAATAACAGTATCAAATATTACAGTAAAAAAGCAATGTGTAATAAAACTAAAATCTAAATATAACAAGTAATCTAAATACATTGACACTCATAATAGCAGGGTTTCCCACAGACATCTGGTTGGACACCGTGATAATAGGATGCTGGACTAGCATGGACCATTGGCCTGATCCAGCAGATTATTTTTATGTTCTTATGAGGAACTAGCAAAGGCCTTCATCATGTGCCAACACTATAATTGCATTGGTCTGCTACTTGTTTGTCGGGGAGGCCATTCCAGACTATGGGTGCCACCACAGAGAAGGCACTCTTCCTAGTTGTTGCTAGATGGACATATGCAGGTTGTAGCACAACCAGGCAGGCCTCTGAAGATGACCTGAGTGTTATGCCTGGTGACACAAGTTCAAGCACTCCAGCACAAAACAGAATTTCTTAATGCTAACACAAACTGGACAGGAAAACTAGTACATTGAAATCACCAAAACTGCTAAATGGTCTTTCCAATATATGGAAAAAGAATTATTGGGTTTTGTTGTGTATATTACAATAAATCAACATAAATTTTATTTTCATTGTGCTCAGCAACAAAAATTGAGCTCAGTTTTCCAGTAGACGGAAAAATTGAAATACAGAAATGAAATGAAGATAGTCCCAGATTTTGAATGATGCCAGAGATTGTCAGTCATAAAAGCCTTAGAAATCTCCAAAGTGACACAAAAGAACTGATCACAGAGATTGTCAAAGTTGCTCTTTCCCATTTATAATTGTGACGGAACCTTGTGCTTCTGTCTTCATAGACTATTTTCTTTGTCTGAACCCGTAGCAGTAATGCAAATAAATTCTATTTACATTATTACAGGAGTTAGCTAAGACAGAGAGTTAAAACAGAATTTGTTTATTCTGGTTTTGATCCTTCGGCCAACCTTTGCGCTTAAGAATTTCTACGCAGTACTTCAGATAGGAATTGTTAGTTCAGGTGTCTCTTAAAGCTACAACGGCTTTCAAATGCAGAAAACAAGAGAAAAGAATAATAAAATAAAGCCCTGAATAAAAAGAGAACATTGGAAAGGGATGAATATAAAAACCACAAGGAGTGGCTTGCTGACTGCGTGGTTGGTTTGTAGAGTGGCTGTTGCAAGAAAGTAACAGAAGAAGTAGATGAGCCAGCCAAAAAAGGGCAGGTGATTCCATGGGAGAAACTGGCATAGAGCTGGAAGAGAAACCCTGAAGAGCCACTGCTACTCAGCAAGGACATTACTGATCTAGATGGACCAGTTGTCTGACTCAGTATATGGCAGCTTCCTATGTTGCTTGAGGTACAGGTGGCCTCAGTGGTGCAGAGTGCCTTCCATCAGCTTCTGCTAGTGACCCCAGCTGTGCCCCTGTCTGGACAGCCTAATTTCTGTTGCCTATGCTCTAGTAACCTCTAGGTTAGATTACTACAACATGTTAAACTTGGCAGCTGCCTCTGAAGACTGTTGGGAAACTTCAGCCAGTTCAGAATTCAGCAGCCAGGTTGCTCATCGGGGCAAGATGGTTTGAGGATATAACACCAGTCCTGGCCCAACTCCAGTGGCTGCCAATTAGTTTCCGGGCTCAATTCAAAGTGGTGGTTTTTAGCTACAAAGCCTTAAATGGCTCAGGACCGCAATACCTCAAGGGCACCCTCTCCCTATATCAACTGGCCTGGACCATGCAATCATCATCTGAGGCCCTTCTTCATGTGCCTCCTCTACAAGAGGTCTGGAGGGTGGCAACATGAGAATGGGCCTTTTCTAGGTGGCTCCCCATTTGTGGAGTGCTCTCTCCAGGGAGGCTTGCCTGGCGCCTTCATTACATATCTTTAGGTGCCAGGCAAAAATGTTTCTCTTCTCCCAGGCCTTTGGCTAATTCATCTACAGCCATTGAAACTGGGTGGAGGATTATGTTTTCGTTTGCTATTATGGTATGCATGTATTTATTTTTAATTGTACTCTGCCCTGTGATCCTTGAATGAAGGGCTGTACAGAACTTTAATAAATAATAGTAATAATGATAATAATGATACTAATGATGTATGTCTTCCAACATTGCTAATGTAGATTACTGTGTGTTGGATTGGCTTTGTAGCATCAGCAGCTCTCTCTTCCTCTGAGAAAGGACATCCAGCATCCATTGACTGGACTTTTTGATGGTTCTTGCAATCATCTGAACAAGGAAAATGCACAAAGCTGTGGTCTGAGAAGTATAAATAGTTACTTTGTTGATTCGTTGTTCTACTAAGACTTACTCTTTTGAGCTTTCTTTGTTGATAGTGGCACTTTATGTGACCATATAAGCAGTCACACCTCAAATTAACTTTTAATTGGAAATTAGTAAAATAAGGATTCTACTTCTGTTTGAGAGAGCTTGCAAACATAATAGCATTTCTGCAAAGCTGACCTAAAATCAGAGCGCTGCAAATGTCTCTTTAGCAGTGATGGCAAGAAGAGTTGAGCTGCCGCCGATTAAGAATTGCTTACGTAGCCTAAATATTAAATCAATTTCTGGCTCCGAGGCAGCCCAAGGCTGGAATTAATGTATCTAAAAGTGGAAGGGAAATCCCTGTTCACAAAGGAACAAAAGGTTAATGGATTAAGAAAGTAGAAAAGCCAAGAAATAAGAGGGGCCTTTCCATTATGGAAAATGTTACTTATGAATGTGACAATAATATTGATACTATTATGATATTACTTGATTAAACACAAAGGTCTGTCCAGAAGAATGGTTGGTTCAGCAGATTAATTAATATGAATAACTTCAGGTTCCTGGAGGGCAAACACTGATGGTTTAATTTTTGTTTGGTTCAGTGGGTTCACTGAGCCTGTTGGCTTTAAAAAAAAAAAAAAAAAAAAAACTTGACAATGACATATCCATAGTCTTCAGCCTTTTCTTGTCTCCTCCGTCATCTGGGTTCCTATGTATTATGACAACTTACAGTTTCGTGAAACACCATAATAAGGCTTTAAAGTGGAGGTTTGATGTGTTAGGAAAATTAGAGCTATTTCATATGATACATTTCCTACATGGATTCCAGTTTCCATTCAGAAGTAGCATGTACTCTGTGCAACATAATTTGGAGATTCAATGATAGAGCGCACGTGTATGTGCTCGTTTTGCATACAGGTTCAGTCCCTGGTTGGGCTGTCTGAAACCCTGGAGAACTGATGCCAATCAGTGTAGATTGGGGTGACTAAACCTGTAGATTGGGGTAACTAAACCTGTTTTCCAGATATTTCTGGACTACAGCTCTCATCCTCCCTGAGCACTGCCCATGCTGGCAGGGGCGGATGGAAGTTGGTGTCCAACAACATCTGGGAGGAGGCAGAGTTTCCCATCAATGGAATAGACACACCTGAGCTGGATAGACCAAGAATTTCTGGGTTTCATATGTGATCATATAACATCATGATTTCAATAACTGTAAGGAAGTCCGGGTTGGTGATAGGTGCCCAAGTAATGATGCGTGCCACTTTTTAAATTTATACAAAACAAAAATTAGTGTAGAAATAACCCGCGTCCCTCGTAGAAATAAGCACTGTGGATTAACTCTCCTATATATTGCAACAAGAAGAGCTAAGAACAACATTTATACACCAAATATTTGTATTAAACACACAAGTTTGTTTGTTTCAGTCAAAGTTTAGGCCTTAAGACCTGACGTGGTAATTTTGAACAATGGCTTAATAGGAATGCTGGTACAGTTCTTACAAGTGGAAAGACCAATCTGGTATTTTAAAACTTAAAAATCCGCCTCCCCCCTTATCTCGGAAAAGTTGTATATCAGTCTTCTCATTCTCAGTGATGCAACACTGATGCCTTTGCATTACTGCTTACAAATCCCAACTTTCTACATGAAGCTTATGCACGGAATATCACAGCTAATGTCATCCACACCAAACATTTAAAGCACTCTTACGCCACGTCGACAGTCGTTACTTCCCCCAAAGAATCCTGGGAGCTGTAGTCTATTAAGTGTGCCCACAAAGCTATAATTCCCAGCACCTTTAAGAAACTATGGTTCCCATGATTCTTTGGAGGAAGCCATAACTTAAAACGATATAGGAATGCTTTAAATATACATTGTGGGGCTGGATCTAGACTCATCAAAGAAGTGTTTCAGTTTAAAGTGTAAATTTAAACAGGGGAAACGGGTAGAGAAAAACAGGACTCTACGTTGCCATCTGATGGCACAATGTTATATCACACATGCAACTCATATAAATCGCTTTTTCTTTACTAGTCTACAAGAGTCCTGGGTGTGACCTTAAGTGTTTACATCAGGCACTTCCTATGTAATGCATGCTATAATGTGCCAGCAATACTGTTATCACAAATCTTTTTTATTTATTTATAATATTTATTACTTTTCCAACAATTTAAACACTACAAAAAAGAGATGAACAATACAATACAATACAAAAACACTACATGACACTAACACATTAAACTAACAAAACAAAACAAAACAAAACACATCAAACAATTTCAGTAACTTATCTTTCATTCACTTATTTCAATGACCTCCTCACACCTCCCTTTTTGTATTCCACTTCTATTAATTGTTTCAGCAATTCCTTTCCATCTTCCTCTGTTTTCTATCCTATAATCATCTTAACACATTGTAACCTTATTTTTTCATTTAATACTCTATTAATCTATTTATACTTAATTCCTTATAACATTTCTACCAAAGCCATATAGCTTCATTCCAACATTTATCTAACATTCATTAATTTTACAGTATTTCTGTAAATAGTCTTTAAACTTTTTCCAGTCTTCTTCCACTGACTCTTCTCCCTGGTCTCGGATTCTGCCAGTCATTTCCGCCAGTTCCATATAGTCCATCAACTTCATCTGCCATTCTTCCCTGGTGGGTAAATCTTGTGTCTTCCAATACTTCGCGATAAGTATTCTTGCTGCTGTTGTTGCATACATAAAAAAAGTTCTATCCTTTTTTTACACCAGTTGGCCGACCATGCCCAGGAGAAAGGCCTCTGGTTTCTTCAGGAAGGTATATTTAAATACCTTTTTCATTTCGTTATAAATCATCTCCCAGAATGTCTTAATCCTTGGGCATGTCCACCAAAGGTGAAAGAATGTACCTTCAGTCTCATTACATTTCCAACATTTATTGTCGGGCAAATGGTAAATTTTTGCAAGCTTGACTGGTGTCATGTACCCTGTTATCACAAATCTGACACCTGCACTGGCAATATGCAGAAACAGTAGAAGATTTCAGTCTACCAGAACATGCAAGGTTACTGACTTCAAGGTACCATCCTTGAGCAAAGGAACTCCAAAGGGGAATTCTGTAATGAAACTGCTAAATCACAACATATCAAAAAGTGTTCTTTATTTTGAACTGAAGAGAGACCATGCCTTCCTGTTCCACTACAGGGGTTAATACATTACTCTTGACATTGCAGAGTACAAATTATCTCCAATAGCTGCTGTTGAGGAGAATCACTCTGCTTATTCTGCATACGTTTAAGCTCTTAATTGTACAGGCAGTACTTTTCACATTTCATTGCCATTTTAACTCCCAAGTTCTACATATCTGCTCCCACTGCCTAAGGATCACACTTTCTAATCATCTGATGAACTCTGATAAATGTGATCTTCTGTAACACACAACATTTTTCAGTTGTTGTTTTTCCTGCAACTGACTAACATGGCTACTCCTCTGGAACTTACATATAATTATACAGTTATATGAGTCAGTTGTTATTCCTTAATGCTCCTGTTGCTTTTGTATGCTATATACAAAATAAATAACAAAGAAAGGGATGAAGAAACAAAAGGCTGATTTTCACAGGTGTGTACACATGCATGGATACTTTTGCACAGTCATGCCTCCACTCTGGTCAGTGACCGAAATGATGCATTCATTCAATTATGCCTCACCCACTGCTGTAAGACTGTGCAAAACACCCAAGTCATGTAGAAAGCAGTAGGATAAGTCTTGAAAGGTCAGATAGGCCTAAAAGATTATGGAGATGGGAGAGGGCTGAGTATTGAAGTTTCACATATTGGCAAACTAGAAACTGCAATCACATCTGTCCAGTTTCTAAGCCTTTAGCAGGAATGACCAGATTGTTCTCCCTGCTTGTAAATCATCTGCAGTGAAGAATCACAGTTATATATGTTCTTTCCTGCTTTGCTTTTCTTTTCTTTTTTAATAGCATAGATAGAGAAAGGGAGGCTGGAAATGAGAAAATGGCACCCACTCTTTCTGGAATCTGGAATCTGGTGTCTAATGTTCATGTTTAATGGTGCTTCATATTAAGTCTTTATTATAGTCTTATTATGAGGATAGGAGCCTCTGCCATTGTCCATTGCAGTGGCATTTTACTTTTGCTTGTACTACTATTTTTGCCCCATAATAAACTGTGGCCCTTAATTCTGGAGTTGGGATGGTGATGGTCATCATCCTACTAAGGTTTGATAAAAAAAAGCACTGCCAAGGGGCCAACTACCAAAAGGCTGCAGCAGGCAATATAATAGCAGTGTAGCAGGAGGATGAGTCAGTGAACCTGGAATTTCTTTTTGGATAGAAGCCAAATCTAGAGTTACAGTCTCACTTAGATGTCTGGAGTGAACCAGACATCTTATGTTGGAGGAGATCCTACATGGTACTCCCAGCCTTTTGCCTCAGGGCATCTGAGTAGCATCTTGGTATCATCACCACCATCACAATTATGAGGATAAATGTAAAATAATAAATAAGTAGAAACAGAATTGTGAAAGGCGGAGGTCAATTACTGCTGTCCAAAGACATACCCTAGCACAAAGGTGAGGAACTTTGTGGCCCATCAAGTGTTGCACGGATGTTCCCATCAATCCTGGCCATCAGCCATGCTGCCCTGTGCTGATAGGAAATGGGAGCCCAACAGCATCCTTAGGGCTGCAGGTTCCTTACCCTTACTCTAGGGGTAATGGCTCTGAAGCCCACCCAACGGTAAGATCAGTTAAGAAAGAGAAGATTTATTAAATCAGTTTAGTAGATATACATAGAGAAATCTAGAGTAGATCTACAAACAGCATTGTTATATATTGTGACAGGCACAGGAGGGGGTTGGGGACTGATTTGCAATGGAGCCTTAACCTGTACCAGGTTGTAGCACCTTTATGGTTCTCTATAGCACCTTCTTCCCTAGCCTCAAAATCCTTCTTAAACAGGGCAGGAGATGATCTGCTGAGGAGCACTGCACTAAGTCATATTATTGATCCTGATACTACCAACCCTTGATTGGCAACAGCTCTCCAGAACATTAAGAGATATTTGGGTGGTCATTTTTATTTTGCCTGTTTCTGCTCAGTGGTCTCACTAATTGATACGCTACTGTAATGTTCTGAATCCGTACTGCAATGTCCAAAGGGAAAACATTTTCAGGCAGGAAACTTGATGGAGACACATATTCCAGCTGTACACACTGGTATCATAATTCCTGTAGCTTGATCCAACAAATTTCAACAGGTTGTTTTTTAAAATATACATTTCAGCCTTTCCAACAACTTTTTGAAAAGCAAATAGGAGCTTTTCAAAAAAGGCAATGCATTTCCAAAAACTGAGTAGTTGACCAAGAGGGAGGAAGTAATCCCTTCACATATACACTGCACATAAAATGAAGTAAACAGACCTCAGTGAACCAACATAATCCGCTTAAAAATGATATCCACAAGAACTGGAGTTTACTAATCTCTTATCCAGTAAAGTAGTTTCAGAGCTATACATGTCAAGCCTTTAAGAAAAATCACTAGCAGTGTCCATATACCTAAAACTCTCTCCTGCTATTTGAAGTTGATTTGCAATCCAGCTAGTTGCTTATATACACATTTCTTCACAACTCAGGACTGTTCAGTTTCTTAAAGATGAGTGTGAAATCTGGAGAAATGCTGAGTTGCAAAGATTTTAGGATTTAAGATTTTATTCAGCTTATTTTCCAACTCATTAAATTCTGGCCATAAGAGAACTAGAGAAGGCTATATAAACATATGAAAGATACAGAGTAGCCCTCTTCAGGCATTCAAAAAAAGGTAAGGAGCAGGTGCACAAAAGCCCCCAACTCCAACATCTCTCTGCATGCCAGCTCCCATAACATGTTTACACACTGATAATCCTTCATGGATTGAGAATACCATGGTTAGAATCTGCCGCATCCTGTATAATCAACTATTCTCTTCCAAGCTAGCCTAATCGTGTTCAGCTAAACATGGTTAGCATCTCCTTATGACCTTTGTACTCTTCAAGAGAGCCAGTGTGGTGTAGTGGTTACGAGCGGTGGACTCATAATCTGGTGAACCGGGTTTGATTCCCTGCTCCTCCACATGCAGCTGCTGGGTGACCTTGGGCTAGTCACACTTCTTTGAAGTCTCTCAGCCCCCTCACCTCACAGAGTGTTTGTTGTGGGGGAGGAAGGGAAAAGGAGATTGTTAGCCGCTTTGAGACTCCTTCGGGTAGTGATAAAGCAGGATATCAAATCCAAACTCTTCTCTTCTTGTCTTCTCTTCAAGGTATGAAAATAAGGAGAGGCATAGCTAATGCACATGTCCCAAGGCAGCTTCATAGTTTGCAATCTTTTGAATGCCTAAAGTGGACTACTGAGTCAGAGTAATGGTCATTTCATTCAGTATTGGGCAGCACAACCTTAGCTTGATGCTACTTGATTAAGCCACCTTCAGACAGCCATTTTCGCCCCAAGGGATTCCATTCACTCCATGGCTCCCGAGACGTCTTCCTGCTTCGCCAGTCAACCAAATATATAAAAGACAAATTTAGCCAGAATCCTGGGAGTGACAGTGAGAGCAAGCAGCTTTAAAAGCCTGACTCAATATACTACATGCCACCCTCTGTCTCATTAAATCCACTTCTGACGGATGGTATAACTTTCCCCTTTTTTCTATGGCTGAAAGCATTTCTGTAGATTGCAGAGGACTGCATTGTGTGGATTTCTTCAAAGAGCCTTCTCTTGCCTTGAAAGTTCAACAAATTACCTGTACTGCAAGCACAAAGTAGTTCCACAGAACATCTGTTATAAATAACACTATTATAAAATGCTTCTGCCTGAAGGCTTAATCGAGGTCCATGAATATTCAAGAAGAAAACTTACAAACTCTAGAGAGGAGGAGGAGGAAGAGGATGTGACAAGGTACATTACCAAGGCATTCTATATAGGTGGAGAGTTTGCAAGGGAGAACCCTTGATATAGCAGGATATTATTTTGCTTCGGATGATTTTGCTCAGGGGGGTTGAGGCCAGAGGATTAATGGTTCTTAAATATAAAGTTATACCAGCATTTATCAGATTATATTATTCTTGACTTTAAGCCCTTTCCTTGATGCTTTGGAGATAAAGTGATGCTATTCTATATGAAAGAAATGGCTCTTATCATGGCTCAAATGAAATATGATATTTATCAGATCAAGCTTTGTGTAGTAACTCATCCCTTGAAGCACAAACTTGAGATTATACTCTCTTTCTGGATAAATATATTAGCTTAAAAGGATGAAAATCAATGCCAGAGTTTTTCAGCTTCATTACAGTAAACTGACCAAAGTGCTTAACATTTAAAATGGTGCTAGGGTTGAATCTTGCCTTGATGTTAAATGCTCTGCATTGGAACTCCTTATGCTCCTAAGGGGAATATTGTCGTTATATGAATAACAGTAATGGAAAGGATATTTGCACATGCACCGTGGAATTATTTTTTTTCATTGTATTTTCAAGTATAAACACCACCGCCTAAGATCAATAATGTTGTTATTTTAAAAGTATCATTGATGTACACACACAACACAATAACAAACATCATAAGCAAATAAGATTATTGCCCCAAAGATCTTAACATTATAAATTTCAGTAGATAACCAGACAACAGAGAGAGGGGGGGGGGGAAGACAGAAAGAAGGAAAAGTAACAGGAGAATGATATCCACAAACGAAGTTATATGTCCTTAGACTTAGTTCAAAAACTATTTTATTCTTAATAAACATTACAAACAACTAAGGTAAAGGTAAAGGTAATCATTTGAAAAAATAGATGTAACTAAGGCTCTAACTAAATTTCAGCTTTTTGTAAGTGTGTATTTTACTCTTCACAAATTCTCATTTTAAGCCCAAACAGAAATGACAGTCCAAGTTAAAATACTGTTAATATTCAGTGTGTGGCACATTGTGCACTTTAAAAACACCAGCTGCTGTAGCTGTACAGTGGTATCTTGGTTTAAGAACAGTCCTGTTTAAGAACGATTCAGTTTATGAGCTCTGCAAAACCGGAAATAGTGTTCCGGTTTGTGAACCTTACCTCTGTCTAAGAATGGAATCTGAACGGTGGAAGGCCACCGGCAGCGGGAGGCCTCATTAGGGAAAGCATACCTCGGTTTAAGAACGGTTTCGATTTAAGAATGGACTTCCAGAATGGATTAAGTTCGTAAACCGAGGTACCACTGTAGTTCATCATCCTGAGAACCCTCTGAGCTGGGCTGCAGTTTTAACATTTCACAGGTGTAGAGCTGAGAAACGGTTACCTGCTCCAGCCCACCCTACAAGGGAAACCTCTGAAATCCCACCCTCCATTTTCAAGTCAATCCACTGATGCGACAGAGTGCAATTTTGCTATTACAAAACTATATAACTGTTTAGCTGTTTTAACATATTATATGCATCACCTTGAGAAAAAAACATGGAAAGTGGTATAATGATGATGATGATGATGATGATGATGTAGTATTAGTAGAGTTCTAAAATTAAAAAATCAACCGCAGAGGCAGATGACATGGTTTCCCCAAATATTTTGGACAGTAACTCCCAATAAGCTCAGTCAATATTGATGATGGGAGCTGTAATCTACAACATCCAGAAAGTACCAAGTTGGCTACCCTTAATATATACAGTAATAAAATACAGTAGGCTCCAACCAAGCCATATAAAGGGACTGCAATAAAATTTGGTTTTAGTAGAGAACGCTGTAGTTCCACAAATGACCAGAGAGTGGCAGAATGACAACAAAAACAAGCAGAAGCTGGTCAAGCATTCCCTTCTGCAACTAGGCTCTCAGTCCTATTCTGTTTTTAGTTGCAAAATGGAAACAATAAGAGGACATGAGATACTGCAAGTTAAACTAATTAAGATTAGATAGTATATGAGGATATTCCAGTGAAGTGAAAAGGAGAAAAACTAGAGTTGGCATTTCTAAATACAATATTTGATCTGATTTGCTTATCTTATTTAGTCCACACAGCTAATGCTGATTGTCTTATCTACCTAGAGGAAAAGATAACTTTAATGCAAATAATATTCCAGATAAGAATTTTTCGGTTTTATTTGTTTCACTCATTAGCCACATTTTAATACCTGTATATGAACCTACAGTGTCTAAAAGGTAAAGAGCAAGGTGATATGCAGCTTAGATAAGAGTGCACCCATTGCCTAAATATCAATAAAGCACCTGAATCCGTAAACCATTTTTCTCTTTCACTTTCTGGCAGACTTTATCTAAAAGCAAACGGTGGTAGTCCTTCTCTACTCTGAGAAGTTAAAGGTAAAGGTAAAGGGACCCCTGACCATTAGGTCCAGTCGCGGACGACTCTAGGGTTGCGCGCGCATCTTGCTTTATTGGCTGAGGGAGCTGGCATTTGTCTGCAGACAGCTTCCTGGTCATGTGGCCAGCATGACTAAGCCGCTTCTGGTGAATCAGAGCAGCGCATGGAAACACCTTCTCAGGGTAGTTGACAGATATAACACATTAATTTCAAGGGGCTACTCAGAGTGAAACTAGTGTTGACCACAAACCAAATAATCAGTTTTTGTAAACCAAACCTCATGTTCCTTGAGCAATTTAGTGAGGAAGGAATTTGAAATTAATATTTTATTAGGGACGCGGGTGGTGCTGTGGTCTAAACCA
The DNA here is from genome assembly GCF_965113315.1 of Podarcis vaucheri. Classification (NCBI taxonomy): domain Eukaryota; kingdom Metazoa; phylum Chordata; class Lepidosauria; order Squamata; family Lacertidae; genus Podarcis; species Podarcis vaucheri. Next base: position 40,348,442 of record NC_138767.1, read on the forward strand.
CAGAGCCTAGGGCTTGCCAATCAGAAGGACAGCAGTTCGAATCCCTGTGACAGGGTGAGCTCCCGTTGCTCAGTCCCAGCTCCTGCCAACTTAGCAGTTTGAGAGCATGTCAGAGTGCAAGTAGATAAATAGGTACCACTCCTGCGGGAAGGTAAATGGTGTTTCCATGTGCTGCTCTGGTTTCGCCAGGAGCGGCTTAGTCATGCTGGCCACATGACCTGGAAGCTGTATGCCAGCTCTCTCGGCCAATAAAACGAGATGAGCGCCGCAACCCCAGAGTCGTTCGCGACTGGACCGAATGGTCAGGGGTCCCTTTACCTTTACTATTTTATGTTACAGATCAGCAAAATAACATTGTGGCAAATCCTGTCTTCCCATCTTTGCACATGCAATGCCACAGAGCGCAAGGAGTACGACATTTTTCTCTCTCTGAAACTGTTTGTGTATTAAACTGAAATCCAAGCCAGATTAAAGCATTTCCTGGAGTGTACCCATTCAAACAAAAACTAGGGGGCAAGCTTTGTGGGGACCAAGAAAAACTATGTTTATTTATCTATCATGCTGTTTTTGAATTCCTGCTTAGGAACAGAATTCCTCTATCTATGAATGCAGTTTATCGAAGGAAAAATGCTCCATAACTTGAGTAAATAATATATACTAGGTACTCTAATTTAGCCATGCTGGGTTGAATCTGTTCTAACAAACATACTTTCAGTAATTTTCTCTGGCAAAATATGTTAGCTTGAACCAATAATTTTAAATAATTTACTGATGACTCCTACTGCAATTCTGTGATGCCAGAAGTTTCTTTGTGACTCTGCCCATGGTCCCCAAAACATGTCCTTTTTTAAAAAAAGAAAAAATTAAAAATCAGCCACACCTACTTTTACACTTCAGCCATGCCCCATTTGATATGCAGCCCCCAGTGGGCTGACCATGGGTCAATATGGCCTGAAAAAGGCAAGCCACCTCCATTCATGAGCCTCAGAACTCCCCGTATTTGATCACTGAAATAATTTCCTCATTTCTCAGCACTGGAAAATAGTGCTCCAAAGGATTGGTATGATTCTGTTTGTTCAATTATATGGGAATTTAAGCACCAGGTGTGGAGAGCTCTTTTATTCCCTAAGGTATCCACTTTCGTTTTATTGTAATTAACGTTCAGCAGATTCTCCTTGCAAAAAGAACTTTAGGCTACTTCTAAGCAGTAGATGGAGGCCTGCTTGGTGAAGGAAAAGGGTTGCATGTTGTTTGCATAAAGCAGTGAAGAGAGCTTTCTTTTCCCTTTGACAGATGGAATGAATTTCTCATACCTGGTCTTTGAGGCATAATTGTTTATAAAGAAGTTACATGGGAATGGATGAAGTACACATCCATGTTTCCATATTACTATATACCGGTTAGGGATACAGTGTTGTGTATAAGCAATACTGGAAGGTGCAGATCTAACCTTCAAGCTATTACTATTGTAAAGAGTTCACACTAACAAAAAAAATATGTGATGATCTAGAAAGGTTATTTGAATGGTATTGAAAGCACCACAAAAGTAATGAACTAGGAAGCTGTTCACACATACACATATTTATGCAAAAAATAGGCAAACAACATAATTATTAATTGTGACGTAGCTGGATCTGAAACTATCCTCCTCCTTGGTAAAAAATATATATTGGAAGACCATTTCTCAAGATGCAAAACTAGATAGTTTTCATAGTTGGCCTCCATGTTACGTACAAATGTCTATAATTTGAGGAGTGGACGCTGTGCTCCTACTTGTAGATGATAACTATTATGCGGCAGACAACAGAATTGGGTGATAAAATCAAAATCGTTCCTCATAATCATAGCCCATCCTTTAAGCTGTTCTTAAATAGCTCACGCCTGCCATCATTTTCCAAAGACTTGCTATTAGAAAATTGGGTGATCAATGCCACAGGTTATGGGGCTATGGTAAAAAGGTAAAGGCAAAGGACCCCTGGGCGGTTAAGTCCAGTCAAAGGTGACTATGGGGTTGCGGTGCTCATCTTGCTTTCAGGCCGAGGGAGCCAGCATTTGTCCAGTTTTCCGGGTCATGTGGCCAGCATGACTAAACCGCTACTGGCGCATGGAGGTGACGAGTGCCAGAGTGCACGGAAACGCCATTTACCTTCCCGCTATAGTGGTACCTATTTATCTACTTGCACTGGCATTTTTTCAAACTGCTAGGTTGGCAGGACCTGGGACAGAGCAACGGGAGCTCACCCTCTCACAGGGATTTGAACTGCTGACCTTCCAATCAGCAAGCCCAAGAGGCCCAGTGGTTTAGACCACAGCACCACCCGTGTCCCTACACTGGGACTATGACAGCAGGCCAGAGGTCATAGACATAAGATTGCTATTAAACCCCTGAGAGACCTAACTTGGAGAACACAAAGATGGTGAAGAAATGCTGTTTCCAAACACAATCCCATTGGGCTATATCCAGTTGTGTTAGTCCTTGAGCATAGTAGGTTCCTACTTTCACAAGTGGATGCTTCCTTCTCGTATCCCTTCAAATCTGTTTCAAATGGTTAAGGGATTCTCTGGAGCAGATTTGAGTGGGAGGAGAAGAACAGTCCGTTTGTACAACATAGGGTCACCCATTACTTAGTACCGTTAGTCCTTTCTTTACAATCTCTACTAATTTACAAAAGTTGGCAAACTTCTTAGTCTGAATTGCAATTTCTAAGCAGAACCAAATATGTCTCTGGTCAGTGAACTTTTTGGCTTTCAAGACAGATTTATAGCCCCCCTTTTCCCCCAACTACAACAGATTTAATTAATGATGAATCTTTTGAAAATTCTCCTTGCAGGGTTGACCTTTCCTTAGCAGCCTTACATCTCGATTGAACCATAATACTCTATTAGCTCTTGCTGTAGTAGAAATACTAAGTACCATGAGAATAGAGTTTATGATGTCATCTATCTGTTGGCAAAAATATTTAATACTGGACGTAAGATCCTTCAGGGATCCATAAAAATGCAGAAAAGTGGTTTAAGCAGAGTGTGGTTTTATTTGAACAGCTTTAGTAACCATTTTGGTATCAACAAGTACTTAGAGGGGTGGGGAACTTAATAGCCTCTGTTCCTTGGCTCTTCTTTTCTTCCTTGGTGCCACACCCCCACTCTTCCTGGTAGCTCCTGGCTGAAATAAAATGACAGTAAATGGTCACTTGTCCTGAGACCTGTTTCAAGGAAAACAGCTGGATTTCCCTGGTGCAGAAGCATCTTAATGAAGTAATTACTTCATTAATTAGAAATACTAAACAGAAATTTTCAACTCACTTGATATCTGATTTTCACCATGCCATTTGCAGCAATGTATTATTAATGTGCTTGTACTACTGTTGTTAACAGAGTAACTCTAATGCAAGTTAAAATGGTATTATACAAGCACATATATTGCATGCCAAATATAAATAAAAATTGGTCTTATGATGTTACGATAGTAAAAAACAGAAAAGTTGTCTTGCAAACTCAGTTTGGCTGCCGTTGTTTGCTACTGTGCAATTGCATAATTGAAATCAGATGATGCAGTTACTTGCCGTAAACAAACGGCATGTCTCCAATTGATTTTGTCCTGTACAAAATGTTATCATGTGACTGCACCAAAATTAAAACAACTTGTAAAATGGAATATCCAGTGGTGGGAAACAAGACCGATCCTGTTTTGTTTAAATATCAATGGTAATGATCTCTATAGCATGTCTACATTAATGACATTACATACAATGATCCAGAATGCAAGTCAGCTAATGCGCTCAACGTTAAACCACATTTCTGTTGACCTTGAGTTTTCATCTCTTTGACCTTATGTAAAATTACCCTAGCAGTGGCTTATGTGTTGCTCTAATTGTTCCTTTACTTTAACATTGGCTCCAGTTACAGATGGGTAGCCGTGTTGGTCTGCCATAGTCAAAATAAAAAAATTCCTTCCTGTAGCACCTTAAAGACCAACTAAGTTAGTTCTTGGTATAAGCTTTCGTGTGCATGCACACTTCTTCAGATACACAGAGGAGTCTCGTTGCGGCATTCTGCACCTGCTGGAGTTTCTGGGTCAGTCTCAAGGGCAGCCCCACGTAGAGCGAGTTACAATAATCCAGTCTGGAGGTGACCGTCGCGTGGATCACAGTGGCTAGGTCAGGGCGAGAGAGGTAAGGGGCCAACTGCTTAGCTTGGCGGAGATGAAAAAATGCCGCCTTTGTTATAGCTGCAATCTGCGCCTCCATGGAGAGGGAGGTATCGAAGATTACACCCAAACTCTTAACGGACGGTGCTGGCACTAATTGCACCCCCGCAAGAGATGGGAGTTGCCCCCTCAATCCCATATCGCCCCGTCCCAGCCAGAGGACCTCTGTCTTCGAAGGATTTAACTTCAACCGGCTCCCACGTAACCATCCAGCCACAGCTTCCAAGCATCTGATCAGTGTGTCTGGGGCCGAGTCAGGATGGCCATCCATCAACAGATAGAGTTGGGTGTCATCAGCATACTGATGGCAGCCCAGCCCAAAACTCCGGACAAGCTGGGCGAGGGGGCGCATAAAGATGTTAAAAAGCATCGGGGAGAGAATTGCACCCTGAGGCACTCCACATACCAAGGAGTGGCGGGATGACAGTTCCCCCCCAAGCGCCACCCTCTGTCCGCGACCAGAGAGAAACGAGTGCAGCCATTGAAGGACTGTGCCCTGGATCCCCACGTCGGCGAGGCGGTGGTCCAGAAGTTCGTGATCGACCATGTCGAAAGCTGCTGACAGATCTAGAAGAATCAGCAGCCCCGACCCGCCTCGATTCAGCTGTCTACGAAGATCATCTGTTAGGGCGACCAGAGCCGTCTCGGTCCCATGACCAGCGTGGAAGCCGGACTGGAATGGATCCAGAGCCGATGTTTCATCCAGAAACCTACCAAGCTGTTCAGCAACCGCTCTCTCAATCACCTTACCCAGGAATGGAAGATTCAAAACTGGGCGGTAATTGGATAGATCTAAGGGATCTAATGATGTTTTCTTTAAGAGCGGACGCACCACTGCCTCCTTCAGTTCCCCTGGGAATGTCCCGGTGCCAAGGGACAAATTGATGATATCCCCCAGGGGGGCCCGCACCTCGTCTGGACATGCTCTAATCAGCCAAGACGGGCATGGGTCGAGAGGACAAGTGGTGGGCTTTCCAGCTCGGAGGAGTCTGTCCACATCGGCTGGGGATATCCGGTCAAAGTGGTCCAGTACTGGACCAGAGGACAGTCGAGGGGCCTCCAGTTCCTTTATTGTATCCAAATTGGCAGGGAGGTCATGGCGGAGCGACAGGACCTTCTCCGCAAAAAAGCTCGCAAATGCCTCACAGCTGTGTGTCGAATTGTTATTTAAATTTGGCTGTCCTTCGAGGGACGTTAAAGACCGAATTATACTAAATAATTGTGCCGGGCGAGAGCTAGCGGATGCAATGGAGGCCGAGAAGTAGGACTTCTTAGCGGCCTTCACTGCCATCTCGTAGGTTTTCATAAAAACCCTATAAGATGTTCTTGAGGCTCCGTCACGGGCACCCCGCCATACTCGCTCTAGCCGTCTGAGGTCCCGCTTCATTTTCCGGAGCTCCTCAGTAAACCAGGGAGCCCAGTTTCTGCGGGGTCGCAGAGGGCGCTTAGGTGCGATCTCATCGATGGCTGCCAGGAGCTGGGTATTCCAGCCCTCAACAAGCTCAGTCAATGAGTCGCCAGGGGGAGAAAGGTCCCGCAAGGCTTGACGGAATCTATCAGGGTCCATCAGCCTCCGCGGGCGAGCCCAAATCGGCTCACCACCTAAGCAGGGTGGGGGTGGAATGTCAATCCTGGCTTTCATAGCATAGTGATCAGACCATGGCACCTTCATCGAAGGAAACATGATCACATCTATACCGACGCCAAAGATCAGATCCAGCGTGTGGCCTGCTTGATGTGTGGGGCCCGAAACAAACTGGGAGAGCCCTAGTGTCGCCATGGAAGACACCAGGTCCAGAGCCTGTGAGGAGGGAGTGGCATCGGCATGGATGTTGAAGTCCCCCAATACCAATAGGTTAGGGAACTCCAAGGCCCAGCCGGCCACCGCCTCCAGCAGGCCTGACAGGGTGGCTGCTGGTGCGCTAGGTGGCCGGTACACCAGCCAGACAGCCAAGCTCACCTCGGAGCCCCACACTAGGCCAACACATTCAATGCCGGGGATCGATGGCGGTGGTAGAGCCCTGAAAGAACAATCTTCTCGGATTAATAATGCCACCCCTCCCCCCCGGCCCACAGTCCGTGACTGGTGGAGGACGGAAAAACCCGGGGGCGCCATCTCTCGCAAGGTAACAGTATCCCCTTCGCGCACCCAGGTCTCCGTCACACAAGCCAGGTCGACCCCCTGCGAGATGATGAAATCTCGCAGGGTGGCGGTTTTGTTGCCTATAGACCTGGCATTGCACAACACCAGTGACGGAGGTGAGTAATCCTTTCTCACCCTACCCTCGTCTCTCGGGATGGGGCGCAGATTGGAAGGGGTACGAGCATATCCGTATCTCGATCCCCTTCGCCTATGCCATCTGCCCCCACCGCCATACCTCCCTCGCCCCTCCACAGTAGGAATCCCAAGCCTCATACTCGCCTCCATTTACAGAATATAAAAGCAAACAAAAAAAATACACCAAACAAAACCAATCCCCACCCCACTCAACAAACCATCCCACCCCAGTCCGAAATAAAACAAAACAAAATAAAAATACATGAATAAAAAACCACCGTTTTTGGTGGTACAACAAAGTAAAAAGTAAAAACACTTTTAAAACACTTTAAAATATATAACACGCTTAAACATTTGCTGCCACAGCAGCAGTGTCCTTAGAGTTGTGGCGGTGGTGAGTATGGGGGCCGCCCCCAGGCCCAAGGTGGAGAATGGGCTTGCAGGGGGAGCGGTCCTCCCCAAGACTCACCGGCAAAGCGGCAGCAGCGATGTCCCGAGGCCTCCTTGGAGCCTTATATGCTGAGGTGGAGTAGCCCTTAGCACCATCATGATCATATTTAACTGTTTCTTCCGGACACCCTAACAGTTTTTATTGTTAATATTAACTAAATTTACATTCTGGGGTTCCTCCAAGGAACTCAAAGCAGCGTACATGGTTCTTTGCTGGCACTCTGTTCTATTGACATACCGTTAATAATAAATACGTCAAATAAATATCAATACAGAAAAAGTCATATGTCATTTCTGAGCTGTAATTAGTGCAAACAAGTGATTTGTTGGTGAAAACAACAGAAGATCACTGTTACAATATTTGTCTACATTTTTTTCTGCTTGTCTTTGAGGATGGCAAAAGTTCCCATTAAAGTTTCATTGATTAAAGTACAGCGTAGTTTACAATTCACAAATCAATAGAAAACACAAATCAATAAAAAAAATCAAATACTGAAATACAATTAAACCCTCATATCAATATAGCAGCAGACAAAATCCATACAGATGATAAGGGCCTCACCTGCAGATCTCAAGGTGTGGCCCAACTCCTTTATAAGGTAGTATCAATACCTTAAACAAGGGGCAGTTGTGTATAGGTAGCCAGGGCAGATTCTGAACAATTGGTGTTCTATTGGTCCAGTTTCTTGTGCTGCTCAGTACTCTGACAGATGCATTTTGCACGAGTTCTTATATGTTAGTTGCAAATAAAGTACATATTTAAGCCAAATGAAGCTTCTATAGTTGAGAATACTGAACTTCATAATCTTTGTAAGTAATGTTGTTGTTTAGTCGTGTCCGACTCTTCGTGACCCCCTGGACCAGAGCACGCCAGGCACTCCTGTCTCCCACTGCCTCCCACAGTCTGGTCAGACTCATGCTGGTGGCCTCGAGACACCATCCAACCATCTTGTCCTCTGTCGTCCCCTTCTCCTTGTGCCCTCCATCTTTCCCAACATCAGGGTATTTTCCAGGGAGTCTTCTCTTCTCATGAGGTGGCCAAAGTATTGGAGTCTCAGCTTCAAGATCAGTCTCAGCTTCAGTACTGGAGTCTTAGCACTCAGGGCTGATCTCCCTAAGAATGGATAGGTTTGATCTTCTTGCAGTTTGTAAGTAATACCCCCCCCCAAAAAAAAAGCAACCAAGGAAAAGCAATTTTCATTATACTTTACACCACTTGTTTGTAGCTCTTGAACCAGCAATACTTCCCAAGTTCAGTGATGAGTCTTGTGATATACTGAATATGAGATAATTTGTTAAAGCACCAGCTATCATGGATTTCAGTTCACTTCAGCAGATTCATTAAATTTTATCCAGAGATCAAATATATACATACATGGCCTTGTGGGTTATAGCCTGAACAGTTAGATCAAAGGGATTTTTAAAATAAAAAAATACAGATTGTAATAATTATATTAAAGCTAAAATGTATGTAAAATAATTACCATCAGCAAAGAAGTGATGATAAGCAAGCATCCTGGCATTTGTCAGCTAATTAACACCTATAGTTAGCTAAAAACTCATTATCTTGATTAGGCGGGAAATGAGCTAAGTCCTACTACATTCAATTGGGCTTACTCCTGCGTAAATATGTACAGAATTGAGCTATGAATAGCAGCGCATAACAGACTTCTGTGGCAGTTAATGTTTGCTCATGTCTGTAGTTCATGACTACAATCATGTATACAAAGCTGATCTGTAAGGGATAAATTCTCAGCAATAAGCCTTTTGTAACTGCAAGAGATGCTTGCTTTTATTTTAATAGTTCACATCTGCCAGAGCTAGTGAGTAAAATATTCAGGTCCATCAACATGAACTCAAGCTGATTATTTGTGGTGGTGTTGGGGAAAGCCTCAAGGACAACAAACCTGGCTCATTTTAGAAACAAGTGTTAAATTTTAAGACTTTATAAGTAATGCCCAGTCCTAGTGCCTCTGTTAATTAAAACCTCTACATTCCCAATATACTTTCCTCTGTACTTAGTCACTTATATTTATTATAATTTGTTTCTTCCTCTCATATCCTAATGAAATGCCATATTTCTAAAATGGAGAAGTGGATTACATAAATAGGCTGTTTTTAGAATTAATGAAACCTCCTCAGTGTGTTAATTAATCCCAAGTTTTAACGAGGGATGTATTCAGAATGATTAACCTGCCAAGGTATTGAAATTGTTCTCTCCAACCCCAATCCAATCAAGTAAGGTGGGTAATAATAGGCGACAGGCAAGTCTCAGGAGTGGCACCTAGTCCTCAGAATTCCCTTCCCCCAAGGTAACTCGGGTACCAGTTTTCAGTGCCAGATGAAGACCTTTTTATTTGCCCAGGTATTTTATGCCTCTGTTTTAAAACTGGTCTTATTTTCTCTGGTGCACTTTTATATCTCTGCCTTTGTACCTGATTTGAGTATATTTTTAGGTGCATGTTTGAATTTCAAAGTAAATTGTATAGTTTTTGTTTGTGATTTGGTTTTTTGCTGCATAAATTCTCCAAATACATTAATATAGCACAAACCAGCTCACCTTACATTAGTATTTTACAGCAGAGGGGTGTGTGTGTGTATGTGTGTGTGAGAGAGAGAGAGAGAGAGAATTAATAAATCTCATTAATTTCAATGGTGCTTACTTTCAAGTCAGTATGATTATGTACTCTGACCATGCTGCGAGATCCTGCAAAACAGAGCATGCTGCATCAGTGAGGATCGCTTCCTAGCTAAAAATCAGTGTAACAAAAATCCAAAGTAAGTGTGCATAGAACAGGGCTGCAAGCCTCTTGATGGCACTTAATCATGCACACTATCTCAGCAATGTGTCCACCACATCTTATATTGCTTCACGCTACAAATATGTTACGTTATATATAAAATGCTAAATACAAATTGCACTAATTATCTAGAAATCTGCCTAAATGTTACAGAAGTATGCTAAATTTAGAAGACTACTGTAGTAAAAATACTGCATTTTCATTTCCCACCCCATGTGGACGTTATTTTAGGATACTTCCTGTAGCCATAGACATGGGAATTGGGTGTCAAAAGATTTACTGGAGAGAGAGAGAGAGAATAGTTTTACACATTTTCTTGGAAAAGTAAAAAGAACTGAGAAAAACAAAAACAAAATTTAGATAAACACAAGCTGTCTGCTATCCAGTCTGTAAACCACAAGCAGCCATTTTTGGGTGGCTGTTCATATTACAGAATTTTAACAGTGAGATTTGCCAGCGCTCTAGTTTATTGAACAAGTATGCACAAATTCTAAGTATGGAAACTTGGATAATCCAAAGGTGGCATGAATGAAGTAGGTATGGCAAAGTGAAATGAGGACAGGGCTCTTGTACCTTCAATAGCTGTGTAGAAAAGGAATTTCAACAGGTGTGGCTTTGCCATGCAAGCTATACCTGTTGGAAACCTCTCTTTATCTGGCTAGTCAAATAAGGTTGTATTTATTTTATGTACTTATTCATGATGTTATACTGCAACAGTTGTCCCAAAGCGGTTTCCCAAGCAATAAAATATCTGTACTACAATCGGTGGTTTTCTTCGAGAAAAACGGTACTGCCGGTACTGACCATGAAATCATTACAGTAAGTGTCACATTTTTAATTTTTTTTGTAGATAATGATTTATTAGTTTTCGATTACATTCCAATAATAGCCTCATTATAACAATGCCAATCTATAATACAGTTATTACTACCAATCATTCAAGTACCAAATTATATCATTTAATTAAAGTGCCTCCCCCACGTGCTAAATTTGCTGGCTTTCTGATTTTATTTCTGCGTTCCAAAATCTTAGTAGTTTCAATTACATTCCAGTCATAACAATAATTCCCTATACAGCAGCTGCAATGTTAATAACTTCTATTTGTGTTGATACATTAAATGATTTATAAAACCTTTTGCAAAAGAGCTCTCCCCCTTTTTACACACACAGTTCCATTTGATGTTATAATCCATATTGTTAATCCAATTTCTTCCATCCTCACTTGTACAAGTATAATTTGAACTAACTTTCAACTCTCATAAATGTAGAGAGGAAAACTTTAAATAAACAAACCGTAGGCTCCCCCCCCCCATCTTTTGCACCATATGAAGTCTTATCTCAAATACAAACCTTAAGTCCTTGCCGTTGGTTTGTTCCAGTTTGTGATCTCATCTCTTCTCGCACGCACCTGTACTTTAGTCCAATTAAGCTCTAATCAACAGGAAAACCTCTGCTTCTTAATGGCGGCGTAGGAGGGCTTTCGCCAGGCAAAGTGCTTTTGCACTCAGCACCTCCCTGGCCCCTGCATTCCATGCTGGAGTGAGAGCCAGGTAACGAGATGGCCTGCGAGTGAAGCAGCCCTGGGGGGAATTTGCAAGAATGATTTACCTCCATCATCCTTGTTTTTGCATCTCCTACGCTCTCCCACTGTCGTGGGGGCTGCTTCCATGAAGGCAGACTGGAACCAGAAGCCAGTAAGTGCCACACTTTTAACCAGTACTTTTCTTCTAGAAAAAAGGCACTGGTGTACCCTTCAGTACCCCCAGAAAAAAAGCACTGCTTGAGAGGAAGAGGATGATGTCTTCATTTGGTGATGACAGAGCATCACTGATGTGCTCATCCATGCTTCCAGGAGGAAGTTGGGGTCTCATAATGAATGAGAAGGTTGTATTTGGCATCCCCACACACCGAGCAACACTGTCCCCTCTACTTTAGGAAGAAGCACTTAAGGGTTTATATGTTCCAATAAGATATAGGCAATCGGTGCAAATTCAACACAAGTAGTGTGAGGCCTCATAGCACCCAAAACCCAGCAAATTCTTGAGTGGCAGCATTCTGCACTAGTTTCTCGTTCATCTTCAACAGTAGCCCTATGTAGAGCTTACCACAATAGTCAAGGTGGGATATCACCAGAGCATGCAGGATTGTGATCAGGCTATCTTGGTCCAGAACTACCATAGATGATGAACCAGCTAGAGTTCAAAGCAGGCACTCAATATCATGAATAGCACTTGTGCCTCCAGTGATAATGATGGACCTACGAGCACATTCAGACCACTTACCTGCTTATTCAGGGTCAGTGTGACGCCATTCAGAATAAGGCTGAGCACCCAATTGATGTACATAAGAACCATATATATGTGAAGTTGAATGCAGTCAGTGGGAGTTTTTAAGACTAAAAAAAGGTTTTGGTGTGTGTGTGAGCAGGCTCTAAAGGTAAAGGTACCCCTGACCGTTAGGTCTAGTTGCAGACGACTCTGGGGTTGCGTGCTAATCTCACTCTATAGGCCAAGGGAGCTGATGTTTGTCCGCAGACAGTTTCAGGGTCATGTGGCCAGAGCAGCACACGGAAATACAGTTTACCTTCACGCCAGAGCAGTACCTATTTATCTACTTGCCCTTTTGATGTGCTTTTGAACTGCTAGGTTGGCAGGAGCTAGGACTAAACAACGGGAGCTCACAGGCTCTACTGTGCCCTTAAAACAACCATCAGGCAGAAAGCCAATTACATAGCACATTATTAAGCACATAGCCAAAGCACATCAAATAATGCCAGCTTGGTTGAGAGCTGTGAAGGCATAGAATAAATAATTATTGACAGATTTAAATACTTTGCTTAGAGAAAACAAGTACAAAAATATGGGATCTCCACTCCCTAGTGTGCCCTTGCTAGTTATAAATTGGCAAAATATGTAGCACTTTACTTTTTATTCTCATGCCATGTTCTTTACTCTTTTCATTCAACACCCCCAAAAGCAGTGAGAGTTAATATTATCATGGTCAGTCATGGTCATATAAGATGCTAGTTGCGCCCACTGCTGGAATCAGCAATTTGATTGTGTATTGTTGGAATCTCAAGATTTTGAAAACAACCCAGAGCCATTTTAATATAAGAAAGAAAATATACACAAAGCACATGGAATCTGGTGACTGGCACAGATTCAGGTACATTGTGTAACTGATTCCTCAGAGGCCAGCTTCTTTTTCTTTCTTTCTTTTACAATTGCTATTTAGTTTTATTCTCAATTGTGGATCAAGAGCCTGTAACTTAACCAAAGTTCCTCCTATTTCAGTTCAATTGATGATCACTTTAGGGGCAAACAATACATTATACACAGATATGTGTAACAAAATCCCTCAGTTCTATTTTCTTCCAAAATGAGACACACACTTGAAAAGTTGCAAGCTGAAACACAGAAACAGTGTGTCTTGTTGGTTCTTAGTCCTTTTCCTCACAGCCAAAAATTACCCCCTCTAGCACTTTTTCACACAACAAAAGATACCAATATCTATGTTGTACAGTGGTACCTCAGGTTAAGTATTTAATTCATTCCAGAGGTCTGTTCTTAACCTGAAACTGTTCTTAACCTGAAGCACCACTTTAGCTAATGGGGCCTCCTGCTGCTGCCGCACCGCCGGAGCCCAATTTCTGTTCTTATCCTGAAGCAATGTTCTTAACCTGAAGCACTATTTCTGGGTTAGTGGAGTGTGTAACCTGAAGCGTATGTAACCTGAGGTACCACTGTATGTCGCTAGCAGTGAGGGGCATGAGCTTTAAAGAAACAGTGCACAACTGCAGTATATTTGAGAAACAAGAAGCACCTTTGATAGAACCTGAGTTAACTGGAATAAATGAATAATTCTTAGGCTACAAACTACTAAACACACTTACCTAGGACTAAGTCCTAGCAAACTTAACAGGGATTACTTCTGAATAGACGTATATAGGAAGACGCTGTTACTCAAAATAACAAAAAATGCATAAATAACTCTTTATGTCACAGATGATCTCAGGTCTGAGTCATACAATTGTGAATATTTTCTTAGTGTAGTGTACACCCATCTTAAAATAGGGCTGTAATCCAAACGGGGGAAAATCTGGCCAAGGACAACAGAACAGACATAAAAAGTGAAATGTTTAGGTGGATCATAGTTTGCCATGTCGTGGGAAATCTTTCTTAAATGAGTTGATCCAGGATATGTGAGCTGACATCTTGACAGCTATTTGTGCATTCATAAAAGACTGTTTATGACCTTGGAATTCCTCAAAAGTAAATTGTAGTGCCTCCTGCATAATACTAATAATAATATTATTAATAATAATGAAAATGTATATTCAAAGCATAGGTTTGCTGGATGAAAATATTAAAAATAATGGAAAATATGTATATCTTACTGTTGTCTTAATAGTTTTAGAGAAAGAACTTTATTATTTATTATAATTTACAGAATGCCCAATATGCGCTAGATACTACACAGAAATAATAATAATTATAAACCCACAAGAACCTGCCTGCAGGCTTGGAATCTAAACATGAGGGCAGTTAAAGAGAAATGAAAACTTTGAACAAGTTGGGGAAAAGTGAAAGGAGAGTAGGAACAAAAATACAATAATTAACTTCAGAATAAGAAACAGAAAATTGAAACAACGCATTAAGATGGAAAATACAAGAGAGGATCTGTCACCTGAATATTCCATCCACAAGATAACTAAAGAAAGAACAAAGACAAGGAACAGAGTAAGGGTGTGTCAGTTTACCAAAAAGATTAGTGTTAGATGAATGTAGGTCCTGGGAAGAATAGAGGAATATAAATAAGAAGGGAGCAATATTATGAAGATAAGTTGCTCTCCGTGGAAAACATATTAGATATTAAATTTGAGATAATGATCCAACATCCAGGCAGATATAGATTAGACATATTGGTAAAAACAGCAGGAGAAGAGAAGAGGAAACGGGGGCGGGAAGGGTGAAGAGCTAGATATTGTCAGTAGGATAAAGGTAAAGGGACCCCTGACCATTAAGTCCAGTAGCGGACATCGCTGGGGTTGCGGCGCTCATCTCACTTTATTGGTCAAGGGAACCGGTGTACAGCTTCTGGGTCATGTGGCCAGCATGACTAAGCCACTTCTGGCGAACAGAGCAGCACACGGAAACACTGTTTACCTTCCAACCAGAGTGGGTACCTATTTATCTACTTGCACTTCGTGCTTTCGAACTGCTAGGTTGGCAGGAGCAGTGACTGAGCAACAGGAGCTCACCCTGTCACGGGGATTCGAACCACCGACCTTCTGTTCGGCAAGCCCTAGGCTCTGTGGCTTAACCCACAATGCCACCCGCATCCCGCATCCTCAGTCAGTAGGATACTGAGAGTCAAAAAAAGAAACCAGATTGCCAAGAGGAAGTGTACAAAGAGTAAAGGGAAATAAGCCCAATAACTGAAACCCTGAGAAAAGAAAAAAAGAGCCATTACAGAACTGTAAAAGAACGATTTGTTAAGTAGTTTAATCCAAAACAGGACATAAGATATCTTTTATGACACCTTTGCCTGTGTCACGTTTCTTCTGGATTCAGTTCCCCACCCTGCCTAGTTAATTGTTTCCCTTTAACCTTCAGTGTCTACAAACACAGGAATTTTCTAATTGCAGTCAAGACTAGTCATTATATCGTTCCTACTTCTGGCTGACATCATGGGCATAGCCAGGACTTTTGTTGGGGCGGCAGAACCTATGTGATTGGTCAGTTAAGTATTCCTATTGTTTTACTTGATGGGGGAGTAGGTGCTTCCCCTGCACCCACTTGGCCACACCCATGGCGGACATTGCAACACGTTCTTTTTAAAGCATGGGCAATAGAAATTGTGTTAGCATAATGCTCTCTAATTGGCTTCAAAAGCATCTGCCTGAGACACTGATTGGTCCATGTTACTAGGAAGTTTTCTAACTATAGAAGATTCTCCAGTCTCAAAAAATCAGATGAAGATGACAGAGAAGGTTTTAGGTTAGCACAACTGGTGTGGTTGCACATGGGGCATCATGCTGCAGGGGCACCAAAACAATGCTGTGTAAAGCAGAGTGCAGGGGGTGGCCCAAAGTCCGCCATTGAAGATGGAGCTTGCTAATATAGGGTAACTATTTTCCTTGCTCCATTTATCAAAGAGCAACAGCAACCATTAATCATTGGACTACTACAATGTGCTCTACATGGGGCTACCTTTGAAGGTGACATCGAAACTACAACTAATCCAGAATGTGGCAGCTAGACTGGTGACTGGGAGTGGCCGCCAAGACCACAGAACACCAGTCTTGAAAGACCTACATTGGCTCCCAGTATGTTTCTGGGCACAATTCAAAGTGTTGGTGCTGACCTTTAAAGCCCTAAATGGCCTTGGCCCAGTATACCTGAAGGAGCGTCTCCACCCCCATCGTTCTGCCTGGACACTGAGGTCCAGTGCCGAGGGCCTTCTAGAGGTTCCCTCACTGTGAGAAGCGAAGTTACAGGGAACCAGGCAGAGGGCCTTCTCGGTAATGGCGCGCGCCCTGTGGAATGCCCTCCCACCAGATGTCAAAGAAATAAACAACTATCTGACTTTAAGAAGACACCTGAAGGCAGCCCTGTTTAGGGAAGCTTTTAATATTTGATGAATTATTGTATTTTATTATTTTGCTAGAAGCTGCCCAGAGTGGCTGGGGAACCAAGCCAGATGGCGGGGTATGTATGTATGTATGTATAAATAAATAAATAAATAAATAAATAATGTTAGGCAACTATGTTTGTCTCTTTTACCTCATCCTGGGACAAAGAAAATTTGTTTTTAACCAAATTTAGAAGTTATAATCCTATGCACTTACTTACTATGGGACTTATTTCTGAGGAAATATTCACAGGATTCTACTTCTTCTTTTCTTGTGCATTTGAATGCCAAGTGACCCCGAATTTCTAAAAAATAAGCTTATTTTTACATTTTACTTCATTAAACCTTCTATGCAAATCCATGCTCAAATACTTCCAGCAGCTGAGACACCCTGAAATGTCTATGATTACAAACATCATCATTATTATGTATTAGATTTCTTGCCTGTCCTTCACCATAATGTCCCAGGGCAGGTTACAGCAAGGGAGCAATTGCTATTCAGTATTGGGTGACCTGCACATTTTCACTATACAGTGGTACCTTTGTTTTCGAACATAATCTGTTCCAGAAGACCGAGTTCTGAAATGTTCGAAAATGGAAAACTCAACACGGAAGCCGCATGGCATGTTCAACTTCTGAGGCGTGTTTGTAAACCAAACCATTTACCTCCGGGTTTACGTTGTTCGAAAACTGAAATGTTCATCAACGGAGACGTTCAAAAACCGAGATACCACTGCATTAGGGGCTTGATAGTTTAGAAAAAAGGCCAATAAGGAGGGGTATGATAGATGTTTATAAGTTCATGCATGCCATGAAGATACTGGGTAGGATATTGAGAGGCTTTTCTCTCACACAAAACTAGACACATGCAGTGGTAGGAGGCCTGGCGGTGTCCACTATGGCAAGGCCCGGCAGAGTCTGCCGCAGATGCAAGTAGGCTTGGCGGGGGCCACTGCAGCTGCGGGAAGCCCTGGCGGGGATGGTTGCAGGTAGGCCCTGTGAAACCTGTTGCGGTCACAGGTAAACTACAGCTATGGGAAAGCCCAATAGGGCCCGCTGCAGGCCACAGAATATTGAGGAGACCCAGTCCTACCTGAAAATTTGTGGGGGCTTGTTCTACACCCCCCCAATGGCACTTCTAATACTAGAAATTGGGTCCATACAACAAAGGTGGCTGTGGGAAGATTCAGGACAGACCAAATAAACTTCTTCACACAATACCAAGCTAAACTATTGAAATTGCTCCCACAGAATGTAAAATGATGGTCACCTACTTGGATGGTGTTTAAAGACAAATTAATGGAGGAACAGGTCTAGCAACAGCTACTTGTGCTGCCTACAGCCTTCCCATAGGAATCTGGTTAGCCACTGTAAGAACAGGATCCTGGAGATGGGCCTTTGGTCTGATCCACCAGGACTTTTCTTATGCTCTTAACCTTTCGTTACTGCTTGAGACAAAAAGGGAAAGTCTATGCTTGCCTTCTTAGCTGTCCCCAGTGGCGTAGCGTGGGGGGTGCCAGGGGTGCCGGCCGCACCGGGCGCAACATCGGGGGGGGGGGGGGGCGCTCGCTGCCTCCGGAGTCGCCGAAGAGCCTCGGGCGCAGGCTGTAGCGGAGCCGCATGTCTCGCGGAACCGACAAGCTGTGCGCGCGTCCGGGCTGAAGGCGCCCGGCAGGCAGCGGCTCTCAGCGCTCGCCGCCGAGGACGCGCCAGGCAGCCCCTCCTCACAGCCCCGCCTCCGCCGGTGCTGCTGCAGCTGCTGGGCCGTTGCATTTTCCTCGCCTCTCTGCCCCCCTCCTCCTCCGGGCAAGCGGCGTCGTTTGGGCGGTGGCGGGGGGCGCAAATTACTTGCCTTGCCCCGGGTTAGGGGGTGCAAATTACTTGCGTTGCCCCGGGTGCTGACAACTCACGCTACGCCGCTGGCTGTCCCTGCTACTTCTGCTACTTTTGTTAGCTGTAGGAATCTCGCTTTGCTTTTCTCATTATTTCTGGTGAGCAAGGAAAGACCCTTGTCCCACCTACCTCACAGGACTTCTGGATCATACACATGAACACCTGATAACTCTGTAGGCAGAATCCTGCCAGGGGATTTACGTCGTACTTGAAAGCTCCTAATTTTGCCTGAATTGTATCCTATGCTCTACAGCAGGCACCCCCAAACTCGGCCCTCCAGATGTTTTGGGACAATTCCCATCATCCCTGACCACTGGTCCTGTTAGTTAGGGATGATGGGCGTTGTAGTCCAAAAACATCTGGAGGGCCGAGTTTGGGGGTGCCTGCTCTATGCAGTTACTTGTTGAATCATATTATATTAAACCACTAAAGCTCAATCCTTTTTCTTTCCCCTTTTTCTTACTCTTTTAGGTTGCCCCTTAGTGACCGAATTTCAGCTGGCATTGGCAGTCCAACTGGATCCCATGTGCGAGTTTTTATTGTAGCGACGATACTCCTCCCTGGACTTCCTTGACATTTTGCAGACTTAGAAGGAACCAGAAATATTAAGCGAGCAAAGGGGCAACAACAGAGAGGTCTCCACCTCCTACTTGCTCCGAGGCGTCAGGAGAAAGGCGCTTCGTTTGCGCCAGAGTTCAGGGCAGCTCGGCGCCCATCCCTAAAGAGAGCGAGCAGGCAGCTCATGATGGGACTCCGCAGAGGCCAGGTCCTTAAAACCGGGTGGAAATCAAGGCTCAGGAAGTTAAGCCCCAGAGGTGCGTGAAGACACTCACGTTACATGTTCCAGCTCTTTCTTCCTCGTGACTCACACGCCCCAAAACCCGAGGCCCGCTTGCAGCCCGCGCTGGCTGCCTCCTTACGCACCCCGCCGCCCGCCCAGTTTCTCCATTTCTGCGCCGCCCGCCCGCAGTCAAACTGCTGCTGCTCCAACTCTGTTTTCTGGAGAGGGGCTGGCAGGGACTCGGCGGAGCAGCCTCTCCTTCTCCCCCGCCCTTCCCTCCACTGCTTGGAGGATTATTGCTCAAAGCCGGCTGCTCCAGCGCAAGGGAGGGATTTACCTGCTGCTGCTGCTGGAGCTGTTGTTGTTGTTAGCAGCGCCTCCCCGCCTCTCTCCCCAGAGGCAGCAGCGCAGCGGCGCCCAGAGGATTGCGCGCGGCTGAGCCAACTCCCAGGGAACCCGCTCGGGGGAGCGTGTGCGCGTCGGGGGGAAGCGGGCGGTTCGCGCCTCGCCGAGGAGAAAACTTTCTGCTCTCCGGACATGGGAGGCTCACTACTCTAAATAAAGCAGCACCGCCGAGCAAAACAACCGCCGAGGAGGCGCTCGAGGCCGCCCAGGTATTCCTTCGCTCCTTTTAATTCTTTAGTGTTAATCTGGTGTGGCAGCGGCTCACCCACCCACGTGTTTCTCCTGAGAGGAATTTTCCTCTTCAGGGGAGTGTCGCGTTTTTTCACTCCGGACTGAGGGGTCGCGCCGGGCTGGAGGATGCTTTGCTCCCATGGGGAGTGGGTCGCGACCCCCCGGGAATGACGCCGTTTTGACCTCGAATTACCACTGCGGCCTAGGAAGGAGCCGGGTGCTGCGCTTGCTTGCGTGCGGCGTTTTCTTGTGCCTCTCAGAGGTGATGGGCCAGTTCAGGTTTCAGCGGAGGAGGAGGAGGGGCGCGCCTGTTGCAAAGCTTGAAAAGGGAGGAAGAAAAGAAAAGAAAGTCTGGAGAGGTCTTCCCGCCTTTGTCGGGTTTCTCCCTCACCACCTCCTCCCGCGCCTGAAAGTATTTCTGAAACACTTGTTGCTTCTCAGAAAACGTTTGGAACCCGGGAGTTTTCTCTCGCTCCCTCCCTCCCTCCCCCAGTGAATTGTCAGCGTGCCTGGTTGCAAGAGGCGCCCGCACAAAGCATTGTAATTTGCAAATGCAGGAGAGAGGGTTGGTTGCTGCTTGCCTCGGGTTTTGTAAGAACGCGAGCGGCAGATGACTCAAAAGTCTTCCCTCTCTGTCAAACTCTGCCCAGACGAAACCGGTCTCTCTCTTGAGTTAACAAACTTAATCCTCTCCCTGCTGGGGAATGGATGCTGCTGCTGTGGGAGGGGCGAACAAGGAAGCGACTTTCTTAGCTAGAGGAAGGTAGCAACACGTTACAGCAAACTTTGTTTACTTCACATCGCTGCTAATAATTACAGCACTGTTCTGTTTTAAAATTGATTGGATCGACCCTTTCCCATTGCCCCCAGAAAAGGGTTAGGTTGTGGTTATTGCCATTCCATCCCTAGATGGCCTGCACTAATAGTAACTGGCAAGCTGACAAAATTATATAGGTCACTGGGAAATAATTCCAGCTTAATCGCCTTTATCTTTTTGGCTAAGAGGGAAAAGAGTTTCCGCTTACCATAGAGATGGCTGTTTTGATCAAAGTAAGGCTCTTTTCGGAAATCATGCTTATAGTGATTTTTTTCTTTCTTTCCTCATTTCTTGCACTTTTATATAAACTATCTTTGTTTTGGATTTTCCTGGAACTAGACATCTGATGCACATTTCCCAAACGTTTTATGAGCAAGGAATGATCCCATTTACACAATTGTTTTCCTTCCTTGAAGCCAGTATGAATTACAGCAAAGTAATATGTGATCTAGGAATAATTTATAGTACCTGTAGTTCATCAAAGAATATACAGGTTAGTTGTTTAAAAATGCATGCATATTGTTTCATCAGTTGCATGCAGCATGAACCTCTGCTAGCAGATATACTGGCTTAGAGAGCAGAGGGGAGCTGCAAATAGTGGTGAGAGATGCAATGAGTCCATGTATGTATGGAAGACTTTCCCAACCCAGGACACTAGGTTTGTGAAGGCTGATGTGAAGTTTGCATGTATACAAGTGAACTAGTGATCAGACTCCTGCAGTCCAAATTATTTTTCTAAGGTTTAAGTATAAAACTTTGATGTTTCTAGGGTTTTGTGGGAGACACTAGAAGGGTTCTGTTAAACATGTAAATTCATTCCTAGATCCTCAACAGGTTGTGTGGCCCTGTCTCCCATTCCCTCAGAGTGGGTGCCTAAAAACTGACTTCTGGCTGGCTTTCCGAATCTTGATTCTGGCGCGTATAAGGTCATCACATGGATACATTTTAGTGAAGTTCTTCATTACAACTTTTAAAATAAGCTTGAAGTTTTACTTTCAGCAGTTTGATGCCTAATGAATCTTAAGGCACAAGCTTAAGCATCTTTACTATCAAATAAGTTTGGCTGGGTGAAAAGTAAGCTTGTGAGTGAGTGAGTGAAGGGTCCTTACATGTTTAGGCTGTAACCTGATTCATAGCTATCAGAGTTGGCCTTGGTTATGAGTAAACATGTACATGACACTATGATTTATTTTGCTAAAATTGATTGTTAATTTCTTTCTTTAGGTATATTGTATGACTGGAGAGATAAGGGGAACAATAGTTAAATAAGTTTTTTGGAAATCATGTGAGCTAAGTCACTTTATTATTCTAGGCACATAACTGTGGGGGTGAAGAAGGCCTAGAAAAGCTGTTTCAGCAAATGAGCTTCTAAAACCACAGTATGCCTTTTAAAAAATGTATTGATGAACATAGGCTTGCTTAACTGCTTACTTTAATTTTGTGAAACTGGGGGGTGGGAAGAGTTACCTGTAGTCTGATTTGACACAGACTGGCTGGCCTGTGTGAAGTCTGTGACCTAAGCAGTCAGCCATGTAGGGTGGTATATCAGAGTCTTGACAAAACACCTGTTTTTGCTGTCTATTTGAAACTATAGTACAGAAAGGCAAGTTGTGAAGCACTTGGCAGATCACAATTCTTGGCTGGTAGAATGTTGTTTGACTTGAAGTTGTTTACTGATCACTTGTTTCCAGTGCCTTGGTTCATGCTTGATTAAGGAAACTAGTAATAATGGCATCCATAAGTGATGCTGTTCTCCACTAATTGACACGTGATTGTGTTTAGATGTTGTTGTCTACTTTCTGTCTAAAAATATATATATTTTCAAGAGCTTAGTATTTGTAAACTTGTTCCTAAGCGGTCATGCATTTAATTAATAGGAATATTAAAGGTCATGAACCAGTTGCATTGAATAGCCACAGCTTTTAAAATTGTGCATTTACTCTGCCACCTGGCTTTCAAATAATGATAACTGAGCCTTTGAATGCATTATCGTTATCTAGATTTAATGATTTCCCAGGACATTCTTGTGTTGTTATCACAGTAAATCTGAGATCATTACTTGATGCAGAAAACTTTGTGACAAGGTTTCAGGACTTTCTAGTATTTGACATGTAGGCCGGTCTAAAGCATGCTTGTTGAGGGATGGGTGAGACTATGAGCCTGAGGTTTCCTACAGCTCATTCATGTAGCACTAAGTCATGGTTTAGTGCCGTGTCAAACAAGGTCAATCTAAGTTGTTGAAAGCACAAATACCTACTGTGCTGTTCTGATTGCCTTGCTTTCTCATGCTACTATAACTTCTTAGATTCTGTTTTTCTTGCAAGCGCAGTTTGATTATGTGTTGCCGGTTCTTTGCATTACTTCATATGGCTGGGGCTTCCAGTCTTAAGTGTCTTATTTTTTTTCAATAACAGGACTATCTTGAAAAGTAAAAACTTTGCTATGCTTGTGCACAGGTATTTATATTTCAGAGTTATTTCCTCTGTGCCAGCCACTGTCCTTACCGTTTTCATCACCCATTGTCTTGCCTGTGCTTTCTGTGGACTTCCACTCTAATCCTCAATATTTACTATGTAGAAATCCCTAAGGCTTCCTCTTGGAACTTCCAGTTGTGATCTGAATTCCCTTGCAGGAGCAATATGCCAAAAATGTCAGTTGGGTACATTACTGCAGCTGGCTACCTGACAAAGCAATCATATGACTGGTTCAGGAGGCAGCCAGCTTGACATTCCACCCATTCCACACTCCTTTTGGGGACCTTTGTGTTACTTTAATGATCACTGTCAGGCTCTTTCTGTACTATATATTTCAAACACTATTATTATAATTATTATAATTATTTATTAAAGTTGTATATGGCCCTTCATCTGAAGATTGCAACATAACCCACCCCGCAAAAAGCTCCCACAAGATGCAGAACACAACGACAATAACAACAACAACAACCTACAAACACATTTCCAAAGCCATAGATTGTTTAATCCACCAAAGACCTGGTTGTAGAGGATCATTTTCACCTGGCACCTAAAAATATGTAATAAAAGCGCCAGGTGAGCCTCCCTGGGGAGAGCAGTCCACAAATGGGGAGACACCACAGAAAAGGCCTGTTCTTGTGTTGCCATCCTATATCACTATAGCTGTCATGGCTACCCCCAAAGAATCTTGGGGAGTGTAGTTTGTAAGAGTTGTTAGGAGAGACCCATATTCATGTTACAGAACTACAGTTCCCAGAGTTACACTACTCTGGAATTGTGGCTCAGTGAGGAAAATGGTTGTCTGTTGTCTATGGGGTGTGTAACCTGCATTTGAAAAGCCCAGAGTGCAGAGGCCTTGGACAAACTTACTTGTAATGGCAACACACACCATCTTTTGCAAAACCTTTACATGGTGAAATATAAAGGAAATAAATGTATATTACTCAGCAACTGAACATGGCCTTGCAGACGGGCAGCATTCCAGATTTATCATTGTGAGCAACTTCGCTTGTTAAATCTTAACCTGTCTGGTGTGATTCAGTACGGGTCACAGTAAAGTTGGGTAAGTTGAAAAGGCCAAAGTTACTGTCCAGTTTAGGGAAAAGCAGTTTTCATACAATGTAATTCTGGGTGTGTGTTTTTGGCAGTTCTCCTTTCCCTTCGCTTTAACTACTGAACTTTTGACTGTTCTCCCAAACTGCCTGCCATGACATGTTAGCAGGAATGTAAAGAAAGCTACAGAAATTTCAAGCTTAATTCCTTGATCCTAAGAACAGTGTATTGAAAGTAAGCACCACTGAGTTAAATGGACTTTGCTGCTTTGTATCACAGCCTAATGGAGAAGGAACTGGCAACCCACTCCAGTATTTTGCCATGAACACTCCATGGACAAAAGAAGAAGCTTTGATAAGAAATTCCAAGGCATGCTCTGGTTCATGGAGTCACGGAGAGTTGAGCATGATTAAGACGACTGAACAACGACCATGATCACAGCCTAAATAATAATATGTTCTTTCTTTGCATGCCATGATACCTACCAGAATAGGACTATGTATTGTGCTATTCCAACTGCTTATGGAAAACCTCTTTAATGTATCTCCTGTTCCTTGATGGAGTCTTCTTTTAGTCAGAAATCATTAATGGTTCAAAGGAAAATTTCCAGCTTGTTATGAGGCTATACAGTGGTGCCCTGCAAGACGAAATTAATTTGTTCCGCAATTTTTGCCGTCTAACGAATTTTTCTTCTTGCGAAGCACGGTTTAAACGGCTTAACAAAGTCGCAAGACGTTTTCGTCTTGCGAAGCAAGCGCATAGGGGAATTCGTCTTGCGAGGCAAATCGCGAATGAAAAAACCTTTCGTCTAGCGAGTTTTTTGTCTTGCGAGGCATTCGTCTTGCGGGGCACCACTGTATTATGTTACCTTTCTGTTGTGGCAAATGCAGTGAGTAACTGTCACAGTTTGCCACCATTCATACTCACTGCAGTATTATCTGAAGTTTGCTTAGTGGTATTATAATTTTGTGGCAACAGCTGCATAGGGATAGCATTTTCTCTACAAAGTTGTCTTTCAAAATGTTTGGGATGTGAAAATAAAGGTAAAGGTAAAGGGACCCCTGACCATTAGGTCCAGTCGTGACCGACTCTGGAGTTGCGGCACTCATCTCGCTTTATTGGCCGAGGGAGCTGGCGTACGGCTTCCGGGTCATGTGGCCAGCATGACTAAGCCGCTTCTGGCGAACCAGAGCAGCACACGGAAACGCTGTTTACCTTCCCGCCAGAGTGGTACCTATTTATCTACTTGCACTTCGTGCTTTCAAACTTCTAGGTTGGCAGGTTGTGAAAATAGATTTGACCAAAGCCAGGATACAAATAACATCCTCTAAAACTGTGCTTCTTGTGCAGTCTTGGGGTTGTAGCCAATTAGTACCCCTCTGCTGATGAAAGGCGCGTTGAACAGCAGAGCATCCCATCAGCTCTCCCGCTTTTTTATTCAAGTTGCTAAAACAAGTTTTTTCTTACTTGGTTACCTAGAAGCCATTCTTATTTGATACAGGCCCAGGTATGGGGAACTTTTGGTCCCTCTGATGTTGCAAGTCTCATCAGCCCCAGCCGGCATGGAAATGGTCAGGGATGATGGGACTTGTAGTCCAAGTACACAGTGTCTACTGGATTATCCTCATCTGCACATTGATTAACACTCTCAAAGGACAGTGGTTCCCAATTTTCCCCATCATTGGGCCTCTTGAAAGTTGATGAGGGTCTTGGTGGACCACTTAATGGTTTTTCTGCCTATTGTAGCAATTATAATGTGCTGTGCTCAGTGTTAGAAATTCGCCTGGAAGATTGGCAGGTCAAGATGATGGAGTATGTAGAGATGGCCAAGTTGATGGGGAAGATCCGGAATCAGCGTGACGAACTGTTTCAAAAGGACTGGAACAAATTTATATTTTATATGAAAGAAAATTGTAAACATTTGAAAATGTTTGTAGGCTTGAATTGAAATGTTTTGTAATGTAAATATAAGGAACTGATTTACCGATAATAAGGTGAAATATTATAATTTGACAAAGGGTAAATAAGTGCTTATAGAAATGCAAAGAATATGGAAAGTTATGTGGGAGAAGGAGAGAAGGAGGTCGATGCTCTTACATAGTAATATATTAAGTTATAGAATTATGTAATAAAATGTGAATATGATTTAGTGGGAAACTCAATAAAAATTACTAAAAAAAAAATTCACCAGGTGCATTTTGCATCTTGTGCTGGTCTAGTTGCAACAACATGGAGATTTTCGGATGCCAGTTTGACAACTGACATTTCCATGTGGCTGTTCCCTTCAGCTTTCTTAAGCAGGTAAACAGAAGAGCTAATTTATTGCATTTATATCCCACCTTTTTCCCCAATTAGTGCATGGTTCATCTCTCCCCCATAGTTAATCCCTACCATGACCTTGTGAGGTAAGTTAAGAGGCTGTGCTTGGCCCAAGGTCACCCAATGAGCTTCATGACTTGAATGGGGATATGAACCCTGATCTCTCAGGTCCTAGTCTGATACTCATCACCACTATACCACACTGGGTTCCTAGAGAACTTCTGCTGTGGGGCAGCTATATAAATTAAGTAGGTAAATAAATGGGGAAAGCAAAATTTTCCAGAATTTGTTTTATTCTGAATTTTTTATTTGATGTTTTAATGTGTTGTAAACTACCGTATTTTTCGCCCCATAAGACGCACCGGCCCATAAGACGCACCTAGATTTTGGGGGGGAAATAAAGGGGGAAAAAATTATTTCCCCCCCAGGTGCGCTGCGCTACACCAGGAGCTTGGGGCATGCGGAGCTCAGTGCGCCCCAAGCTTCTGCGTGCCGGCAAGGTCTCCGCTAGCGTGGGAGAGCCGGGCGCCTCTCCCAGGGCTAGCGGACCCCTGCGCTAATCCAGGAGCTTGGGGCGTGCTGAGCTCAGCGCACCCCAAGCTTCTGCGTGCCGGCAAGCAGTACGCTGCCGCCCCAAGCCTCGCGCACCCGGCAGGAGGTCCCACCGGGTGCGCGAGGTTTGGGGCGGCAGAGGACTGCTTGCGCGCACCTAGAAGCTTGAGGCGTGCTGAGCTCAGCGCGCCCCAAGCTTCTAGGTGCGCGCAAGCAGTCTGCTAGCCTTGGGAGAGCCGCGGGGCTACACCAGGAGTCTGTTGCCGCCCCAAGCCTCGCGCACCCGGTGGGACCTCCTGCCGGGCGCGCGAGGCTTGCAGGCATTCGCCCCATAAGACGCACCCCGATTTCCCCTTCATTTTTGGAGGGGGAAAAGTGCGTCTTATGGGGCGAAAAATACGGTACTTTGAAATTTTTTCTTTAAAATATAAATGGTATAGAAATGAAATGAATAGTAGTAGTAGTAGTAATAAAATGTTATTGCAAAAAAACCGTAATGCCTAGGCATTCCATTGTAGTGACCATAACCTAGGTTTAAGGTGCCGTTTGGTGATTAGTTTATATGTCTGAGTTACTAACATCAGTGTGGAACATAGGAAGCTACTTTATGCAGAGTCAAGCTATTGGTTTGACTGTCTAGTTCAGGGTTCTATACGCCGACTAGCAACAGCTTTCTAGGGTTTCAGGCAGTCTATCCTAACCCTACCTGGAGATGTGAGAATTGTGCCCAGGACCTTCTGCATGTAAAGCAGATCCCCTTTACCACTGAGTTTTGACCATCCCCAAGGGTGTAATATAAGAGAAAAGCAGCCATTTTGAAGGAAAGCCACCCAGAGTGGCTGGGGAAACCCAGCCAGATGGACTAGGTATATATATTATATTATATTATATTATATTATATTATATTATATTATATTATATTATATTATATTATATTATATTTATTATATTATTTGCTTTCAATCTGTAAATGGGAGAAAGCGCATGAGGTATTGTGCTTCAATACAAGGCAGTTGGCATTTCCCCTCCGCCCCCCGTGTTTCCTTGCCTTAAATTAGATTTGCAGGGGTGGGTGAAGATCTCATGAAACAAAACGCTGGGTTTTATAACTAGTTTGCTTTTAGTCAGTACAAAGTTCTTTCTCGTTTCAAAGCCCTTCGGGAAAGCACTCTGGGGAATTTTTGCCAACAAGATTAATAGGATTTACTCCAAACCATTAAAATAACAACAATCCACAGAAATATAGATTAATAGTCTGCTATGCTTTTTCAAAACTGTTGGGCGGTATAAAGGTCAAATAATTGTTAAATATAATGTGAGGAGTGAATGATAAATAATGCCACTAATACCATGAGACTTCTCTTTTTTGGGATGCAGGGGCTTGGATTCTGATTTTGTGCATGTTTAGGTAGAAACGGGTCCTTAGGTAAGGAAGTGGGTGGCGCTGTGGGTTAAAAAACAGAGCCTAGGACTTGCCAATCAGAAGGTCGGCGGTTCGAATCCCCGCGACGGGGTGAGCTCCCGTTGCTCGGTCCCGGCTCCTGCCAACCTAGCAGTTCGAAAGCACGTCAAAGTGCAAGTAGATAAATAGGTAGCGCTCCAGCGGGAAGGTAAACGGCATTTCCGTGCGCTGCTCTGGTTCTCCAGAAGCGGGCTAGTCATGCTGGCCACATGACCCAGAAGCTGTACGCCAGCTCCCTCGGCCAATAAAGCGAGATGAGCACCACAACCCCAGAGTCAGCCACGACTGGACCTAATGGTTAGGGGTCCCTTTACCTTTGCTAGGTAGAAGCAGGTCTTATTGACTTCAGTAGGATTTACTCCAGAATGTGTGTGTGTATAATTTTATCCCAGTAGAGCAATCTTATGACCCTGCTAAGATGCTTGATCCTTTAGAGTGCGTTGTTGTTGTTATTATATTATATTTCCAAAGTTTTAGGAGGCATAATATTGACATTAATACATTATCATTTAAAATGGGGAATTGTAAAGGAGCTCTTACTGTCTGGAGTAAGACAGACCTATCCTTCTCCATCTGATACAACTGGGGAATTGCATTGTCATCTGCTAAAATATAGGTGAATAAAGATGACACATACTTGAATGTAGAAAGGTTTTCAGCTGAATACAGTGGAAACCTGGTTCTCAAACGGCTTAGTTATGAACAAATCGGCTCCTGAACACCGCAAACCCGAAAGTAAGTGTTTTCAAATGTTTTTCAGAAGCCAAATGTCCAACACAGCTTCCACTTGAGTGCAGGAAGCTCCTGCAGCCAATCGGAAGCTGCACCTTGGTTTTCAAACATTTCGGAAGTCTAACGGACTTCTGGAATGGATTACCGTACGTTCAAGAACCAAGGTACATTTAAAATATGAATCTCAGAATTGTTCAGTATACTGATATTAGTTATACATTCAACACTTTCCACCCAATATCTTTTAAAATTCTGTCTTTAGTAGGTGCAAGATGGGAGTTTTGTGAAGACTGTATAAATTTTTACACCACAGGGCAAATAAAACACAGCAACAGCTTGATTTCTGCCTTGTTATGAAGAATAAACATGAGGGTATAAGGTTGTTTAACCTCTGTTCTCACTTAAATTTCTTGTAATTACTTCAGGCCTAATGGGAATACTATCACATGCAGTTACTGGACCTAAACAACAACCTCTCATTATACACAGCTATCAAGTGTTGATGATATTTGCCTGCTAATAACATTAAGGGTGGTTTGTGCCTTAACAGGGATTATTTTTTTAAAGTGAATTTACTTAATGAAACAGAACTGATAGTACACTTGGTCCATATATGCACAACTTGGCTCATGAGATAAATATAGTGCCATATCTCACTTTATTGTGCATAGTTTTATTGCGCATCATAGATAGTACTTTTTTTTTACAAATTGAAGCACTGGAGGAGCTGCTGGTGCTGGTGGTGGATTGGAGACGAGGCTACAGGAGCCTGCCCAGCTGCTCCTTATGGGGATGCAGGTGTCTGATCAGTCAGCAGCTACCAACATCAAGGCAGTACCCTCCATCAGCCAGAAGATTACAACTTGCTGAAGGCTTAGATGATGGTTCACATTTTTTTAGCATTAAAAGTACGTGATGTTATTGCGCACTTAATAGACTACAGTGTAGTATAAACATAACTTTTATATGTACTGGGAAACCAGAAAATGTGTGTGACTTGCATTTTGCGATATTGTGGTGGTCTGGAACTTGAACCCACAGTATCTCCAAGATTATGCCTGTACTTCTGTTCTGTACACAGCTGAACACATTTCAGCTCTCTCTGTGTATGCAGTGAAATGTTTTATTTACCTTCTTTGTTTGGAGGCAGTTTGAGGATGTTAGTTTCTGCTATTGCACACATCCTCCTGCCTAGCTTAAAAATGTGGAGAAGTCTGTGAAAACGACAACAAAAGTTCACTTGAGATGTTGCTTATTAAATATGATTTATAGAGATTTGTCAGTTGTGTCTCAGCGCTGCAGCTGGAATACTAGACAAGCATACCATCTAAATAGCCAGTTATACGTATCCCACATACAAGAGAGGACTGGACGATTACTGACTCATTTAATGAAGATAGAGACATGCAGAATTTCCAGCTAGCAATATTCTGAGTCATTCCACCAAGTTTCATTTTAGTACATAGCACACAGGGAAGGCACTTTAAAACACGCCTTCATTATTTGAGTTTGTGGTATGTTAACTGTCAATACAAAGTCTT
Source organism: Podarcis vaucheri (assembly GCF_965113315.1). Classification (NCBI taxonomy): domain Eukaryota; kingdom Metazoa; phylum Chordata; class Lepidosauria; order Squamata; family Lacertidae; genus Podarcis; species Podarcis vaucheri. The sequence goes on from NC_138767.1 coordinate 40,379,071, forward strand.
AAGATGCTTACGGAAGTGATAAATATATGTTCAGAGGTTTGGCTCTTTAAAATATGAAATATTTACAGTGCATTCCTGTGTGTGTCAACGCAGACAGAAGCCTTAAGGGACTGGCTGCCAAGTAAATTTCTATATACTGTATTTACAGGGTTGAATTCCCTCTGTAACTAAACATGGTGAATTTTGGATACTTCTAGAAATTTAGATAGTCATTTGAAAGTTATGAAGAATATTTGCATGTTACCTACAGTATATAAAAAAATAGTTTGTTTTTGATACATTTAGAAATAGTTTGGAACTTCACTGGTTGAATCCATAGCCGTAAAATTCAGCCTTTCCTCAATTGAAATTGTGATTTCTTTGTATCAAATGGGTATTGAGGGGAAAGTGATTAAAATGTAATTTAATACTGTACAAGACTAGTGTAATTATATTATGTATGCATCACTTATCAGTGCTTACATAAACTTGTGAGAATGTAGCCTACTATTCATAACCAGTAAATGGTTCTAAAAGGGTTTTTTTTAATGAGTTAACACTAATCTAAATTTATTGAGTTAAATATATGACATCATAGCATATGTCAGTTTGTACACTGTTCACTTAGCACAATATCATGTATTAAATTAGCACAATGTTTTATTATAAATGCGACATTAAAGAAATAGGACTCCCTGATTTGTGAATTTATATGGCTTATGTCTCACAGGACTGTATTAAAGTTCAAGTGGTGGCCATTTTAGGTGCGTCCACCAATGTGTGGGTCCTTTTGGACCTGGAAGAGGGACGAATGGGGGCGTAACCGGCTTTTGGGTGCTCTGCTGACATCTAAAGGGGTGTAATGCACTCCGCTAATATGTGAGGGCGCCAGGAACAGAATCCCCACACAAAATGGTCGCTGCCGGTATATATGAATAAGTGGTTATGATGTAGAAAATATTCTTCCCACTGAGCTGATGGACAAAAACTGTAAAGATACTCATATTAAGTCAAATTTTAATTTATGATAGGAGCATAATGAAGCTAATACACAGTAAGGCAGCATGCTGGATTTGATTCAGTTGGTGACTTGGCATCTCTCATGATGATTGTACATAGAAAACAGTGGCTTTATTCCATTGGGCAATATCCAGCATCACACTGGTGGATGCTGTGAAATTCGCTGCTTCTCCCCCCCCCCCCATCCCCCTGCAACCTTGAGTTTCTCCTTCCATTCTGCAAGCAGTCTGACAGCACTGGAAGTCACCTAAGTGTGTGTAACTTCAAATATACAGCACCTAAAGTTGTGAAGTCACGTACGCTTGGTTTTCTGGAGAAGGATAATGGTGAGGGAATTGATTAATGCCTCTAGTTATAATAATTGAGCTGCTTTTTTACATACCTGTTTAAATCCTTCATTTGCAACAATGTGGAAAGTGTCACCAGGCAAAGTGAACCAAAAATGTTATTTCAAAACTGTTATCAAAGATAATGTGCATTGTGTCAAAAAGCTGCTGCTCTGACATTGGATTAAAAAAAGCAGTGCTTCCCTATATGCTGCCAGGACAAGTGTGCAGCCAAGAGGGAATAAGTACATTCCTGACCTTTGGCTTGGATCCAATTTCAAGTTCCTCCTTTCTCACCTCTCTTGTCTCATGAGACATTTACAATTGTTAAGTCATTTGGCCTAAAGTCAGAAGCCTTTGATTTTTCAGAAGGTCATAGTGGAGTGCTTTTAGACTTGGGTTGCTAATGTGCTAAATTAAAATGACTTATGTGATTCTGTGTAGATATAGCCTTTATTTTTGAATAACCTTTTTATTGGGTTTTATGAGCAAGGATCATATGAGTAATAAATGATGCAAATAAACAGACCAAATCTTCTCATGTCGTTTGTATAGCACAAAAATAGCACAATAAATTTGCAGTAATATCTAAAACGTATGGTTCAAATGAAGATAATAATTTAAATTTAGATCAATCAGTTTGAGTCAAATGCTGATGGGGGGATTGTTCCTTTTTTTTGGAATACTGGCACACATTATAAAATTAAACCACACTGGAGTAAAGCCATCTTTCTTGATCCATCCATGTCTCCACCATAGTTTATTTGTTGATCTCTCAAGGAATGCTGTTTCCCAAACTGTTTTGTGCCAATTGTTTATTGTTGTGCCAGAAAGGTCTTTCCAGTGTCTGCTTATGGTGTGTCACACTGCTTGTAATAAATGGCTTATTAATTCTACACTGTGTAAATCTAGGTTGTTGTCTTGAAATATTTTTGATAAAGCTAATTATGGTTTGACTTCCAGTTGTTTCACTATTTCTTGGAATTACAAATTCCAGAAAGGCTGGAGTTTTGTACATTCCTGCCACATGTGGAGATGTGTGCTGGGTCTGGAACAGCCCCTTCAGCAATGTGGTGAGGCACCAAGGTGGTTCATGGCTAGCTTCCTAGGGGTACCACCTATATATGAGTATTAGGGTTAATTTTCAATTGCTGAAGGGTTTTTTTTGTCCAAAGTCTGTTCCATTGATCTGGGTCATGTTCATAGCCAAAACCTCATTCAAGTTGATGTATAGGGTTGAGTGAACTCTCTTATGCACTGAGTATAATTTTATAGATTGCGAATACAGTGGTACCTCGGGTTAAGTACTTAATTCGTTCCGGAGGTCTGTTCTTAACCTGAAACTGTTCTTAACCTGAAGCACCACTTTAGCTAATGGGGCCTCCCGCTGCGGCCGTGCTGCTAGGGCACGATTTCTGTTCTCATCCTGAAGCAAAGTTCTTAACCTGAGGTACTATTTCTGGGTTAGCGAAGTCTGTAACCTATAGCGTCTGTAACCTGAAGCGTATGTAACCCGAGGTACCACTGTATTATACCTGGGCCTTGGACTTGTCCATATTACAAATGTTTCAGATGGGCTAGTAACATTGTGGCTGCCTTACTGGTAATTAGGTTAGCCAAAAAAAAAAGTAAAAAAGTGTGGATTTGATGGAGTTATAGCCAAGAGATTTGTAAGTTTCCTAGTTTAGTCCACATTTCTTGGTCTAATAGTGGTGTATTTCTGTTATAAAAGTAACATAACTAGTATAGATCTTTTGCCTTCCATCCAGCCACATAAATTTGTCATAAAGTTTTGTTTGCTGAACAGCCTCAGCAAAGCCCCGCTTTGCCTCCGGCTTGTGAGGAGACCCTTCCCGGAGCTTGAAGAAGACTGTAGTCAAGCCTTTCTTTAATAAAAGTGGTTTCTTGCTCAGGAGAAAAAAGGGACGATATCATCCTGCTTCTGTGGTTCATCCAAGCAAAGGCATACCAGCTTGTCTGTGAAGGGAACTGTGGACTAAATCAATAATACGTGCAGGCACAAATATATTTCAAGAAGTGTGGCCTGCCGGTAGAATTCTGCAATAGAATAGCCAATAGGGACAATAAGGGAAGTGAATATCGGTTCGAGTCTAGTTTCAGTTTTTGCTTAGAATGTTCAAGAAAAACCAGTTCTGTTATTCAGTGTATTTCACACAATGCTGTGTGTGAAATAAGATTGCCTTCAGAATAGTTTAGGCAGATTTTCATTGTAAATGTATGACCACGTTTTTATTTTAAAAAATGTTAAAATAAATAGCTGCCTTGTTATGATATGAATTCGATTTTCTAGAATCTTTTCCAACAGTTTCTAGAAACTGTTTTTGGTATGTGTGGTTGGAATGGCAACTTCAATATATCCTGTGGATGAAAAGTTATATTGGAACACGACTTTTGCTGCAAATCTCCTTTAAAAATGAAACAGATCAACATGTGCTTCAAAAATTATAAATCTTTGGTAACCTGAATCTGTGAATATGGAGCCGTCTCTCTAGCTTTTCTGTGCAGTAACGAAAGCTGCTTTTCCACCCCCCAGAAGCTAGAGCATAAGATAAGTTTAGGACAAAACTGTAACTTACTATAATAAGATGTTGGTTGGCATCTACAATGTTTACAACATTGTAGGTTGGTTCTTGAGACGGCCTCCAAAGATAATAGCTCAAACCTGATGTCGGCTGTAATGTTGTAATCATTCTTACTGAATTAGAGTGATTGCACTGAGTAACCAAAGTAACCTCTAGGTGCTTTTGTATAGGTTGATTAAGACATGTGCTTCATAAGCATTTACATCCTTTGATGTTTGATAGCTATTGAACAGGTACCATCTTACTGGATGGGGACTGAAAGATTAAAATAATTATAACAGAGTGTGTAAAAAAGGAAGTGTGGCCGGTACAGAGAAAGAAATCTGATTTTTGCAGCTAGTTGGCAAGGAGGTGTAATGCAGGTATTTCAAGGGCATGTTATGGCTTTGAGGGACCTGATTCTGTCTTAATGACTAGAGTTGTCTAGGTGATTCCTGCTGAACCTAGAGTTTCCCACCATGCTGACAAGCAGTGCTGGATTTATGTATAAGCAAAACAAGCAATAGCTTAGGGCCCCACTCTCTTGGGGGCCCCCCAAAAATGAAAGAAAACACACACCTGGATGTACATTTCCAAAATATAAGATAAAAACAAAATAAAACCTACATACAGCAACAGTGTTTTGTGTGGAGTAGGCTCCCATGATGTAAGTAATGGGCTCCGCCTGCTAGCCTGCTCCCTAAAATATCACTGGTTTGCTCATTTCTATATACAGTGGTACCTTGGTTCTCAAACTTAATCTGTTCCGGAAGTCTGTTCCAAAATCAAAGTGTTCCGAAACAGTGACAATTTGTTGTTGACAAAGGACATATAAAGGGCCCCATTACTTTAAGTAGCTTAGGGTCTCATCAAACCTAAATCTGGCCCTGCTGACAAGTTAGGAACATGAACCAATATGAACATGAAGATGCTAAGATATATCCACAAACCTTTGTTTGCTTTGCTCAGTTGGCAATCATGTGAGAGCTCGTTTGTGCTTCAGCAGAGTTTTTTCTAAAAAATCCCACCCACCTACCCAATAGGAGAGGACAAATCTGTTTAATTAAAATATTGCCATGCAATTTGCTACTGAGCTCTATAGGTGGGTTTTCTTTGGGGGGGGGGGAATGAATTGAACTGTTTTGTGGAAAGTATTACTATTTAAAGTAGGTTAGTGTGGGTAGTGTAATTTGGAATGAAAAATTACAGCTTTTGCTGGAAATTTTTCTCATGCCCTAGAGCAATGGTTCCCAAACTTTCCTCTCCACAGGCCACTGGAAAATTGCTAAGGATTTTAGCAAACCACTAAATGAAGGTAGCAATTGTATCGCTCTGTGCTAGACGCTGTATTATTTTAGATGTCTTTTTATAGCTTCTTTTATTTATTTTATGGTATTGCAATTTAAATTCTAAACTGCAGTACAATAAAATACAATACATAATTTGAATTCCACAAAACTCAAATGGTATAATACAATATAAGAAATAAAAAACCAGTGAAATACAATAAGATCAATATGAATATTAAATGCATTGGATGCTCTGTCTCACATTGTCAGCCACAAATTCACAGACACACCATGGACCACCTGAATGAAGCTCATGGATCACAGTAGTTTGGGAACCTCATGTTAATTTTTTGTCTCAGTACACTACAGATATTCAACCTGAAATATTTGAGTGAGGGAAAGTTAAAAACATCCTTAATGTGGTGTTAGGTAGAATCTTTTTGCTAGAAGACTGCTTGTAAATATTTAAAGACATTAGCATTTACTTCCTTGACATTGTTTACTTTGAAGAAGAAAAAAAACCTCAGCAACTGAAAACTGTTGACATACTAATAAATGTTTAGTAACCAAAGAACTGTGCATGATATGCAACTCACATACTGGTTAGGATTAATCACCTGAAAAATTAATTACAACTTTGAAACTGCTAAGCTTGGCTAATATTGTATTTGCAACTGACATTCATTTAATCATTGCTACTAATGAATGTATGAAAAGAAAATTCTGCAGCAGAATAAAGCACTGGAGATTATATGTTTTAGCAAATTTTCAATGGAAAATTGTATGCATTACATCACTGCTGTTTGTCTCTGATAGCAATTACTTCCCTGGTGAGCGAAGAAGTAGAAAACAGGTACTCTGCTAGTGCAAGTAGCTAGACTATTTGGCCTGAGTGTGGAAATTAATGTTCAAATTCCCACTTCCCCAAGAAGCTCATTGTGTCTGTCGCCTTGGGCGTGTTGCTATCTGTCAACCTAATGTACTTCAGAAAGTTGCTGTGAGATAAAATGGGAACCCCATGTATGGTGCCTTGACTTTCTTGTTAAGAAAGGACAAGATAAACTATCATGGCCTCCTTTCCTATCTGTCTTGTGCTGCCACAGCTATTACAGGTACACATCCTATCTCTTTAAAGATTGGACCGCCAGTGTAAGTTGTTCAGTGCTTCAGTTCCTGCTTGGAAAAGCCATGCCACTAAATTGCACATGTGGCTTTTCCTTTTCCTGTTTGCTGAAAATGGCAAGCAAAAGCAGGTTGAATGCAATGTGTTGTATTTCTTTTAATGGGGAGTAGCTCTTAGGATACTGAGTTGTAGTCTGTTCTTCATCTGTTCCTATTATTATTATTACAGTGGTACCTCAGGTTACATACGCTTCAGGTTACATGCGCTTCAGGTTACACACTCTGCTAACCCAGAAATAGTGCTTCAGGTTAAGAACTTTGCTTTAGGATGAGAACAGAAATCGTGCTCTGGAAGCGTGGCAGCAGCAGGAGGCCCCATTAGCTAAAGTGGTGCTTCAGGTTAAGAACATTTTCAGGTTAAGTACGGACCTCCGGAACAAATTAAGTACTTAACCCGAGGTACCACTGTATTTATATACTGCCCTTCATAATAAGATTTCAGGGCAGTTCACAGAAAAAATACAGGATAAAAACAAGTAAAGAATTAAAACAAAATATGTAGCAAAACAATGACCCCTCCCTTCCCACAGACACGTTTAAAAGGCTGTGGAATATTAATTAGTCAGAGGCCTGAAGAAGATGGTTGTCTCCTGGCGCCTAAAAATATATAATGAAGGCGTCTCTCTCTCTCTCTCTCTCTCTCTCTCTCTGTGTGTGTGTGTGTGTATATAATCAGAAGCAAGTCCTTCGATGCCTTTCTGGCTGTTCTTGTGGGACATCAGAGAACAATGAAGCAGGGGTTTAACCATATTTTTCTGGTTTGGATATAATGGAAAACTGGTTTAACAAGCCAGAATATAAACACCAAAGCTGATTGTTTGAAGGAAGGAGTATGCACATGTTGAGACCTATCTGTATCTTTTCTGTCCAGTAATGAAAGCTAATTTTCATTATGCACTTACACAGCTAAAGAGAACATGACTCTTTCTGCCTACCTTCTGCTAAAATGGGCAAGGAAAGAGAGGAGGAAATGTGCAGACACACAGCTCCCCCCTCTCAATATTATTATTTTGACTTATTAATACAAAGAACAGCAATTAACATTCAACCATTCCATCACCACCCAAGTATCAATTTATTATAGTAAACTTTTAAGTCCTTTCAGTTTTTAAACAAATATATCATTCACAAGTTTCTATGTGCTGTTGGACTCTTGTAATCATGTTCTATTGATGTTTCATATGTAGTAAAACTATGCCACATTGATTTTAAAAAGTTGTGTCTTGTTTTTGACCCGATAAAGCAAACCAAAGTTATTTTATTTCATAGGACATTCTTGTTTACAAACATTGACAAGGCATACATGATTTCCCTTTCTAAATTAATATAAAGAAATAGGTATTTGGTTGCAGGCAGATTTAAGTGTTCCTGGAACAGTGTTGTTCAAATTTTTTTAAAAACCATTGCGTTTAACTTGTTTTTAATGCAAATCAATTTTTTCTCTACCTTGATTTAGATGTAAGGATTGGTGGAGTGAATAAAGAAAGCACATATGCAAGGTCGAATGAGGGCTTCTAACCCATGTGCAAAACCAAATCCAGATTTTGTTGCTTGGATGATCTTGGCATGAGGCCACATGATGCTTTGTATTAGATTTCAGTTTAGTTAGGCCTGTTGGCATAACACAAAGCTATGTAGCTGCACCATTATTTTCTAGAGTTAGTGGCATGGAAGGCATTTGCCTTTTCAGTTGCTTACAAATGTAATTGGTGGAATTTATGTGAAATGGCAAAGTTGCCAGAATAGCCCAACAACCTAATCAATCATGTTTCTCATACAACTTCTAAATCAGCCTTTCCCAACTTGGTACATTCCAGCTGTTTTGGGCTGTTCTGCGCTGGCTGGGTCTGATAGGAGTTAGTACCCTCCATCTGTCTTAGACCAAAAGTTGGGCAAGATTGTTCTAGAATCTAGGTAATATTGTTTTGGAAACTGATACCTTCCCAGTTTTTATGCAAAGCATGTTGATAAAAACCTGTACATGGAAATGTCTGTTTATGAGATATGCCTTATGTTTCTGACTCACACATGGGAAAAATTGAGATGAATGGGTAGACTTGTAGACTTGATGTGTAGTTAATTTGCTCCTTCTTTCTATGCCATTTTAAAAATTAATTTATCTTCAAGCCTGACATATTTATGCTATATATATCTGTGGCATCACAATAATGATAATTTTGTCTCATTCAAGTTTCTGGTATATTTTTTATTTGTCTTACCTTGAAAATGGAAAAGTGTGGATTGTGTGTCCGTTTGATTCTAATGTTTTTGGCTACTATAAAGTTATATTATTCATGATTATACTATAGCAAATCTATTTTCCGTAGGGAGCTACAGATCTGGAATTACGGATTTCATAGGCAGATTTTTGTCTTAAAAGAAACTTAATGAGTGATCAATTTAGGCATTGGGTCAGGTAGGAGGATATATGGGCCAGAAAGCCTTTTATTTCCTTTGTGTTTTTTAAGGTCAAATTCTTTTATAAATTGAGTTGCAAATGAACACTGTATATCTGGTAGAAATGAAAGATGAATTGATATAATTAAAGAGAGGGTGTTCTAAGAGCTTCTGCTAAATGAATTCTCAAAGAAGAGCTGCGGTTTCCTGAAGTGAAAAATTAACAAGAGAGTGCTCTTTGCATTTTAATGGTGCATAGTACGGTAGAATTGTTAGCTGAAGCCAAAGGCAAGCGCTCCAATATTTTGAAGGTGGGAATGGAGGTGCCTGTACTTTGGTTTTCAATTCTGTCTGTTGTAAGATACTGAAACAATACATGAGAATATAAGTAGTTAAATATTCTAGATTGCTTGTATTTTTGGAGCATTCTGCATGCTGGTGTTTCTATGTTTCAGCAGTATCTCTACATCTCTTCAAGTCCTCTGTTTTATTCTGCAGAGACAAATAGTATGGGAACTTTAACCAATTAATTTCTGAGTAATAAGCAGTGCTTTGGATCCTGACCTGAGCATAGCTGTCTAGTGTCCCTTATTCCAGTGCCATGTCCCACTGCTGTCCCTTATTGATGGATGTCCCTTAAATGATGTCCCTTAAATTTCAAAGGAAGCAGCTCCTCTCCCTCCCTCCCTGCCGGCCAGGGAGGAGGGAGGCTCCAACTGTGTTGCTTGGCTGTGTTGCTCACCCAATAAGAAGTCTAAGAACGACTGGGGGGTGGAGCTTGCATGCCCTTTTGTGGCTAGTTAACGCAAGCTGAGGGGGTTTTTGAATGCTGGACGCCATTTTGTTGAACGTGCTGCTGCAAACTTTCAGTGCAAAGCCAGGCCGGGGAGCCATCTTAAGTTGTGGTGCATGTGATTCAGATTCTATTTAGTTGAACCTCTGGTTACAAAGTTGGTTGGACAGTATTCTCAAAGCTACCAGCATGAGTTTGACCAGACTGCAGGAGGACAGGAAGACTGGAGTGCCTGGAACAAGTGAGGCTGCAAGTCCCTTATTTTGGCTGCTGGTCCCTTATTTTCAAATCTGTAAGTTGACAGCTATGGACCTGAGAATAGCATTAATGGGTTTTTTTTACTATTTTCTGTGGAGAAATGCTGTCAAATAACTGTCCATCAAATATGATATATATGATGGATAAGCATGTCATATGTTTTTCTTTCACTGTTCTTATGACTTGTTCCGTTTTTCTGATTTGCAAGTTGGGTATTGTCTAAGGAAGGAGAACCAACATGCTGTACAAACCCAGAATTTTAAAGAAGGATCAAGGAATAAACAGTTTAGTGTTTGCATAGGAATTGGAAGGAGAATGATGTAAGGCAGAGGTAACTAATGATGATTACTGTTTTCCCAATCAATCTCTTTTGGGCATATTGCTGTTAATGGCTCACCATCTGAATCATAAATGTATGTATGCAAATCCTTTAAGGCTCATGGGTGATGCTCAAGCTACTTACAAACACAGGACCAATATAGAAAAGGATTAAAGATTTATCATATGTTGTTATTGGTCTTTATTGGCATAAGTTTAAACAATAAAATCATAGAAAGTCATCCAAATACATTGATAATCCAAACACTAGATAGCCACCATTGAATAAATCAGGCAACTTTAGCTTTAGATACCCTGAAACAATCTTGGTAGTTTCAGGAGTATCATCCCTCAACAAATATTGGATTACAGATTCTTTGTGAATCGATATTTTAAGCTGTAAAGGAGTCACTAGGAGATTTCTGTGAAGGTGTCGAGAAGAGGGCAATCCAAAATTATGTGATGTATTGTATCTGGTGTTTTCTTATTACAGGAGCAGAATCTGTTCTGGAAGGGGATTTTTTTTAAAACCTTCTGAACAAAACAGATGAAGGGAATGCATATAGACGAGCTAACATAAAGGCTCAGTGATACAATGGAGTATCTAAATTGTAAAAGTAATTACCGTATATACTTGTGCATAAGCCGACTTTTTCAGCACATTTTGTATACTCGAGTGAGGTGAGGGTCCCACTTATCCAGGGTCAGCAAACTTTTTTGGGAGGGGGCCGGTTGACCATTCCCCAGACTGCGTGGCAGGCTGGACTGTGTGTGTGTGTGTGCGTGCATACACACACACGCACTGGAGGGGGCTTCTCTTCCCCCCCTCCCCCCAGCCAACCTATGGTGCGAGAGGTGGCGGCAGCGGGACCAGTGGCTGGTCCCACCTGCGCCGCCCGCCTCTCATAAGGGCAGGCACAGGAGATGCGGTTGGGAGAGGCGCTGTGCTGCGCTGTGCCTCTCCCAAACACGGCTCCTATGCCTGCTTTTACGAGCGGCAGAGGCGGGCAGCGGCGGAGGAGATGGGATGAGCGGCCTGAAAGCGGTTCTTCTTTTCTCCTGCACGCCGGCCGCCTCTGTGTTGTCTGTGCCGTACTGGGCAAGAACCTGCCCGCTTCTGTGTGCTGGTACCTGGGGCGCACCGCATCCCTGTCAAATGAATGTCGGATGCGGCCGCTGTTCTTCTCCAGAGCTGTGACCAATGACGTAGACGGTACAGTCTTACCTGTGCTTGGTTACGCCCCCTTGCTCCGCCCAAGCATTGCTGAATACAAGTACCGGTATATCTCTGGTCTTGGATATACAGTACGTTTATTTGCAGTACTCAGTCTGCTATATTTTATATTTTATTTTCTTATTAACCCCTATCTAGACCCAGTGTTGACTATGCTTGCATAGAGCAGCCTGTGTTAGGGCTCTGGAATTACAGTGGTACCTTGGTTCTCAAACACCTTGGTATTCAAACAACTTGGAACCCAAGCACTGCAAACCTAGAAGTAAGTGTTGCGGTTTGCTAGCTTTTTTTGGAAGCCAAACATGCTCTGTTTTGAGTGTTACGCTTCTGATTTGAGTGCCACATTTCCATTTTAAGTGCCACTCTTCTGTTTTGAGTATTACGTTGAGGTCTCTGTTTTTGCTATTTATTTTGTATTTTTTGCTTCTGCGGTTTTTTTGTTTTGTTTTGGTTACTGTGTGGAACCCAGTTCAGCTACTGATTGGTTGATTGTGTGACTGCAGTACATTGTTTATTGCTTTCATTTTATGGATCAATTGTCTCATTAGATAGTAAAATTCATGTTAAATTGCTGTTTTAGGGTTTTTTTAAAAGTCTGGAACAGATTAATCTATTTTGCATTACTTTCTATGGGAAAGTGTGCCTTGGTTTTGGAACACTTTGGTTTTGGAACAGACTTCTGGAACGGATTAAGTTTGAGAACTAAGGTACCACCATACTTATTGAAGGCTGCTTTAGAAATTAATTAAATAAACAAATATAAATGCTAAGTATTATTTCTAAGAATGAAATCCTCCCCCCCCCCAGAACTAACATTTAAGGCCTTTGCTGAGATATACAGAATAATTGTTAAAATTTGGACCCTACTGTTTGCATTCTACAGGCAGTGTCTCAGAGCTTGCTGCTAAATGATATAGATGACAACAAAAACTGGCTGTGGAACAGGGCTATAAAATTATGCATTGGATAGTTCAGTATGTGCTTCTGCTATACTACTGGCACAGGACAATATATTTTGTTTTCCAAAAGCAAAGCAGTTAGATTGGTGAGATTTAAACCATCTGCACACTAGATTAAATTGTCCAAGGATTATGGGAATATTTGCAGACGTGCTGTAAAAGCTATGAAGTAGAACAGATTATTCTGTACATAGCAAAGAGAAAAATCTATTATATAAAGGAATTTGGGTGTAAAGTCTTCTGATGAAGTTGATTTAGTGAGTCAGATGTCCATATGCTTTTCCTGTCAGAGAGAATTCTTGATTGAAATTTGTAGTATGTGTTGTTTTGTTTTTAGAATACACAGATCAGCAGTTTTCAATTATAATCTGATATCTAGTTCAATGGCTCATGCTACTATATGCAGTAATATACAATGAGGCTTTGTGCTCTCCTTTTGACATTTATGAAACAACCTGCTGCTGGTTGAATGCTGCTTTGATCTGTGCATGATATCCTAGATACAGATGAAAATGTTGTTTGGCTGGATCAGATGTTTTGCATGGGAAAATGAGAAGAGCAGATGAAGAAGTGCTAAGCTGTTGATAATTTCCTTATTCCAAATTCACAAAAGTATCATCAGATGAACTCCTACTTGGTGTTCTGTCTATTCCTGCTCCTTATGGATGACAGCTGTTAAAAGAAATTGAAACTGAAACTTTTCAAAAATGTCACTGGTTATGAAACTGAACAATGCTGTAAGCAACATTTCATTTTAAATGATAAAAGTATGCTGTCAGTAAAAATAATGTAGTCTTGAAAAACATGTCCTTTTACGACTTCTAAGTATTTAGTAATCAGTCAGTTTGAAACTTAACGCTTCCTGCCTCTTCCAGAAAATTCCTGTTCCTTGTAGATCCAAGTGGTATTTTGATTCTGATGTTGTTTAACATTAATTTAGACAGCATGGAAGAGATGTTGGCTCTGTTGAGAGATGTTACAATCCAGAAGCTCATTCTGGAGCACTTACTGTATATTTTGATCACATATTTTGTACTTGCAGTCAGGATGGCTAAAGTGTAGTTGAAAGCTGTTCCCTCTCTTCCCAGTTCCTGACACTGAGTTTTCGTATATTCAACTTTTCAGTTTTTGAGCACTCTTGTGATCAAATTTTCCACGAATTGTAAAGATAAAATTGTATCAACTTTTTATGAGCAAATCTTGTTGATGCCTTCCAGCAAATTGTCACAGAGCTCAGGCCCTATTTGGTAATTTCTACCACATGACCCGGAAGCTGTACGCTGGCTCCCTCGGCCACTAAAGCGAGATGAGCGCTGCAACCCCAGAGTCGGCCACGACTGGACCTAATGGTCAGGGGTCCCTTTACCTTTTATTCCATCACCACCCAAGTATCAATTTATTATAGTAAACTTTTACGTCTGGACTGGACCTGATGGTTGGGGTCTCTTTACCTTTACCTATGCATTCCAGAAGCGACTTAGTCATGCTAGCCACATGACCTGGAAGCTGTATGTCAGCTCCCTCGGCCAATAAAGCGAGATGAGCGCCGCAACCCCAGAGTCGGCCACGACTGGACCTAATAGTCAGGGGTTCTAACACTTCAGAGTTGCTCACAAAAGTGAAAAATGAAGAAGAGACGATAATGTGATCAATAGCACTTCCTCCATGTTTTTTCATGCAAGTCTTAGGCATGAACTGGGTTTGGGGTAGAGAGAGAAAAAATTGTTAGACCTAGGCCAGTAGCTATCAATTTCAGCTCCTTATCTGAAAAATACAAGTATTAATTAGTGAAACAAAGAAGGTAAGGCTTGTAAGGCAACCAAACTAAATAAAGAGCAAACCACATGCAAAGTCTGTATAGTGATAGACAGACTCAATATGAAAACCCAAACAAATATGTAAAATCTTAAAAATAATAATAATAAGGACCGAAAGTTTCAACTGGTTTCAGTCTTCCTGAGATCCAGTCTGCCCAGTTGGTTGGTACAAAGTGTTCTTCTATAAATACAAAACAAGAAGTGAATTGTCTGTCTTTTTAAAAACAGAATGTGAATTCCTGGCTTATAGTTAGGTGGACTATAGGATTTCTCATGTGTAAATTAACAATGTTCTAACTTTGGAGAAGACTACAGGAGATTAACTTCTGTCTTATTCCTGAGTGAGTGAACTGCACTTGTGTGCTTAGATTTAGACATTCACTTGAGCAGTGCTCAGATTGGCAGGTTACCAACGCTGCATTTTGGATTTAGTTTGTTTATTTGCTTGAACAGGTTTTCATATGAGAGGCCCTAAGAGAGACTTACTGAAAGAAAAAGTGGAATAAAAAACAACATGCAGGCTGAAGAATAAGAAGGACTCTTCTTCCAGATGAAGAGAAAGCGTGCCCTGCCCTGTTTTGTTTACAAAGATTTTTTGAATTTAAAGAACAAAATGGGACTATTAATCTCAGATGGAAACCCAAGAGGAGTACATTTTTTAAAGTGCTAAAATAATATATAGAATTTAAAAACGTATTGAGTTTTGACTTTTTGTATATAAATGAATTCATTCCTAGGTATCCTTTCCAATCATATCCGTATGTATTTAAGTACAGTGGTGCCTCGCAAGACGAAAAGAATCCGTTCTGTGATTCTCTTTGTCTAGTGGTTTTTTCGTCTTGTGAAGCAAGCCCATTGAAGGATTAACGCTATTAGCGGCTTTTAGTGGCTTTTAGCGGCTTATCTGCTGATCGGATCAGCTGATAAGCGGCTTAGCGGCTTAGGAAAAGGGGGGGGGAGGAAAAAAACCCAGCAGGAACTCACAAGACATTGTTGTCTTGCGAAGCAAGCCCATAGGAAATTCGTTTTGCGAAGCACCTCCAAAACGGAAAACTCTTTCGTCTAGCGAGTTTTCCGTCTTGAGAGGCATTCGTCTTGTGGGGCACCACTGTAGTTAAAAGAAGATCACATTGTGGCTAATCCTAAACTAAATAATCACAGACCTTTTAGAGATGTTTTAGAATTATATTGGACTATAATCTTATGAACTTTTAAAAGTATCCTGTACATAAATGCAGCCACAAACTTCTTGGTCTTTGTGGAGACCATGCTCTAATAGCATCTCCCTTTCTTTGTACTCCCTCCCTTTCTCAACCAGAGATAGAACTATCGAGAAATTGCTTTTGGCTCATCATCAGAGAGCATCAATCACTAAGGGTGGAATTCAGTGTTGTGCTAATGTGATACTTCTGTCACTGCAAGTGTTACCTGACAGAATGACATCCTCTCTGCTCCCCCATCCAGTATTCTGAGGGTTCTCCTGACCCTCCAGAACAGATTTTGGGGTTGTGTGGGGTGTGTGCTAGCAGAAGTCCTTGTACTAGTTTCTTCTAGCACATCAGATTAGTTGAATCTGGTTCTCTGTTGCCACTTCAGATGCTGCAGCACAGATAAACTTGTCCCACTGAAGTTAGATTAGCATTGTACACTGAGGAAATGGTCCATAAGCTCTGGTCCCGTACTGTGCTTCTATTAGTTAGCTAAGGTCAGTGCCATGGTATTCCAGAAACTCATTTATTGGTCCATCAGTGGCTTGTCCAAGAATTGCCTTGCATGATCTGCTCTTATGCAACAGACAAACCTTCTTTCCATAGCAGAGTTATGCATTGACTGGAGTACTGACATAATAGCACCAGTATGTGTGAAATAAGTTTATAACTCTGAAGTGTTAGCTAAAAGTAAATGTGCCCCTGTTCAGGGTTCCAGTCACCATTTTTTTCTGGACTTTCTCAGCATTCTATAAACTGTAGAGGGATCAAGCATTGTTGTTGTTTAGTCGTGTCCGACTCTTCGTGACCCCATGGACCAGAGCACGCCAGGCACTTCTGTCCTCCACTGCCTCCCGCAGTTTCATCAAACTCATGCTAGTAGCTTCAAGAACACCATCCAACCATCTCATTCTCTGTCGTCCCCTTCTCCTTGTGCCCTCCATCTTTCCCAACATCAGGGTCTTTTCCAGGGAGTCTTCTCTTCTCATGAGGTGGCCAAAGTATTGGAGCCTCAGCTTCACGATCTGTCCTTCCAGTGAGCGCTCAGGGCTGATTTCCTTCAGAATGGAGAGGTTTGATCTTCTTGCAGTCCACGGGACTCTCAAGAGTCTCCTCCAGCACCATAATTCAAAAGCATCAATTCTTCGGCGATCAGCCTTCTTTATGGTCCAGCTCTCACTTCCATACATCACTACTGGGAAAACCATGGCTTTTACTATACGGACCTTTGTTGGCAAGGTGATGTCTCTGCTTTTTAAGATGTTGTCTAGGTTTGCCATCGCCTTTCTCCCAAGGAGCAGGCGTCTTTTAATTTCGTGACTGCTGTCACCATCTGCACTGATCATGGAGCCCAAGAAAGTAAAATCTCTCACTGCCTCCATTTCTTCCCCATCTATTTGCCAGGAGGTGATGGGCCCAGTGGCCATGATCTTCGTTTTTTTGATGTTGAGCTTCAGACCATATTTTGCGCTCTCCTCTTTCACCCTCATTAAAAGGTTATTTAATTCCTCTTCACTTTCTGCCATCAAGGTTGTGTCATCTGCATATCTGAGGTTGTTGATGTTTCTTCTGGCAATCTTAATTCCGGCTTGGGATTCATCCAGCCCAGCCTTTCGCATGATGAATTCTGCATATAAGTTAAATAAGCAGGGAGACAATATACAGCCTTGCCGTACTCCTTTCCCAATTTGGAACCAATCAGTTGTTCCATATCCAGTTCTAACTGTAGCTTCTTGTCCCACATAGAGATTTCGTAGGAGGCACATAGAGATTTCGTAGGATCAAGCATGACACATCATTTTTCTAAGCTCTGGTTTTCCATTTTTTGTTCCATTGGCCCTAGAGGCCACTGATCACATTCAGTTTCTATTGGTATGGTGCCTCCCCCCCCCTTTAAAATGCTTTTTATTTTTGCATACTTTGGGAACATCAGTGATGATTTCAATTGACCATAGTATGCTTCTGAAGCATCTCAGGGAGGTGGGGGTTATGGGCGCTGTACTTCAGTGGTTCCACTCCTACCTCTAGAGTCATTTCCTGAAAGTTGTCATGGGAGCACCATGGGAATTGTCCCGTGGTGTCCCACAGGATTCTATCTTGTCCCACGGGATTCTGTCTTGCTATTTAACATCTTTATGAAGCCTCTGGGAGCTGTCATCAGATTTGAAGTGTCATCAGTGTGCAGATGACATCCAGCTCTGTCTCTCTGTTTCATCTGAATCAGGAGAGGGGGTTGAGGGGTTAGACCAGTGCTTGGAGGTGGTGATGGGTTGGATGTGGATCAATAAACTGAAGCAGAATCCTGAAAAGACAGAGGTATTATGTGTTCCAGATTCTCATGGCTGGGAGGTGGCCTCCCCTGGATGGGGTTGCACTCCCCTGGAAGGAGCAGGTTTGTAGTTTGGGGGTGCTCCTGGCTGGTGACCTCTGTGTCTAGGAGTACCTTTTCCAGCTCTGGTTGGTTTACCAGCTACCAGCTTGCCTTTGGGAAAGAGATAATTTGACCACTGTACTTCAGGCTCTTTTAACTTTCAGATTGGATTATTGCAGTGTACTCTATCTGGGGCTGCCCTTGAAGATGACTTGGAAACTTCAGTTGGTCCTAATTGCAGCCGCCAGGTTACAGGCTGGGGTTCCATTTAGATATCATATAACCCCTGTTTTAAAACATCTGCGCTTGGTTGCAAGTTCATTTCTGGGCTCAATTCAAGGTGTTCACATTAGTGTTTAAAACACTAAATGACTCAGGCTTCTTTACAGACCCTCCAGGGTGCTGAAATCAGCAGAGGGGACCTCTTGGTAGTCCTTCCACCTTCAGAGGCTCATGGTGTGGTGGCCCAGGAAAGGGCACTCTCTGTGGCAGCCCCATAGCTGTGGAAACCCACCCCAGAGGTACACCTGGCATTTTTATTATACAGCTTCTGGTGAATGCTGAGGATGCACATTTTACCCTAGCTTTTGGCACTTGAGATACATAGTTTTAGGACCCACCTTATTTTGGGGATCGTAAGTTGTTTTAAATAGAGTTTAATATTGTGTTTTAATATCTGCCCCAGGACCTTGGAGGGAAGGGAAGGTAATAAATAAATAAATAATAATTAATTTTTTTAAAAAAATCCACTTGTCCTGCATCTGATATATGCTGGCCAGGATGCTGACTTCCTATAATTTTTCAGAACTGTTGGCTCAGTGGGAAGGAATGATAAGTTTTAAGCACTTTAAGATAACATGGTTCATACTGTTAAGATAGCTTGACCTTCCATTATCTCCTCGACCCCTTTCCAGCACTATACCTTTTGCTTTAACATCATCAGTGCAATTGGGTTTTTCTCTTAATAAATAGCAATCAATCTTGATGTCATGTGTTTACAGTTTTCCAGTGCAGAGGCTTACGTTAATGAACGTGATCATTTACACAGTGTCACTGTAGTATTGGCATGCTAAATAATTTAGCAGGCTGTGGCAGGTAGATAGCTGTGTAGTGTCTCTGTTACTATGGCAATACATTTCCTTAATGCAAATATTAGTCATTCTGACTATGTGGATCTCTAGGCTCAGGAAATTTATTAGTGAGGATGGAGAATTTAGCCTGGAGTGATTCATTTTCCGTGCTGGCTCAGTGTTGAGTCTGGTTCTGGTGAGCCAAATTTGCTTGATAGACATAAATGCAGACAGCAGGTAGCCTATATTCAGAATAACCTTCTTAATCTTTCACTCTTTTTTTAAAAAATCCGCTTCCTACCCTTTAAAAATCCGCTTCCTACCCTTGGCAATAATGGTTTTCTCTGTTTACTTTGTCGACATTAGATGGAAATTGGTGACAGTGAAACAGGAAGGGAGGGAGAGCAGGTTTGGTGGACCTTTCACCCTCAACACCATATCTGATTAAATTTTCATTTAAAACGTCTACAAATGGGTGACTTACAAAATCCAGTGAGCAAGGCCCTATCTTCAGGTTTGTTGCCAAATAAACTCAAGCCATTTAGGAGAGATTGAGATTTTCATTATATATGGTTTCAGCAGTTGCCCCAAACTGCTGAAACCATATATAATGAAAATCTCAATCTTCAAACTGCTATGTGGCCTTTCCTAAACAAGTATAATACAGAATGGTGATGGTTAAGACTTCCTGCTGACACTTAGGTGCCCTGGTTTTGTCCATCACAGCATATAAGAAGAAGTGGTGCTTTTCTAACAGTGCAGTTCTATGCATGTTTACTCACAGTATAGCCTTCTGAGTGCGGTGGGATATACTTCTTGGTAAGTGACTATAATAAAGCAGGCTTAAGCTTCCTGCTTGTCCATGCAGCTTGTTTTTCGTTTTAGTCTTGTATCTCTTTGGGGTTTTTCCTTGAATTGCTGCCTGCCCAGTTTTCTTGCCTACTACTTGTTTTCCCTAATTTTCCTGGGCTAGGTCCTGTCTTGTTTTTGTTTCATTTTTTTTTTTACTTGGGATGTGATTTATACTCATCCTTGCCTTGATTCTGTGCAAACTCTCTAAGAACAGAATCTATGGAAGTATTTTTCTATATGGATGGTCTTAATCCTTTCTGGCTGCTAGTTTTCGCCCCTGAATCTTGCTTACATCATGCCTTTGGCCTTGGGCCATGCTTCTATATTTCTGCTACCTCTCTGTTGACTACTGCATCTACTCACATCCTGGACTAAAAATATTATTCCTAGGAAAGACCATGTCTACAAAAGACACAGCTAACCTCCCCACCCTACTAATTAATCTTTTTTTTAAAAAAAATAATTGTTCTAATTATTCATAAAATAATCACAGGCCACTCACTCTTTCTAGTTGACCAACCTTACAAGGCTAAAAGGAATTCAGAGTGAGAGAAGCAGTGTTAGCTGCTTGGAGGGCAGAAGGGGATTAAAATATAATGTATTTTCTGACATATTCTGAAAGGGCAAAACTATACATGAACTACTTACTAGTAATAAGAAATCAAACATTATTTGGTTCTATACACTATATATGCTGTTCTGTATTCTGTATAATAATCTTGGGCATTCTTAGCAAATACTTTTAGCAAGGCACTGTCCTCCCTCCCTCCCTTCCAATAACTGCTCCATTTATTCAAGCAATAGTTGCACAAATAAGCATGATTCTAATATACTGTTCACTTGATAAAGTTTAATGTTATCCTTTTAAATTAAACTTTTCAAGCATTATTAATAGCGCTTATAATAAAGGTTACCGTGATTTGAAATTTAACATTAAAACGGAAGTGATTGCACTCTAGGCTTAACATTGAGAGAAGGTATATGTGCATATTTAACCAGCATAATGAATTGCAGGTTTCACTTATTAGTTCTAAACAGAGCTGTGCGCTGCTTGTAATGGTCCAATAATCTGCTGCTACTGTCTCTTGATACAGTAAGGAGATGAGTGCCTTAACAAACATTATATTCCTTTATTAAATTTAAAGCTTCTTCTGGGGTAGTTAATGTTAGTGGGATCAATGAACTTATGAACAGCATAATTCCTGGGTAAGCATTCATGTCATTTTCGGGTTGCCATATTTTGAAGAGCCAAAAAGACACATTTGTCAACTTCTACTTTTAACTATGGATCGCTATGGTGAATGTCACTTTACATACCCACGTAAAAAACGACATATGGTAACCCTGTGTCCATTGAACTTGCATGTGTCCTGGATTGCCTCAGATTTGAAACTTGTCAGCATTCATGAGAAATGGTTGTTCTGTACAGATGGAGTATTAGGCGGATATCCACAGATTTACGAATTCACATGCCAGCTTGCTAAGGGCAAGTATCTTCAGACAAGGAGGCCACCCAATATATCATAGAGCCAATATGTAACAGAGCCAGTTGCATTTATACAGGACTTGTATTCTGATTTTGTTTAATAGTTGTTTCCAACAGAAATGAACTCTTGTGCCACTGGAATTTGTAGTGCCTCCAAGTAATGAGGTAGAGTGTCCTTGAATTACAACCAATTTGTGCCCTAAAACACTTCTAGGCTGGTTTACAAGTACAGCAGTTGCTCAAATTTATTTTCTCTTGACCAGCATATTTTAACTTACTTTCAGATAAAACCCTGTTAAAAGCTATTGGGCAGTAATTCTCCTAAAGACGATAGAACAAAAGAGCATATAATAATATCCAGCGGTGATTTTCTACTGATGGAAGGGAATCAACTGGAACAAGAAAGGAGGCAATTTTCAGCAGTGTACCATACCTCTAAAATTGCCTCCAAATGAATCTAAGGGTTAAACTGTTCTTTTACACAAGTATTCCAATGCCCTTTTAAAAAGTGGAAGTGTATAGCAATCCTTCACATCTCATAATTGTGAACATTGTTCAAAATTAAATGCTTTATGGCTATTTGTTAAAGATGACATTAATATGGGACTAGGTAACATTTTATTGTGCTTTCAAGATAGATACATGTGCTATGTCTCTGGAGCAGGCTTGGCCATGGTCCTCCAGATATTGTTGGACTCTCTCATCACACCTGAGCATCAGCCATGTTTATCTGGGACTGATGGGAGTTTGAATCCACCCTTCAACCCAACTGTCAGAAAAAGTAAAGAGAGACAGAAACTTTGGATTCATGTCACCCAAACCCAGTAGATATTGTTGTTGGTTGTTGGATGACCAAGATGGAGAGTAATGCCACAAATCTTGACAGGAATCTGAAACCAATTAAACCCAGCTTCCTTCCTTAGTTGGAGTGTGAAAGAAACTCCATTTCTTATATCAATAGTCTAAGTGGCTGATCAGACATTATTTAGAGGCTAGCTTTGACATTCAGTGCTAGTGTGGAGACTCTACAATTTTAAGACCAAGGGCACAAGCACCTATGTTATAGGGTGGACAATCTGAAACAGTAGGGCTTTTGTGGATACAGAAAGCAAACAACAGAAAGCAGTGGAAAGAACTTGAAGAGGCACATATCCAAAGATGAATGTGAGACAATGTGAAGAGAAAGAGAGTTTTGACATGCACATGTGTTTTCCTAACCCATGTGGCACAGTGTTTCTGAATTTAGATTTATTTGTGAAAGAATTCATGCAGTTACTTGTCTTATCCTCCTAGGGGCTGCTATTTCCTTGCAAAATCTGTGTGTGCTTGCTGCTTTATTCTTGAATGTGTTGGAGAAAAACATTTCACTGAAAATGTGAACCAAATTGTAATTCATTTTAAAGCAGGTGCAGTGGCTCAAATTGGTGGATGAAACCTGCCCCCCCCATAAACAAACTTAGTATTTTGGTAAAAGGACATACCATATGCAATTGAGTCTGCAGAACTGTAATTTTGATTTGCACAATAAATATTCCTCAGCAGTTGTGACTGAATAAATTGAAAAGATTTTTGATTGCTACTGTGTTTTGATATCACAATGAACCATGGTTTATCAGGATGGGAACAGGCTACAGTGAACACATGTTTCCTGTTAAACAGCTGTGAGGAAGAGAAAATATTGTGATGTCAAGAAATGCAAAGAGTCACTTTAAAGTGAACATATGTATAGTTGATTTTTTGTGTCAATCCATTTGATCAGCCTCATGATAAAGTAGACTCTAGTCCAGTAGTCCATGAAACTTTACTTTATAATAAATTTGTTAATCTCTAGAAGTGCCGTACAACTCTTATTTTTGGTTGGTTGCAGCAAATGGAACAATCATGCAAACCTTTTTGGAAACTCTGAAGGGAGGCTGTAATCCACATTCTATTTAGTTTCAAAATAACTGGGAATCTAGTGTACAGAAGGGAATTTCTCTGTTTTTGTTCTGGCTCTGAATAAGTGAAAACACTCTGCCCCTCTGTGATAAAGTTGAATTGTTAAAGTTGAATTGATAAAGTTGATTGTTAAAACAATCCCACTCAGTAGAAGTGAGAAGAAAACCTTTTCTCTCATTGTATTCTTGCTCACCCTGCCACTGTCCAGATCACTCCTTGTTAAATTACCTGCCTCTTTCTTTCTCCAAATATTTCTGGTTGCACTTAGCTCATATGAGAATCTATTATAGTAAAAAAGAACGCCATCTCCCTGAATAGATGAACTGTATACTCTCAGAACTTCCATCTAGTCGGAACTGAGCTTTTTTATTGGTCTTCATCCAACTCATTACTGATTCCAGGCACTGGTTCAGCACATTCACTGCCTTACGTTAATCTGACAAAGAGAAGTAGAGCTGGGTGCCATCAGTAAATTGATAAAATCTTCCCCCAAATTTCAGAATGACTTATCCCAGCAATATCTTAGATGTTAAAGAGCACAAAGGACAATACAGAATCCTGTGGAAATCAATAGGGCCATCAGTAGTGCCAGTATCAACTGCAGAAATAGTCCTCCAAGATGAGAGCAGAACTCCCATCAGGCCCAGCAAGCATGGCCACATCTGGAAGGCCAAAGGATTCCCACACTTGTATTAGAGAGACATATAGAATTAGTTGCAGAACGGTTTTATTATCTAACCAAATGTTGGCTGGGCAATTTTGCTACGAAAAGTTATTTTGGGGGGATTATTAGCATGATGAGGCAAGTTAATATTTACTTCCCAGCAGTTGTAAAGGTCTTTTGGTTTGTTCATAATGTCAAGCACATTTCTGAAATCAGCATAATTTGTCTTAATTCCCATACTTGTTAAGCAGCACAGTAATTAAGGTGGACCACTTCCAAGGTGGTTTACCAAGGACTATATATGGAGCAGGAGTCCTAAGATGTATTACTTGGGTAGCAAAACACATCCCTCACCCATTCCCATTAATTGCTCTGAAATGCAAAGAACCAGATAAAACTGCTGGCACCATGTGCCAAATAACAACCGAAATTGCAAGCAAGGAAGCAAGCAAGCAAGCAAGCAAGCAAACAAACAAACAAATAAATAAATATTGTTTTGTCTTGTCTGTTGAGTCCAAGAATCTAACTCTTGTTAGTCTGTTGCAGCACCTTTGATTAATGAATTTATTGTTGCATGGCCATGTGTGTGGTCAGTTTCCTGGGCTATGAAGCTGATTTATTCAATAACAGTTTGTGATAAACTATGACACAATAAGCAAAGATTTTGTGAAATGAAACGCTGGCTATTTCTCCTGGCTATGTGGGAGGAGAATGGAGAGCATGCGAGCACACTAACCCAAAGCTTGGCTCAGGCTCATTATAACTAGTGCAAAATCATGGTTTCCCATTATGTGTGAATGTGACCAGGATGGTGGTATGCTGTCATTTATCTGACCAAAATGATGCATTGATTACATGTAGGAACTTCTCTTTATTTTCATGGCATTTTACCATTGGTACAAACCACAGTGTGAGCACCCTGCGCTCTTTCACATCCTGTAATTTCACACAGTTTGCTCTTATTAACAACAGCAACAACAAAAAAGGTCGTGTTTCTGAATGAATAGCTGTTTTTGTCAGAAATCTTTT
This sequence comes from Podarcis vaucheri, assembly GCF_965113315.1. Lineage (NCBI taxonomy): Eukaryota > Metazoa > Chordata > Lepidosauria > Squamata > Lacertidae > Podarcis > Podarcis vaucheri. The sequence goes on from NC_138767.1 coordinate 40,403,843, forward strand.
TAAAAGGCCCTCAACCTTGCATATGTATTCAGCTTTTGTTGTTAGTATTGCTTAGTTACCAAGGATAATATAGGAAAAGGCATGATGTATTTTCACGTGTACCAAATTTAGCTTTAATTTGCTTTTGTGTTCTTCCAATTAGTAGCTCCCACAGAAGCCTGTCGAAAGCTCTTTGCCTTTCTAAGCCAAGGACCCCATTCTAGTTATAAACGTCCTTCACCATACTTTCCCCCCCAGGGGAGGAATGATAACCTTTCCCACAACATACTTCTGACTATGGTGTGCTGCAAAGAGCACAGAATCAAGAAATGATCACTTTGTCAGAAACATGGGTTAATCTAGTAAAACAATAATGTAAGAGGAACCTTTCTGGATCAAACCAAAGGCCTGCCTATCTAGTTCAGTATCCTGTATCCATAGCGTCCAATGAGATGTCTATGGAAGCCCACTAGCAAGAGATGAACGCAATATCCCTCTTCTGCTGTTTTCCGCCAGGGACATGTAATAGTATAAAGAAATGAGAAGATGCAGACTTGTGTCGCAAGAGATCCAGGACCATGTGTATAATATCACATTATTCCCAGTACATCTTTTAAAATCTAAGTTGCTTTACATTGCTGTTAAATCCCATATGTTTTTTTCTTTATGAATTTTGTTTTTGGTTTCTTTGCAGATTAAAGATGCTCTCCAGACTTGACACTTGTGATGCAGTGATCAGCAGCAGAAGAGAGCAAAGGAAATTGAATATGGCCTCAAAGAATTGAACTTTGGAGAGTTTATGATGTCCACAGGTGCGAGTGGCAGGAAAAAGCATCAGGCTGTGAGCCTCGAAGGTGTTGACCCAGAAACCTGCATGATAGTGTTTAAAACTCACTGGGCACAGGTAAAGTAGCTCAGGGAAGCTTTTCTTCAATGGGTTTTTAAAGTTGGTTGCACTGGTAAGAATCCATTCCAAAACAACAACAATCAAGAAACAACAAAAAGATTGGAAGTTGGTTTTAACTGCCAATACACAGCATGCAGTCTGTTCCCTAACACTCAAGTGCATTTTCTGTTCTTGTTCTGGAAAATGGTAGAATCTTGCTCTTCCATTACTTAGTTAACATCACATGTAATAATAAAGGGGCATAGCTCTGTTTGATGGATGGGCTAGAGAAAGAGCTGGGAGATTTAGATTTAATGAAAGGAGATAAAATTTAGAATATAACTTTGAATTATCATGCTTTGACGGTCCAGTGGATTTTAAAGATAAGGCTCAATTATATATTAGTATTGGATGCAAAGCTGCACATGGTTAGGCTGCTTAAATCCTATTGAAGCAGGGCTTTGTGCAGGTGTGCAGACTAAGGAGACCCATTTTACAGCACCAGGCAACGATCTCTTTTAATCCAGTTTTGTTCACATTGACTGACACATGTCTACAGTCAAGTTGCCTTCCTCTGTTTTTGTCACCTGAGATCCTCCATTGTAATGTTGGGGATTGACCTAACACACCCTCTTAGCGTTTATACAAGCAAACGATGCCACTTAATCATGGCTTCAGCTACCCAGCTCTCCCAGAAGTTGAATTAGCAAAAGACATTGTCAGTACTGAATTTGGTATTTGTAACTTGGTTGGCCAGCACTCCCAATTTTAATGTTTTTACTTACAAGGATTGTGACCAGTGGTAGCTTGCTACATAATGTTATGAGGCAATTAAAGAACCATTGGGGTTGAAGACCAGAATATAAATACGTTAAATAAATAATATTTTAACAAACCCATTAGATACAGTAGTGTGTGAGCTGTTTAAAGGTGCTTTCATAAATTTATTCCTATTGCTAATTTATAAGTTGTTTGCTACTTGATTAAATTATTAATCTCTGCAATCCATTGTGAGGTCCATTTTGAGAGGTACTTCGCTGCATTTGTTCAATAGATTTTTTGTTCAGTAAATGTTTTTACATTGGGAGCTTAAAGCACTGATTCAAGTCTAGCAATTTTGAAGACTGAGTTTAGTGAAAAATAGGATTTGAGTTAAAAGGTTAGTTAAGAACCTCTTCATTCTGATAACGAGAATGTGTTTCACGTTTCTCTAGGTGGTGAAAATATTAGAGAAGCATGACCCTTTGAAAAATATTCAGGCAAAATATGGGGCAATTCCTCCTGATGAGGCCAGCACTGTGCAGAATTACGTAGAACACATGCTCTTCCTGTTAATCGAAGAACAAGCAAAAGATGCTGCCATGGGACCTATCCTGGAGTTTGTTGTTACCGAGAATATCATGGAGAAACTCTTCCTTTGGAGTCTCAGACGGGAGTTCACTGATGAGATGAAAATCGAACAGTTGAAGATGTATGAAATGCTTGTCACTCAGTCCCACCAGCCCTTGCTGCATCACAAGCCCATCTTGAAACCTTTGATGATGTTGCTGAGTTCTTGCTCAGGAACTACTACACCAGCCGTGGAAGCTGAGCTGGTGGTGCTTCTCAACCAGCTGTGCTCAATCCTAGCCAAAGATCCATCTATTTTAGAACTCTTTTTCCATACCAGCGAGGACCAAGGAGCTGCAAACTTCCTAATTTTCTCTCTCTTGATTCCTTTCATTCATCGAGAAGGGACTGTGGGCCAACAGGCTCGTGATGCACTGCTTTTTATAATGTCACTTTCTGCAGAAAACAATGTTGTTGCTAATCATATAGTAGAAAACACTTACTTCTGTCCGGTAAGTTGCTTCTTCTGACCCTACCCTCTAAAGAACACCCCCCCCCCTTGATATTTTCCCCACCAACAAAGCAGAACTGAATTTATTTGGTACGGTTTGTTACGGTTTTGCAGAAGTGGGAAGTGGTGACATCAGGAGGCTATATCTTTCTGAACCAGTCTGTATTTAATTGTGGTCATTTTTATACTATAATTTGCTCCTCAACTGAAAACTTATCAGGAGCAAAATGAACAAATTAAGGACTAAATACATGCCATTTAGTGGGGATAATATCAAAGTATCAAAGTATGATATTTAGGTGGCCATTTGGGTCTAATTAACGTTGGTATTAGTATACCAATGTTAACATGATATTATAATGTGCCATTTGAAGATCAGACAGTTTTTTGAATAAAACATTTGCATTAGGTGTTAAAATTGTAGTGCTGAAATTTTCAAAAATCTCTCCAGTTATGCTTCAGTTAAGCTAGTTACATTTCGTTTTTAAACAAATCAAACTATTTCGCTACAACTCAATCTTACTGAACTCACAGTAGCCAAGAATTAGTTGTTTTCCTTCTGCTCCACCAACTACCTATCACAACGACACACATGCCAACTTGAATAAGTTCCTATGAGTTCATGGAAGGTGATTCCCAAAGGAATCCTTTTTATTCTTTCAAGTCAGAAACTAGCAGCGTTCAAACCAAGCAAGTGTGAACACTTACTGCTTCTACTCCCTGCCTCCATTCAGTTCCTGCTATCCTTTGACCTGCTGCCTCATCATTTATTTATTATATGCGTATCTGGATTTTTCAGACAAATACTTTGAAAGTGGTTCATATCTGTCAGAGTTGCTCCCCGATCCTAGCTCACAGAGGATCACGCTAGCCAGCGATCATTAAGTAAAAGTCTTTATTGAGTTACAGTTTCCATTCTCAAGCTGCTGCGTGCAACTCTACGTCTTATGGTTAGATTGGCGAAGCTCCGTCTGAGTCTCCGCCCCTTGTGCACCAACTTAATATCCTAGCCCTGCTCCACCTTTTCCGCCTGACTGTTCTCCTCTGGGTCCCTCTGCCCCCCGGGGTCTCCTCCCTCCGGGACTCCTCCGACGCCGACCCCCCGGACCCTCCTGTCTCCTTGCGCCGGGCTTTAGGACCTGGCTCCCTCTCCGGGCTGCCTACTGCGTCACTTTCCTGTGCATTTGAACTTGGCGCGCGCGCCCAACCTTCCACTTTCCGTCTGACCGTTTCTTCGCTCCCCGATGGAGGTGTGGCCACTCCTGACTCGTGCCCTCCCTCCTGTTGTGAGCTGCCAGCGCTTGATCCCTGGCGCCCTTCCTCTTCCCTGCTCTCTGGCGGTGACACTGGTCCCGATCTCCAACTGCTCCCCTCTGAGTCCCCTCTGGCTCTATCTTCCTGGGGTGTCCCCCTAGGCTCCCCCCTTGCCCTGGCCACTGGTGCTCCTTTCTGTGAATCTTCTGATTCACTGGAAAGACTCGGAGATCTCGGGTCGTCGTCATCACTCATCTTTTCTTCTGCCTCCTCCCCCTCGCTCTCTGTTTCCTCCCTTGCCCTTGCCTCTGCTCCTGAACCCCTGACATCCATCCCCCCCTTGAAGCCCCCTCTTCCCCCCTCCCCTCCTTCCGGTGCGGGAGCTGGGTGCTGCTGTGTCAGGGGGACGAATGTCGGATACAGTTCGCTTCCCGTGGCGGGCCTCCATCTGAAGTCTTCCGGTTCTTCCTCCCTGCTCTCGTCGACGACGGTCACCTCCGCTTCCATCTCTGTGCCGCCGTGCTCGAAACCCGGGTCGTCCCCGAAAACGTCCATGTCCGTCTCTCCCTCGCTTCCTCCCGGGGGCGTCGCTCGTCCTGGACCCTCCAGCCTCTTCCTGCGCCACTGCTCCTCTGGTCTATCGTCCCACCAATACGAGGGTTCTGAGGCAGATCCCGAGGGTGACCCCTCCGGGGAACGTGCGTCGCGTGTCGGTTCCTCGTCCGAGTCGAACCCCCGGAACGTGCTGGCTGAAAGCGTGGGCGTGAAAAGCCAGTCGTCGAAAAAATCAGCTGGCATGGGCCTGTGTGGGAAGAGGGCATGAAACTCTTCTTTGAGCAGAGGTTCGTCTAAAGCGTAGCCCGGCACCCAGCTGTTGGCACTGGCCGGGGTGCCCTCCCTGGCGAGAAAGTATTCTACCCCCTCTTCCCCCCATCTAGAGTCCAAAATCTCTGTGACTTCGTTGATGCGTTCCTCCGGTGCCACTCCCCCTTGCTCGGTTCTCTCTCGGAGCGGACTTGGTGCCGTGCCTGGTTCCTGAAATCTGTGAGGTGCCTTGTAGGGAGTGAGCACCGATCTGTGGAACACCGGATGCATCCTGGAACCCTCCGGAAGCGCCAGCCTGAAAGCCACCGGGTTGACCTGCTCTTCGACTTGGTAGGGCCCCAGTTGCTTATGCCCTAGTTTCTTCTTCGCCAACGACCTGGCCGGCACTGCGTGGGCTGCTAACCAGACCCAGTCTCCCACATGGATCTCTTCGCCAACCCTTCTGTGTTTGTCCGCTTGTACCTTGTATGCGTGTTTGGCCAGCTCCAGGTGCCGCCGCAGCTGATCGTGGACCTCCTGCAACTCTGACGCGAACGCATCTGCTGTCTGCGGCTCCCCCTCCCCCATTCTTTCCAGTCCCGGGAAGGTTCTGGGGTGCCTCCCGTTGTTGGCGAAGAACGGCGTGACCCCCGTGGACACGTGCTTCGTGTTGTTGTAGGCGAACTCGGCGAGAGGCAGGTAATCCACCCACGTCGCAGGCTGTTGATTCGCATAACATCTCAGGTACTGCTGCATGATGGCATTGACCCGCTCCGCTTGCCCGTTGGTCTGCGGGTGTCTAGCCGACGCCAGGTTGATCTTGACGTTCAGGAAGCCCATCAGCTTCTGCCAGAAATTCGAGATGAACTGTCGCCCTCGGTCGGACAGAATAGACCGCGGCAGACCGTGAACCTTGAACACGTGGTCTATGAACAGTTTGGCGGTTTGTTCCGCCGTGGCCACCTTAGCACACGGAATGAAATGTGCCATCTTGGAGAACAAGTCCACCACCACCAGCACGGCCGTCTTGCCCCTCGAGCTGGGCAGATCCATGACAAAGTCCAGGGCCACTCTCTCCCATGGTTCGAACGGAGTTTGCAGCGGTTCCAACAGTCCGGCTGGCGGTCTGTGCACTGGTTTGGCCCTCTGGCAGGTGTCACACCTCGCCACGTAGTCCGCGACTTCCCCTCTCATTCCGGGCCACCAGAAGTCTCTTGCGACTAATTCCACCGTCTTCTCCTTGCCAAAGTGCCCGGCAGTGGGCGCGTCGTGCAGCTGCTGCAGTACCTTGGCGCGAAGTTCGTCTCCTGGCACGTAGATGGCCCCTTTACGGATGAGCAATCCATCTCGCAGCTGGAACTCGTCGGTCGCTGCCGTGCCTCTGTGCACCTCTGCCATCTTTGCTTGCGCGAAGGAGTCATCCTGCAACGCTCGTCGCACCGCCTCCAGGTCAACTGTTGCCGCAGCGCACGCCCACACTGTTGGTGCGAAGATGTGCATGGCGGCCGCTGGCGTTGCCTCCTCCAGATACTGCGACTTACGGGAGAGAGCATCCGCCATGATGTTGGTGTCCCCCGGGACATACTCTATTCGGAAGTCGAAGTTCGCAAAGAACTCAGCCCAACGTATCTGCCTCTGGTTCAGGAACTGCGCCGTGGGCCAGTGCTCCAGATTCTTGTGGTCCGTGCAGACCTGCACCGTGTGCTTGGCGCCGATCAGGAAGTGCCTCCACGCTTTGAACGCTGCATGAATGGCCAGCAACTCCCTGTCCCAGATGGTGTAGTTCTGTTCGGACTTGCTGAGCTTCCTGGAGTAAAACGCTCCCGGCCTCCAAACCCCCTGCGGGTCTTTCTGCAGCAGGACTGCTCCCACGGCTCTGTCCGAGGCGTCTGTCTCCACCCTCATCGGCCTGCTGGGGTTGACATGAAGCAGCTGCTCTTCCGACGCGAAGAGCCGCTTGAGTGCCTGAAAGGACTGCTCCGCCTGCTCTGTCCAGATGAACTTCTTTTTCTTGGAGCTGAGCGTGTCCGTGATGGCCGCCGTCTGCATAGCAAAGCCTTTGATAAACTTGCGATAAAAGTTCGCGAAGCCGACAAACCGTTGGACCTCCTTCCGGTTGCGTGGGCTTTTCCAATCCAACACTGCTCGAACCTTGGCGCTGTCCATGGCGAGTCCCTTGTCAGACAACTTGTAGCCCAGGAAATCCACCTCCGTCACGTCGAACTGGCACTTGGGAGGGATGGCTAACACCCCAGAGGACAGGATCACACTTCAAAACGACCTTGACAGATTAGAGAACTGGGCAAAAATAAACAAGATGAATTTTAACAGGGAGAAATGTAAAGTATTGCACTTGGGCAAAAAAAATGAGAGGCACAAATACAAGATGGGTGACACCTGGCTTGAGAGCAGTACATGTGAAAAGGATCTAGGAGTCTTGGTTGACCACAAACTTGACATGAGCCAACAGTGTGACGTGGCAGCTAAAAAAGCCAATGCAATTCTGGGCTGCATCAATAGGAGTATAGCATCTAGATCAAGGGAAGTAATAGTGCCACTGTATTCTGCTCTGGTCAGACCACACCTGGAGTACTGTGTCCAGTTCTGGGCACCACAATTCAAGAAGGACACTGACAAACTGGAACGTGTCCAGAGGAGGGCAACCAAAATGGTCAAAGGCCTGGAAACGATGCCTTATGAGGAACGGCTAAGGGAGCTGGGCATGTTTAGCCTGGAAAAGAGGAGGTTAAGGGGTGATATGATAGCCATGTTCAAATATATAAAAGGATGTCACATAGAGGAGGGAGAAAGTTTGTTTTCTGCTGCTCCGGAGAAGCGGACACGGAGCAATAGATCCAAACTACAAGAAAGAAGATTCCACCTAAACATTAGGAAGAACTTCCTGACAGTAAGAGCTGTTCGACAGTGGAATTTGCTGCCAAGGAGTGTGGTGGAGTCTCCTACTTTGGAGGTCTTTAAGCAGAGGCTTGACAACCATATGTCAGGAGTGCTCTGATGGTGTTTCCTGCTTGGCAGGGGGTTGGACTCGATGGCCCTTGTGGTCTCTTCCAACTCTATGATTCTATGATTCTCCAGCTTGGAGTAAAGCCTATGCTGCTGTAGCCTGCTCAGCACTTCCTTGACGTGTCTGTCATGCTCCTGCTGCGATTCCGAAAAGATCAGGATGTCATCCAAGAAACAGACGCACGTCTTGTAGAGGAGCCCCGCCAACACGTGATGCATGAACGCTTGAAACACGTGGGAGCCATTTTGCAATCCAAAAGGCATAACTCTATATTCGTAGGTGCCCAGGGGCGGGAACATGGCTGTCTTCCACTCATCTCCTTCCCGCATGCGAATGAGGTTGTACGCCCCTCGCAGGTCCAACTTGGTGAACACGCTGCCCTTCCGTACCTTTGCGAGGAGGTCGTCGATTCGGGGCATGGGGAAGTCCGATGGCTTGGTCACACTGTTTAAGATGCGATAGTCCACTACAAGCCTTTTTTGGGGCGTGTCCCGCTTCTTAACAAAGAATACAGGACTGCCCCCCGCTGCCTTGGACTCTCGGATGAAACCGCGCTCCAAATTATGATCTATGAACTCTTTGAGTTCCTGCAGTTCGTCCTCAGACATGGAATACAGCTTCCCTTTGGGCAGCGCCGCCCCCGGCAGCAGGTCAATTTTGCAGTCATATGGTCTGTGGGGGGGTAGCCTGTCTGCCTCCTTCTCGCAGAAAACCTCCAAAAAGTCTGCGTACTTGTGGGGAACCGCTTGCAGCGTGCCTAGCTGCAGCTGTGACTCCTCTTCCTCTCCTTCCTGCCGGGGCACGATGCAGTGTTCAGCACAAAAGGAAGAGCCGAAGGTCAGCTGCCTCTGGTACCAAGCCAGCGTCGGGCTGTGCTTGTCCAGCCAACTCATGCCCAATACAATGGGCGTGTCCGATAGTTGAGTGACGTTGAAGCTGATGATTTCCCTGTGATTCCCAAGTCGCATCACCATTGGTGGCGTCTGCTTCACCACTTGCCCCCCTAGCAGCTCCCTGCCATCCACCGTGACAACCTGCAGGGGTAGCGTGGCAGGCAGCAACTGTATGGCGTGCCGGTCGACAAAGTCCTGCCCTATAAAGTCCGCATTGCTTCCTGAGTCAATGGTGATTGGCACGTCCATGGTGATTCCATTGGGCAGCTGGAGCGATGCGGTGAGCCTCACTACTGGCTTGGGCGGGAGGGGGTCCATGGGCGGTAAAATCTCTGGGGACTGCTTCACTGACACGTCTGGCTGGGCCCCAGTGCCTCTTCCTCCAGCCAGACTGCGTCGTTTCCCTGCTGTGGTTCTCCTTGCTGCGTTGCTGCAGTTACCATTGCTGAGGCTGCAGTGTGCTTGTGGAGCCTCCGGGGACACTCTTTCGCCATATGCTGTGGATCATCGCAGATATAACACTTCCTGTTCCCTCTAGGAGGCTTCGCTTTCACTGTTGCCGGTGCTAGGGCTCTGGCTGCTGACTGAGCCCTTGCACTTCCAACCTCCATAGGTTCCGCCCCTCCTCCTGGCGGAGGCGTGGATTGCGCACGCTCTGCTTCTCTGGGAAGGAAGGAGGAGCCCCTGGCCGGTTCGCGCCCTCCACGCCCTTCGTCCCTGCTCCACGGACGTTCTTCCAGCCGCACCCCCACCGCCAGCGCCCTCTGAACGATCTCCTGCGTGGTCCGGGGTCTCTCCCCCCTCGCAATTTCATCTTTAACCGAGCCGTGCAATCCCTCCCAAAACAGGTCTCTTACAGGAGCCGAATCTCTGTCCCATTCCAGGGCACTGACCAAAGCGAAAAAGCGGGCATGGTACTGCCTTACGCTGGCCCTCCCTTGCTTCAGTCCATGTATCTGCTGCCGAGCAAGATCCACGTCAATGCTTGATAAAAAGCACCCATCCATCGCTTTAATAAAGGCATCCGCATTTTGGAGCGCCGGATCCTTATCCCTCCACAAATTGCGCAGCCATGCTTTAGCATCTCCTTGCAAATGGGACATGATGAATCCCACTTTCTCTTGCTCATCTCTAAAGTCTTTGTTCAGCAGTTGCAGTGCACACATTACATCTGCTCTAAAGTTGGGGTACTGTTGCAGATTCCCATCGAAGTGAGAGACCAGACCGCCTGTTCGTCTCCCCAACCCAATCCCCTCCGGTTTGGGTGTCAGTTGCCCTTGCTTAGTAAGCACTTCCAACCTGACCTGGAGATCCCTGTAGGCGGCAGCTGCGTCCTCCTCTCTCTTTCTGGATGCAAGTGCCTCAGCATTCAGTCGTGTCACTGCTTCTCTGAGTTCCGCTATCTGCTGTTCAGCCGTCATGTTGTCTGCCGTTCGTGAGCTCGCTAGTAGGCACCCGCTTTCTCTCCTCTCCTTGAGGCCGTAGATGCCCACAATTTAAGAGACGGAGCTTACTGTCAGAGTTGCTCCCCGATCCTAGCTCACAGAGGATCACGCTAGCCAGCGATCATTAAGTAAAAGTCTTTATTGAGTTACAGTTTCCATTCTCAAGCTGCTGCGTGCAACTCTACGTCTTATGGTTAGATTGGCGAAGCTCCGTCTGAGTCTCCGCCCCTTGTGCACCAACTTAATATCCTAGCCCTGCTCCACCTTTTCCGCCTGACTGTTCTCCTCTGGGTCCCTCTGCCCCCCGGGGTCTCCTCCCTCCGGGACTCCTCCGACGCCGACCCCCCGGACCCTCCTGTCTCCTTGCGCCGGGCTTTAGGACCTGGCTCCCTCTCCGGGCTGCCTACTGCGTCACTTTCCTGTGCATTTGAACTTGGCGCGCGCGCCCAACCTTCCACTTTCCGTCTGACCGTTTCTTCGCTCCCCGATGGAGGTGTGGCCACTCCTGACTCGTGCCCTCCCTCCTGTTGTGAGCTGCCAGCGCTTGATCCCTGGCGCCCTTCCTCTTCCCTGCTCTCTGGCGGTGACGCTGGTCCCGATCTCCAACTGCTCCCCTCTGAGTCCCCTCTGGCTCTATCTTCCTGGGGTGTCCCCCTAGGCTCCCCCCTTGCCCTGGCCACTGGTGCTCCTTTCTGTGAATCTTCTGATTCACTGGAAAGACTCGGAGATCTCGGGTCGTCGTCATCACTCATCTTTTCTTCTGCCTCCTCCCCCTCGCTCTCTGTTTCCTCCCTTGCCTCTGCTCCTGAACCCCTGACAATATCAGTCAAAAAGAATTAGGCAGGGAAAGGAGCTAGAGAAGGGAGAGCACTTTGATAATGCTGGAATGAAGTGATGAATTGTGTATCTGTGTTTCTAGTGGTGGCCAGATTAGACTGATAACTGGAACAAAGTGTTGAACTGAAGATGATCCAGTGAAGACCAGACTGATCTTCCTTTGCAGTTGATCTTGCTATGATAACAGTTGGTGCAACTGCCTGATGCAGCTTGTTCCCAAGTGCCATTAGGTTGGGCTAAATTAGTTGAAATTCGTTCCTACTGCAATCCAGGGGTACCAACTTGAATGAAATATTGGGGGGCCCCAGGTAGGCCCCACCCCGCATAATCGATCACAAGATGTGGCTCATGCACACCGTCTGAATGACAATGCCCATCAACTTTGGTGGGTCCCGGCCCCTTCCAATATTTTAGAGGGGCGGGGCAAAGGGACCTTGTCCCCTAGGTGTTGGCTTCTATGCTGCAATCAATGGGGCAAATTGGTAATGAGTTGATTTGCATTCTGTTTCAACTATGTCTGGATCCAAACCTTCCCTCGTACTTTTTGTACCAGCCCAGCCATAAGGCAGGATGAGGCCATTGCCTCAGGTGGCAGAAGCCCCACTGCCTCCACAAGCAGCAGGGAAACACCACTACTATTGGCACCAGTCTTGCGGAGAATACAATATCTCATGTGATTTTGGGCAAGATCTCGTCCAGATCAGCCTGATTTTTCCAAAAAGTGGTGCCAATGACAGTGGCGCTTCTCTGTCATTGGCGAATGCAGCAGGCCGTGGCACTGGCAGAGCAGGTAGGAGGTGGCAATAGGGAAGGGAAGGTGTCACTTCCCATTTCACATCAAGTGACGAGGCGAGACGTGGCACCCTTTATTCCAGGACAACGGGCACTTAGGTCCAAATATCTGAGAATGCTTTTCTTTCTCCCCCACTGCCCTGTTATACAAAGAAATGAAATCGGATAAGCTCAAAATAAGTTGCATAGTTAAGGAAAGTTTTAGTCTAAAATTGACACAATAGTAGCCTCAGCCCTTTTTGACATAATTTTAAAGATCCTCCTGGAAGAGTGTGTGTCGAGAGGTACAATGTGGTCACAGCATGTAAACAATTGATTGGCACATTATGAAACAACTTTCTAACCTGTTTCTAATGAATCTCTTTAAATGTATATAAAGATTACAGTTTTACTTGCAAGCACTGAGCAATAAGTCTCTAGCATAGACATTTTCTTGTTGACTTCATTTAAATTGATACATCTAAAGAGTACTCATTTTTTAAAATTGTCCCCAAGGTAGATACCCTTATTAGATCCATGCTGTAACTTCCATAATTACATTTGCCAATTAATTTTTAGAATGACTTTTTACTCTGAAGATTAAAGCAAGCTGTATTAACCTTCAAACAGTTGGGGGCCTTGAGTGACAAAACACATTCCTAATTAGAATGATTGTCTTAGTGTGTAAAAGGTAGCTAGCCCAAGTCTATAATAAAATATCAGAGTCCGCTCCTGAGGGCTGCTCACTTTTTAAAGACCCATAATGTGTTGGTCTTGTGAGTTTGATCTTTGCAGTTTGGGGAGTTCTATAGTGCCTTCGCGAAAAATCAGAATGATGCCGCAGGGATCTGGTTAGCATCCATCGTTCACTCAGGCAAAAAACACAGAATGATTAAAGGATTTCTTTCACTGCTATTTGCCCGTGAATGTAATAAAATAATCTAAATTCTGATTCAATTAAAAGAAAGCTTGGCGTGATATTGTACTGAATGTCAAAATCCCTCCCCTGTAATTAAAATAATGATAGCTAGAGTGCAGAAGCAAGCATTCAACTTTAGGCCATTCCAGAATGTGTGCCCTTATGCAAACTTCAACTAGTTGAAAAAGCAGGTCAGCCCTTCTAATGCTATGGACTTCTTAGCAGCCCCCTGTGTGCAGGGACACCCTTGAGCAGGTCTAGAGTACTGTGGATTGCAGCCATCCTGCAACACTGTATTAAATATCTGATGGATGAGCTGTGCAGATCTGGCATCATGCAAGAAACAAAGGATAAGCAGAGTGGAAGGTCAAAATTGCTGCACGGGCAAGCTGGGGGTTACCTTAACTTTTGAAGCATTTTCCTAACTGGGGAACTGCATGAGTAGGGAAGAGAAAAGCAATGTATCATACTTGGGGGAGAATTCTTTGTGTATTCTACTTTTTCTTGTTCCATTTTAAATAACTTAAAGGTTACTTGGGGCAGGATAGGAAGAAAGTTGACAACTGTCAATAATACCACTACTGGCAAACAGTAGCTGTCTGCACTAGCTACGTTGGGGAATAAAATTGTTGTGTATTTATTGGATTGTCTATATGACTAACGTGCAACCCAACCATGCAGGAATGTTGCTATAGTTAGTCTTTCTAAAAGTTTACTCTGACAGACTATAGCTTCTTTTCACCCCCATAGTTCTGTTAATTGTAGCTTGGGTGATGGAATAAGCGAGTAAAGAACATAATAGATGCAGAGAAGCACACATTGGCAGTCTTTTTATGCCTGTCAATCAAAAAAAATTAATGTTTCAACTTGGTGCCTCTAGAAAATCAGGCTTATCATCCCAGTACTCAAAATGATTTACAAGTAGAATAGCTTTAACTGGCTCTTGTAAAACTAAAGTTGCATGACTCGTAATATTTATTCTTCCCATGTCTTTGCATTGATTGTTGGAATAAGGCTAAGAACTTACATCCACCACTTCCCGTCAATAACTATAATGGTTTTTTAAAAAACACACCCCACATAATTCCTTTTATGGCTTCTTCCTAGACTGGGTATTTACATTCAGAGAAAAACCTGCAATGTTCCACCTAGTATTATTTTAGTAAGTCTTGCTTGTGTTGGTCCAAGGGTCAATTGCATTCATAGTAATATAGATCGACATGTATAAATATACAGTTATGGTTAGTGTACTGAGCATGGATTTTGTATATCCATTCCAGAAGTAGCACTGTTCTCTAGGCAGAAGGTGGTGGTAAGGCTGTGAGAACAAATCACATAAACTCTTCTGTGAGTACGTTGTTTTCATTGACACCTACAGTTTATATTTTAGAAAGAGATGAAAAATACAAATTGCGGAAACAAGCACACCTTCCGTTTTTGTGTTAAATCAACCACATATCACATAAGCTGAGGTGTTATAAACATCTAGAGCAACAAATTCTGCTATACAAACACGAAGGCAGGTGTGGGGAACCTTTGGCCCTCCAGATGTTGTTGAACTACAACGCTTGTTACTACAGTGGTACCTCGGGTTAAGTGCTTAATTCGTTCCGGAGGTCCATTCTTAACCTGAAACTGTTCTTAACCTGAAGCACCACTTTAGCTAATGGGGCCTCCTGCTGCTGCTGCGCCGCCACCACACAATTTCTGTTCTCATCCTGAAGCAAAGTTCTTAACCCGAGGTACTATTTCTGGGTTAGTGGAGTCTGTAACCTGAAGCGTCTGTAACCCGAGGTACCACTGTATTGGCCTTGCTTTCTGGGGCTGATAGGAATTGTGATTCAGCAGCATCCAGATGGTCAAAGGTTTCCCATACCTGATCTATTGGCTAACCTACATCATACTCATCAAATGTGTTTCCTGCATCTACACAGGTGCTTACATTGGAAGTGTGAATCTTACACTTTTCAAACATTCAAGCTTGCAGCAGATGAAAAGAAGGGAGCCACTTTTTTATTTCAGTATCCTGTGTGTTGCCCACATGTTGTTGATAGTTTACATACATGTGTCTCCCTTTCGATGTTTAGTGCTCCTAACAACTAGTTCTCTTTGTTTGTTTACTTAACTTGTTTGCTTATATTCCAAGAAATCTCAGTTCTGTCTTAATGAAAAGCTTATCAATGATGCAAACACTATGTTTAAATAGTTGCTTTCTCTCCCCCTCCCTTTATGTTCTTCAATTCAGGTGCTAGCCACGGGCTTAAGTGGCCTATACTCATCTTTGCCTACAAAGTTGGAAGACAAAGGAGAAGAATGGCACTGTCTGCTGAAAGACGACTGGCTTCTTTCTCCAGCTCTTGTCCAATTCATGAACTCCCTCGAGTTCTGCAATGCTGTAATACAGGTACTGGACTCAAGAATAGAGCCTGCTTATGAAACCAGCCTTTTAAAATATGTGGATGATGTCCATTTGTTCTCTTCCATTTGTTGGAGGATTTTTAATCCCATGTCCTCTGCTAGCAAATGGCGAGCAAAAAGCAATTTTTGCTGATTCCTTTTCCGCCCTGCATCCCTCTCCTTCCTTTCCAAATATATATATATATAGGGGACAGTGGGGAAGGTAGCATGGGAGGGGGAAGGAGAAATGGGTGTAAATAGTTTTCATTCCCTTCTGTTGCCAGAGGTCTTAATGAGATCAAATGCTTTTTGATGAACAGAAGGCGTTCTGTCCACATTAGGGGCATAGTAGAATCAAACCCTATGCTGTGATTACTTACAGTTCATATAATTAATTACTCGGTCTTGATTTCAAGAGAGAGCAAGTTTCTTGCGAGTATAGGCAAATATTAATAATTGTGATTTACATAACAAATATTCCTCATAAATCAGATACATATTTCTTTTTATTAACATTGCCCTCTTCCTAAAGCTGGTTGACTGAACACCCTTTATTGATTCTAAAATCAAAGATTTATTTCTCAGACAGAACATTGTGGTTGTCTGGGCTAATTATGCTAGTTTCTGATCAGGTTCTCATAACAGTAAGATGCATGCACACAAATGCACCCCAATAGCTGTGAACCATTTTCATTGTGGTTGAGCTGATCAGGAGGTTAAGTATGTTTCACGAATCTAAATTAAATTCTGTTTGGTCTTCTCATGTTCTTTGTTCTTGATTATTTCTTAATTAGATTTTCGCTCTTTTGAGTCTTTGTTCTTCTCCAGTCTAATGATAAAATCACATTTTATATCTCTTTGATGCTGTGCTTAGGATTCTTATTGCAGCAAGGCTGTTCAGTATCTATAGCTTTATCTGAGTTATGCAACTTTGCTCAGTTTCATTAGTGAAAATACAGGATGGAAGTGTATGTATATGCAATGTAGAAAAATTCCTGTTTTTATTCTTTTTACAAAAGTGATCCATGTAGGGGGAAAGGGTCCTCAATTTGCCTTTCTTTTTTTTTGACTTCCAAATTCAGAAAGCTGTCTATTCTATAGCAAACATTTATTATGAAGTTGACTAAATGTATTGTATTATAAAAAGGCTTTTGAAAAAGTGTATTTGCCAGAAAAGTCACCAGGTGCCTCACACGGTCTGTTTCTGTGTTTCTCTCACTACAGAATAGTAGTTGCGGAAAAACTGGTTTGTTTGAATTATTGAAATAATGTTGCTATGTATTGAAAAGCTGAAACATAAATAATGGTCTTTCTCTTGCTTCACTATAATTTGATAAATTTAATAGTAGCTTGGCCATTCTAAAATGACCTCAGTACGCTGTAATGTACACTTGGGTGGCTATTAATCTATCATCTTGCACCATTAAATTGTTTGACATAGGGATATGAGCCTTTTGATCTTTGCTTACATATGAATTAATTTCCCTTGAATATACCGCCCAGTTCTACATATGCTTATATACACAAATAAGCATATCCTGAATTTAATAGGGTTCTGTGATTAGGATATAAGCTATAGTTTATCTCTTCATTTATGTAAAGGACTTTATCAGAGGTTAATTATTATTAATATATAATTTTTCTGTGAACTTCAGACAAATACATTAAATCATAACTTGAGTTTGATACCGTAGATGCCTTTTTGATTGAAATCCCATGATCACTCTCCCCTTCACTTCTTCAGGTAGCACATCCTTTGATTCGGATGCAGCTTGTGAATTACATTTATAATGGGTTTCTGGTACCAGTTATGGCCCCAGCATTGCATAAGGTCAGTGTTTTTTGTATGTTTTTGTTTTTTTAAAAAAAAACCAGCAGCCATTTTCAGTGCCTTAAGAATATTATGCGTGTGATGAAGATGGACCAGTCTAAGCCTAACTACTTTAACCTAGTTTCTTTACTTGAATTACTCATTAGACATCTGCTGATATAGCAGCAGAAGGTCACATCCCTTGAGTTGCTATTTGATCTATAATGAAATACAAAATGTTTGGCTGGGTGAAATCATAGTAATTCAGAGAAACATGGCAGGTAGTTCTGCTAGTGAAGTAAGTATATTTGAATAGTTGACTTTAAATTGACTTGCTGATAAAAGTCTTAAGAGGTCAAATGGTTGTTCACAGTGGCCAACCAGAGTCCTATCTATGGGAAACCAGTAAGCAGAACCTGAACACAACAGCACTCTGCCTCTGTCAGTTGAGGCAGAACATAATCACTGCAACTAGTAGTCACTGATGGTCCATTAAGTTCTAGTATGTCCCAGAGTTCTAGAATCCAGTTCTTCTACACCATGCACATTTTTTTTACACTTCTGTTATCTCTCCTTTTACTTGCCTTTCCTCTAAACTAAAAAGCACCCAAAATTGTAACTAGGGCTGGGCGACGTTGGGCTTTCGCCAGCCAAACATCGTGGTTTGAAAAAAGCTCCATTGATGCCGGGTGAAACTGCCGCAGCTCTCATTGTGGGAGCTGAGGTGCTTTCACCCCAGCGCCTCGCGGGCTGTGGCCAATACAGCTGGTCTCAGCCTGCTGCTCAGCCAGGGGAGATGGACAGGTTCCTGCCCCCAGCACTGGAGCAGCAAAGACCTTGGAGCTCCTTGCCAAGCTCCCTCTGTCTTCGCTGGCATGGGGGACAGGCGAGCTACCTTGTCCGCTTGCCATCCACTCCCCGAAGACGGACCAAGCAGCAGTAGCCAAGTGCATGGAACCTGTCACGCTCCGTGCACTCGACTGCCTTCGCCTTTGCCCACACGGGTGTGCAGGGGTCATTCGCCCTAGCAGGAATGACACAGCCCACCCTCCCAGGCGTGGTCTGCAAGGCGTGGCGTGCAAAGGCACCCTATCCTTAGTGCTCTCCAGCTGAGCAGCCTTGATCCCGCTCTACTCATGTACAATCACGGCTAGGGATCTCTCAGCTGGGGAAGTGGAGGCTTCGTACTCCCTAGCTGAGCAGCCCCGATCCCTCTCCTACTCACATGCAAGCAGGGGCCAGCTGGGGAGGGGGTGCACTTTAACGGAGCCCCCATCCTGCTGCTGCGAGCCGATGGCAGATCGGCAGCTCTGTAAAACTGCTTGGCTGAGGCAAGGGCAGCAGTTTAAAGAAGCGGAGGGAGGAAGAAACAAGCTGTATCGGCACCTCGCTGATTAGCTTGATTCTCCCTCTGCCTGGGCAGAGTGTGATGGCGGCATATTGCTGGTGAAACTGCCGCCGCTTGAGTGCCTCTAGCTCTCAGCTAGTTCAGGGTTCTGGAGGCAGAGGTACTCAAGAGTGGTGATGGTTTCACCAGCGATATACCACTGAGTGAAGCTGTCATCACAGTCTGCCCCCACATACCGGTCCCGGACGATATATCAATATTGCCCAGGCGCAATTGTAACCTTTCATCATAGAGGAGTTGCTCTGTCCCCTTGGTTGCCTTTTTGGGAAACTTCTCCAGTTCTACAGTATCAGGTGACCAGAGCTGTACACTAAGTATTCCAACCGTGGTCACACCATAGATTTGTAAAACAGCACTACGGCACTGACAGTTTTAGTTTCTTTCCCGTTTTAATGATCCCTAGCATGGCATTCACCTTCTCCACAGCTGTCACACGCTGGATGAGTGTTTTTATCAAACTATGTATTATGACCCCAAGGTCTCGTTCCTTGTCAGTCACGGCCAGTTCAGACCCCATGAGAGTATCCATGAAATTAGGATCTCCCTCGCAGGTGTCATTGAATTGCTTTTGCCATTTTTCTGCTCACTCGCCCAGTTTCACCTTTGAATTCCTTAAGAACTCTTGAGTGGACCTGGTGATTTGTCAGTATTTGCTTTGCTCGTTTTTATTTTGTGAGGAAGGTTCTTGTGACTATTTGCCTCAGTTCCTCAGATCCCCTTCCTGTGGGATTTAGTTCAGGGACAGGGATCTGCCCTATATCTTCACATATCTTCTATCCATGACACCCTCCCATTTTAAACATGTTTTGGATGTGTTGCCTAAATGATTGTGATATATTCCAACTGCAATCCATTATTCTTATCAAGTTATGCTTTGGCAAACTCGAGGGGGAGAACGTAACCTGGGGCCTGGCAGCACATCTGAAGCATGGAGTGGTATTTCGGCAGCGCATTGTCGCATTGCTGCAGCATGAGCACTTCAGCTGTTTAAATGAGAGATTGCTGTGACAGTCTCATTAGCATTTGAAAGGCTCTCAGTTCAGCCTGCCATGTAGATAATTAATAGAATTATTAATATTGCCGAAAAAGTGTCCTTATTTCCTTTGGATTTGTCAGTGTGTCCTGTCATCTTTACCTGTCAAGACTTTTGAGCTCTTTCTTTTCTTGTCTCATCACCATGTTGGCACAAAACAAGTACAAATAAAATTAAATGTCTATGTATGTGTTTTTAAATGGTTTATGTACTTGCAGAGAAACAAAACTTTCCTTCTGGGTATGAGGAAAAATAAATAAATCCTAGGAGTGAATGTGAACCAAGGCATTGGCAGTACCTTCAAAGGGCTTCCCTCCATCTGGATCAGAAATGCAGGGAGTTGAAATAGATGATCTTTGTGATCCCTCACAACTCTGCAGTTCTATGATTCTGTGTGATTTGAACACCAGAACTACCTGTTTAAGTGGCTAAGTTCTACTAAAAAGAAAAAAGAAACATTTGAGCAGTACTTCTGGGAAGTACGTTTGAGCGCTTTTTTATTTTATATGGCCAGATGGTACAAATACCAATGCTTCTTCTAACTGAAGCTTTGGTAAATGAAGAAAGGAGGAAAAATAAGCACCAAAGTCCAAAAGGCCAGTTTGTAATGAAACTTGTGATCATTTCATTACTGGTAAGACAAATTATAGATGAAGTCGTCAAAGGGTACAGTGTCCCCTGCGAATAAAATTTGCTGTCTAGTAATTAATGTAGAATTTTAAAAGTGCCTTCTGTTTCCTTGTATTAAATATATTAACATCTGCAGAATGTCTTCAGTTAGAACTTCTGCCACTTCCAGAGATGAGCTACCACCAACCTCAGTGGTTCTTTTTCACTTCAGCATGGTGTTTGTTTTTTTAAAAAAAATTACTTTTGCAGCTATAATCATTACTTACGTGGGTGTAAGTCCTATTGAATTGGGGTTATTTCTGAGTAGACATTAGCAAGACTGCACTGTAAATGGCTTATTGTCTAATCTAGCACTAGAATAATACAACATTTATTTATCAAATTTATACCCCACGCTTCTTCCCAGAGGAGCGCAGGGAAGCAAGCAATAATTTATAAAATAATAATAAAGCATCTTATAAACAGTTCCAGTGCATATGTAGACTGGGAAGGATCTCAACTTAAAAAGGTTTTTTTGAAAGAAGAAGGCACTGTAAAGACAACAGAGATGCTGCCCGTCTAATATTCCGTGAGAGGCTATTTCAAAGCATTTGTGTCACAACACTAAAGGCCAAATTCTTATTTTGTGTGGATCAGACCTCCTGAGTTGGGGGGGAAATAATAGAGGGATTGGTGTAAAACCTGCTCGGATGATTATGTAACCACTTCAGTGGTAAGTTATTAGAACCTCCCAATAAGAATTGTTATAATAATAAAAAAAAATGTTTGGGGTCCCCTCCTACCCCCCAGCCAAAACTGTAGCTGTTATCATAAAGAGACAGATGACATCAAACAGCTGATAACTCTTATCCCTTACTGGATTTAATTAAAAGTGGTGGTATTCTTAGATCATTTTTTGCCCTTGTTACCCCAATGTATGCTGATCACATGTTAATTTTTAGCAATGTCATTTGCTGTATCTTTTTTAACATCTTGGACAGAGAAGGTTGGATTGTGCCATCTAGTGGATCTGAGCAGAAACTAAAAGAGGTGGCTGAAACCAAAATGCTCCATCAGATATAAATGAGTTAACTAAACATGCATGTGGATTCTTCACTTTATTTGCTTTTTTCATAAACTTGTTTAAATACCAAACAGGTGACACTTACACAGTAATGACCTTTGCATTCAGGACAGACAGCCGCTGGCTGACCCAGATATGGAACACTTTTTCACTATTCTAGGACAACTCTTTTTTATGTTACCAAACCATTTGTAATCACCAAGTAATTTGTACTGACTTGATGGTGTTTTCTAGCTATCTTTCTCACCCACCTGATTTTTTTTATATATAGAATGGATAAATAAAAAAAGGACATTCCAGATCTCACCCAATTTCTATTTCTAGTGTCCCCCCCCGCTTCAACTTACTAAATTACCGTAAATGGAAGCACGTTATAATAGTATTCTAATCTGGTGAGTATGCACTGATTTTCAGAATACTGAATTTTGAATGACAGAGGCTGCTGTATAACTGTTAGGCCATAGTTTGTCCCATTTTTCTCTGGTACTCATTTTGCTGGTGGGGAAATATGGAGTCTCCACTCTCCCGAAATTCAGCCTACAAAATACACTTGCAGTCTTGCTTATTGTAATTACTTTATAGTTACTCCACCCTGCTCACCCACCAGGTCTCAGTGATACAGACCAGATCAGCCTCCTCATCCATAATCAGATCAGGGCTGAGAGTGGTCTTATATAAGAGACAGCCTGGCATTCAGGAACAGCAGCTGGAAACCAGAGGGCTGGCATATAGGACAAAGATTGATTTTCTTTTGGAACTTGCATGTGTTAAGTTACTTTTGAAGTGTGAACTCCTACTAGAGGTATGGTGTGTGTGAACAGATCTGGACCTTCAACCTGCTTCCATGCGCTCTTCATCTCAGCATGCTCACACAGACTATGGAGGAAAAGGTGGAACCTAGTATGCTGTCTATACTGGAATATTTGTTCATCTAGCTCAGTATTATCCAATCTGATGGATGGTCCCTCTTTGGGGTCTCAGGCAGACATCTTTCTTATCACCTACTAGCTGTCCCCTCTTAATTAGATATATCAGAGATTGAACTTGGAACTTTCTGTGAGCTTTACCAGGGAGCTTTGCTAAGCAGAAGGTACTGCAACGAACAGTCTGAAAGTAGCCAGCTTCCAGTTGTACTAATACAGCACATATATGATGCCTTTTCTAGGGCGACCACATCTTTGTAGCTACGTAGCGAGATATTCCCTTGGCTAAAGCCATTTCTATTTCAAGGCAGGTGTCATTTTATCTAAGAAACTTTCTCATGACTGAGAGATAGAGCCCATATATTAAAAAAAATAAATACCAGTTTTGTAAAAACAAGTTACCCAGTACTAGTTTTAGCAATAAGATAAAATGCAGCAAGTGGGAAGGGGAAAAAATCCATGCAGCCCAAGGTCTTGAAAGTTAGTGTAAAAAGCTAAAGTACTGAAAGTTGAAGCATGGGCTTAAGGCTACCACAAGGTGAAAGAGAAGGTGACAGACCCAACATAATATAACAGATGACAACTTGGTGCAGATCTACAGGGCACCCTAAGCTGCACCTCCCAGGAATATAGCACTGGCTTGGGTCATCCTTGAAATATGATCCTCATTTGACAAAAGGCATGCCGCGGGTGGTGCTGTGGTCTAAACCACTGAGCCTCTTGGGCTTGCCAATCAGAAGGTCGGCTGTTCGAATCCCCATGACGTGGTGAGCTCTCGTTGCTTGTTCCCAGCTCCTGCCAACCTAGCAGTTCGAAAGCACGTCAAAGTGCCAGTAGATAAATAGGTTTTGCTCTAGTGGGAAGGTAAACGGCGTTTCTGTGTGCTGCTCTGGTTTTGGTGTTCCATTGCGCCAGTAGCAGCTTAGTCATGCTGACCACATGACCCAGACAAACGTCGGCTCCCTTGGACAATAAAGTGAGATGAGCGTCGCAACCTCAGAGTCATTTGCGACTGGACTTAATTGTCAGGGGTCCTTTACCTTTATGCCATAGCTACTCTGCATTTGAGGCTATAAGACTTCAACTTTTTTTACTTGGAAACTCGGTCCACATTATATGCTGCCTAAATTACACCTCCCCCCGCCCTGCTGCAACAGAAAGGTAGGCAAGAGTATTCAGCATTTGCTGCAGCTTCCAGGCAGTAATCAAAGCTAGCCCTTTTATTACAATAATAAATCCTCAGGGCTGCTGGAGAATGAATATGGCAAGGTCTCCATGTAAGGGGATAGCTGGCACACCTTAGGGGATGTATCCTCCCATAGGTCCTTCCCTTCCACTGCAAACAGAGGGGGAAAGGTCTCCTCTGTTTTCAGTTCTCCACTCATGTAAAACTGTTTTGAGCAAGCATCAGTGCTATTTCCCAACAGTGCACCATCTCTATGAAACATCCTCCCAAAGGACATTCCTGATGTCATTCTGCCAGCAAGTAAAAACTCCCTTGCTTTTAAAACCATTTTTATCAGTGAGTGAGCAGAAGCTCTGTTGCTGCTGAGGTTTTTATATGGGAATGGTAGTGTTTTGCTGCAGCCTTGGTCGCATAGAGTATAGTGACTTTTATTAGCTTTTAAAGCTTGGACACTGCCTCAGGTGTGTCTGGCATAGTATACAGTGGTACCTCGGGTTACATACGCTTCAGGTTACACACGCTTCAGGTTACAGACTCTGCTAACCCAGAAATAGTGCTTCAGGTTAAGAACTTTGCTTCAGGATGAGAACAGAAATCGTGCTCCCACAGCGTGGCAGCAGTAGGAGGCCGCATTAGCTAAAGTGGTGCTTCAGGTTAAGAACAGTTTCAGGTTAAGTACGGACCTCCGGAACGAATTAAGTACTTAACCCGAGGTACCACTGTAGTTTGTAAATACTGTAAATAAATAAATGAATAGCTGCAACAAATGAAAACCATTTGTATAGACACTGTCATCACCTTAAGTCTTCAGTAGCAAAGCTGAATCCAGAGTATTCCCAGGCTGTGTACATGATCCTTCAGGCTAATTATGATCCTCTGCAGAGCAGGAGGCCCCTCCTCATCCAGAATGTCTAAACAAGCCTTCACCAGCTCGTGCTATCCAGATGTTTTGAACTATAGCTCCCATCAGCTACATGCAGCACAGCTAATGGTCAGGTATGATAGATATTGCAGTCCAGAAAACCTAGAGGGTACCAGACTGGTGGAAGTTGGTGTAAATCATGATTGATCAGACCTTGTAAATTAAAGTCAGCGCACTTCAGTTGTAGCCTATGTGTTGCATCCAAAGGTGCTGTTCTGTGAGCCAAAAGCTTCTACTACATGTGTAAAGGATTCTCTTGACCCAGACTGTAGTTTGTGGAATATCCTTCCTAATGAGATGTGTTTGTCTCCATCATGACTAACTTTCAGGAGGAATTTGAAAACATTTCTTTTTGCCCAGGCATTTCGTGACTGAAGAATATGAAACAGGTCAATAAAACATTCGTCTATCACAATAAAAAACCCACTGCCCCCTCCCCCATCTTCCTTATGAATGTAGTTTCATAAGCTTGACCCTGCAAAAATTAAGATTTATGCATATTGTGCAAGCCTTCATAGTCCTGTCCAGGCATGTCAAAGTCCATGCTGACTGTGTGCCACACTTTGGCCACCCCCTGTCTTAAAGTGTTGGGAACAGGGCGAATTCAGCCCATTTCCTAAATCTTCCTCTCCCATGACAGCTGCTGCAGCATTTTCTGTTTCTGCTATCCCTATTGTTCTTTTCTATTAGTCCTTTGCTGTGTCAGCAGTGGTGACAAGAGCCTGGCCCGTGTTTACATTCAATATTGCTTTTGGCTCCCCCCCCCCCCAATTCCCCAGTGCAAGCATTTCCATTTCAAAAGTTTTTGTAATAGATAGCCACTGTTGCAAGTTCTCTGGAAAACTACAGTTGTACTTTAAAAAACAAGGGATGTGGGTGGCGCTGTGGGTTAAACCACAGAGCCTATACTTGCCAATCAGAAGGTCGGCGGTTCGAATCCCTGCGACGGGGTGAGCTCCTGTTGCTCGGTCCCTGCTCCTGCCCACCTAGCAGTTCGAAAGCACGTCAAAGTGCAAGTAGATAAATAGGTACCGCTCTGTTGGGAAGGTAAATGGCGTTTCTGTGCGCTGCTCTGGTTCTCCTGAAATGGCTTAGTCATGCTGGCCACATGACCCAGAAGCTGTACGCCGGCTCCCTCGGCCAATAAAACGAGATGAGCACCGCAACCCCAGAGTTGTCCACTACTGGACCTAACGGTCAGGGGTCCCTTTACCTTACTTTAAAAACGTTTATAGACAACCAACATTTATGTATACAACACAACTTCGTCCAAACTGTTAGCAAGTTTCTCCTGCAGAATGTCTTACCTTTTCATTATAGCCTGGTGCCCTCCAAGTGTTTAGCACTACATGTTACCTGACCATTGGCAATGCTAGCTGAGGCTGGTGAGTGTTGCAGTGCAGATCTCTGGAAGGCACCAGGTTAGGAAGGCTGCCTGTATTCTGTGGTGTGTTCTTCTCTATGTACAAATAGGGTCTTGTGCAGTTTCCTGCTTAAAGATGTCCACATAGGGACTTGCTCATCTTGTAGCTGTTGACTTCTATCCCAACAAAAGTTGCATCTTACACTCCTCTTTGAAGTTCTGGTGATTTTATTGTTCATCTTCTTCCCTTTTTTAAGGATCTTGAGTATTGTTGTTATTGCTTATTCATGTTGGAGGCAGCTTCTAACAAGGCACATTAGTGTAGAAATCCCTTTTGTTGAGTACAGAGCATGTTGAATTTGTGGGTTATCAGGACCTCACCTGAAGTTGCGTTTACAGATTTAAATGCTCTGAGGCCTCTGTAACTCCTGCTTGCCCTCTCACCTGGCTAAGTGAAATAACATCTGTTGTGTATATGAGAGCATTTCAATAAGGTTTGAAACAAACACACATACACATATCTCATAGGAAACTGCTAGCAACCAAAGCTCGGGCCTGCTCAGCTCTTAATTCCTGCTTTTAAAAATGTGTATACACTGCTGTTGGAATCAAGGTTAGGCTGTAAGCTTATTTGCTCAGGAACCAGGTCCTCAAGCCAATTTGGAGAGTGCTGAGTGTACATCCCTCTCTCATAAATAATGTATTGCTGAGGACTGTCAATCTAGTATATGCAGGGTACAGAATACATTATATGGTCTTTTCCTGTCTTTTCCTCTCTGAAATTGCTTAAGTTGAGAAGCCTATAACGGTGGCTCTAGAGGATGAATGTAACTCGGAGGAAGACTGAGGTGATCAGGTTTTTTATGGTTGGATGTGCTTTTATTTGTTTCTATTTTGAACTTATATTAAGGGGGGTGGGGAATGCACCTATAATGAAAACTGCTCATGTTGCATCTGTGGTAGCTTGTGGTTAATCATATGACTGTGAACGCCTAAACATGCTGCAGAAGTAATTGCACAAACTTTTGAAGCAAATGTAGTCCACAGGTTAGTTGTTAGATGCTATTTAGTATGTAAATATGAACGTAAACATAGTGTTAACAAGTAGTTTTCTTTAGTTGAGGTCTTTGATGTTAATACGTATGTTTTTGATTACAATCTTTAAACTGCTTAACAAAACAGCTAATGTGTTGCATGAAAAGACTGAGAGAGTGAGTGAGAGAGAGAGAGAGAGAGCGCACACACATTTTATGCAAAACCATCTACTGGAGTACTTTCCAAATCCTCTTAGCTCTTAAATGACAGCTTGGAGTCTCTCCTTTACCTGATTCTTTCTTAAGGAGGGGGGGGGGAACCCTCCTCATTTATCCAATGAAGAATACTAAACAAAAGATGCTTAATGCTCCTTTTCATATAGGCAGACCAGTATGTATTTGTATCTGTGCTTTTAAGCTTATTAAGCTTGCACGTAACTATTTTTGAAAATGCTGACTTTGCACCCTTTGGTGCACAACACAAAGGCTGGATCTAAAATATCAGACACCTACTGACGAATGATCTAGGGACTGCATTAGTAAAGTAAGTTGTTTCACTAGTAGAAACCGGAACATTCACCACAAGAGGCTGAGGTGTAATTGAAAGTTTATAGCTAGTACATAAATTCCATTATTTGGGGTATTTACAACAAATCTGTTTTTCTTCTGGGACCAGGCACTATTGGTGTCTACAATAAACCTCAGCTAGCTAGATGTCGAAATCTGCCGATGTCTCTTAGTGCAGCAACCAAGTGGCAACATGTAGTGGCACAATCTATGGTGGGAGGGTTTGCTACAAACAAAGTGAGCTTTCGTAGGCTACCTTGTGCTCCTTGACATCCGTAGCAGACAAAAGAAATAGGTGTGCTGTGTGACTGACTGAACTGGAAGAAACATGTTCACAAGAATTTGTTCCAACTGATTGGAAAAGTGTGATTTTTCTTCATAACACAGTATGGGCAAAGAGTCAGGAAAAGTAGAGAGCACATATAATGCAGCAGGAGGATTTTTATAAAACCCTGTATCTCTTGCAAGCACCTTCTCTGAATGTGAAATAGCAGACCTTTTGGTGTTTAGCAAACAGCATCTTCAAGAGGAAGTCAAGTACTGGAAGAGAATGTTCCAAATAACTGTGCAATGGTTCGGTTGTTTGCATCCATCTTTCCTAGCTTAGCACTGCCACTATCATTAGCTAATCAAAATATTCAAACTAGCACACCAATGTTTGTTTTTATGTATGCTGGCTTAGACCCACAGAAAACAAACAAACTGTGCTTATTATATATCCCATTGCAAGGTCGTTGTGGAGGTCACATAGACTATATAATCAGAGCTGCAAAGTTGATGTGGTCTGTAATCATTTGTGTATTCATTTCCAGGTGACTGTGGAGGAAGTAATGACTACAACTGCCTATTTGGATCTCTTCTTGCGGAGTGTTTCAGAACCAGCTTTACTACAGATCTTCCTCCGATTCATCTTACTGCACCGCCATGAGAATGTGCACATCCTGGACACCCTCACAAGCCGCATAAACACTCCATTTCGGGTGAGATGAGAATAACAGGAACATGGCCGTCTTTTACTCTGTGGGATTGTTTTAGACAACTGCAAGCTTATTTTGCTTATGCCTTTGTGAATTTAGCTACTTTAATATTCTTTAGAAAGTGCTTAAAATTTCTTGAAAAACTTCACACCTACAAACAATACTGGCCCTGTTTTCAAGCTTACAAATTAATAGACTCAATACAAAAAGAAAAATGGAGGGAAGAAGAAGAAAATAAGGAAAATTCCAGTCATCTCTTACATAATACTGCAATGACAACTACCATTTTATTTCACCAAGTGGCCCATATGATTATTATTCTTCAGGGGCATTCTGGGAATTTGTCGCAGAATTTCTCCTTACCTCAGAATGATACAACATCCAGGGCATCCACGGAATAAAATGAAATGAGCTGCAAGGTGGTGGGAGGGGGGGATAACCTGGGATGTTTGGGGGAGGAAGTGATGTACCAAAGCTCACCCAGTGAATCTACAACAGACTGGGTTCAGTTCAAATCCCCAATATAAGAACTATTCTCTCCTTAGCAGTTTCTGCACATCTAGAGCACTTTTTCCCATCTGAAGTTTGAGCTGCATAAATTCTGCTTTTGGGTGGCGTATTCATTGTTATCCAGTTATTCTGTTACAGGCTGTGAACCCCATACATTTAAAGCACATGACTGCCCCCCCAAAAGAATACTGGGACCTGTATTTTACTCCTCAGATCTACAACAGGACACAACAAATTACAGTTCCCATGATTCTTTTTTTTTGGGGTGGAATGTGCTTGAAATATATGGTGTGTATGGTTCGAAAGCACACCCCAAAGTGAAAGTAGATAAATAGGTACCACTCCGGCAGGAAGGTAACGGTGTTTCCGTACGCTGCTCTGGTTTTGGTGTTCCGTTGCGCCAGAAGCAGCTTAGTCATGCTGGCCACATGACCCGGAAGCTGTACGCCGGCTCCCTCGGCCAGTAAAGCGAGATGAGCACCGCAACCCCAGAGTCATTCGCGACTGGACTTAACTGTTAGGGGTCCTTTACTTTTAAGGGGACGCAGGTGGCGCTGTGGTCTAAACCACAGAGCCTAGGGCTTGCCAATCAGAAGGTTGGCAGTTCGAATCCCCGCAACGGGGTGAGCTCCCATTGCTCGGTCCCAGCTCCTGCCAACCTAGCAGTTCAAAATCATGTCAAAGTGCAAGTAGCTAAATAGGTACCGCTCTGGCGGGAAGGTAAACAGTGTTTCCATGCGGTGTTCTGGTTCGCCAGAAGCGGCATAGTCATGCTGGCCACATGACCCAGAAGCTGTCTGCGGATAAACACCTGCTCCTTCGGCCTATAGAGCGAGATGAGCGCACAACCCCTGAGTTGTCTGTGACTGGACCTAATGGTCAGGGGTACCTTTACCTTTACCTTTACCTTTACACAGCCACAGCCTGAAGGCGCGAGAGGCAGAAACATTTCCATTGAAACAAATTTGGAGGTTCTAAAGAATTCAGCCATCTGAATATAACACTGTTTCAGATAAATCATGGAACTGGTATTAGTATTTTAAATTGCTATTTTAATGCTGGGTGTGATGTCGTGTCTGCCTCTTTGCAATTTGTTTTTGATACTTAATTTGAGTTTATTTTGTTTCTTTATTTTAAGTTTATTGCTTGTCTCTTTCGCCTATACCAAGTCCTCAAGCCAACTCCACTGCATTAGAAACAACCATAGCAATACAATAAAATTTAATTGTATAAACAATTAAAACAATAAAACTATTAATGTAAACAACAATAAAATCAATGAGTCAGCAGTAAAATCAGCCCTGCAGCAGCATAAAACCGAATTGGAGTTTTGGAGTGGTTTTTCTTGCCACTTAATTGGAGTTTGTTTTTTGGTTATTCCCCGTGCGTTAAGTAATCAACTGCAGAAGTGTGTATCTCAGAAGCAGGCTTTTATAAAAATTTAATGACACCATATTTTTGAGTGTTCGAAATTAACTATGCAGACTTATGAATCAGTCACTCGCTCCCTTCCCAAAACGTTACTCGCTTGTCCCCAAGCAAGCTTTCATATTTTCATTGTCTCAGTTTAGAGAGGTAGAGTGAAGTGGCCCTCTATGCAGCATCAAAACACTTGCCTTAGTATTCAGATGTTGCTCAGTATGATGTCAATATAATGCTATCAGTGCAGCCAGCTTGATCACTCCTTTGGTTTTTGCAACATAAAAGTATTTCTGTGGTACTGAGTGGACTGCCAAGAGCCGCTTCTGAAAATAATTGTGGCATGTTAATTAAGCCACAGAAATAGTTAAGCTACTAGGAGCTTCCTTTCGCAAGCAGGTTAATCTTGAAGCACCTGCTGCGGTCTGCATTCAGCAAGCTGCACTTCTGATCCCCTCTTTGGCTGGCACTTACTCAGTATTAAATGATGGAGGATGCACTCCAGCATATGGGTGGAAAGGCAGGCAGAGCCAAATGATCAACGTGTGTATTACGTTTATGTATTAAGGACGACACCTTGCGCCAAATAAACATTTCCATGTAGTGGAGGGCATGCACATAGCTGCACGTACTCGCGGCTGTGACTCTAGCTCCAAACAGATGAACTCTCTGAAAACTCCCAAGCTGCTTCAGTCGCTTACAACTTGCTAATGTGTGTCTCTCCTGTACCATAATTATTTGTTCCACAGACAAGAGGGGGTGGGTATTGCGAAGAATTCTCCAGCCACGAGCAACTCAGGAGCGCCGCCAAAATGCATCAGTGATGCTAAATGAGTTCTCTGCTGTATAACTTAGCCAAGTATAGAAACCAGCCCCACAGCTTTCGGCACGTTACCATAGCACTGTTGTTATTGCAGAAAGGTTTTGCAATACCTAATAGGATTAAACGTGCAAGCGCTTCTGTCCACTTGGAACACATATAAAACAGCTTTCCTTTCGCCTAATGAACTAATTAAGACCCCCCGTTTCTCTCCATGAATGTTTTTGGTCACTCCCCCCAACATCCTATTCCTTTAAACTATAGGTCCATAATTTTGATCAGTGTACAGTGGTACCTTGGGTTAAGTACTTAATTCGTTCCAGAGGTCCGTTCTTAACCTGAAACTGTTCTTAACCTGAGGTACCACTTTAGCTAATGGGGCCTCCTGCTGCCGCTGCATGATTTCTGTTCTCATCCTGAAGCAAAGTGCTTAACCTGAGGTACTATTTCTGGGTTAGCGGAGTCTGTAGCCTGAAGCGTGTGTAACCTGAAGCGTATGTAACCCGAGGTACCACTGTATTCTCCACAGCTTCAACAGATTACAGCACTAGGCAAGAACAAAAACTCTATACCATAACAGAACCCCATTTATGACGGTCCTTTACAGAATCCAGTTTTAGTGTCCTGTTAATCAATAATCTTCCCACATGAATTTTCATTTAATTCTGCCTTGCGGTCCAAACCAATGAGGTGAACCTTCTTAAAGTGCCTCAAACGGTTCTCTCAAACAAGGCTATGCATGTAATTTTGCTTGGCACTCTAGGCAAAGCAGCAGTCCGCCTTCACCTCTTTGTGCAGCTGTGTAGGCAGCAGTGATTCAGACAGTACAAGAATAGGAACAGAAGAGATAGTCTTGAGGATATCATGCCTAACTTGACAGGAAGAGGAAACCCTTTTTGTGCCTATAGTGCTTCAGGGCTGAAGGTCAGGCGTTTGTGTGCTCAGCCGATTTTAGAGAACTGCTGCCATTAGAGAGGCTTGAGATGCACTTCCTTGATTTAGGAAGGGGGAAAACATGACCTGAGCTGCAGATAATGTCATCCATTTGAGTATAGCACCACAGAATGGAAGCAACTTTATCCCTACCATAAGCTTTCAGCAGCTGGGGTGATTTTGAAATGTTGATGTTAATCAAGGAATGCATCATGTGCACTGAATTATCCTAAACATCTAAATAGACTCCAAGTCCCCAGTATTCAAACTTCCAGATGCAGCTAAATGCTACCTTCAGTGAAATACAGTGGCTCTCACAATAGATCTTTCCCAATACAGTGGTACCTTGGGTTACAAACACTTCAGATTACAGACTCTGCTAACCTGGAAGTAGTACCTTGTGTTAAGAACTTTGCCCCAGGATGAGAACAGAAATAGCATACCGGCAGCGAGAGGCCCCATTAGCTAAAGTGGTACCTCAGGTTAAGAATGGTTTTAAGTTAAGAACGGACCTCCAGAACGAATTAAGTTCATAACCAGAGGTACCACTGTATTTAGTCCTTATCCTCTAGTAAACTACAGATAAAATGTATTTGGTAACATGGCATGAGTGTTAATGGTTCTATGCAAGGTGTGCATAAAACCATTAACCTTTCCCATTTTTAGGAAGCCATTTTTGATGAAAAAATATATGATGGTACCTGACTGGTACCTGAGTTTCTCTGCATTTGTTGAGGAACAGAACCGTTTTTCTTAAAAGGCCTCCAGCTCTTTCAGAGTGTCCCAGACTTATGACATGATACCATTCCAACAGAATTTGACCCTGTGTATGATGATTGTATAATAATTCTGTCTAAGAAAGAGAAAAAAATACTTACATGAGGGTTTGGGGTTAATCACATTTCAGTTCTCTTTAAAAATTCATATTTGACTAATTGGAATCTTCTCTCCCTTACTGCATTACTGAAAGGATTATAGTATATATCTATGCTTACATCTGGCTTTATTGGGGCATGCTAAATTAATTTGTCAGACGATGTTATTAGGTGAACTAAAACATACATCTCATCTCTCAAAAATGCTAAAATTTAGGTTGTGAGCTGCTTTAATGCAAAATAATGTTTTACCTTAGGAAAGCATGGAGATTTACAGATTTTGACTCTGCTTATCTTTTTTTTTTAGCTCTGTGTGGTGTCCCTGGCATTGTTCAGAACACTTATCAGCTTGCATTGTGAAGACGTGATGTTACAGCTAGTTTTAAGGTAGAATCAAACACTCTTTTTCCTGATGTTGCCCTGCTATTTCCTCCCTGATGATTAGTATCCTGTGATTGCTTCATACCTGTTGTTTTACCCATGCTGTGCATGGTGTGAGTAGGTGGAGATGTATGTGTTACACTGTTGTGGGTGAAGATCACACACTTCTGTTTTAGGATGTACAGAAAGCTCACTGTCAATCCTAGATGTCTAGTGCCGAAAAAATGAAAAACGAGAATTTTTTAAAAATCACAAACCGCTTAGAAGAATGAAAGTAGACTTTCCACAAATTTAGCAGACTGAGTGAAGGAATTTACATTCATTCGGACTAAATTGACAGAGGCTCTTCTGCATACAGAGTGATGTGCCTTGTTTCTGAAAAGGGTCAGTACTTCCTAAGGTTTGTGAGTGCATTAGGAAGAATATGATCCATTTTTCACAAAATAGTTTTGAGGAAGCCTATTGAGAGTTAGCTGGCTTGGCGCTGCACTTTCACAACAACTTACCAGTCAGATACATCCCTGTAAGATCGGCACCTTGAGTACCTGGTTGTTGGGTAGTGTTATGCCAATTGCTAGTATTCCTATGACGATGGTGAACCAGCTTGGTTCCTTCACCATCCTGTACAAACTGGAGTCCACTCTTCCGCAGTCCTTTCTTGTTGTATTTTCCATATCCTGCAGACAAGTAACAACTCGGCAGTTCAGTCATCAGACCTGAGACAGCTGGTATTATAAAATTTGGCTCATCTATGTGATTTAGCTTTAAGGAATAAATGAGGGCTGGAGAATAACTTTTTTATAGGAGCTATGTTGTGGCACTTAATTAATGAAACCCTCTGTTCCTAGGTACTTGATACCCTGTAATCACATCATGTTCAGCCAAAGATGGGCTGTGAGGGAACGAGATTGGTATTCTGTATCTGCTGCTAGATTGCTTGCCTTGACTCCAGTCTGCTGCTCTAGTGGGATTACTCTGACTTTTGAAAAACAAGAAAAAGATTATATCCTGTGGAGGAAAAACATACACAGGGCAGGTAAATATTTCACCTATTTTCTGAATGGACAAGTTGGCATCAGGCTGTTTTTCCTCTTTCGTTCCTCGTAGTGTATTCAGTGGCATTGAGTTCATGATTATCATTAAGTTTCTTAATTCCTCCCACGTGTAACATTTGGCTAGATTCATATACTACTGGACTAATGAAAGAACACACACACACACACACACACACACGCACACACAAACACCCTCCCTGCATCACATCCATGCTATGCACTTAAAGCAGCGTGAGGACTTTAGTGCAGAATTTCTGTGTTCCAGGCAAATGCTTCCTTCTCTCTTACACCAGTCTCATGAGATTTTGTGAAAACCTCTTTACTTTTGTCAGCATTTGGATTGAAAAGCTGATTATTTACTACTACTAATACCTGTGTGTAGGATGCTAAGTTTCTGATTACACACACCATACACTATTAGGTGTGGATTTTCCTTACCGCTAGTTAGAATCAGGAGGAGGAAGTTTCAGGAATAAATGTGTGTGTGCATGAAGATGCAGACTGTTTGCAAAAATATGGAAAACTCTTTACTTCTGAAAGGCTTTTTTAAAAAAAGGGTTTTCTTTTATTTACAGTGTATAAACAACAAGAAATGTTATGGACATATTGATTGTATTTGCATTATTCACCCATAAGAGCATTCAGAATACTGTGAATGAAAGTAATTTACATTGACACACCATGCAAATAGTATACAATAACATACTGTAATCAAGGAGATATCTCCAATGTCCACCATAAGATGGTGGGTGGGGGAGGGGAACCCTTGTCTTTTCTTCCTACCTTATGTAAACAGTTACTTTGCCATGTGGTGGCTTTTAATATTCCGAGAGAACATGAAAAGAGGTGCAAGTACAGTGGTACCTAGGTTTACAAACTTAATCTGTTCTAGAAGTCCGTTCTTAAACTGAAGTGCGCTTTCCCTAATGAGGCCTCCCGCCACCGGTGCACTTTCACCATTCGGATTCCGTTCTTAGACTGAGGTAAAGTTTGCAAACTGGGACACTTCTTCCGGTTTTGCGGAGTTCGTAAACCGAATTGTTCGTCAACAAGGCTATTCTTAAACCAAGGTACCACTGTATCAGCAAGTGGTCCACATTACTACTGGGTTCACACTAGGAATGGATGGCTGTTGATTTCAGTTTCTCATTTTTTTCCAGCCTAACTTCAGTTTGTCTCATTTCTGCATCAGTTTAGCAAGTCGAAAAGAATTCACGAAAATCAATAAATATTTGTGTGCATTTAAATGCTTTTTGTAGACAATATCTGGTTTCAGAGCTGCCTTGCAAAATTTGGAAAATTGCAACTTTTGAAGCATAGCTCCATTTTTAGTGAGTTAGTATTAAAATGGAAACTGAGCAAATTTTCCCCCATCCCTTGTTTGCACATGGGAAACCAAAGTTTCACACCCATGCTCAACTACATACCTCTCTAGGTACCTTTGTTCAAGCAGTTGTTTCTCAACCTAACCTGCCTCTCGGAGGTGGTTGTAACAGTAAATACAGCTAAATATGTATTATAGCACACTTGGAGTTTTTGAGATAGGAAATAAAACCTAAGTAAAGGGGAGCATTGCCCCTTCTTTCAAATCAATCAAAAGTAAAACCATTCCCCATTGGAAAGAAATGTCAACTATGCAACCTAATAAAACTTGAGTCGATTGCCCCAAACTTTTGTATTTTGTCTACAAGAGCATCATAAATATCTTAGGACATCTTGGTCATAGGTCAGTTGAACAAATTTATTGGAAATTTGGTGGAAATTGCCTTTCCGGTGACCAGTGACATGATCTTTAACACTTCATTGTTTCTGTGTTTATGGCTGACAATTCAGTCAGATCGAGGAAGTATTGCAATACCAATGAAAAAATACACCTTTTTATTGTGTGTGTGTGTGGGGGGGGGGGATCCATTGAACTTCTTGTTGCAAGGCAAACTGTTGTGCTAAATGTTTTAGAGCCATCCATAAAAATAAAGGACATTCCACACCACAGAGAAACGTATTACATTTTGCCAAATTCAGGCTTTCTCCACATTTGTTTGTCTGTTGTCTAAAAAATTTCAATCAGTTGGCTATTTTGTTGCTCAGTACTGCCTGTTTGATTTGTAATACATGGAGCTTCCTTGAGTCATTTAAACTTCAGCTGGATCATTGCAGGAGGATTTTCCCTTGAGCTTATAGCAAGATCTGAAATAGGAGTTCAGTAGTAGTGTTCAGTAGAGTTCCTTCAACCAGCTATGGTGAACTGATTTAGAAGAGGCTTGGCAAGGGACCTTGTTTCTTGGACCATTGAGAAGCACAAAACTGTGTGCCATTACGGACAGGACAGGGCAGGTTTCTCTCTACTGCATCTTGTGGAATCTGGCAGCCTCTAGGAGCAACATATCTCAACATTAATTTGCTTTGGAGAGTTTTGTTAAAATTGAGTGGGAGAGGTCCTTCCTTTTGCCCCACTTGCCAGGGACAGGATGTGAGTTTGCAGCAGTTGCATAAATCACTCTTCTGCACCGCTGCAGCTTGTTAACTGATAGCATCTTGTGGTTCAGGAGCTTACTTCCAAGTTTTAAGGACCTTTGAACTAGTCTGCATAAAACAGGGACTATCTAGTCTAGGGAAACTGGCAAATCTTCTTCCTTTGGTCTAATCTAAATAGCCACATCTCTCTCTGTAAATTTGCCTGCTTGTGGAATAGTGCTATTTACTCATGTGCCACATGACTATGATAGTTGTGTAACCAAGGTATAAGTTAGAAGCATATTCATAGGATCTTTCTATGCATGTTTGTGTTGCTGTTCGACACCCTAACTGTGACTCCCTGCCATTCCATTCCAGGTACAACTGAAGAGTCCAGCAGCAGAGGTACTGCAGACTCCACATGTATTGTGGAATATGGGAAGACTGTTGATATCAGTTACCTGCAGTACCTTTGGGATGCTCAATCCCTCATACTCCACTGTATGAAAGACTGCCAGGTTTGGTCTGCTCCATATGATGGTGAAAGCCCTGATCCACGTACCTTTATCCAAACACTAGCTGACGAGGATGGTAAAAACCTAGATCAGCCCATTTTCCGATTTCAGCATAGAACACCTAGTAATACAAGTTCCTCTCAGATAACTCCTTTGGGAGAAAAGTTGCAGCTGGAGCTGGAATGGGATGACAGCTATGATACGGGGATCTCTCCTGGATCTGATTCGGGCTCTCCACAGCATGATAATGCTTTAGGAAATGTAGACCCACAACCACCTGCAGCGCCACCAAAGCACATTCAGGAAATGAAGAAAAATGCAATCATGCTGATCAAAGGGTCATATATAGAAGAATCAGACTTTCAGGATGATGTCATGGTTTATAGGTTATGTGCTGAAAAGGATGCTCAGGAAGCAGACAAGGAAGCTTCGGTGTCAGAATCTCAAAGCACAGATGATCAGCAGATGATCCCTGCCAATGGTCCCCTTAAAAGTCCCCAGACAGACTCCAGTTTGGAGGAACACAATATGAAAAATTCAAACTTGACCCAGCATGCAACAGTCAAACAAATCCATGACAGCGTTGCTGAAACCCCGCAGCCAGACTTGGAACTGAAGCTGTCTTGCCTAGAAGAAGACCGCAATGCTAACACAAGCTTGCTGAGCCCCGAAAGCGAGGATTTTATTTCCCAGTGTGATAACATCATTAAGGAGTTGGATTCTACCCCTACAGAGTTGGTAGAACTTAAATTGCTTATTCCTGAACCAATCTCTCCTGTGGAAGAGGAAGAAGACTTTGAAAATTTTTCAGCCGACACACCATCAGCAGAAAGTATGCCTTCACCTTTTGGACCAAAAGATGTATGGTCCGGCAATCCAGCAAGGACCCAGAGCATCCCATTTACAGGTGAAATTTTCTAATCAAGTCACTTAAAACTCTTTTAAACAATAATGTTCTTGGTGGGGGAGAGGGCTATGTGAATAAGAGATTTACTGATTATGTTGACATTGACTGTTAAGTGTAGAAATATTCTTGGCTTGGATTTCATTCCAGTGAAATCGAAGTAGACCAATATACTTCTCAATATATCCTGTACAGAAATTCTCTGATAGCAGCATAATTCTAGAAAATATCCCTACATAGTTTAGGAAAAGGGATAATCAAACTTTCACAGCAGGCACTGCTAAAGAGCAATTGCCACAAAAAGATTTGACAATAGCTATTATTTCTAGTCCATCTCGTCCTCTGTCTAGGGGATGACAGAGGACGAGATGGTTGGACAGTGTTCTCGAAGCTACGAACATGAGTTTGACCAAACTGTGGGGGGCAGTGGAAGCCAGGAGTGCCTGGCATGCTCTGGTCCATGGGGTCATGAAAAGTCAGACACGACTAAATGACTAAACAACAACAATTATTTCTGGTAAGACAAAACAACAACACCTTGTTTATTCCAGTGTTTCCCAACCGGTGTTCCGCGGCACACTAGTGTGCCGTGAGACACCGGCTGGTGTGCCGTGGGAGGGAGGCGGGCGAGTCGGGCGGCGAGAGGCGGCGGCGAGGATCCGCGTCGAGCCGGGGCCGGCTCCGCGGTGGTGGTGCCGAGCGGCGGGGCAGCGCGCGCAAAAGGGAGGAGCGCGAGACAGCGGAGGAGGAGGAGGCCGGCATGTCTGGGCAGCAACAGCAGCAGCAGCAACTCCCGGCGACGGCTCCTCCTCCGCCCGCTATCGCCGCCACCACCACAACAGCCGCCGCCGCCTCAGCTGCCGCCGTCCCTCAGTCCCTCGCTCTGCTGCCTCCTCCCACCCCGGCAAGGGGAAGGGAAAAAACGTTCACTTTTGTGCGTCCCTCCCGGCGTGACACTGCGCGCTGACGTCACGGGGCGGGGCTTTAATGGTGGTGTGCCGCGAGATTTTTTTCCGGTAAACAGGTGTGCCGTTGCCCAAAAATGTTTGGGAAACACTGGTTTATTCACTGTAAAATTAAAGTTGCAAATGTCTTAGTCACTTCTGATCACTAGATGGCAGCTCTGCCGCCATTCTGTGCATCTGCCCCATTTTACCTGCACGTTGAGACATTTTGCTCCCTACCAATTGTGAAACGCTTAGCACTGCTGAATTGAATTCATCCTGTTTTCAATATCACACTTCCCTAAAAGGATTTTATTGTAATGATGTTAGCAGGACACATTGTATTTGGGCTTAAAAACACTTTGGTATTTATTTAACTTTGGTAGCTCTTGGAACACAATCTGTTCTGAATTATCTCAGCTCCTCTGAATGACATGATATGAATATTCGCCCTATTGGGGGGACGGAAATGATGGTGGTAAAATGGCTGGGAAATTTCAAATAATGTGCTCATAATGACAAAAGCAAATAACTAAAGCAAATGTCCATTTATTGTTACTTACTAATTTAAAATTGTATTTTTTCAGCACTTTTCTGTTCCCATAAGGATCCAGGCAATACAACATAACTGAGAAATTGTCCGGATAATGCTTTTCAGGGAAAGGGTGGGGAAGAAGAGAATGTTAAATATGGCTACAAGTCACATAACTCCATCGATCAATTAAACTGAGTAATGCAATTGAATAAGCATATTGCTATCAGATTTATTATTCTGGTCTGGAAATAATTTCCTTTCCACTGGTGCAGCTGTCTGGCCACTGTGAAAAATAATCAGCTTAGCAAAAAAACTTCATAAATAGTTGGGTTTGTGTTGCTAAAAGACCAGGAGCTTTGTGGCTTCTGAACAGTAGCAGTTGGTGGTAACTTTGATATTCCAAAACCCACACGGGTCAGTCAAATTAAGAAAAGTTAACATTTCACATTACTGCTGTATTAATACATCCACAGCTCTTTGAGTGGCATCTTCCTTCTCAGTTCGCCCAGCTGGCATGTAACAGTAAACCATATTTTAACATTACTAGGATGAGCTGCAGTAAGCCTTGGGCCTCCTGGCTTTTCCCCCCGTTTATGTAAAGGAAGGAGCTGCATGTAAATGCAGAGAGCTTGTCTATATTCTGGTTTGTTAAACCACAATTTTATCATCGAAACACAGCCAGCATAAAGAATTCTGTTAATTCCTCCTTTCCCATAGGATTGTAGCACTGAAACATAGTTTCTGTGTCAAGGAATAAGATTTCTTTTGTTCAGAACTCAAGGTGGACAATGAACCGATCTTTGTATGTGGTACTAATGTTTTGTGTTCGTTGAGAAAAAAATAGCACGCGCTCCTTCTAATAATTTATTGCGATTCAAATCCCAACTCATTCATCCACCGTCAAGGACACTATCAGTATTTTAGTAATGGGAATGTAATGTGGCAAATAAAACTTTTATTATGAATAGGACCCCAATTAGTTTTATGTCTGCCTGCACGGTGTGTTTTGTATAACATCATTAATTTTGATCTAATTAGTCCGTGGTACTCCTCTTGCAAAGCTTGTAAACCTCCACTTGTCACCTGAGATTCTTCATCTAACAAGATGCTTGAAGCTAGCTTAGTGATGACAGGGCCATTTATATGTACCATGGTTAAGTCTCTGGAAGCAACTCATCGTGCAGCAAGAACCCTTTTGCAACTAAAGCCGTTTATGTATTTCCAGAATAGTTTACCATTCAATATCTTCCACCCCCATACTTTTCTCTTAATCTCTTGCGTAGCTTTTGCTCTTGGATCATGTCAGCAGTAATCATCAGCGCCTGAAAAAGATTGTTCCAGTAGGACAAGGGGATTAAATAAGAAGCTCACAGGACAGGCCCATAATTATTAAGAACTGCAAGATTGCATGGGAGAACTTGCAGTGGTTGCAAGCAATCCTACTGCTAGTCTCTCCCAGCTCTACCTGGAGACGTCAGGGATTGAACATGGGACCTTATGTATGCTCGCCCTCTGAGTCACAGCCTTTCACAGAATAGCTCAGTTGGTTAGAGCGTGGTGCTGATAATACCAAGGTTGTAGGTTCAAAACCCCGTATGGGACAGCTGCATATTTCTACTTTGCAGGAGGTTGAACTAGATGATTCTCAGTGTCCCTTCCAACTCTACAGTTCTATGGTTCCTGTACATTGTGCATATAGCAACATGGCTATGCTAAACAAAAGGTGTTGAGTTTTTAATACCCTTCCTTGGCAATGCAAACTTTTCTTGGCGCAGCAGAGGTTAAAAGGTCACAGTCATCTCTGATGGACTTCCTGGATTTTAACTGCTGTGTAGGAAGGCTGAGAAACCTGATTCTGATGCTATGCTGCATAGTGGCATCTTAGGCATGGCAAGTGGGGCAGCGATGTCCAGCTGTGCCCTGCTTGCCATTTCAAACCCTTTTATATCAATTAATTGGTCAAGCCTCTATGAAGTAGTCACTGTGAAATGCCAGAGCTCCAAGACCATGCTAAAATAGCACGAGGCTGTCACTGTCTGTACTCCCTCCTAAGCTTAGGAAAAGGATATGTGTAAGAATGCCATTGTGCAATTCCTGGGCTGGGTGCCGGTGGTAGTTGTGTCCTCCCAAGTGAGGGGTGGGGGAATTCTATGTTTAGAGCAGTGCAGCCTTGCATTAGTGCAGCCCATCATAGCATTGCTATGTGTGGCTGATCTCCAAGTCAAAATTCCCTTGTTTCCACAGCAGGGAGCAGGTAGAGGAGACAGGAAGTGCCCATTGTGCTGGGTTGAAAACAGGGCAGAATTCCCTTCCTGACCCCCTCCCTCTTGGCATGTCATGTCAAGCTGCAGGGAGAGAGAAGAAAGGAGGAGGGAGACTCTACTTTCTCTGAAGCATTTCAGGCTAGGCCAATGTAGCCCATGGGAAATGTAGGGCTACTTGACATTGCGTTAGCCCTGTAGAAACTGCCGTCCCCAGGGGGCAGCTGCTGGAGAAGAGAAGGAAGTCCTCTGTGGCTTGCTGGAGCGAGAGGGCTGCTGCCAGTCAGCCCAATAAGTGGAATGGAAGTAAATGAAGAAGGCTGAATGGGTGGGAAGGAGAGGATTTTAACCAGGGGGCTATTTGAAAGGGAAAATAAGTGATACTTCTTAAGTATTTTTGGGAGAAGGAGCTTGGCTTATTTCTGTGGAAGTCTGATGCAAGCAGATGGGCCATTGTTGGACTCCACTACAGCCTGCCCTGGTAGCACTACAACCAGCACAAAATGAGCTTACCCAAAGGCCCAAATGGGCTGGAAAACAATGCTTCTTATCATTACAGCACCTTTCCTTTCTTCAGTCTTACGTTCTTTTAGCAATTAATCGCTTGTGTGTGTGCCTGTTTTTAAAACTGCAGGTCCATTTATCAGTGTGGTGCTCTCAAAGCTGGAAAACATGTTGGAGAACTCCTTGCATGTCAACTTGCTGCTCATTGGCATTGTCACTCATCTGGCAAGTTACCCACAGCCCCTCCTTCGTTCCTTTCTGCTCAATACCAACATGGTGTTCCAGCCTAGTGTGCGGTCATTGTACCAGGTACTTCATGATTGTCTGACAGAAGTCCTAATATGGTTGAAGATATAATTTGTTGTTAAACATTCTTGGTATATAGTGCCATCATTATGCATGAATGCTAGAATGACATAAGCAACAGCAAGGTCCTTGCTCCAAGGAGTTTATAGTCGTCCTTCTAAGAGGAAAAGGGAATAAGGAATGAATGCAAGCAAATGTGGTTGGGTTTTAGCGTCAGTTTGTTCTACACTTTATATCCCTGCGTATTTGCAGCTTAGGGACGCGAGTAGCGCTGTGGGTTAAACCACAGAGCCTAGGACTTGCTGATCAGAAGGTTGGTGGTTCAAATCCCCACAATGGGGTGAGCTCCCGTTGCTCAGTCCCAGCTCCTGCCCACCTAGCAGTTCGAAAGCACGTCAAAGTGCAAGTAGATAAATACCTTCCGGCGGGAAGGTAAACGCCGTTTCCGTGCGCTGCTCTGGTTCGCCAGAAGTGGCTTAGTCCTGCTGGCCACATAACCCAGAAGCTGTACGCCGGCTCCCTCGGCCAATAAAGTGAGCTGAGCGTCGCAACCCCAGAGTCATCCGCGACTGGACCTAATGGTCAGGGGTCCCTTTACCTTTATTTACAGCTTAACTCTAATTGGGCCTCACTCCACAAGGCTGCAATGAGAAATCTAGAGATCTCCTTTGTGAATTTCCATTGTTTCTAATCACACTTCAATAGAATAAGACTCCCTGTGCCACCCCCTCCTTTAAAAACAAAGAATTGCAAAATACTTTACCCTGATCTTTTTCTTTAGTTGCCACTGAATGGTGCCTTAAAGTTGATGCGTTAATAATGCTGTTGGGCAGAGCTTGGCACCACAGCTGCCTTTAATGTGATTTTGAGAGC
The DNA here is from genome assembly GCF_965113315.1 of Podarcis vaucheri. Taxonomy (NCBI): domain Eukaryota; kingdom Metazoa; phylum Chordata; class Lepidosauria; order Squamata; family Lacertidae; genus Podarcis; species Podarcis vaucheri. The sequence goes on from NC_138767.1 coordinate 40,447,098, forward strand.
AAAGGACACAGTAAACAGATGATTTGGGACACAACTCAAATGACAATATAAAGATTTATTGCTGCTATTGTTTTGGCAGGTGCTGGCATCTGTGAAAAACAAAATTGAGCAGTTTGCTTCCATTGAAAAGGACTTCCCTGGACTACTCATAGAAGCCCAGCAATACCTGCTTTTACGGGTGGACGTGTCAGATATTCCTCTGGAGTCATTGACTAAAGGCAAGTAACTACTATTCTTAAAAGCATAAAATTATTTTTTAAAAAAACATGTATTACTACCTATTACTTATTTTTAACAAGATCTCAAATTAGTAAGATGTTCACTATGCTTATGTTCCTATGAAAGCATGTTTTGGGTTTGCTTTAACTATGTGGTAGTCTTAATATATTGGGATTAAATACAATATATTAGTTTAGATACAGAAGGTTGGAATATTTTGTGTGTTTGCTTCACACTGGGTGTATGGGTCACTCCACACTGGGCCCTGGGGTGCCTGAGCTGAGCCCTTCAGGAAGATCTATGGTACAGTATCAAAGGTGTCTGCAGAACTATCCTATCATGAGAGACCTGGGTAAGGACATACATAAAGGCTGTGGTTGCTATCTTGTAGAAGCAGGGTGAAGCAACAATCTTGCCTTGTCTGCAAGAGCAAAATCTAGATACCCTGCTAAGTTTATAGGAACAGAAGAATTTGCCTAATTAGGGCAGACTTACTTTCATATATAGCTTAGTACTGTCTACTCTGGCAGCAGCTCCCCAGTATCTGGGACAGCTGTATTCCTCATCCCCTGCTATCTTATCCTTTTAACTGGTGATGCCATTGATTACACTCGGAATCTCCTGCACACATTGGAGATGTGTTCTCTTCCCCTTCCTCATCTCCTCCTCCTCCAAGCAGCTGTGGGCAATGTACCTGGTTGTCTTGGTTTATCCTCATTACAAGGCCCCAAGGTAGGGTAGGTTGAGATAGATAACTTGCCCAGGTTGACTCAGTTATCTTTATGACAACGGACCGCACTCCCTTAAAATATATCTGTAAGGGCACAGCTGCTATTCACTATAACTTCTAACTCCTGAAGGGAGTAACCATGTTCTCTTCTTTTCAGGACTAGCAGAAGGGTAACTGGTAATATGTGTGTGAGTTGTTTTATTTTTAGAATGACCATGTGATGAGGAGTGTGGTTGCAAACATTCATTTAGGAATCCTAGTGGGGGGGGGGAACCTCTGCAGTTTATGCATTGTCGTGAGAGATGAGCATGTCTAACATTTCATGAATGTGCTCTCTCAAGTGGAGTTGACCACGTTAAAAATAAGTCCTTCCATAACTCCCTGGGGGTGAGGGGAGGAGTTGTTTGGTCTTATCATGCGGAACAGCTTCCCCATCTGCAGCTGCCTCCTGAATATATTACCACCAGTTCTCATGCGTTAGCCAGTCAACTTTTATTACTGCGACCGAAGCACAAGCAGGGTCATGTGTAGTAGAGTGTATTACCTGTGACTGAGAAAGGTATGCACATTTTCTGTTATTCTCTCTCCAGACCTTCTTGCAGAGAATTCCCAGGCTGCCTACTTACAACCATGCAGTCTTGGAGGTTTTTTTTTTGTTTTGGTTTTTTTTGCACAAAAGCTGTTTAAAAGGAAACTTGGGAGATAAAACTATCCATGTGCACTAGAGGTCACTTCCTTTAAACAGCTCTTGTACCAAATCTCCAAACTGCTTCTTAAATTTGGGACTTTGAGTTCCTTGTCACCCAGTTATTAGTGTGCTGAATGAGTAGCTCTATTTGTCGTACTAGGATTTGGATGTCACCTGTCAAGGTAGAGCTGTTGCCACAGAGATATCAGATTTTCCTAACTAACATAAACCCATAGGCTTCAGGGGGTCTGTACTAAGCATGACAAAGTCTGGAAACAAGCCATGCTGATTGAAAGAAAAGCCTGTGCTTATTTGTTTGAGGGGGTCAGCAAACTATTCAAATAGGGACGGTGAGGTCCCTTGCAAAAGAAGTGATATCTGTTTATGGATTGTTAAGCAAAGGGTAGGAATCAACAGAAAGTTCTCAAAGTGAAGGGAAGTAAATAGCAGAGGCTCCTCAAGGATTGTTTGAACTGGTGCAATTTTACTTATTCACAAAGATGCATAGTCAGAGGTGATGATGACAGTCACAGTTTCTTGCCTACCCCAAATTAATCAGGATGGTGACATCCCAAGCAGTGTTTGAAGAGCTCTCTATAAAGAATGTCCTTGTGTTGGAGGTCTTTTTAATTGAGATGAAAGATGACCAAGAGGAAGCAAGTCACAGGTTTACAAAACTATGAAAAATGTGGGGAAAGGGTATCTTTCCTCTTCCTACACCTCACTGATGATGTCTGCTTAGTTGATGATAAACAAATCAAAGCACTACTTCACACAGCATTCAGTGACCATCACAAGCTGATGTGGTATAATGACCACCAACAGATGTGGTGGTTGATTGCTCTTAGACCAATGCATAGATAATAGGTTTGGCAGCCATGCCTAAATGGAACCTCTGTCTTCAGAGACAATATACCTCTGTTTCCTGAATCATCTGGAAGTAATGTGGATGTTCCGTAGACTGAAGTTGGTCTGTGTTCTGCTTTCATAATTAAATTCCTGCCCCTTCCCCCCAGCCCTGGTTCTTATCTTGCTAGAATCACTGTATCAGAGCACTGTTCTTATGGGTATAAATTTTCATTAGAAGCTATGTTCAGGGGGTAATGGGGAAATGTGCAGAATCTGATGAGCACAGTAACCATAGTGACTAATTGCTTACCAGTAGTATGTGTAAAGAAGTCACTTATTTTGGGAAGTAAAATCCTTGCCTTTCTGCTTGATTTAATTTGAAGCATTTCAGTAGTGCTGTGGGAAGCAGCAGAGGCCAATGTCTCCTCCCCCTCCCTTTGAGGGTTCATCTTAATGTAGCTCCATTTATAATTGACATACTGACATCTTCTAATATACTATGGAGCTTGCAAGATCATTGCCTGCTTCTTAATGTATTATTATCCTATCATGGGCGTGTGCAGTAAATAAGATGCTTAGTAGAGGTCATAGGATTTGGGAAGCTGTTTCAGATAACTACTACAGAAAAGCTTGCTGTTGTGAGGCACTGTAGCTTGAGCTATGGATTTTGGGTTTGAAACCCAACCTCCAATGACTGGGATCAGCAGTTGCTTAGGTTCCTGCCTATGGCTTCCATTATGGCTGACTCCTAGGTTATAACATAAACTGCATTTGAATCAGGCCTAGGTTTCAAAATGAGACTTCATGGGGGCATGAGGAATGCTTTTAAAGGGGAAAAACAAGCCTCAAACTCCCTTGAGGCCATAGAATTATATTTTTGTTTCCTTTGGATCCTGGCTCCCGTTTTAGGTCTTCCCTTAGGGCTCACTATGAGATATTTTCCTATCGTATTCTTAACATCACTTCATCTATCCAAAACACTTATTCATGCTGTGTGAACAAGTCCCAATATTCAGTGAATATTATTATAGTTTGGTTCATATTATTTAGTTCTTCATCTCTCCTCTCTCTCTCACAAGCGCGTGCGCGCGCGCACACACACACACACCAGCACCTTTATTATTTAAAAAATTGGATTGATCGTTTGCAAAGATGTTGCATGTTTTTTTCATAAATCTGAGCACAGGCTACAGTCACTGCCTGTGCTGCCCCTTCCCCCACAACATGCACAACCATATTAAGGCTTATAGAATAAACAAATGCCTGGATAGCTGCAAGTTTGGCGCTTAGTCAAGCTCATAATGTCAGCAATCAAATTGCAGTGCCTGCAGCCAGTTGTCCATCAACTTGTATCATTATGTCAATTAGGGAATATAAGGTAGAAATGGCCTGTGGTAATGGTATATACAAGACTATTTGAACTGTGCCTAGGTTATGGCGGAATGCTCAGATCCAATTTTACCAATAAAATGAACACTTTTCTTCCTCGAGCTGTAAAGTAAATGTGGTTTGTATATGTATATGGGGAATTTTTTTGGCACCACCTTACATTTTGAATACCGACGGATTTATATTCAGCCTTAATGACGATGATTTTGTTTAAGATTAGAGCATACAGAAAACATGTGCATGTAGGAAATGTATTTACTGGAGACTAGAAAGCTATATTGTAAGGTGTAAAGGTAAAGGACCCCTGGACAGTTAAGTCCAGTCAAGGTTGACTATGAGGTGTGGCGCTCATCTTGCTTCAGGCCGAAGAAGCCACCGCTTGTCCACAGACAGCCTTCCGGGCCTTGGTCCTGTATACCTGAAGGAGCGTCTCCACCCCTATCGTCCAGCCCCGACACTGAGGTCCAGCACCGAGGGCCTTCTAGTGGTTCCCTTGCTGCGAGAAGTGAGGATACAGGGAACCAGGCAAAGGGCCTTCTCAGTAGTGGCGCATGCCCTATGGAAGCCCTCCCAGCAGATGTCAAGGCAATATTTTCCTTTTAACAACTGAAGGTGGCCCTGTTTAGGGAAGTTTTTAATATTTGATGCTGTATTGTTTTTAATATTCGGTGGAAGCCGCCCAGGTTGGCTGGGGAAACTCAGCCAGATGGGTGGGGTATAAATATTATATTATATTATATTATATTATATTATATTATATTATATTATATTTATTATATTATTATTCCGGGTCATGTGGCCAGCCTGACTAAACTGCTTCTGGCACAACAGAACACCTTGACATGTGCCAGAGCACACAAAAACGCGGTAAAGCCAGAATTCAGAGCCTACCAGTCCTGGTTCTCTATTGGTGGAATGAGAATACTTACGACTGAACTTCCTAGGGTGGTTATGTGGGTGAAAGAAAATGAGAATTGTAAAGCAGATTTTGAAAGTGCTATAGGAATTATTTAAAACTGATTCTGGGCTAGAGTTCCATGTACTAAACTTGGGTTGCAATTGTCTTTATCACTTTTGCACCAAAACAAATTTGTTTTTCTCTTTCTCCTTTTCAGAGAATGCACAGCACAACCATGCTTTGGGGAAAGGCAGAAACGTTTCTGAGGCTTCCCAGGTCATCCTGCAACCTTTCTTTGGAAGCAAGGCAAAGAAAGGAATGGCTCTTCCCAGCGCCCCCCTGCACATCCGGAATGCCATCCTGGCAGCTGCCCTCTTCCCAGAGTTTCTCAAGGAGTTGGCTGCTCTTGCACAGGAACACTCCATACTCTGTTACAAAGTATTTGGTGACTTTGAGAATTTTTATTAGGTTTAAGACTTTTTTTTTTTTAAGGATGTTTTAATTTAAAAAAAACCACAGAGATCTACTTATAAAGGAAAATTCTACTTTATGTTCCTGGTAATACTTGATTGGGAGAAACTGTTACACCTTTATTTTGGGCCTTATTTCATACTGTGCAGCATAGACACTTGATGTATTAATGGAACGATTTCTTATTTTACCATATTCCCACCCTTCAACTTCCTTACCTTGAGATCCCTTCTTTTAAACTCTGCTATAGACACTTTTGGTTAAAAAGGCACAATTGTGTAACCAGCTGAAAGGTGATTTGCTTTTGTGGGTTGTTGTTTTTTCTATCTAGGAAAGTTGGTTGCTTCCTAAGAGTGCTTACCAGGATGAGCATGTCAAATCTGATAAGCCTTTTATGCAAATAACGTTTTAGGTATCTATTTGCCAGGGGAGGGTCACAATTCCTTCCCTACTCTCAGCATTGTGAGTGGCTGGAGTTGTGAATCCAAATGGATTCAACAAATATAAGCCTGCGACTTGCTAGAAGCAGGTGCTGTGCTCAATACATACCATATTGCCTTACACTGTGGACAAGTCTGACACTCTCAGCTGTTGATTCCTTTGAAGTTTAAATGAAATGAGTAAATGGATGTTGAGTGCAGACTGTATGGAATTCCCTCCCCCCCCCCCGGTCATTTCTCAGCATTCTTTGAAAGTGCTAGATCTCTACCTAAACTAAATGCTCAAGCCTTAAATTTTAGTAATATTTGCACACAATGAAATGTTTCTATGCAAACCGTAGCCTTTTTTGGTAGACCATATTTGTACACTTTTATTGATAAGCTGAACACAAATACTCCAGTTATTGTTTGAGTAGTGTTAAAAGGTTACCTTCATCTGGGAGTTGTTACTATCTTATTTTTTAAGTACTATTTTTTTAAACAAAATTGAAAAAAATAGCCTGCCTTTATAAGCTGTGTTTTTTTTTCCTTTTTAGCTTAAAATGTTATTTTGGTTCAAGGAAAGCTTTGTGGTATTGTAAAACACTAGCTGTTTATTTATGATGTATGTTGACTTGTCCTAACATTGCACTTTTGAAGGATGGCAGAAATGTTTTGCTCCCTAGTAGCAGAGAAGAGGATGTTATTTGGGACAGATACACTAGAACCTGTTGCAGCTGCTGTCCAATAGCTTAAGAACATTTTCTTTTGTGAGTAATGAGACTCATTAGAACGGGTCCAAACATGATGAATTGCTGCATTACAGCTGCATTTCAGTTTGTGCTAGTAAGAGTAATTGTTCCTCCAGTGCTGAAGTTGGCTTTGTGTTAATAGTGGCTCTGTGCTTGAAAGCCTTCATTTTCTTTTACAGTAGGTGAATATGACAAACTGCTCCAAAACCAATGAAAACAGTATCTGAAGACAAGACTTTGCTCCTCTTTGTAAATTCCACATTGAGGTACTAACAGTAGCAGTTGGGGTTTGCATGTTCTATGCTAGAACATGGCACCTGAGCAAATGGGAATTTCACAGACATCTTTCGGGAGGGTTGCCTAAAATGGTGTGTATATTTGTTTAGAAGTGCAATAATGGCAAGAGAGGGATTTCAGTGTCCCCATTTCTTGCTCCACTGGCCTACTGTGACTGGGTCCATTTGCTTAGTCTCCTCTCCCACCATCATCCATGGGCGGATTTAGAATCCTGCAGGCCATAGAAATCAAAGAGGAGAGAGCTTCTTCCTTTAGCTTCTCAAAGCATTGCAAGCTGTAAAAATCTTACGCAGGGAAGGATCTGCCAGTCCTGTTACTTGGCCCGTTCCCCATGTCTGGTGACATCTTCATAAAAAATAAAATGATCTCATAATTCTAGTCCTGCTACCTTCTCTGTGGGAGGCGATCTATCCTTTTGATTGACTGATTAATTGTGTATGTGTTAACTGTAGCATAATTTTTTAAATTGCTCTGAAAAGACATTGTATTTTCATGCTCTTATTTAAAGTTAAGATAGGTGAGGTTTTTTAAATAACGTGGGTGTGTTAATCACATAAAATGTGATTATATTTGCTGCATTTGAAAATCAGACATTTAAAACGTTGGACATTTGAAAACAAGCAAGGCTACCATAGTATGGACTATGTAGTAGTTTCATGAAATTTTGACAGCTTGTTGCTGAAAGGGAGCAATCATGTGCACACAACCTCGCAATGTTTAGGCTTGGTTCAAGGGTTAACAGAGCATTTAATAGTGGTATAGAAAAGTATAACAGATTACTTTGTTAGAAACTATTCATCTTTTGTTTGAATCATGATTACAGCAGGAAGGGCAGATTCCACTTGTTGGTCAGTCAGTGAAATGTAGGCCCAGGATATGGCATCTTATATTAATTGGGGAAGGGCCATAGTTCAGTGGCGGAACATGTGCTTTCCACGAAAAAGGTCTCAGCATCAATCCCTGGCATCTCCAGGTAAGACTGGGAAAGATTCCTGTCTTAAACTCTGCTATTAAGTCAAGTTGCCCTCAAGCCCTTCACCAATCTTCTGAGCTGCATTCAGTGGAGATACTTTGTGCCTCTCTTATCTAAGCCACTGTTAACATTTGTGAAGTTAGGTTCTTGCTGAGAGTAGAGAGGGGATATTTTGTCTCTGTGGATTTTAATAAAATTTAAAAATATGAATTGGAGAATTACTATACACAGTCTTTACAGTGACTTTTTGGAGGGTTAGTAATAGAAAACCACAGAATGATATACACAAATAAGTAAAAAAGACAGCTACAAATTGCTGATAAGCTTGATGATCCTTGACACATAGGAGTACAAAATACAAAGACTTTGCTATTTTGGCTTGTTTCATGGCAAAAGGCACCCAAATCTTTTTTTTTTTTTTAAAAACAACAACAACCACTCCTCCAAACATCTCTGAAATTGAGTGCTGCAGTCTTCTGGTGTAATTATCCAAGCCATGATTATAGCACTAATTCAAGCTGTAGTGTTGTAATTATTCCTATATAAATGCCATCTCAGGGAAAGTGAAAATTGCATCTTGCTTAATGTGGCTTTGGATTGCTTTGCATAAGTAAGCTATTTGGAATAATTTAGTGATGGGTACTAGCCCAAAAAGGCATTTAGAAAGCAAGCTAGCCCTAAAATACTTCTGCAGCGGGAATAGTTAACAGCTTTCCTTAAGTCAGCTCAAATTAAGCATTTTGCTGATTTGACTACCATTCTACTAGGGTTTGTTGTGCATATGTTAAAGTGACTGGATCTTTGTGGCCATTGATTTAACACTCACATTCGGCCTCTGTGTTCAGGCTTGGCTTTAAAAAAACACCACTTTTGGTTTTAAGTAGAATATATTCCATTGCCCTGTCTCTACAGTTCTCTCTATGCGAGTACATTCTTCCCACAATTGACAGCTCATGCCACCGTCACGTTATCTGTCGTTAAGGTGCCACAGCTACTCTAATTAGTTGGACTATGTGAAAACTGACTTTTTAAAACAGTGACAAATTCTACTCCTTGCAGAATACAGGAATGTTAACCCAAAGATGCTGTATGCAGAGAAACTAATTTTTTTTAATCATTCTTTGATTTTCCAACAGCAGTTTGGGTGCTTTTTAATCAAACATAGATTTACCAAGCTAAATGTTGTCCAATCACAAAATTAATAGCAGATTTTATTTTTTTCCACACCCAAAAACATATTTTTAAGACCCCTCACTGAAGAAATTTGCAAAATTTAAGTTTCATCCCCTAAAATGACACACCCTACTGCTTCTTAGCAATCTTACAATATTAAAGGAGGGGAAAAAATAAGTCTCTAATGTGCTTCCTGCATTTGCACCAAGATTAGTGTGTGGCATACTATGGCCTAGCTGCTGCTACAACGTAATTTTTTATATACTTATGATATTCTTTACACACCTTATCTCCTTAATTGTAGAAAATGAGGAGGACTGTACTCTCAATTTTTGTGGGTTTCATTTGTGTGTTTTCTTCCAGCTTATTTATTTGCAGCACAAAAAGACTTTAATACAATGAATCTGAATTCAGTTGTCTTTAGTTTCTCTATTCTAAGCACTTTAAAGACATTTCCCTACATCACAAAGCAACTTATGAATATACTGCTCCTCAACATGCTGCTACATCAACTACTGTTCTCTAGAGCAGGCTTCCTCAACCTTGGGCCTCCAGATGTTTTTGGCCTACAATTCCCATGATCTCTAGCTAGCAGGACCAGTGGCCAGGAATGATGGGAACTGTAGTCTGAAAACATCTGGAGGCCCAAGGTTGAGGAAGTCTGCTCTAGAGTCTCCCTGTTGCATAGGTTCAAACATATTTGGATGTATCCTTTCAGTTCTCTGCATCCCACTCTCCAATTAATGATTTCAACAAAACAAAATACAAAATACATTCTCAACACCACCTATTCCTGACAAGAGGTCATGCAAAATATAGTAGGTTGTTTACAGACTTTTAGGGTAAGGCTGAAGTTATCACAAGACAGCTATATGTTTTCTTCTCTTTGCCTCTTCATTACAATGCAAATTATAGCATTTCACCCCAGTTGCAATTCCTATGTCATCTTTCAAGGGCAGCCTTGCATCCAACATATTACTGTGGCAAGCTCTCATGCCTCTAAAAGGGGACAGAGCTTACACAGCTAAGAAAATGTATTCCTGGATACTCACACTTTGTCCAGGAGAACTGTCAAGCTCCAAACCTGTTCACCTTTAAAAACAAACAGGACAGTGATCAAGATTGGTGGGATTACTCCTTCTTGTCTTGACTCAATGTCAGTTTTTCATCCACTTGCTGCTGCTTCCCGAATAAAAGGACAATTTGTGGATACCTAGTTAATAAAATGTAGAGCTGGATGCTTCTAATTCATTGATAAAAAGTTAAAGTTACCCCGACCGTTAGTTGCGGACGACTCTGGGGTTGTGCGCTCATCTCGCTTTATAGGCCGAGCGAGCCAGTGTTTGTCCAGCAGACAGCTTCCGGGGCATGTGGCCAGCATGACTAAGCCGCTTCTGGTGAACCAGAGCAGCATACGGAAACGCCGTTTACCTTCCCGCTAGAGCAGTATTTATTTATCTACTTGCACTTTGGCGTGCCTTTGAACTGCTAGGTGGGCAGGAACTGGGACCGAACAACGGGAGCTCACCCCATTGCGGGGATTTGAACTGCCAACCTTCTGATCGGCAAGCCCTAGGCTTTGTGGTTTAGACCACAGTGTCACCCGCGTCCCTCTAATTCATTAATACCATACTTAAATTTGGATTGATTTTCTCCAGAAACTATGCAACGTTAAACTGCAATGTCAATAAACCAGAGCCTTTCAGAACACTTCAGGTCAGTTTCTTATAGTACTGAAGTAGTCTTTCTACTAACTTACTGTTGACTTAGGTGAGATAGAAAAGATACAAGCCATTAGAGTCTTGTCTAGAGTCCCCTAGCTATAATTTAATCTATGATATTAGAGCTGCAGAGAGTACCAACTCAATCATCAGTGAGATAGTATCTTTGTTAATTTCAGAAGCAGATTACCCATTAAGTTCACTAATACCACCTTCACAGTAATGAGTCCCACAGCTAGGCCACAATTTGCAGGGGAAGAAGTTTAGTGAGGATACTATATCCAAGCATGTTTGCTCAGCTATCGCTTAAGCAGCTTTTCTAAAAAGGGGAGGCTGAATATTAGTCTTTAACTAAGAATAATACAGCCAATTATACACACCTGTATCCCCTGTCTCCTTTCTAGGGAAGTTAGCTGCATGTTTAGTTATACAGGAATAAGTGCTACAAATTATTACTTTTATTACTGATGGAAAAGCAGCATCCTTCTGAAGAACCCATTTATGATAGAAGATTGTTTCCCTCAAGAATTAATGCTGTTAAATGACCTTTGCTAAAACCCACTTCTGCTAGACTTGACAAGGCATAATGTATGCACATCATGCCTATGCTAACTTTCCAGACCCCCAAATATATTCTTGGAATAGTAGATTTTTACAGCTGCAAAAAAGTGGTTCTTTCCAAAGCTCCTACTACCGTGGACACTGTATTTACAATGTGGCGTCTATGGCAGTTAAGCACATAGTATCCTTGTAATAAGGTCAGTAACCTCTACAAGATTTAGTAACACCATTGGGAACCAGGGTGATGGTACAAGATTGGAACTAGCTCAAGGTACAATAACTCCCTGGAACTTGTAAAACAACATTCCAAGCAAGCACTTCCTCTACACAAAGTTGATGGCTAGCACTCTCATGTTCTGGTCAAACACCAAACAAGAAAAACAACGAAGCGGCATGTTTAATTCTTAGCTTTTTAAAAAACCTGGTTGCTTGTTAACTACGCTATCTTTGTCCACAGATTTTGACAGACAAAAAGAGGCTTATGAATCTTACTGGTTGCTTTTGGTAGAAGAGTTGATGCCAAAGTTCAATTTCAATCTTAATAACTTGTTTCAAATTATTCTTATATAGCCAAAGCACCTATTGCCAGAGTTGTATTGAAAATGGTAATTCAAACACTAAAATCTGGCAAATCTATCCACCCATGATTTATTGAATGCATAGCATTGTTACATTTTGGTACTATGCATAATATTCCTAATTCATTGCTACTTTCATATAGGAATATTCATTCAGATAGTTCATAGATACCTGAAAAGAGCTTCTGCCTAGGATGGAGATACTGTACATATCTAGATGTACATCTGAATCACCTACCCAACACAGAAGCCTGCTAGTATACATAGGGCACACTGGGTGATGGTTTCCATCAGTTTCATTCAAAACAGTACAAAATACCTACAGGGACAGACAGGTGTTCTATAGAACAGAATAGTACCTAGTTTTTATTAAAAAATAAGACACAAAAGGCTTTGTATTTAACTTGGTAAGTGTTATGGCTTCTCTAATTTTGACACTGTGATGGCTTATTATAGCCAGCCAGTATGGTGTAGACACAGCATGAAAATGGCTATATAATAGGTAAAAGGTAAATGACCCCTGGGCAGTTAAGTCCAGTCAAAGGCGACTTTGGGGTGCGGGCTATATAATATAAGACAACAAAGAGGAGTCTGGTATTATGAGTCAAATGAGGTTTTATATCACCTATGATCGTCGCCATAAATGACCACTCCACTGTGCTTTCCCCCCCATACATTTGATCTGGAATTTAATTGCCACTATCTTTGTTTTGAGTGTGTTGTTTTATAACCCCTGTTACAACTACTGTATGGACCTATATACCTGCAACTGAGGAAAACACACCATGCGTCTAGCAAAGAATGCAGCTGAATATAGTCTATGAAAGCTTATGCCGTAACATTTGTTAGTCTTTTTAAGGTGCCACAAGACTTTGTTTTTTGCTGCACATGAACCCCTCTGGAAATTGTATAAACCACACACTGTTAATTAAAATGTAATGTGAACCAAGAGACATTAAAACACAAAGCTTTCTTTGCAGAAGTGTCTTCTACAATTTCCATTCTCATTACTTTGGGTTCCCACTTTGGCAGAAATTGATGGATTATAAACTCATGTCCACTGTCAGGTCATCACCATCACAACTAATGCTTCTACCTTAAGGCAGTGACCAGACTGGGCTGAAATCTGAGGACAACGGTGAAATGGTGAATGGTTGCACATTGCCCCTATAACTTGTATTTGGTGTTCTTACCTTTTGGAAGCATTGGTCTGTTGGATCTCATCTTTCATGTGTGTTTACTCACTTAAGCTTACATCTCAGCTGAACCAATATAGAACAAAAGGCAACTGCAATAGGCACTATGGGCCACCTGCTATTACAAAAATATATAATTCCAAACCATAAGCAACATCTGTTGCTTATAATACTTGACTTCATGGAGCCATGCAGCTCTGTGATACAAATGCAGCCTTTGACAACCCACTTTTTAAAAAAGTGTTGAAGGTGATTTAATTCTCCCCAGCAAAAATAAGTCCATTTAAATGTTACTTTTTTAGTGCTGATAAATAGTTATTCTTATGTACAAATGTTACAATCTTCATTACTCTAGTGTCTTGAAATGCCAGGCTGTTTCCTTTAGATATTGGGGAAAACCTGCAGTCTCTGAAATTTGTTTGAAGAGCATCATTTTGGCTTCAAAAGCAAAACAATTTTACTCTAGGTTGAAGCCTAGAGTAAGGGGTCATTTAGAAGGACTTAGCTTAAAATTCCAGAAATGGGCAGCTGAGCTGCTTGACAGTTATCCCTCCCCACCCAAATATATAGAACTGTGATCATTCTAAACACAAGAGATTGGCAATTCCCCCCCCCTTTTTATTAAGGTTCTTCGTTTTGTTTATTTTCTAAATCAGAAGAACTGACTACCTCATTCTATAGTTGTTTGTGGAACTACAGGCAGCCCTGTTTAGGGAAGTTTTTAATGTTTGATGTTTTATTCTGTTTAATACTCTGTTGGGAGCCACCCAGAGTGGCTGGGGAAACCCAGCCAGATGGGTGGGGTATAAATTTATTATTATTATTATTATTATTATTATTATTATTATTGAAAATTACATTAGAATGAAAAGAGTTCTTCCTCAGAGAGGGCATAGTTTATTACAGTAAAAAATAACCACCCCCCCCCAATAAAACAAAGTTTGATGACATGTCTGGTCTGCTTAATGAAACATCAATACTGAAATAATACCTTTAATATATTATTTACATTCCCTTACTCCTATAACAAAAGGCTTGCTTTTGAACAACTGTCCATACAAGCAATTGTGGGTTTTAAGTCTCTTGAGTACTTTACAAACTTAGGAATGCTCTGCTTTGATCATTCACCCAGAAAATACCTTAAGAAGTATTTAAGCTACTTCTGAAAAATATTACTAATAAATTGGAAGAAAGATTTCATTATATGTTACAAAACCAGAAGCTTTCATACAGAAAACTTGCACATTATACCATTTGAATTCTTTCTTTGCATACCTTATGTTCCAGTTTGACAGCCACTTAAGAGCAGGGGTCAGCAACCTTTTTCAGCCATGGGCCGGTCCACTGTCCCTCAGACCTTGTGGGGGGCCGGACATTATTTTGAAAAAAAAATAATGAACAAATTCCTATGCCTCACAAATAACCCAGAGATGCATTTTAAATAAAAGGACACAATTCTACTCATGTCAAAACACGCTAATCCCTGGACCGTCAGTGGGCTGGATTGAGAAGGCGATTGGGCCGCATCCAGCCCATGGGCCTTAGATTGCCTACCTCTGCTTAAGGGGATGATGGCCTGAGTAAAGCTGAAAAACTACAGAAAGTGGCTGCAGTTAACTTGATACAGTAAGCAAGAAGTGAATGAAGTCAGTACAATGGCTTGATTGTGAAAGATAGAAGTATCAAGTAATTACCACTCTGATAACAGCAGCGAATATCAGATATGGAATTTTCACCGCAGGCTCCTATGATAGCAGCTTCTCTAGTATTTGTTTCACCAGGACAGGGTCTGAGCGTCCTCTTGTTGTTCTTTGAACCTGTCCAATAAGCTTATTCAGTGCTTTTTTGTTGCCCTTCTTTATGTCTGCCACCTTGAAAGAAAAATTACAAAACAAAACTCAATTTTGAGCAACATCAAACTAAAGCAAAAACACACTGAAGAGACTTGCTGCTAAATCCTGGTCTTCACGACCGGAAAAACCAGAGCAAACCTTGAGAACTGGCAGGTTATTTTCTGTTCTTGATGTGACATCATAAAACGTGACAGTTTAGCAACCCAGAAGCTTAGAATGATTTTATTTCATTATCGTAATATTAAATAGTACAATCCTTGTGTCCTTTCTCACGTTTCTATAGAGCAAACTTAAGGTCTACCAGGATTTAAAGATTCCACATTTGCAAAGCAAGGTTGTTGTGCAGCACAAAATGGCAAGCTAAGCTGGACTTTCTTTTTTTGCTAACAGCAAGCTTGGTGTTGAGAGCATGCATTGTGAAATTAGACTGTTGCCCCGATCAGTCTTCACCACTAATGAGGTGAAGGAACATTACAGCACTCTACAGCAGGCTTGTAATGGAGTCGGTTACAAGAGGCAGTGCATAACTTTCCGTTAGTTGGACCAACAAGTTATCTCACCAGTACAGCAGATATTTCTCCATTAACTTTTTTTTTTTAGATATATACATGGTGTTTTTCAAGAGCAATAAGTGATTTCACAGATTAAAAAATATACATTAACCCATGTATGTTGTTTGTTTGTTTCTGAATTCTGAAACAAGTTCCTGCTCAGCAGGAAAACTGGTGGGGTGGGGAGTGAACTGGTTTGCTTGAGCACTTAGCAATTTAACAGTATCCCAGAAGGAGGTATGATTGGCTCGAACTCTGAACTGGAGCACTGCTATTCAGGCAGATATGGGGGACTTTTGGCTCTTCAGATGATGTTCGCCTGACCATTGGCTGTGCTGACTGGAGCTGATAGGAATTGGAATCCATCATCCTCTGGAGGACCACATGTTCCGTAGGCCTGAACTAGAGTGTCGGGATACCATTTTACTACAGGCCCCACTCGTTTGAAAGGAAGCTCTCAGCACTAAAAGAGCAGCAATGAAAGTTTTGGAAAGAATAAAGCAGGTCTGTAGAACCTGCTACTGTTATGTCAACCACAGCCCACCAGCCATGTACTCTGATCCGCCAAAAGAAATCACAGCCTTTCCTAGTCTTGTAAGGTAAGACAAGAGTCCTATAAACCCACTAGCTGAGATGCATTTGGCTTGGTGGGTCATATGAATCCCACTTCTGCATCAGAGCAATGGTTCCTTTAGTCCAGCGGTTCTCAACCTGTGGGTCCCCAGATGTTGTTGGACTACAACTCCCATTGTCCCTGAGCTCTGGCCTTGCTAGCTAGGGGTGATGGGAGTTGTAGTTCAACAACATCTGGGGACCCACAGGTTGAGAAAGGCTGCTTTAGTCCATCCGCTTGTTGATGGCAGTGGCCACCCAGATCTTCTGGGGAGCCCACAAGCACAACATGAAGGCAATAGCCTTATTGTTGTTCCCCAGCAGCTGGTATTCAGTAGCACCCTGACTCTGAACTTGGAAGCTGCAAGCAGACATCGTAACTAGTACCACTGGACTGGATTGAAGGGAAGCAGTGCATTCAGAACTTGCATCCTACTTTTAGGCTGAGCAGGGAGTAATCTTTGGACTTAGAAGAAGAAAAAATGCAGCTACTCAATCTCACAACTATACACTAATTCAGGGTGTGATGGGGTAGAGCTGCCCTGTGGACACTGGTTTCATTGCTTACCTGGGCAAGGGCGCCAACAGGGCTGTATGGTGGCACTGGGGGACAGTCACTAATCTTGGGCAACCTCACTGGTCCCTAGGAAAGGGGAGCAGCAGTGCCTGTGGCAGGAGGGGGGCTCCAGGACCCGACCCAAACACACCACTACTGAGTGTTTGCCAGCACTTGAATTAGTATGTAGTACTAAGAGATATGGCATCTGCTTTGTGGCTGTAACACATGCACAGCTTCTGCAACACCTAGACACTTTTCAGATGACTTATGGGACTTATTATTATGCTTAACTGAGAAGCGATCTTTCAAAACCGTTCAGAATGTAAGGTATTCTTTCACTCTTCCAGTTAAAAGCTCTTATTAAAGCAAGATACCTGTTCTGTCAACAAGTGTAACCAAAGCTGAAGGGCTTATTCAAATAATTCTATAAACAATACAGTTATTGCCACAGTATTGGAAAACCAAGTAAGTTCTCTTCAGGTAATGCTTGCTTGCTGAGGGGAAAATCTAATTTTCCCAGCACCCAAAACATAGCTTTCTGTTGCTGGGGCAAAATAACATATTTCCTCAGGGCTAGCACTGCAGTTTCTAATCCGATTGCCAAAGCCACAGAGGAGGTGGTTGCAGATTTATAGCACATAGAAGGTTGCTAGATAGTCCCAGTGGCATCAGTGATACGACACAACTCTCCCTATCCTGTTTTGTGACTCTAAAATAAACATTGCTTCAAAATCACTTACAGGGGCTACGTGGCAGTATGTATCAAAAAGGGTCTTTCACCATCCCCTACTTCTATTCCCAAACATCCAGCTATGTTCTGCCGTTTTGTGGCATGATTGGTTTGCTCTTGGAACTGAATAGTTCTCTCTCTGCAAAAAGACTATGGTTCCAGTAGTGGGTGTTTTGTCTATTATACAGGAATTGGACACAGTCTTACTTGTCCTGGAAAAGGGCTTGCAGGATTATCCTGTTGATATTGAAGCCGTTGTGGCAAATACTTCGATTAGTTATCTGGAAAAAGTCCTAACTCATACATAAGATCTCATGGTAGTGTGAGCATAGAGTCACCAATTTAAATAGTGTCTTATAGTTTAGAAAAGCAGAATCAAAACAGCCTTTGATTTTTCATGCCCGCCTCCACTAGAATACTAGTTAAAGAATTAAATACTCAAAATCCATGTTGTTACTGAAACAAAAAACACTTGTGCTCCTTGATCTGTTCTAATGCTCAGACTGTCTCTGCTTGCGCTTCAGTACCAGCTGGAAAATACAGAGGTACTTTCATCAGCCACTGCAAATTAGTTAGCACGATGAAGGTCAGACAGACCTAGCACACGCTCATTTTATTTATCAAAAGCTCTCTGCAAAGCTGTTAGCCTCCACTGAAGGGCTATGGGCGTGGGTAGCATTGTTCTCGATAGATGTTAGCATTTTCCCTACTGCATATGTAACCAGACAACATTTTACTTAACGTTAAGCCATTCATTGCTGCTTTTCCAATCTGTGCTCTGGAGAGAACGCAAAAGCACTTACTCTTTATAAAGCTAATTCTGGATCTTTGGAAGGATTTCTTTTAATTTGAAAGGATTTTTTTAATAAAAAAAATTTAACTGTAAAATTAGAAGCTTCAGGTGGAGATATTTTCTACTTTGCTCCTATTATTCCATGCAAATGCTATTTTGCAAGCGTACAGTCTATACAGAATATTCACGTTAGTGTAGAGTTGCTGGAGTCAAGGGGACATGGATTTAAGTTGCCATCTCCTGCAGCCACTTCAGGTGTCACAATGCAATTTCCCTCCCATTTTCTCTGAAGAGTTTCCAAACAAAAGGGCAACATGAAAGGAAGGTGGCAATTTAAATCTTTTATCTCCACCACCCACCCTGAAGAGTCAAAGTCTCTTGTTCCCAATTTCCCAGGGTTGCTATCAATATCACCTCTTTCTGATGGGCTCCCATCACAGTCTGACAGATGCACTCAAGCTCATTCTGATCCTGCAACAGTTCAAGCTTCTCTTCTTTAACAATCAGAGATGGAGTCTTCCCTTCCCCCTTCCACATCACTTCCAACACCTGCAGCATCAAGATAAAGGAAAATCAGCGCTTGAAACATGTCTCTCAGAAGGCAAGGATGACGTTTGCAATAAGAAGAAGGCAAAGACGTATTAACGGGCATAATGACTCCCATTCTGACACAAAATCAGAAATCAATCTACTGATGACATCCCATATCTAGATGTGCAATGCATGTAAAGTTTCCTACTTCTCAGGTAAGTTTCCTTTAGAAAAATCATGATCGCCTCTTTTTGGACTTGCATTTCTAGTTCTCTTAGAAAGCAGGGTAATATTTAGTCTCATGTGCCAAGCAGGTATTTTTTAATTGTGGCACAGGTATGCAAGGCTAAGTCTCAATCCTACTGAGAAGATATTTTTGGTGACCCTTGTCCAATCATAAAAAGCGTCATTAGAAGAGTCCCATTGTCCCACATGCCTGAACATAAACACCTCTACACTTTAGGGTCTACGGTATTGAGTACTACTGTAGTTACTGCCCAAAACAGTAACACTAGGCTAAATGAATACTTCTCCTGGCTCCTAATGCTGTTCGCAGGCTCCACATAATAAAGCATCTCACATTTGGGCTCATCACAGTTCAATAATGTGCCACAATAAAATGTCTATTGATCAGGCTTGGTGGAAAATCTTTCTCATATTTTCTTCCTTTATAAGGGATAATTCATGTCCATTCTTTAAGTCTGTAAAATGCAGCATCTTCCTTTTGGTTAAAAAAGGGCACTCTTAGCGGAAGTCTGGTCTCAAATGTACTGTTCAAAGTTAAGATTACTAATGCAGACTGGTTATAACAAACTGGTGTGTACAAGTGTGTGTCTAATACTATGGATTGAATACATATTCCAGGTACTTTTTGGATCTCTTTCCCTGCCCCTCAATGATTGCTCATCTGCGTACCATGACGATTTTGACCATAACTGTGAATACCACACTGCGTTGGGACTGCATAGCTGGTAATACTTATTAAGGGTGTGGTCTTTGCATATGCACACCATCTGAACCCTATCTGTTATTCCATGGAGTATGGATAAATGAAATTGCAAAATGAGATTTAGTTGAGATGCCTGCATTGCAGGGAACACTTGGCTAGATGATCCTCAGCGTCTCTTCCAACTCTCCAATTCTATGATTCTGAATCTCCCATAGAGTTACCATTTAACCAGGCAACTGTTACTCTGCTGACTGTCAGTGGGAGAAAAAGGAGATTAGCTACATAAAGGCAGGTCATAGACCACAGAGGTGTGGAAGGTTATAATGCAGAACCCTGTGGCAGCTCTAGCCCAGTTATCCATCACTGTGAAGCACAGCTGGATGAACTTAAGTGTCTGTCTGGAATAATTATTAGTTAAAGTTACAGTGCTTTGTAGTTGGGCTCTGATACCTTGGAAAAAACCCTAGAGAATGGGGCTATTTATAAAAAAGCAATTTCTTTGGGCAGTCATTTTCTGTATTCCCTCTGCTCTTATTTCAGAGATGGTGGCAGAGAGGGAGAGAGAGCGCAGAAGGAGAGAAAGAGACCTTTTAAAACAGCTGCTTCTGTTCGTTCCTGCACTGAAGACATAATTGCATGTTTGGGCAATTGCAATCTGCCAATGCAGAAATGACTGTCATGTTGGAAATTCCATGTTACTAATTCACCAAAGCTAAGAAAATGGAAGTGCTTTTTAATGTAACGCTCCCTAGCACAATTAGCATTGCTTTACACAAAACAAGATCAAAACGAGATGGGGGAGAACTAACAAAGTTACAAATCTTCCCCCACAACGGATGAAATTTCTCCCAGGGCTACAAGATCACCTGGTCCAAAGTAACGGTGCAGGTATGTGGCAAACTACACACTGACACTATTTGAGCCCCTCTTCAAATTAATCTGCCTTGTACCAAGTCTCCAAGCTGTTAACTTGCAGTTGCATTTGTTTGGTCGGAGGCCACAAAATTTGCCATAACAAAGCAATCTCACATAGCCACTGTGCAACTTGGTCTCATTCCTGAGACAGTCAAGGCATGTGATGGTGTTAAATATATTTAAGTAAGCATATCAGAATCTTTTGCAGAGAAGAGATAGGATAAAGACCCTGTGTTCATCAGGGTTGACAATATATAGTATGCGACTAGATGGACCACTGACATTACTCAGTGTGAGGCACCTCTCTATCTATAAAAGCTGGGATTTGTGCAGCTTCCCTGTCAGAGCTCTTAATCAAGGAAAACACATCTCACCTGAAAGGTTCTGTTGTGTAGATATGAATTAATTGGCTATACAGTAAGCAAACAAGCACACACCTGGAAAGATTCTCTGGTTACTGTGTGCATAGGTTTGGAAAAAAGATTTGTTTGGGAGTGCTGCAATTACACAATGCAGCCATATTTCCTCTCATGGCCACAGAACATACCATTTCTAATAAGGCTCACAGCCCTTCACAATTTGAGCTTCCTGATCCGCAGAAAGCATAAACAACAACAGAAACAGAAACAGCAGCAGCAGCAGCAGCAGCAATAACCCTGCTGGAAGCTTCCAACAATGTGTACATGTGTTGCCTGTGTGCGTGTGTCTCAGTTTGCCTAGCCCATCAGTGCTGCAGTTCAATCACCCCACTCTCAAATGCAGCAATTCATTCACTGTTGTGAATGCGTGTATATAGCTATTTGTGCCCTCAGGCCATCCAATCTCCCTGCCTACTGCTGAGAATCGTTAGAAACATTTGTTATTCTTCAGACATCTAGCCCATCAACGTCCTCTTCTAAATGTATCAAGGATGCTGTTTTTCACAGGATCAACCAATAATAGCCAAACAATGACATTGTTAGTTGGTGTCTTCATTATTTTGGTTATTAGATTGCATTTGTGAAGCCCACCCTGGATTTGAGGTGGGTATAAATCTTGAAGAAGTTACTAATTTAAAGACACAGAGAATACGAGTTCTATTACAAACAGATGAAAGCTAAAATGTCCTCCCCCAACGGGTAAAAGGTAAAGGTTTGACTGGATGCTTAAGTCCAGTCAAAGGCAACTATGGGGTGCGGCACTTATCTCGCTTTCAGGCTGAGGGAACCAGTGTTTGTCCACCAACAGCTTTCCAGGTCATGTGGCCAGCATGACTAAACCACTTCTGGCGCAACGGAACATCATGATGGAAGCCAGAGCACATGGAAACACAGTTTACCTTCCTGCCACAGCGGTACCTATTTATCTACTTGCATGGGTGTGCTTTTGAACTGCTAGGTTGGCAGAAGCTGGGACAGAGCAATGGGAGCTCACCCCATTGCATGGATTTGAACCGCCAACCTTCCGATCAGCGAGCCCAAGAAGCTCTGTGGTTCAGACCACTCCCTCCCTCCCATGAACACAGTATATATGTTTTGACAAATTGAGAAAAAAATATTAGAAATCTAAACTCTCTCTGTAAGACACTGAGCTGGTTTACAGATTTTAAAACGAACTATGCTTTAATGTGAATATAAACACAATGTGCAAGCTGATGTGCCATCTAAACCTGGGCTTGTGCTTTGTTTCTCTCCAAACAAACCATGAAAGGTAAGGTTTGTACTTTGTTTACCACTCATGGTTTGTTTGGAAAGAAACAAACCATGAGCCTAGGTTTGGATGACACACGAGTCAGACTCTGGCTACTTTCATTAGCAGGAAGGAGTGCATAAGGAACTTTCCTGTAGTGTGCAAAGCTCAATCACATTATACCATAGTTTGTGACATGTGAAGTGGACCACTGAGAGCGTTGATAGGTGACCAAATAGCAATGCATTTATGGAACTTCTGCAAAAAGCATGCAGAGGACACTGGGTAATGGTACCATGCCAACCTGCTTCATACAATACATTTTTTTCAAATTCTTATGGTTCAGTGCTCTTAAAAATACTGTCCCATCCTTTGCTAGGCTGCTACTGCAGAAGAGAACAGAGGTCATAT
Source organism: Podarcis vaucheri (assembly GCF_965113315.1). Lineage (NCBI taxonomy): Eukaryota > Metazoa > Chordata > Lepidosauria > Squamata > Lacertidae > Podarcis > Podarcis vaucheri. The sequence continues at coordinate 40,469,584 of NC_138767.1, forward strand.
CGCAGTGGCAATCATGGTGATTAGCTGCCAATAATGTTCATATAACTGATGCCTCTTCACAGGGACAAAACTGCCATTCAGTCTCAGTTACAGACAAGTCCAAGATTACTGTACATGCCCCATGAACTATAGTCACAAGTTAAAAACAAGCCAAACACACACACATGCTGTATAAAAATGTTTAAATCATTCATTCATTTATTAATTAAAATTATATCCCATCCCATCTCCCAAAGGAGCTCAGGGTTACAAACAGCAAACCACAAAATAACAAAAAGTTATTTAAAATACATTTTGAAGAAGCTTGCATATCTCTTATATGGGACTGAGGTTTGGAGTACACATGGTAATGATCCTGTGTAGTTTTCTCCACGTCCAAACCCCCATCAATAATTTATTTTCACTTAAAGTGGCCTCTGAGGCTACAGTCTCCAATAGTAATCTAGCATTAGGGGAATATGAACTCTGGCAGCTTTTCAGCTCTAAAATGTGTCCTTCCCCCCATGCCAGCCATTTTGCGAGCCATGGAGAAAAACAAAAGGATACATTTTATCTTCCTCTACAGAGACAAAAAGAGATTGGGTGGGCAGCTGGCTATTTGAAGGTTGATGACAGGCCAAGAAGGAAGATTTAATATTACCCCATCTCCAAAAGCAAATTTTGAGTGGGGGTGTGGAAGTAGAGAATCACCGCCACATATGATTTTCACCCAATGCTGAAATCCTACCCACATTGCTCAATAGAGCTAAGTTCAAGTGAGACTTATTTCAGAATACATACGCACAGGATCAGCCTTACACAAGTAGGCCCAAACAAAGCTCCCTTTACCTTTTGTCGTTTCTTTGTAACTGAACACAAAAATGAGGATTATTGAGATAACAGATAACAGCTTTTTTTTTAAAAAAAGGGGGGGCATGTTTTCAAACTAAGGCCAAACAAGATATAACATTTTACAAATTCAAGACGCAAATGCACCGTGACACAAACAAGCTCATGGTGAAGGCAATGTTAAAAAGAGGAATGCTCACTTGTTTGGCTGCCGAGGAAGAAATCGTTCCGCTTTCCAGAAGGTTCAGAAGTTCAGCCAAAAGAAGAGGACTGACTGGACTAGACCACATAAAATGAATTGAAATAAGCAGAGATGCAGAAATACAGCACAAGCTACTCATCACATTTAATATGGTTGTATCAAAGTTGGGATGTGCAGAAAACCATCTGAGCAAAAGGCTCCAACTGTTTTGCCTGGGTTGTACATTAGGTTTCCCCATGACCATCCTAATCCAGTTTTGTTCATGCAATTTTAAACAGGAGGAGATGTGCTAGTTGCAAATGGGAACACGCATCCCACAGAGAGTACTGTAGTGCTGGCTGACATCTGTAGTCATTTGCACATTCTAATGGATGTTCACCCTCTTTTCTTCGCTGTTCACCTATATCTTGCAAAATACTTTTCTCCTTCACCCATTGATCTCACCCCTCTTCCTTTTGCAAATTAGTAGAATCAGATAAAGAAGGTTCAGTATGATTATTATGCATCAGTTGAACAACAGTAACTACTATGTAAAAAACTGAACCTTGAAGGTTACTGTGGAATCCTTAATCACTGAACAGTTTATTCAGATGCCCATGTGGTAACAGAGGACTACATTATTTACCATTATCGAAGACTAATATTTGTGTACAGATTTGCTTGCGCAAAAGTATAAACATTAAAAGGCCTCACCTTTCCTTTACTTCAAGGTTATACTGTTTTAAATAGCCAAGAATATCTTTTATAATCCAGCCAACGACCTTTTTGGGAGCCATTCCTGTTGCATTCACCACAGCTTCAAAAAATTCTACTAATCCATCTTCATTCTGCTCAGAGACAAAATGGTGTGTTAAGATGGCAGCAGCCGAACCAGCTATCCATACCACCAGAAAACCAAAACCAAAAAATAAAAACTCATATCCATGAGCTTTCGGGTCTTATCACATGTGGAATATTCTTAACCTCTTGGCTTCTCAGCTATTCGCAACAGTCAATTGATCAACATGCCTCAAGTTAACTTCACAATGCTTCCAAAAACTGCCACTGCATGAGTATTCAATAGAATAGCAAGATAGGCATGACTTTAGCCTCTCCACTGCTAGTTTTGCAGAAATTGTATACCCTTATAATTCGTGAAGTTTTTTGCTTGTGTGTGTGTGTGTATGTTTTCAGTTAGGCTGCTCTTTTTAGTGTTCTGAGACCACCAAATACATACACAATCAGAACGGCACGACCCACCCTGAAAGCATAGCATAGTTTTTCTTCCCTTCCCTGTGAAATCTGATGACATCACAGAAGCACGTGAGCACTCACATTATAAGGGATTGTCCCAAGGGAGAGATGTGTAAACAGGTGGTAAAAATTTGTATCTGTGTCACTAGGCAGTTAAAGAAAGGCACAGTTATTGAGTCTAGTGGGGAAGGAGGAGCTTGGCAAAACTCCTGTTAACCCAGTATGAAAGATCAGCCAGGACTCACCCTGCTTACTGTCCAATTTCATAATACTCTATACTGATGCTTTCTAAAATGGCTGAAATAGATATGGCTACAACAGCCCACCCAACATCTGAACCAGAACTGGCACATACAGTCAGAATAAATTTCAGACAAACACAAAGCAAGAGGAAAACACACAACTCTATAATCTTTAAACAGATTATATAGAGATCCGGTAATTAAAGGCAGATCAGCAAGCATCATTAGTCACAATGTAAATGCTTCTGTCAAATGAGAGTGTGTGTTTTAAGTTGAATCAAAACTCCTCCTGAGTGACAAGCTGAATCCTTGCCTTCTAGTTCTTGCAGTTTTTGTATTGCAAGCAAGACTCGAGCAGTCGTTTGCTTCCAGACAGCTTTTACTGCCGGAAAGTTGATCAAAATGCATGGCAGACTCAAACTAGCACTCACTCAGCACAGAAGGCTGGAGTAATCCTATGACTCATAGGAGGAATATTTTTCTCTCAGACAGTTTGTCAGCTTAGGGAATAAGCTCACACACAAGGCAACCCTTGAACGGAACTTGCTTATATCCAGTGCCAAGTGCAATCGTCTCCAAAATCCTAACCCTTATCCAGTCCCATTCAGTTCAAAGCAAGTTTGTCAGGAGATTCAATTTTCTTACTGCATACATTATACACATATTCCTAAGAGCTTGATGAGATGTTCAGTCTGGTAGAAAGCCTACATATTTAACAAGTACACCGATGTGGATCTGTCTACTACTGCTGCCATTTTAAATTTCATACACACACTTGCATGCAAGTCAAAGATGTCAGGAGATGTTTGGGGAGAATACTCGGGATGTATCGGAAATAACACCCTGGACCCACAGCAACACTAACATGCCTAGTGTCCATTCAGTCGAAGGAGAGATTTCAGCAGGAGCTCAGAGCAATTACCAGCAGTGTGCAGGCAGAACCAATTGGAAGGGGGGCCATTTGGTCCAGGGCCTTGAGATCAAAGGGGGCCTCACATTTAGACACCCAATGCGTCCCATAAGGCTGTAACTATCATATGTAATGTATAAAAAGCTGTTATTGTTGAAGCAGAGGCAAAAGTATGTGAACAGCTCAGTGAAATTAAAAGCATTTGGTGAAATTTTAGCAATATAAGCTAAACTTCAGAAAGTAGGTATCACTTTTCACTAGCGAAATGTGCTATTTTTCAGTGGTTTGGGGAAGTGTGGGATTTTCTCACTGCTGAAAATACTGGGAGCCAAATTACTTACTGTGAGCAGAGCAAAACCAGAGCTCCTTTTATTTTTTATATTCACTGAATATGCTAGAGGTCTTGGTGGAACAGCAACCTAGTCCAAAGGATACCAAACTATATACATACATTAAAGCCTTATAACTTTAACCCTTATTTAGATCTGTGTTTCACCATACAATGCCTTATTCATACCTGCTTCAGCTACATGTACAACACTGAATTTATTGCCTTTGCTGCATATTGTTTGTTTGTTTTATGCGCAGGCTCTAATTATTTTATTTTTATTTTTATTTTTGGGGGCTTGTTACAGATAATGTAGCCTGGTGGAAATTTAGAATACATACTTCAAAATCCCCCTAAGGATTAATGCAACACAAACTAACCAAAGAATAATAATAATATTTCATTACTGAAGTATGACTTTATTTTAATGCAATTTCCCCTCCACAATGCTTCCGCTAACAAGTTGGCAGGGAGTGTGGATCTTGCATTTTGAAGGTGTCCCAGTACCTATGCCATTTATTTAATGAGCACGCTTGGGCACTCTTAACTTGAAAGACTGCTCATTAGATTTATGCATCCTCCCCATTAGCAATCTGTTTGTATTCCTGATGTCAGCTTAAAACACCAACGGAAACTAGATGTCTCAGGTGAATTTAGATTAGCTGGACTCCCAGTAAATCAAAAGAAAAGAAATAGTGTTTGTAGAACAATACCCCGCCCCCTCCCCAAGACCTAAATGTAGAGAGAATGGATGGCAGGGAGTCATTATTGGACCAAAAACATTGATAGTACTCAATGGGTTGGCTCAATTGGCTCAGTGGGTTGGTACCATCTTCAGAATAAGCACCTGTTACTTTCTGCTCAAGTATACAGGCTTCCAGAATAGGCCTGGTGTCCAAGTGTCAGAAAGACACATTAGACAGAAAGAGATGAGGAAGAAAAAAAACACAGGAGAAAAGGCTAACATTAGTCAAAGCTGAGTACTCAGCAGAATGAAAGGAATCTAAGGTTAGGCTAGGCAGTCTCATTTATTTCCACTGCTAAAAAGAAGCCCTGGAGCCAGCATATATGTTACACGAAAGGGCTTGTTCATATAGTAGGCTTATGACAGATACATGCATGATTAAATTCCAGAAAAGTGTCACAGTTTCTTTCTAGTATTTAGAGTGCATTAACGTACGTTTATGGTAGAATAATGGATCAAATGTCATAAAGCCATATGGTGCTGTTCTTTTCTATGAATTTCTCCCCCTTTAAGCTACAAGGGTGGTCCAAAGGTCATGCATCCAAGAGAAGGTTAACAAAAAATTTAAAACTGCTTGGCGTGCGACTTTTCAATGTTACAGACAGCGATACTCCACGGAATATAGCCACAAGCTGAAGAATAATGTGGAAAAAGCCCTACTGGCCCAGCTCTTAAGATTGATTGAGCTGGTACATTAGGATGAGATGCACCAACTGGGCTCACAGAGCACATACTTTAATGCCAGCATTCCAGAGAGAGCAGTGTTGTAGGCAAATACACTGAAAAAATTACAATACAGGAATGTTTTTAAGACAAAAAGGGTTTTGAGGCTACAATAACTAGCTATATATTTCAATTTACTATGATGCTGATGGATGCATGCCAAAAAAAAAAAGCAGGTATAGTTTCAGAGACCCTCTTGTGTACATTATCTGAGCAGAAACAGCCAAGCGTGTTGAACTCATTTTGTACGTAAGAAAAATCTATGAGAACTGACAGCTGGCTAATATGACATTTTTAGGAGTGTTTTCTGAAGCACTGAATCTTTTGATGTTTCTTGGTTTACTTGAATGTTCAGTCAATAGACCTACCAATAAGGTGAAACTGTGCTGAGGCTGAATCCCATAACATTCAACAAGCTTTGCTCTCTTCGCACTGGGGAGGTCAGGAAGCCTCTCCCGAAGCCAATCAATATTCACCACTTGCCGGTCGCTTGTGTGAGCAGGCGGAGATTTAGAATCACGAAGAATCAATGGAGGAAGGTTCGGCTCCGGCATAAACCTGGGAGAAAACAAAGGGAGGCTCCTCTGCTGTCCTTTTCACTTCAACCCTTGAGCCGCATCCCAGCCACCTGTCATGAAGTTGCTCCTTCTCCGAACAATTATGGGACTTAACGTAAGGAAACCAAATGGAGTCCACAGCTGAGTGCAAGTCCTCTCAGCAGCAACAGATAAGCTCCTGTGCCGAGGTGCATAGCCTCAAGCGGCCTTTCTTTTTTGATGATCCGCCACTGGCTGTCAACAGCCAGCAACGGGGAGAAGGAATAAATTTAAGCCATTTTACGCCCAAAAAACACAAACAAAATGCAGATGTCGCTTATCGTCCTCGGTGCCAAACAGGACCTGTGATTTCAGACCAACTGGGAGTACAATCTGGCAAAGGGGAAAAGGAAGAGTGACAGCCAGATGCTAGCAGTGTTCCACGCAGGTTGCAACCTCCCTCGTATTAGTCAGAGGAGTTTCAATGAAAGGAGGAAACCGCGCTAAAAGCCAAGTTGCCATCTTCAGTGGGGTGCCATGGCAAATAAATCTGAGTGACAACATCAAATGACAAGGGCTGCGCCGAAGAAGGGGCTGATTCAAGCCACCACAAAAACATGGCGATTAAAGAGCCAACTCCTGCCTTGCACGAACAAATGATGGATTTGCAAACACAATTAAAGTGTTGCCATGTCTCTTTGCAAACAGCTGAGATGCATTCCTTGAAGACGTTAGACTTAAGCTACACCCACTGCTTTCAAATCCAGATTTCAATAAACAAAAGCACAGTTTAAAAAGCAAATTTCACTATAGGTTTTGAATTGATTTATCCATGCTTTGTTTCTCCCCGTTTTTATTTTATTTTAAATAAAACATTCAAGTTCATCAGTTGTAGCAGTGAAACAGGCTGAGGCTAGCAGATGTGGAAAGAACTAATGAAATAGCCACAGCCCTCTCCTCACACAGTATCCTGCGATATAGGAAAATGAGGTCTAAAGAGGTTAGCACTGCATTAGCTACAGTGTTCAACTGCATTAGCTGTGGAAAAATCAAAACTCTATTGAAAAAAGTACACCCACTTTTATCCATGTAGCAAGGATATTATGATCAAATGATGATGGACAACTGGAAGTGCTATTTATGCAGCTTTGAACATACCTGGAAGTGGGCTTTTAACAAATTTCAGCTGGTAATAAAAATTTGTAGCACAGAATACTAAGGAGGTGGCAGCTATTTCAAATATTTGAAGGGCTGTCAGAAAACAACAAATCAGATTTATTTTCTGTTGCTCCAGAGGGTAGGAGCAAAACCCATTGGTTCAAAGTAAAAGAAAAAGAAAGATTTTTTTAAAAAGAAAAAAATTATTTAAAGAGTAAACATTAGAAAGAACTTCATGATGGTATGAGCAATCCGACAGTAGAACAGACCAGCTTGGAGTGTGATATATTCTCAACTCACTTTTACTCAGTAGACCCATAGGTCATGGCTAACTTAGTTCCATTAATTTCAATGGGTTTACTTTCGGGAATACAACTCTGTCTTCTAGCAGCCAGGGATAGATTGCAAAGTCCTGACTGATGACCAGCAAACAAGAATGAATGTTATTTTTAGCAGTGGTCTGTCTTGGGATCATTTATAGAAAATTTTCTGGTTTGCCTTTCAGCCCTCTGGGCCCTCCAAGCTTGTTTACATTTATAGTAACAAAACACTATAGTCTTGGTACAATAAAAATGAGAACAGTAAAACAGTTAGAGCATGGTGCTGATAACATCAAGGTTGTGAGTTCATACGGGCCACCTGCCTGTTGGACTAGATGACCCTTGGGTTTCCTTCCAACCCTACAGTTCTATGGTTCCAAAGAAAACCGACAATAAAAATCCACCAGAAGCCTGCAGAAGCCAACATATCTTGACTAAAGGCCATTACTGAATAGGCCAGTTGACCCTGTCTTGGGAGAAGGAGGGTTGCTGCTATAGAGAAGGCCCTCTCTCATGCTACCTGCTAGTCTCAATGTGATTTGGCAGTGGAACATGGCAGCATTACAAATTATAAACTTCACTGTTAAAATATTAATAAATGCATCAGAGCAATACCCTCCCTCCCCGCACCCGATGTAAGCCAAACCGGAGGGCAGCAGGTGACTAATTCTGTTCAGCTTCCTCTCAACTCCGAGGAATCACTCTGTGAGGTAATTACCATCACCAATGACTTGTCAGGTCTGAGGAAGCCAAAAGGGAATCACAACTTGCAGGTGCTCAACGAAGAGCTTCCTTCAGAAACAATCTAAAGATAATTACCGATAGTCTTGTTTTCCTTCTTTGTCTCTCATTGCTATGGTGCGCCTAAAAAAAATAAGGACAAGAAGTTAGGTTGGTTGACTGGTGCCGACAGTGAGGAATCCCCTCCTGCCGCCAACCTAGCTGACTGCTCCTTGACAAGTCGGGTTCACTGACATTTTAAGCTTCAAATTCGTCTTTGCAGCTTCATGGTTACCTGATGTCAGGTGTGGGGGCAGGTGGCCATGGCTTGGAAAAACAGCCTGCTGGATCTAATTTGGCCATGGGTTCCTCATGGCCACCCTAACAGATAGTTTGGCATATTTACTGTGCTCTTAGCAATTTAAATGCTTATCTCCTGAACAGGCAGCGCTGTTTAGGGAAGCTTTTCATGTTTAATAGACTATTGTATTTTAATATTTTGTTGGAAGCTGCCCAGAGTGGCTGGGGAAACCCAGCCAGATGGGCGGGGTATAAATTATTATTATTATTATTATTATTATTATTATTATTATTATTATTCTGCCGACTTCAGCGTCTTTACATGGGAATCTTCCCACTCACAGAGGCATAATCACACAATTATCTCAGTATGTAACAGGTAGCAGGGGGCGGGGGGAAGAAACCTAGGCGCTTTGGTGGTTGTATGCCAAGTCCACCCTCTGTAGAATTTGACTTTCAGCATTTAAACACAAAAAGGAGAATGTGTAGAAAACCAAAACTACAAATATGGCAGAAAGTCAGATTGCTACAGGCAAGAACCATCACACAGAATTTCAAAGTACTTTCCTCATAGCTACCACATGTCCAGTGGCTGTATGAACAGGCCATGGGTCCATAATTCAAAATAATTTTGTTTAGGAACTGAGCATCAGATATGTTCAGGGTGGCTCTGTGGCTAATAATGTTGCCTTCCTCTCAGTTGAGATTTTTTTGGGGGTGGGGGTGGGTATGTCCTTCCAATATGTAACAAACAATCCCCACCAACGGTAGAATGAAAAACGTACCCATGTTTAAAGTCAAAGGCTCTGGTTTCATTCAAAATAGTTCCTCCATTCTCCAGCTCTTCAATTTGCCTTTGTATTTCATAGTCTGAACAAAACAAATAAATTAAGCTTAGTTCTGATGCACCTTTGCCTATTTAAAATTTTCAAACCGGGGGGAAGGGGGGAGACACACACTTTAAAACGCTTATCAATGCCAAAGTAAGCCTAACAGAAATATTAGAGAATCACAAATAAACTGAATTGCTTTCTGACATTTAATTTATACCGTTTTTGGAAGGCATAAATTTTCAACACATTCCAAAACACCCTGAAGACATACAGCTGAAACAGTCATTCCGCTCTCATACAGAATAAGACTGACTGCACACTTTTATCTCCACCTTTATTCAAAAGGGCCTTTGTTGGACTAATTTCTTTTAGAGATCAAGAGCAAGTTCTGTGTTTTTTGACTCACCCCGAGATGCAAAAATAACCCGCATATACAGAAATATAATAAATCTGCCTTACTCCAAGTGAAACCACTGGTCCACCTGGCAGTTACAATCCAGGATTAAACTACAGTCCTTCTGGTTCTCCCTGGAGATGCCACAGACTGACCTTTATGTATGCAAAGCATGCGCTCTACCACTCAGCTACAGCCCTTCCTCTAACATATAGTGGCACTCATAAATCTTGACTGAGTCCTAGAAGACATGCTTCCGCACCTGGCCTGGGACTGACTCCAGCTACAAAAGCTTAGGCTGCTGAACAGACTCTTGGGCTGAGGTATTGTTTAGGGGTTTTTGTTGTGTGTGGGGGGGGGTTGTTGCTGTTATATTACTATTTTTGAGTCTTTGTTTCAGATCTTACTATGATTTATGTGGAAACTGAGCAATTTGGTGGTGTACTTTTTGATGTTTTATTGATTGTTTATGACTATTTTTGTTACGTTTTGTGATTATGGTTTCCCCCCCATGTTGTAAGTGGCCTTGAGCATGGTTGTATCTATGGAAAGGCAGCATACGAACAAAATGATGTACAGTGGAACCTCAGGTTGCGTATGTAATCCGTGACGGAGACACCAGCAGCATTCTTAACCTGCAGCTACGTCTCTGCGCATGCTCGTGATGCGATTTGGCGCATCTGCGCATGCGCGAGCAGCAAAACCCAGAAGTAACCCTTTCCAGTACTTCCGGGTTTCCTTCAGTCCACAACCTGAAAACACGTAACCCGAAGCATTTGTAACCCAAGATACCACTGTATGTATATCCCTGCATTGTAGGGGTTTTGACTAGACAATATTTGGGCTCCCTCCCAACTCTATGATTCTATGTAAATGTTTCCTTTCTCTATTCTGAGCCCAATAATTCTCTTGCATAGAAACACAGCAACATCCATGTGACACTCACATTGTAGATACACATTCTCTGTGGATCACACACTCCCCCCCCCAACTGCGTCTCTTGTGTCATCTAAGAGAATGTGGCTGTGCTACTATGGAACTAAAACTGTCATGGGCTAAACAGCAAGCCATTACATTTTGCTTTCTTTGTTGCAGAGGAGGCCCCGCTAACAAAAACCCACCAATCAATTGCCAGCCAAGAAATTATACTTTCCCTGTATTATAACACCACATTTCATGCATGTGCGCACACCTAATGGGCTAACATGCAATATAAGGTAATAACTTAAAACAAGGAAAACAGAATTAAGAAGAACAAATTAAACCAGCATGCTTGCATTTCAGCCAATTAAGTACCGTTTAAGTAGTTTGCAGGCACCTGGTCCTATTGATTACAGAAGTGACGGTACAAGCAGCCATTCCAAACAAGAAAGGCAGCAAAGAAGTTATATTCCTGGTCAAGGTCTCCTCCCCCAAAGGCTCATTCCAATCACTGTATTTCTAGACCATCTGTGGCCAGGGGCAAAAGCTACACCCCAGTCACACAAAAGCCAAAGGTTTCTACACACAGAGACCGCTATTAACGCAAAACATTATTACAGTTCACAATGATGGATTTCAGCTAGGCTAAAAACATCAAAACAATGCATGCAACTTGGAGGTAGCAGGTTTGTATATATTATTAGCATAACCTGCCCAGTAACAGAAACTGATGTGGTTTTTTTCTGGCATGGGATTCCAAACTCCCTGCCCAGATCTTCATTTGGGAGGAAGCGCTTCACTTACCTATGGCCTTGGCAAGAAATCGGGCACTGTTGATATTCTTCACTTCAGTCCTCACTCCAAGATGTTCTCCAGGGCGATGCACGGATACATTGGCATCTACTCTCAGTTGACCCTCTAAAGCGATATCAGCAGTAGAATGAGATTTCATCAAATGGAATTAATCCGACATTATCTGCAATTGGTTTGTACAGGGCTTCCAGTAAAAAGTTTGGGACAGGGACATGGATTAGCTGTCCCTGAAGAGAATCAAAGGGCCATTTCTTCCTTCATGCCTGCATCCTTCTACACCTGAAGATCTAACAAGAAGGGATTGACAGTTCTGTCAGAGGCAACACACACACACACTGGAATCTCTTCTAGAGATTTGTCCCAAGTCGACATTTCTTATCTGTGAAACAAGTACATGGACATTCCTCTCAAGATAGCAGATGCATACATCTTAAGACACAGAAGCAATTGAGAGAATACCCAACCATTTCAGAAATCAAATGGAATGATGCTCTTACATCATTTCCAAGCTTCTAGACTCATTTTGAATAGACTTCAAGTCATTGCTTCAGAGCTATATGGGATTTGTGCAGCCATAGCCTATTTTTTTAATATAAAAAATAGAGGACATGCCCCCCATTAAGGTTTTGTAGCTCAGATACAAATTCCTGGCAAGACTGCATAGCACAGAGAACTGCGGCACAACATTTGGAATCTACTGTGCAAACTTTGTGCAATGCGACACCTCCTTTAATCAGACTTTGTTTCTTGAGGTTTTAACCAAACTAATAGTTGTACATGAAGGTCCTTTGATGATCCTCTCTAGGAAGAGAAGAGAAATCTGACCAAAGTCCCTAACGGCAAGCAGTGAAACCACAAAACGTCAAGACAGAATATGGCTTTTGTCTAGTATGAAACTATCATTTGAGGAGTTCACATGGCTCTGTCACAAAGCCAATTACTGCTCAGGGCAGATTTACTGAAGTGTCCTTGAAAATTTACGCCTCAAGGACAGGTGTCAGAAACCTGTTTTTGCCTTCCCTGCAAGGATCTGTAATCTTTGCCACAAATACAATTTCAAAGCCTTCCCAGCTGCCAAAAAGTGTCATACATATAGCCCTGTAGAAAGTGATGCAGAGGGCAATCTCCTGCAAAAGAGAAAGCTGGGGTAGAAACACCACAACAAGCCTTTTCGAGTTATTATTCTTTGCTTTTCCACATCCTTTTAAAAACAGGTATCTAACAGTCGGGCAACCAATATAACACCCTCCCCAATAAATGCCATCCTGCTAAATGACACAGAACACACACTTTTGCATCTTCCTTCTTATCAACACTTAAGTTAATGCCCTTTAAAGTGAAGCAAATATTGGATATTTACACAAAGCAGTAAACAGCACTGGAATTGCATTTGTAAAGGATAAAAACTGATTGTCCAGCCAGAGCTAAGTCTTCTCAAGGGCACTTTCCAAAAACACGAGTGCTCCCATTCTAAATTTTTGTGAAGAACACTAGGCAGGAAAGTGCTGGAGGACAGCACCCTTCCTTTTAAGGCGTTCTCACAAAGCACATGCACATGGATGCAGTGTGTTTTTTTCTTTAAAAATGTTTAGGGGGTACTCTCATTTTGACTCAAGAAAATCACCATTTTATACTTCAAACTGGGGGAAAATAAATACAGTAAATGGAAAAAAGTACAAATATTCACAAAATGTTTAGGGGCATGCGTACCCCCAGGGGGGGAAAAAACTGCATGGATGCAAGGAAATCTCATTGCCAGAATGATGGATGACTGCATGCTGCTGGCTTAGTTGTGGGTATGGATCTGTTTCCCCTCTGATCAACAGCTTCTGGCATACTTCACACATGGCAATTTTTATATTATAGTAAAGTATGAATACTGTAAGTGTGAAGTATGAAATTGCATGAATACAACAAACTTGTGTTTGCAAGCACGTCTATCAAACAAGCACATTTGTCAGAGAGCTAGACTGCTTAATAAACTGATTGGCTCAATAAATTGATTGGCTAATTTATGAATAAAGGAAGATATGAAGTTTCACCTAGCTCAGTATTGTCCACTCAACATAGTTTCAGGCAGACCTATCTGGAGATGTTCATGAGCCAACACATACACGAGTTCCTTGGTAGGCTTGTTAATGTAAAAAGGGTTCCCTCAAGACAGAAGGCCTGAACATCACTGACTGAAGCCATTGGACCTCTTGCTTATATTGAGAGCTATATACACAACCAAATCTGTGGTTGTGTATGTATTGCACAAGTGCAGGAACCCAAACTCAGCACCAACCAAGCAAACAAAAAAATCTGCATCTTGTCCTTGAGACACATTTCATACTCCTATGATTCTACAAAATATCTATATGTAAGTAAAGATAAAGGTAAAGGGACCCCTGACCGTTAGGTCCAGTCGCGGGGTTGCGGTGCTCATCTTGCTTTATTGGCCGAGGGAACTGGTGTACAGCTTCCAGGTCATGTGTCCAGCATGACTAAGCCGCTTCTGGCAAACCAGAGCAGTGCACGAAAACGCCGTTTACCTTTTCGCCGGAGTGGTACCTATTTATCTACTTGCACTTCGTGCTTTCGAACTGCTAGGTTGGCAAGAGCTATATGTAAGTACATTTCCCCAAATCCTGAGGACTAGAAATATTTCTCTTTAAAAAAAAGGCAAATATTGTCAGATATTCTATGCCCAGGACCAAATTCCACAGGGCAATAATGAAACTGTAGAGTAACTGAAACTCTGCCTGCATTCCCTAAGACTTGAAATTGTATTTGTATTGAGTGGAAGTGAATCTCTACTACCTGTTCCCTTGGCCCACAGCTCATTTGTGGTTCTGCTATGTCCTTTATCACAATGCTCTTTCTGGATTAAGTGTCCATTAAGCAATTGCATGTTCTTAGACTCCTAGCTACAGATGAACTACTTATTGCTTACCCTTTGACAGGTCATACCTTCACTTTCATTTTTAGTTGACTTCAAAGTCCCACTCTTGTAGGTAGCAACCATGTGCTCAATCTACTCCTGGAGACTCTCCTAGACCCAAGGGCACGGCATGGCAATCAGACAGCTAGCATCTCCCCCCAAATGCCTTCACCTTTCCTGATTATCTTGCAATGAAGTCATGTACCTGATCTAGGCACACTGCAGGTACTTGCTACTGAAAGGATGGATGTTGAATTCAGCCTTTGTCTCCACACTCAATTGGAAGATAGATAAGGCAGGAAGGGGCAAACTTATCCTCAATGAGAAATAGCTCAGATAATACAAAAGTAGCCTCTGTATCACTGGCTGAAAAATGAATGTGGCTGAATCTGATAAGACTGCAGGAAAAAAATACCACTAGCAGACAGAGGAGCAAATGGTGCAAGCCCCACAAGAATTTCACAGCTAAAAATCCACCATTGGAAAAAAGGGATGCAAATTAATGTGCATTCCCTGAAAATTATATCTTAAGGAATATGCTCCGTGTCAAGGCTTATGGGTGCTTGGTACTTCAGTGAAGTGTTGAAAATAAAAAAAGAAGCCATCACAAAGAATACCTAAAAAGACGCCTTGGGCACCATTCAATACCAAAGCAGGAAACAAATGGAAACAAATAAATAATAAAAAAGGATAAAAATCAATGAAACCTCTTCGAGGTTAAGGCTGCTTTCCTGAAAAAGTTCTTAGAAGCAACTGACACCATCAGCAACAGGAACTATTGCAACTGTAAGCAGAGGAATTGGTGTTGGGGAAGGCAGCAGACAGCAATGGAAACCTCAAGTAAACTGACAAGGAGTGGCAGACGCCATCATCCACTCCATGCCCCACTGAGGGTTTATTTGGAAGGCAGCTGGCCTATTTAAGTGGCTACAATTTTTCTTTGCTGATGATTTCTGAAGAGGAGGGGCAGAAATAAGCAACGCTGCTGACCACTGTTCAGAAGCACAGAGCCCACAGCAGACAGTGTGTTTCCTCCTAAATAATTATTGCTGCTTTCAGCAACTGTGAGGCTGCATGCTAAGACGAGAGTATGAAGGAAAAGGGGAGGTGCCAAGATGCACACAATATAATGAGGAATTGAGTGTGAGAGATGTTGATGCCTATTCATGAGCTCCACTATAGTAGTTTGTGGGGACCTTGATCTAGAATTAATTCTGAGGTGCTGGACGAATCCTAATATGAAATTGGCATATGTATACATACACATACAGTGGTGCCTCGCAAGACGAAAATAATTCGTTCCGCGAGTCTTTATGTCTTGCAATGTTTTTCGTCTTGCGAAGCACGGTCTGTCGCAACTGCACCTCTTCAAGCGGCTTAAAAAAAAAAAGCGCAAGACGTTTTCGTCTTGCGAAGCAAGCCCATAGGGAAATTCGTCTAGTGAAGCAACGCAAAACCGAAAAACCCTTTCGTCTAGCGAGTTTTTCGTCTTGCGGGGCACCACTGTATACCCTGCCATGTTAAGTGTTTGATATCAAACATCCACTGCTACCCGCATCGCTTGATCCTCCCTCCAAACTCCTCCCAGGATTGCTCCCACATAGCTGAGGTGAGCCCTGAGATTAATAGTCGGGTTGCAACTGCAGTTCTTCCAAAGATTCTGCATCACAGCATCACTTGGAAGGAAGGCAAGCAGACAAGGGGAGGGGGGAGGGAGAAGCAGCACAGAAGCCATCAGTCATTCCCTTCCTGCTAAGATTTATTATGTAAAATTTAGAAAGGCCTAGGAGTACAAAAGAATCTGAGCTGAAGATGAGGCAGCTGGGCCCCTCTCAGGCACCAGAGGCGCAAGTGACCTTAATTCAGAATCAGAAGATTTTGACGAAGGAAAAAAGGAACCAAAACACAACACGGCACCACAACAATACCGAACGATAAGCAGCTGGAAGGCAAAGTAAGTAAGATGCCGTGAAAGTGCCTTTGTGAGAGGAAAATTACAGCTGAGGAATGATAAACATGCCCTCCTAGGTCTCTTCTACCTGCCATGTTTGCTTGGCTGCTCCCAAGAGCCTGCAGGATAAGCTGAAGCTCTCTCACGGCTGCAGCTGCCTCTTCCCCACAGCGCATGTCGGGCTCCATGACAACCTCCATGAGGCCAACTCCTACCAGAGACAGACAAGAAATTCTGAACAGCAGCTTTTGATCTCATGCAAACAGTTCAGACATTAAAAATGAAGAGCCCACGTGAAAAGTGCTTAAGCTTTTGTGTCAGGAGAAACTAGTAACCATTTATTATTTAATCACTGTCAAAACGCTTGGATCTGCAGAACCGGCACACGAACGCTCATTTCCCTCTATCACCAAGAGAAAAAACGAGGTCCAACATTTTTCAAGGGGAAAGCAGACAGCTCAAAAGCAGTGTTGAGTTGATTTAATATTTGTATCCCGCTTTTCCAGCAACAAAATATTGAGCACAAAGAGGCTTGCAATAATCGCAGTAGCATTAAAACAAACAAACAAACATTGCAGTCACTGTAAAATCAAACACATTGGCATGTAAAAGCAAATGACGAGAACAAATTCATCAAGTAATAAAATTCAAAAAAGTCAGCAACCCATAGTATTGCCAAGACACTTCCTAATTTGGGCTAGGAGAAGGTTCTGAGACAGCAAATCCTCTCTAATGTGTTTGGCAAAAAATAAAATAAAATAAATCAGGCCTAGCAGCACAGGCCACTGAAAAACAGAATTGGCAGCAAGACCCAGCAGGTGGAAGGTGCTTAAACTTCCCCCAACAAACCTCAATCTTTCCCCTACTCAAAATAGTAAGCATGTATGTATGGGCTGAGATGTTATGGTTCAGCATCTAGGCCATATCGTGTCACACTCAAGATATTGTATCAATCTGTCATCTCACACTTTCCATTCAGTTCATGTCTAAAGCCACATTCTTCCATTCACACTAATGTCTGGAAGAACCTGGGCTTGAAGAAAAGCTCTCTCTGTGTGTGCCTGAGCGTGTATGAAGGATCCAGATTCACCTTAGAAAATGGCAAACACAACTATCAGCCAGAGTCCCATCCCTGGATTTACTGCCAGACATGCAGACCAGCCTTGATCAAGCCAGCCTTTCAGTTTGTGTTTGTGTGTGTAGAACAACTTGCATCAGGAGGTTACACTGACAGCCCCAGATAGAAGCACAGAATGCTGCTGCCTTTTCCCTTTAAAAAAAGATAAATAACAGTTACATAGACAAAAGAGTATCAAACCTACCTGCCCTGTTCAAATCCACAAGGGTCTGGCTCCTTAAATCATCATGAAGACTCTTTCCACTGTCTTGCTCCAACTGTATCTGCTTGATCCTCACACTCCTGGTTACCATTTCATTCTGGTTTTTCCCCATGCGCAGAATGTATGACAAGTTCCCATTCACAGCAATGGGAAGCCTTTGCTGAGTGATCTGATAGCCAGCCTGCATTTAAAATTGTAGCAATCAACAATTTTAAAATGGTCATATATCAACTTTATATTCCAGTAGATGGCCCTTTTCTCTAAGCAATTATTAACAACAAATTCATGCAATACACATTAAAGACTCAGTGTAATCTTTCCCCTTTGCTTTCCCCTCCACCATTCCCCATTAAAATGATTACTTTTTAAACCTAACAGATGACAAGTGACAAGAAGAAACAGGCATTCCATTTTCTGTCTGAAGCCCCATTTTTCATATCCAACCGTCCAAAGATCTCCAAAGTAGCATTTATCTTATCTACATGTGTAATAAAACTATGAATCTCATTACAGGCTCTGATAATGCTAGCTTAGGGCAGTTTTGCATGAGAAAAACCACCTTGGGGAGTAGGATTGAACTGGCTGACAGAAGGGTCAAGTATCCTGTCCCGCCTGCTATCTCTCCCCTTCACATAAGTCACACCCTGCGTCATAACAAACTGGGCATTGCACACTTAACACACTGTCTGGCAAGAGAAAAGGGGCAGACTGCATGTGTTTTGAGCTAACAAAATGTGACTTCTATTGTTTTGTTACAGTGTAATAATACTTTATTATCCTTTTGTGTGTCATATGTGAATGTACTGAATATAGATTGTGGGGCTAAATTATAGGGAGCCCTGGCTAAAATTAAGGCTTGTGTGTGTGAACCTCAAAGGGAAACTCCAAACCCTAATGAATGGCTTGATAGTTCTTCTATTTCAAGTTGAACCACAAGCAGAACCCCTTTTAAAATGCTCAAAAAATAACAAACAGAATTGGCAGTCAACCGCTCTTTAATCAACACCCAGAATGGAATTTTGTTGTTTATTTTCATATGGTCTTTGTATACGGTACCATGAGCACACTTTCAAATTCCCACTCACATATAAACTTGCAACAGTCAAAGTAGACAATCATGGACCCCCCACCCACTTGCTAAGGTTTAAGAGGAACCGCATGGCTTCCCGCCCCCCGTTGTTTTTAGGCTAAAAACCACTTGTGGTCTCTGCATGTGCATACTGCACCTCTTCCCAGTGGAGCCCTCATCAGCCTCAGGACCAGTAGTTCTGACTGAGAAAACAGCATAGCAAGAAAGGCTAATCACCTTCTCCCCAGCTCCACAACTCTTCCCCATGGCAGATTTTATACTTTTAAAAAGGCCAGGTGATTTGATTAGAGATCTCCCACATCATGTTTAGTTTGGCCTAGGTGACCTTTGGCAACCTCTATCTCTTAATCTAATCTACCTTGGTTTATTTACAGGTGTTGAAGTGAACAATGACAGCAACTTACTTAGTAGGGGGTTTTCGAACTAAGGAGATACTCCCTTCCTGCCATTGCATCCCATCCCCAGAATATGGGGCAGGGGTGCGGAACCTATCACATAGAGGAGGGAGAAAGGTTGTTTTCTGCTGCTCCGGAGAAGCGGACACGGAGCAATGGATCCAAACTACAAGAAAGAAGATTCCACCTAAACATTAGGAAGAACTTCCTGACAATAAGAGCTGTTCGACAGTGGAATTTGCTGCCAAGGAGTGTGGTGGAATCTCCTACTTTGGAGGTCTTTAAGCAGAGGCTTGACAACCATATGTCAGGAGTGCTCTGATGGTGTTTCCTGCTTGGCAGGGGGTTGGACTCGATGGCCCTTGTGGTCTATTCCAACTCTATGATTCTATGATTCTATGATTCTATGATTCTATGACCTATCCTGGCCAAATTTGCCAAGTAGGTGAGGCCAACCACTTGTCAATCATCTCACCTTATAGTGATATCAGGTGATGTTGCCCTCTGAATACCATATTGGTAGGACTTTCAAACAGTCCTTAGTAAACAATCCACACTGCTCGCAGGAATGTTTACAAAGGGCTTTCAAAGAGCCCTTGTGCTCTTCCTTCAAACTTCCACAAAATGGAGGTTTAAAGGCACACTGCAGTGCACATATCCAAACTGCTTCTTCAAATGGATGCATGATATTAGGTGGGTCATGGCTTCCCCAAAATGGCCAGGTGGGCACAGGCTGGCTGGAGGTTCTCCACTCCTGATGCAGGTATTTTCTGCAGAGAGCAGAAAAAACTATCACGGATCTTTAGCATTACAATTGTGCCTTCAAGGAAAAACAAAGGCCCCTATTTAAATTCTAAAACGATAAATCCTGAGTGTTTGATGAATGTGAATGGACGGGTTTCACTTTAGATCTGAGCTTTGCCTCATTACGTTTGAAAAAGCAAGTCTGGTCCTAATATAAGCGTCATCTGTAATATCAGCAGGTAATACTGCATGATTTTTTAAAGTCTTCCTCATTTGCTTTTGCGATCAGCGACATGTAAAAACAGGATGTTGCATTTCAGATCCTTTAAAGTAATGAGAACCAATGCCTGTGATGTCTACAGGACCATAATGCAGATTTGTAATACATTTGTTTCAAACGCAAATATCAATATCAGACTGTTTGTCTTAACCCTAACAGACAATTAGAGGGAATAGAGGAAGTCTGGCCCTAGCAGCGCCTTCTCTCAATTTAATTATCCAAAGCCATTGGAAACATGAGGCGCAGGACTGCAGTCAGCAATCAGGACAATCACCTTCAATCAGAAAGAGCCTGGCTACAGCTGCCTATTCATCAGGGCTCAGTGCTTGGATGGGCAAAACAGTGGCAGAGAACAAAAAACCATCTCTTCTCCCAGCCTGTTTTCCCCATCAGTTCTCCAGGCTTGCCCCTCATCCGATTTGCCGAGGGACAAAGCTCAATACATACTCACAGGCAGATCTGCATAGAAATAGTGTTTCCTGTCAAACAAGGACTTCTTGTTTATGGTGCAGTTCAGCGCAAGGCCTGTCATCACTGCGGCTTCTACACATCTCCTGTTGAGAACCTAAAGAAACATGACAGATGACTTCACTCAGATACCCAGTATGAAACAAATGCCTCTCCCACACATTGCCTTTTAAACAGCGCACATTCCACTTTGCTTGCCTTCAAGAAGCATTATCTGTCTTTTTCGTGCGTGGGAAGCTCAGCCTCAGCAGCAAGACGCTGGAGCATTATGCATGTATCTTCCCATGCCAGAGTGAGTGGGGTGGAAGCGGCTGCTCAGGGACAGAAACATGCTTTGAACATATGGCACATCCCAGGTTTAAGGTTTTGGTTCCCACCCTTGCCAGTTACTGATGTAAGTGAAAAACAGGCAAGAGTCAACTCGCAGGAAGGGGTTCCTATAGCGCTACAGTAAAGCCCAAATGCTTCAGAAGGCAATTGAGGACCAGAGCAACATGGGACATCTTTCCAGGCATTCTCTTTGTGCCATTTGGATTTGAAAGACCAAGGAAAAGTGTGGATACACAGAGGGTAAGAGGCAAGCAAGTGTAATTTCTGACACTGCACAAAATCATTTCTGATCATGGGGCACAGATAAGCCTCACATCACGCAATAAATAAAAGTGAAATCCAGCGTCGAAACCTAGGTCTTATCCACACCATATATTTAAAGCCGTTTTATCAAGCACGGCTTCCTCCAAAGAATTCTGTGAAATGTAGCTGTTAAGGGTGATGGGAACTGTAGCTCTGTGAGGGGCTCCTGACAACTCTCAGCACCCTTAAAGTACAGTTTCTGGGATTCTCGGAGGGAAGCCATGAGTTGTATAACAGTGCTTTCAGTGTATGCTGTGGGCATGGCCCTACTCTCCATTCTCATGCCAAGGGATGTCAATTTATTTATGTGCCAACTCACCTTCCAAATCCTCATGATTTGGAGTGGAAGGGGAGGGGGACACTCAGACTGACTATTTGATAATGCTCACCTTCCAAATCCTCATGATTTGGAGTGGAAGGGGAGGGGGACACTCAGACTGACTATTTGATAACGCTCAAAATCAGATTTCCAAAATTCTTCTAATATAAGGACAGGGGTATTTATTTGTTCAGGCCAGGTTAATACAGCTTTAAGTCAGGCTTGGGGAACCTGCGGCCCTCCAGATGTTGTTGCGCTCCAATTCTGTTGTCGGCCCCAGCCGACATGGTCAATGGTCCAGCGCTGTTGCCGTTGTATCCGGAGGGCCATAAGTTCTCCATCCTTCCCTTAAATTAAACGGAAAGAAATCACCAAGCTTCCTTTAACATGGAGCTTCAACGTGTGCCTATTGTCACCGATTTCAAATGGCAACTGAACTGCCATTATTCTGTGCTCCATCATAGTATAGGTGTCTGGAATAGCAAGATGAAGAAATTATTGCTGTTCTGCAAGGAACTTCCTCCACTTCAAACATTTTCTTTCCTCCTCCCCTCTGCCATGGCTTTCTTTGTGGAGGATGTAATGCCCGTGCTTTCTAGGACAGGAGTGTCAATGTGTAGAAATGTAAGAAGCTGTGTTGTATTTAGTCAGATCATTGGTCCATATAATAAAATAATGTCTACACTGACTTGCAGTGGTTCTTCGGAGTTTTAGACTTTTGCAGCCGTACTCAGTGGCACTGAGGATTGAACCTGGGATTTTCTGCATATGCAAAGCAGATGCTCTACCACTGAGCAATGGCCCTTTCCAAACAAAAAGCCAGTCTGTAAATAGGATGCACAGTTCCAAATCTTTCCCGAGATATATACCACTTGGCTATTATATGTGTCAAGTCTTAGTCCCCTGCCCCAAGGAATTCAATGATTTGGCTTTAGAATTAACTCAGTCCTAGAAGCAAGGTCCGTATAGTTAAAGCTATGGTTTTCCCAGTAGTGATGTATGGAAGTGAGAGCTGGACCATCAAGAAGGCTGATCGCCGAAGAATTGATGCTTTTGAATTATGGTGCTGGAGGAGACTCTTGAGAGTCCCATGGACTGCAAAAAGATCAAACCTCTCCATTCTTAAGGAGATCAGCCCTGAGTGCTCACTGGAAGGACAGATCCTGAAGCTGAGGCTCCAATACTTTGGCCACCTCATGAGAAGAGAAGACTCCCTGGAAAAGACCCTGATGTTGGGAAAGATTGAGGGCAGAAGGAGAAGGGGACGACAGAGGACGAGATGGTTGGACAGTGTTCTCGAAGCTACCAGCATGAATTTCACCAAACTGCAGGAGGCAGTGGAAGACAGGAGTGCCTGGAGTGCTCTTGTCCATGGGGTCACGAAGAGTCGGACATGACTAAACGACTAACAACAACAGAAGCAACCCAAAATCTGAATCTAGTAAGGTAATGAGATACAGACATACACTTGAAGGAAAGATGGCATATAACAAACAAACAAACAAACAAACAAATAACTAGGATGCTGTTAAACCTTTTGTGTAACTGGTATGGCTTCTTGGGTGTTCGCTATACATTTGAGAAAACTGTTGAGCCTAAAATAAAAATGTGTAAAATACAGCAGAAATGTTTAAAGAGCAGCAGAACAGGATCCAATTAGTCCTGACTTGTAGACCAAAATGAGAGATTGCCAACACTGTTGAAGTATTAAATTGTTTTAGTGTCAAAATAATAGTTTCCTATGCAGGAAGTGTTTCTGGTGTCAGTTGTAAATTTTCTCTTCTACAAAATAAAAGAATATCCATAATTGTCTCTCTCCTGGCATTTTACATTGGTTTTTAACTGTTCAGCTATCTTAAGTATCTGCATGAAACTGGAGCCTTTTTTTTGCCACTTGGGTTTCATCACTGTTCTATTTAAAAGTATTTCTAGAGTTGTAAAGGGTAAAACTTATGTAGAACTTAGCTGAAAGCTTCTGACCACTTTTGTGGGTTTCAGTGAAAACAGTGCTTCCACACCAACAGCACACATCCCTGGGAACCATAATTTATTAATTTGGGGGGAAGTAAGCAGGGACGGCTGCTGGAAATCTGCCTGCAATGAGGAGCCTGAGTGGTGAATTGCTAATCTGTTGTGTTCTGCCCACATGGGGGTTCAAGCCCCCACTCTCAGTAGCCCTTGAAGGACCCAGGTGGCGCTGTGGGTAAAAGCCTCAGCGCCTAGGGCTTGCCGATCGAAAGGTCGGCGGTTCGAATCCCTGCGGCGGGGTGCGCTCCCGTCGTTCGGTCCCAGCGCCTGCCAACCTAGCAGTTCGAAAGCACCCTCGGGTGCAAGTAGATAAATAGGGACCGCTTACTAGCGGGAAGGTAAACGGCGTTTCCGTGTGCGGCTCTGGCTCGCCAGAGCAGCGATGTCACGCTGGCCACGTGACCCGGAAGTGTCTTCGGACAGCGCTGGCCCCCGGCCTCTTGAGTGAGATGGGCGCACAACCCTAGAGTCTGGCAAGACTGGCCCGTACGGGCAGGGGTACCTTTACCTTTACCTTTAAGCAGTAAAAGGTATGTAAACAATATGTCTGCTAGTGGCACAAGCAAGCACATTTGGGCAGCTGCTATACTGATCCTACAAGAAAAGAAGGACAACAATATGCAATTGTTTATACATGTGTGTGTTTAGGGTAGGCCAATGGGTTATTTTGGCAAAGTAGCTTGATGCCAAACGTGTGTGTTTGTGTATCTGTGGAGAGGAGAGGAGATGAGATCTTTAATCCCAGACTGGATGAACTTCCAATTTGGGATTCCCAAAATCCACGGTTTTACAGGAAAAAAAAACTAAAACACCAAAAAAAAAAAAAAGGAAACTTAAATCTAATATAGATGTTTAGGAGCTATTACAAGTTTATTGATTCACTAATCTACCACAACTGTGTTGTTAGAAAGCAGCTCTTGCATAATAAAGCCCTCAAATATTGGCGTTTGTGGAAAAGAGAAATTCAATAAAGGCAGTCCTGCATTACCAGCACAAATTGGAAAAAGAGATGTTCTCAGTGCTAATCACCAATGTGCATGTATTGGTTTAGTTCAGTGAATGGGCTGGATCCTTCTTCCAGATAAATAACCCATCACATTCAATCCCTTGCTACCTCAAATGAGGTGCCATTAATAATTACATAAGGGATTTGCCAAAGTTAATAATGAACTGTCCTCTTTATTTTTTATTCTGCCAATGCAAAACTAATTTAAGACAGATCAAAGAAATATTTAGATGCTGTAGTACAGAATAATGAAGACCACAAAAAATCCCTATGCAGACACAAGACCTTTTCCAGTAAACAAAATGATTCTTCCTCGGCGTTCAGCTGTAGACATCATTCCCCAGGTGACAGATTAATCTAAATTAATTAACTATTGATATGGAACTTCAGGTTCAAAATAATTAAGCTCTTCACTCTCCTGGTTTAACTTTTCCCCAGCTATAAAAAATGTTGGCACACAACTAGGATTGCAAAAGTCTCAGTGTTGACCTCATTTGGCACCTACTGAAGTTGAAATCAATATAAAATTCATAGTAACCGAGCGAGTAGATTTAAGCTGGCTAAATATTATACACCCATTTCATGAAAGACCCTGCTTGCTACTTCAAGCAGGAACATCAAATCCATGGCACGAATGACCAAACTCTCATTCCAGCAAATGCCCAGTGGCCATATGCAATTTTTAAAAAGCAAAACAGCCAACTTGGTAAAGTGTAGCCAAACAAGGGATTAATTTCATGGTATAGCGAAATTCAAGCTGGAGACACCCCAATCTGTAGCACTCTCTCACTTTGTGTGCATCAGGCGTCGTCAGTGTACCATTGCTACTAATGCCCAACCAGTGGGCATATATCTCTGTGTGAGCTGTATGACTTTTTGGGAAACATACGGGCTGTCCTTCTGGCAAAAATGCCTCCCAAGACCCATATAAAGCAAAACATAACATAACATTAAAGGCATTAAAATCACTTAAAACAATCCCTTCTTGTGTGTCCTTGAGTTCTCCATTTTGTTTCGGTCTGTCTGAGAGTACAATGAAGTTCAAAGCAGAAAAGATGGCACGATGTATGTTCTCTCACCACTCACCCCTCCTATGGGGATAATAGCTTTGAATGAGTGATCTAGATTAGGACAATGATGCAGGTAAAGTGTTAAATCTCATCTTTTCCAGCATCAGTCTCAATTGCCTCTCCTGCATGACTGCTTTTAATGCCCACCTCCCCAAAAGTGATTAGTTAGAAGATCTCCTGGTGTCTGTTTTCCAACCTTCAACAGTGCTGGGAAACATGTTATTTGAATCTGCTATAAGAAAGTTTAGCAATTACTGCATAAATATAAACAGTCTTGTGTTTAAAACAACTGAAATTTTCATATGCAGATAAAGTATCTAAAGGACTACTTCTTCCATCTGTTAACTTTCAAGCAGACAGAATTTTAAGCCTAAAACAGATGCCAAATCACATCTGGAATAATACTCCATTAACTAAATTGTGCAACCATTAAGATGTTCATGCACACTAAAGTACCCTGTTAAAACGAGGAAGGTACCATTACTCTTGCCTAAAACCATAAAATAAAATAAAACCTATGAAGCAGTAATACTAATAAATAAAAATAGAATTCCGTATCACATTCTGACACTCAAGTACTAACATTTTTAAATATCCACTTTCAACTTATCTACCAAAAACTGCAAAGGAAAATATATTTTTTTCTTTCCCTCTCCTTGCACAGATAAAAGCCTCTGCTGGAGGTGAACAAGAGCAGATCACGAATTTTTCATTAGGTTAGCCATCAAGCTGACTACTAATCAGGAACTCTTATCTCAAAGGAAGGCTGTTTCAGCTTAGGCTCAAGATTTCTCACTAGGGAAAAGCTGTAAAAGGAACAACCATTTCTCCTTAAAATGTACAGAAATCCAGAAGAATATGGCAAGATGCATGCAGGCTGCTCTCACACATATCCCGTGTGTGCTTAGGGACAATCTTCACACGTAACTTTATTTTGTTTTATTTCTTTATCTAGGCACTTCTAAGGTGTTGTGTACGTTTATATTTATCAGGGCTAACCCTCCCAAGGTAGCTCACAACATACAACTTTATTGGTATAGATACAGCAAAAATAGACTGTACCACAACACACACTCATTTTTGACCGATGTAGGCAATTCTGATGGACAACAGCTCTACAACACTTCAGATGGGGTGTTCCTCAGTTATAACCCAGGACCCTGCTACAAGACACATCAACAGCTGCATCCAGGAATTTTTGTTTGTATAGCACAGGCTCTGTTACAAATAAAAAATAGCATAAAGGTCATCTTTGCTTCCCAGAAGAGGTCCAACTACATTTAACTGTCATACACGTACAACAAAACCATCAATGGGTTTTATCCATTTATACCCTTAGTGGAAAATGATACCAATTTCTTGCCAATCCCTCCTACTTACTGCAGCCCTCTCTGCTGTATCCCATTCTGGGTTCAACCATCATTAGCAACTAGAAGGGAGAGAACAGTTGGCTTAATTGGGTTAGGGGGAGACGGCTAAAGATGGGGGTGTCCCAATTTACGTGAATGGAAGCACTTTATGCAAAGGCAAAAGGCACCATTGGATACCACCCAGGAGGGTTAAGGCTTTTTCTTCATGCATACTTAGTCTGTCCAAAATAACAGTATATATGTCCAATATAACAATACTACACTATGCTGAAAGCTGCTTGGCCACACCTAGCAGTATCTCTCTCCACATGCAACTTGTTCAATATCCAATAATCTCATTGCAGCAGATGCCAGTCTCTTGTTGAGGGACATGGCTCAGCAGTACAGCACATGTTTTGTATGCAAAAGGTTCCAAGTTCAACTCCCAGCACCTCCAGTAAGGACTGGGGAAAAGTAGGCCAAGCAGACAATGGTGAGCTAGCTGGCTCAATGGTCTGACTTGGTGTAAGGCAGTTTCCTATGTTTCTATACATACCTACAGATAAACACAAGCAGATGTAATCTTACTGCATCCCACCAAAGAACCTATGCTGGAGCACTAAAAGGCCAGAACCTAATATTGCGTATTTAAATAAGTCAATAATTTCAAACTGCTTGGCCAAATTCTATACTTTGGTTAGGAAATCAGCCAGGAAGGCTCACAATCTTCCACTCACTTGCAGGCATAGGGCAAGTTTCGAAGTAAGCATTCAGATGGCAAACTACCCGAAGCTCACGTTGTAGAGTGCTATGGCAGCAGGGAAACACCACCTTGCCGTAAAAGGCCAGCAGTGTTTAAAGCTGAAGGAAAATCAGAGCCTGATGTGGAGACAGTGGCTCTACCAAGTCCAGAGAACCAAACCCATATTACTTTCCCTGTTGTAGGAGGAGAAGCAAAGGAACAACTTCTATTAAGTCTTGGGGGTGCATGTGAGTCAGCTGCAAGGACAGTTGTCCTTTTTTTGTTATTAAGCTTCTTATAAGTACATGTAACATGGATCGTGCTCTGTTAAATAATGGTCATTTATCTGAAGTGGTTATATTTGTATCCTGCTTTTTAGACAAATATTGTATGCCAAACCAGCTCATACTAATATTTAAAAAAAGAAAGTGAGACAAGAGGCACTGCCCTCTAGTTTACAAATTTAAAAAGGCAAGATTACACAAAAAGGAATCAATGTGGAGGGAAAAGGTAGAGGGAAATTAAGTGGCCAGTTGCAAGCTGCTTGTTCCTTCTTAGATAGAAGTGTTTCAACCGTCTAGTATCCCTTTTAAACATTACCTGAAGAATTAATGGTGGCTACCTGTTCCTGTTTGATAAGACAGACTTTGTTGTTGAAAATTCAATACTAATATAAGAATTCAATTCAAACTTACAGGTAGAGTTCCTGGTAGAGAAGCATCAAAAAAAGATACTAAGGAGTTAGGTGCTGCTGCAAACTGGACTTGTGAACCAGAGAAAAGCTTTGAGTTGGAGCAGATCTGTGCGTGAATTTCCAGGCCTACCACTGCTGCCCAGGGAACATTCCTAAAAGAAAGTCAAAAGAAATATTCACTAGCTGGGTTGATGCAATTCAAATTTCTAAAACAGCTGGGGTGTGGTGTGGTGGAGAATACAAATGTCAAAAGTATCAGAGTTCAACAGTATGCTGGAGCACACTACATGCCCACAACTGCTGCATAATGAACATTGAAAGATGTTGTGAAATGTTTTCATAAACAGCTGAAAATTGTACAAAAAGCAGCATGTTAGAAGGCAAAAAGAAACCCACATCCTGAAAGCCTTACATTGATTTAAAGTGCATTTCAGAAGTTAATTTTATCCAGAAAGGGTTTGTTGGACAGGTATCCAATTTTGTACCCAGCGGAGATTATGAAATAGAAAATAAATATTAATTGATATCCTTCTATGTATGAGAACTCTCCAACAGACAGGTGGCATATTCAATTATGCATATGCTGTCAGATGGTCACTTTCAAGCTGGGAAAGGTGGGTCTACAGAGCACTATTAGTACTGGATTAGCATAAACATCAGTAGTCTGGCAATAGAGAAATCATCTTTTCAACTCAAGAGATGGTTCTCTGAACAGGAAGAACAAGCACCTTCCTATCTGCTGAAAAGTAATTGCAGCTCTCACATCCATAATCTTTATATGAGCAAGAGAACAGTCACCTTTACTGCCTGAACCGCTTGACAGGTTCTGGAAGTAATTATCTGGACTTGTACAAAGAAAAGACACAAATATCATATTTCACTGGTGAAGTCAAGCTTACGCCGTAGCTATGACAGAAGTACTTAGATCAAGATGGGAGATTAGGAAAGCAGAAAAGCTCTAAGCAAATACATCAAATATAGTGCTTCTTTCAAACATTAAAACACTTAAAAAACCCCAACCAAGACCAAAGTTCTGTTTCTCTATAATGGAATTATTCAAACAAAGTGAGCTTCCCATTCTCATCTCATTTATTAGGAAAAGTAATTAGGAGTTATTGTTGAATATTGTTTTAAGTTACTATTCTGCTTAAATTCAAAACATATTGGTGGGGGAAAAGGATGCAAAAGATATATATCTGGGTGGGGTACCTGTGGCCCTACAGGTGTTACCAGATTCTCACTCCCATTACCCCTGACTACTGACCAGGCTGGCTCAGATTTATAGGAGCTGAAATCCAACAATAGCTGGAGGGCCACAGGTTCCCCTTCCCTGGGATATTTATTCAACGGAACTTCACAGAATAAATTATGGAACAACATGCATTTAGAAAACATTAGAACTAAAATGGCATATTTTGCCACAAAGGTTACACAGGAGTCAGCAAACTTTTCCAGCAGGGGGCCGGTCCACTGTCCCTCAGAGCTCCCCCCCCCCTTGTGGGGGGCCAGACTATATTTTTTTTTTGGGGGGGGAGAATGAATTCCTACGCCCCACAAATAACCCAGAGATGCATTTTAAATAAAAGGACACATTCAAAACACGCTGATTCCCAGACCGTCTGTGCCTACCCATGGGTTACAGGTTGGGGTGGGAATCCCAAATTGTACCTTCTGTAAAAGAGCACCATGATCTTGGCATGATGTCTGTCTTAGTGTAATTTCCAAAGGGATAGCTACGCTTGTGGTTTCTACTGCAACATCAACTAAGACTCTCATGGCACTTTGAAGACCAACAAATTTATTGTTTTATTAGCTTTTGTGGACTGGAGTTGACTTTATTGACTGAATGATACTCTGGTGACACATCTGATGAAGTAAACTCTAGTCCACAAAAAACTGGTGCTTGTATTTTAATCTTTAAATATGCCACAAGACTCTTTGTTGTATTGTTGATGGCTTAAAAACTACAACAAGCTGGTTTTAATGAAACAGTTTCTCATGTGTGCTTGAAACTGCAATTAAAGGCTGCTCCAAACATGTCATTTATTATACAGTTATAGGAAAAGAAGGCAGTGTAGATGTACAGACATAATAATCCAATGTGCACGTGCTGTATATTTATTTTTGTGTGATGCATGCATAGGAACATAGGAACCTTACACTGAATCGGACAATTGCTTCATCTAGGTCAGTACTACTTTCATTAATTGGTAGTGGTCCTCTAGGGTTTCTAATGGGGTATTCCCAGTCCTACCTGGAGACTTGAAGCCAATACCTTCTGCATGCAAAGCAGTTGCTCTACCACTGAGTTAAGAACCGTCTCCTCTAGGCCAGGTGATGCACATTTCGCCCTCCCCAAACTTGTGCCACTGGTAAAAGGAACACTTGCACTTTTAAAAAAACCATAGTATTGGGTTTTTAAAAATGGGTAAGAAATGTATACTTTTTGACACGGTCCTCAGTCTATTTGTATAAACCTTCATTTTATTTTAAACTTGGAGAAACAAGCTTTTTTTTGTGTGGAGCAGTGGGTGGGGTGGGGGGCCAGGGATTGCGGTTTGTTAGCTACCTTATTCTACTACCGCTCCTATCCAGACCTTTGCGACAGTCAGATTAAAAATTGCTCTGCGTCGTGAAAGGGGAAAAAAAGAGAACGGGGAAGGCTGACAAAAACGTAGACTATCACCCTAGGGAGACGAACTGCATGAAGCACAAATAAACATTGCAAGGGATGGAGGCGAGCATATGCGGCAGGAGTCCTTCCTCTACCCAGCCCGGTTACTACTCCTCCCTGTCGTACCGTTTCTGCTTCTCTGTCATCTCTTTCGCACTCCGGCAGAGCGCGCTAGCGGCCACCGGACCCTCCGGGCCGCGCAGTTCGGCGACATTCCCGACGCTGCGATGCCCAGTCCCGAGCCAAACCCGGCAGCGCCGCAGCACGGGCGCCGCCATTTTGCTCGGAGTTTGTGAGGCGTCAGGTGACCCACCTCCTCTTCCGGCGCCTCCTGGGAAATGCAGTCCCGACCGCGCGCGGACTAGAGGAAACGAAGGGAAGCAAAAAAACATTTCCCGTGGTGCACCGGGACGGATCCCTTCCAAGTCCAATGGGGAGAGTAGTACGGAGAGAGGGCGAGCTGATCTGTTGCAGCCATTCCTGCCGGTGGATATAGGCCGATGGTTCACGCTCCCTCTGGTGGCAGGTGGGCGGGTGGGGTGCAAAATTAGGTGCCTGTGGTCTGGCATCAAAAGGAACCTAGGGCAGTACAGTATTCTGTAAAGTAGTCTGCCTGTTCCACTGGTTCACCTCTCTCTCTGTACCCAGTTCACGTACAGAATCCTCTTTCCTATGTCCGTTGCTCCTTATCTGACTGTGCATTTATTTTTCAAGTGAGATATAATCTTACAAGGTACTCAGTAAACGTGAAAGCACGGAAATTATACTTTTTAAGATGCATGCACCAGACGAGTCCGGCTTGCACAAAAAATCATGCAATGGAAAGTTCAGTAATTTATCTGGAAATTCTATTCTTTAGCACCGGAGCATCTCCCTGTAATGTGAGCAAAACAATTTCATGCTGAAATGGTGATATGCTCAAGATTATTTATAGCTGTTGTGGGATGATTTCATTTTTGTTTAAATCTTATCAGGGTTTGGCCTGGTATTGTTTCATGGTGGAAGTGTCTGTTCCATCACAAAAATATGTGCATAATCATTGTGGTATGTTGTCAGTCACTTGTAGGTGTTTTATTATAGGAGCAGCTGGGATACTTTAATAGGCAGGCTCCTATAAATGAAATACATTATTCTCTCTGTCATTTACCCTAAGGGAGTGAATCGCTGTTTCTTTTCCGTAAGTGGATATCTTGAGGCTTGATCTCTTGTATGTCCTTGAAAAGATGGACATTCAATAGGTAAGGTACAAGTTGTGCTAGCGTTTCCTCTCTCAGTCTGTTACACAGCTATTACACTCTCATTATATTACACAGTTTATTATACTATTGCTGTATTGCCGTTGTTAACTTATTTCTTGCCTATTTGCTACCCTGAGACTTTCCCCCCCAAGACCACATGCAAACGAAAGAGCTTGTGGACCTTATCTCAGTTCAAAACACCAGGATGAGGCTGGGTCTACATATGCAGCAGAATGAGGTGGGAGGTCTGCCTGGACTGTGTGACTTCAGACAGCAGATTGGAAATCACATTTTGTAATGCTCCCTTGTGTGAACAAATAATGTAAGAAGAAAACTAGAACAACTCGGTTAGAACCTTGCTCCCTGATAGGCTAGCTTTTTACCTGCAATGAACTTTTTGTTGTCATCAAATGTAGGATAATAATAAGAAATGACATACTCTACCTGCAGCCCAAAGTGGTGGTACAGCCCACACTAAATACCCCCCCCAGGTGTCCCACAAATAATTCTGTGGCATGTATAACATATATATTGACTAGACTTGATTGTGAAGATTTTGGCTAGCACCTGGATCAGTGTCTAGAATGTACTTGGCAAAACGGGGTTGCGGTTTCACAGTTGGGACTGAAGGCAGTTATAGACACTACTTTAATATTGTACAAACAAATGTGCAAGCATATACCACAGGTGCCAGCTGAACAGGTAAATGGCATAAAGAACAGAACAAACAGGCCTGTGATCTACATTCCCAGCCCCCTGAGGCTTCACTTGAATGTGCACTAGATGCTGTTTGTGTCATCTTTGTAGGACACTTGCTTGAAAAGATGATGAGTCATGGGCACTTTGAGTCAGTAGCTGTGATATTATCCAGTAGAGGACAGTGGAGTACACAAGGCCCCAGCCAATATTTTACATTCCCCGAACCATAAAAAAGCTGCAGAAACAGGGTAGGACACTTTTCCCCCCCTTTAGAAAAGGGCACAGTGCTCTATAGAATAATAGCCCAAGTTTTTTGCTTTTGGCTGCAAATAATTATGAAGTATATGAAATTAACGTGGCGTGTAGAAAGCAAGGGACATAAGGTATGGATTGTAAAGCATTCTTCATATTAAAAGTGCTATAGAAATGATAAATGTATGCTTATAATTCTCTATAAATTACTGGTGCTCCTTACCAGACCGGGAGTTAAATGCAGCAGATACTTGTTTACATTTAACTGTTCCATCCAGACTTCAAGTTGATGATTGTTTGTTTTCTGAAATTCTCTCATCCTGCGCAGGATGAACCAAACTGTTCTTGCAGCAATAAAAGGATTGGAAGCAATCCCTCAGTGACACTTCTGGAAGGGAAAAAAGGGCCATTTTGGATCTTATATCATCTGCTGTTGCAGAGCCTTGAAAGGTTTATTAGAGTTTCTGGGTTTTTGTTTTTTTTTATTGTGCGAAAAGCTCTGTGTCCAGCACAGCAGAGACATCTATACAGCATCCAGGTCTCATCACATCCAGTTTATCACAGGATTGAGTATTAGTGTAAAAATATGTTATTCTGATAAAAAAAAATCCTTTGCCAATTGTAAACATGAAATTAGCATTGTGTAGGGAGATACAAGTAAAACCAACACATTCATAAATATGCAGGGCAATCCTATGCATTTCTACTTGGAGGTAAGCTGCACTGAGTTCAATAGGAGTTACTCTTGGGTAAATGTGTATAGAACTGCAGCCATTGTTCTTCATTTTAATTTAGGCAGCATAATGTATAGAATGGGAAACTATCACTTTCTTTTCAAGTTTAATATTACATTGCAACCACAGAGGTTCTGCAGTAGAATATTATTGGGGAATGCAGAAGAAATCATAAAGCTGTATTTCCTAAATTCTACATGGTATTTGCCCTGTTCTTTCCTGTGTCTGGGTTAGTGTTGCATCAGATGATGTGTGCCTTTTGCATTGTGTTGTGAATCAGTTCTACAAGATATGCACAAACACATTTATTCAGCATAGGGACAGGGCTGTGTTTGTGCGTTCATCACAAAAGAGGCCCAGTATGTATGTTAGCCTTTGCCAGCCTGTATCCTTAGCTGATTTGGTCTGCGTCTCCCATCAGTCCCAGCCACCAGGGACTAGATTGGCAAACAGTAATCTACTGCATCTATTTCAACATTGGAAATAACTTAGGGTTCAACTACTGCTGGATGAAGTCTACCAACTGGAGCAGAAACTTTCTTTGCCAAGGTATGGGGGTCTTCTGTCAGTTTAGGTCAGGTGGTGAGGAATGTTAGGCATTTATTTTATTTATTTATGTAAAATGTTTCTATTCCGCAGTCCTAGTGTCTCTGCACCACTAAGGGTGGTTTATGACAATTTAAAATCAAAATAGGGGGGGGGGATGAGTTAAAGCCAATGGGATTTGCAGGGAGATGAGTTAGTCAAGCACCTAACAAACTAGGACACAGCTGGTTCAGCTACTTCCAAAGGAGAACTGGTATTATCTGTATTCTGTGTATCTACATTGAATCCTATGGTGGCTTTTCCTCATTGGGAAAGCATTTTCTAATAACAATCCTTATTATAATTTATTGCACTTAATAGTCACTTTTTAATGAAAAGTGAACTCAGAGCAGATTATACACAGAATACAAAAAGCTAGCCAATATAAAACTAAAACAAAAGCTGAAAACATTCATATGCACAGAAGGCACAGTAACACATCCAACCCACTAAAGGAGAACACTTCAAGTAAAGGCCAAATGCCGGCTCACTTAACCCTTTCCTGTCCTTTTCTCTCCATGCATAAACCCTTATACATTAACATATATAATAGACCTCCCAAGTGTTGGGCATTAGGAAATGTATGAAATGTATTTTTCAAATTATTGTTTTCAACATAACTTTAAATTTGGGGCTAAACTGGGATTTGCTTGGTAGTATTGTTTCTACTGTTGCGGGGATTTATTTTTTTAGAGCATCTTCTCAGGATACTTAATAACATCAAGATGTAATTTTAGTTCCTCTAAAAAGTGATTTATATTTCTTCTCTTGTTTCCCCAACGATACTAAATACCAAAAAGTTGCCTCATAAGCCAACGCCCTGCAATGCAGGAATCACAATTAAAGAATTCCTGACAGATGGCCAGTCAACCTCTGTTTAAAAACCTCTAGTGAAGGAGAGTCCACCTTCTGAGGAAAGTCCATTCCACTGTCAAAGAGCTCTGACTGTCAGAAAGTTCTTCTTGATATTTAGTCAAAATCTGTTTTCTTGTGATTTGAACCCACTGGTTGCCATCATCTCAAGGTTCCTCCTTTGCGTTAGGGTTAGGGCAAATGAGCGAGAGAGAGAGAGAGAGATTCCTCCCTTCTACAGTATACTTCATAAAACCGAATGTTAGATGCTTGGGTGTCATTTTGAAAATTCAGAGTGTATTCATAAAAACCATTCCAAGCATGCAATTCAAGAAGAGAGCAGCATGTTTGTAAAAGAAATACATAGATTACATTGGACTAGCAAAGGATCAATATTTGTAATGTAATTAATTGCAACTAGAGTAGTGTTATAGTCATAGATTAGTGGGAAGACCACCTCACTCCTGAGAGCAGTATCTTGGGACTGGTGGAGCCTCTCTAAGTGTGCTCCTGAAGAATAATGTGCTATGAGAAAAATGTGAATGGAATGCAGCAGTACTAAAGCAAATAGTCAAGATTGCCCACATTCTTGTCAGCTGTTAGTCTTAGGAAAGCCTTAGAAATAGAAGGGGCGGAGAGGACAGAGATCTACTTACAAATTTCTGCCCTGGCCGATTGTACTAATTGGTCCTGCTAATGAATTATCAAATTAGGCCAATGCATTTGATCAGTGTCTGTGTGCGTTTAGCGGGGGTTGTGGTTGGAGATACCACTAAGCATCTGTTAGAAAGCTTTAAATCCTATTTTAGAACTGGAGATGTGTAAACCTTTCAATGCTAGGATCATTCCCAGAGATACTAAATACCCAACTAAAAACTCAGTGAGCACACTCCTGTTATAGCTGTAGATAACGGGATGTCTGGATAAAAGGGAATGTTGTCAACTTTAAGATGGGGGTCACACGAGGATATATCGTGAAATAGGATTAGCGTGGAGTTTTAGGTGACAAAGATGCACATAACTGGAGTTCTTTCCAGGAACAGCAGGCGGTTTCAAATATTGTAGGAGGACTATTATGAAATATGTGGAAACTGTAGGCATAACTACTTGGGCAGGGTACAAAGTGCATGTTGTAGTGAATCTGAGCTGGTTGGTTTAGGATTTCACAAAAATGCCTAAGAGGTAAATTGGGATTTGATGTAGGACGAAAGTTCTGTTATTTAATGTAATGGTTTAAACCATACGGTCTCATTCATATGAAAGAAGACCTTGAATTTCACTCGATGGTGTTAGGGAGAAACCTCTAAAGTCATGTTTCTTGAAAGCTATGTTTAGCACACATACTTATCCTTTTTTTGTGGGAGTTCTGTGTGCAGCATTCAGAGTGTAAGGTATGCTTCCTGAGTGTTTTGTTTCAGCATATGGGATAAGGATAGGCTTGGACCTCTGTTAGATTTTGAAAGGGAGAGTATGGCTTTGGGACAAATCCCATCATATTAAAAGCCAAATGTGTGTGTGTGTGTGTGTGTGTGTGTGTGTGTCTTTTAAGGAAGAATAATGGGGACTGTTTTTAAACATTAAGAGATGTTTTCAAGCTCCTAGATGATTAGTATTTATTAAAACCATTAATTGTTTTAATTGCAATAACAGCATTAATGAAAAGAATGTACCAGATTATTCTACTGTTATGTCTGTATTCTTTTAATCATTAGTACATGTATGAGATTGTAGACTGGGAAAATGTTAAAAAGCCAACTATTTCCCAAAACAGCACCACCTGCCATCTTCTTTCCTTTGCCCCCACCCCACCTCTTTCTCATCAACTTCTTATTCCAGGACAAGCAGAGATAGTGGGGGCGAGACACTAAGGTTGTTTGCAGAGCAGATCACTCCTGGTGATGCAATTTGAGAGCCAAGTCAAACATTGCAGGCAACAACAAAAAG
This sequence comes from Podarcis vaucheri, assembly GCF_965113315.1. NCBI lineage: Eukaryota > Metazoa > Chordata > Lepidosauria > Squamata > Lacertidae > Podarcis > Podarcis vaucheri. The sequence continues at coordinate 40,506,800 of NC_138767.1, forward strand.
GCAGATGAGGCCAGTCTCCTGGCTTCTGTAACAGCCTTTTACTCATGGCAAATATTGGCTCTTCAGAATATGGCAACCAACTTTGCTTGACTGAAAAGACAAATATGAGGTTGTCTGATGATATCATGTAGATGGCCCCTTTTTTGTCCTTTCAATTGACAGCCTTCCTCGATCCCAGTATTAGATTTGTACATGGCAAGGAAAAGGCAAGCAATAAAATTGATAGCCTGATTTGATGCTTCTCACCAAGAGAAGCAAAAATAAAAGCCAACCAAACAAACAAACATTTTGGCTTCCCAATGTAAAACAAAACAAAACAAATGCAATGGGTGTGGTTTAACAGCTGTAAGTTGCCACTGACCTTTAAATCTCAGCTCAACTTGAGTCACAGTTTCTGTACACCTGGGAGTAAATCCTATTCATCTCAGTGGGGTTTATTTCTGAGTAGTAGTCATGTATAGGACTTATCACACTGTTAGTGACTTGCTCAAGGCTGTAGACAAGTGGTAGTCAGCCTCTTCTCTAGATGTTGTTGGACTACAATTCCCATCATTTCTCACCGTTGGACTTGCTAGCTAGGGCTGATGGGAGTTAGAGCCCAATAACACCTAGAGGACACAATGTTGGCTACCTTGTTTATAGTCTGAGTCACAAAGGTACATGTAAAAAGTGCATGAGTGACTGTAAAAAAAAGGTAAAGGACCCCTGACAGTTAAGTCCAGTCACAAACAACTCTGGGGTTGCAGCACACATCTTGCTTTACTGGCCAAGGGAGCCGACGTTTGTCCACAGACAATTTTGTCCAGGTCATGACTAAGCCGCTTCTGGCAAAACCAGAGCAGCACATGGAAATGCCGTTTCCCTTCCCATCGGAGCGGTACCTATTTATCTACTTGCACTTTGACATGCTTTCGAACTGCTAGGTTGGCAGGAGCTGGAACTGAGCAACGGGAGCTCACCCGTCACAGGGATTCAAACCACTGACCTTCCGATTGGCAAGCCCTAGGTTCAGTAGTTTAGACCACAGCACCACCCACTTCCCTGAGTGACTGTAGCAAGGTCCAATTTGGCTACGAAGGAATGAGAGGGGTGAATCAGCTCTAGCTGCTGAAAAGTGTTCCTGGGCATTGCCACTATCTGGGTCTCTAGGAGACCTGGAATTCAGATGTGCTGCCAAGCTGCCTACCTGATCCTTTAGAGAAAATGCAACCTTGTCTGAAATAGGCCAAATGCACTTGTATCTACGGAATCCCCCCTCCAATAGTGCCTCCATATTTTCTGGATAGTTTCAGCTTTTTCTCCATATCCAGCCCAATACCAAAAACAAAAGTTCAGCGTCATGATGTGCACTTTATGGCTCTAAACTGAAAAAAACATTTTTTCCAGGAATACAGCATAGCCCAATTATAAGCAGAGAATGACTCCACTGGGCCACCTAATTTTCTATAAACACAAACAGGAACCTGCGACAGTCAGGGAGGAATGCATACCTTTTAAGAGAGGCCCTTCTTGGCCAATATGCTATTAAAGTACAGCAATCTGAATAGCAAGAAGCAAAAGTCTATTATTTATTGGGTTGTTGCTTGCTACTGATTTTGTTTCTATTTAATCCAAGTAATATCACTGATCATAAAAATATTCAAGCTCAATTGCTCCTCAAAAATCGAATAAAAGTATATTACCCATCAAATTATGCGGCACAAAATACACAAAAAATGTAGCAAACCAACAGAAGCAAGGAAGAGATTAAGACAAGGAGCTATCCTGGGATCACTAGGAGAATGTTAATCTAAGCAAGATTTCTTTATCTCACAGTGCCTGCTATTGCATTCCTTAAAAATACCCAGTCACAGAGACACGTCCGGACAACGATCATATATACCGTAGAAGCTTAACAAATGAAGCTTTCTTCATTGTTCCGTCTCAGGGCAGATTTGTGTCATACACTTAAAGCACATGACTTCCCCCACAGAATCCTGGAAACTGCGGTTTGATCAGGATGTTGGCAATTGTAAATCTGTGAGAGGGAAACTGAAGATTCTTTGGGGGAAGGCATGTGCTTTAAATGTGCGTTGAATGCACTTCGAATAATTGGCGTGGATTTGCCTGGAGGGTCATGGTAAATTGCTGGATTTCTGGACTTCCGGGTTGGTGCCTCCGGCAATGGTGGAGTTCCTCTGATCGGGAGGAACTTGCCCCGTGGGAATTTGGGTCTGTACTGCTGTGACGAAGGTGGAGACCCATAAAAATCACAGGCGGGAGAAGCCTGTGAACGTGGGATTCGGCGGGCACCTTTTGCGCCTCCCCTACTCGCGGGGGAACCCGATTTCAGGGACCCGGAGCAACATGGGGTGAGTGGCGCAGTGCTTCGAATCGTCTGCTTTTTCCACGGAGCGAAGCCGCATAGCTGTTGCCGGAGAGCACTGACTTTTTCCTGTGGACAATTGGACTCTAAAGTAATTACCTGTGAGTAGAGCTGATACGGGAGAATCGGATTTTAAAAGTTTAATTTGGCATTGAAACGGGGAGGTTCAAAACAGGAAGTCCGCCTTCCCTATTTGTAAATAGACTGAGGCAAGGAGTCTGTAAGCTGAAGTCTTGGAAAGCCTTTTGTAAAAGATTAAATTTCCATCGGTAAAGAGTATAAAATCCCTCTTGGAGGCAGGAGAAGATGGGGGGGGGAAGCTGTGGACTGAGTATGCCTGCAGGAGAGAGTAAAGAGAGTTAAAATACTGCCGCTCTGACCCTGGAAACGGGCTGCTAGTAGGACTGACGTTTTGGAATGTCCATTGACAGCACTTAGAACGTTCCTTGACAGCTAGAAGAATAAGAGAGAGATATTGTTTCTACTGTCTCCGGCTGCTTCTAAAAAGGAATAATAAAGTAACTGAAAACTGAAACTAACTTTGGATTGTACGAGTTGTGCTTAAAGGTGACATTCTTGCTATTATAAATAGAAACTGTTTTCCCCTAGTGGAAGTTTCTGAAAATGGTTACTTCATAAGAGCTGGGCTAGGGGAGTTTCCAGCTGCAAGATAAAAACTGTCTGACTCTGGGATTGACCTTGAATCTCTTAAGTGTTATGGCAAACGAAAAGGAAAGAACAAATGAAATGTCAACAGAAGAGGCCTTAGTGGTCGCATTATTGAAAATAAATGACTCGCTGGAACAGCTTCACAAGAAAACAGAAGTGATGAAAGTGAAAGCGGACGCTGCAAATAATAAAATTGATTTAATTGTAGAAAGTTTAAATAATCTGGGACAAAAGGTGAACACCAACACAGAAACCACCCAGAAATTGACACAGGAATCTACTTTAATACGGCAAACTGCGGATGAAGTCAGGGAGAAAACCTTTGCTGCTGAATGTAAAACAACACAATTGGAGTGTGAGAGAGCCCCATACATTCAAAAGCAACTTGCCGAATATAAGCTGACATTTGCTAGGATGGAGTTTAAAGAAAAACAGATGAATTTGAGGATCAGAACCCCACCAGAACTGGGAAAGGAAAGCTTGACAGAGCTTCAGGAGGAGATAGGATCAACATCGGCTGAGAAAGAGAGATTTTTGGGGGTCAATAGGACTGCCAAAAATGTGAATTTACTTAAGGGTAACTGTGAAGAATGTTGGATTGAAGAGAAGGGGGATTGGGAAATATGGACAAATCTGAAGTTGTTATGGTTGGGCCGAGCTGTTGTGGTGGGGATGAGGGTTGCTGTGTTGCCGGGGATGTTGCTTTTGTGCCAAAAAGTGCAAGGGATTGTTTCAGGAGGTGGCAGAGGGATGTTCCTGGATTGGTTTGGCAGGGCAGGAAGCCTCGAGTAAAACTTAAGATATTGACAGATGCTAAAGAAGGAGGTGGACCTGCTCTGCCAGACACCTAAACTTTGTTGTGAATCATCTGTTTTTTGCTGGCTGAGAGAATGGCTGTTTTTTAAAAGCACTGAAGTGTTGGATAATGGCAGATGAAGTTGATGGACTAGACGGAATTGGCGGAAAAGACTGGCAAGATCCGAGACCAGGGAGAAGAGTCGGTGGAAGAAGACTGGGAAAAGTTTAAAGACTATTTATAGAAATATTGTAAAATTAGTGAATGTTAGAAGAATGTTGGAATGAAATTATATGGCTTCAGTAGAAATGTTATAAGGAATTAATTATAAATAGACTAATAGAGTAATAAAGGAAAATAAGGTTAAAAGGTGTTAAGATAATTATAGGATAGAAAACAGGGGTAGATGGTAAGGAATTGCTGAAATAATTAATAGAAGTGGAATACAAAAAGGGAGGTGTGAGGAGGCCGTGGAAATATGGGAAAGAAAGATAAGATATTGGAAGTTTTTTCTTTTCCTTTTATTTTTTGGATGTGTTTTTAAAGTGTTTTTGTTTTGTTTTTTAAATTTTATGTAGTGTTTTTGTACTATAATGTATTGCTTTTTTTCCTTTTGTAAGTGTTTAAATTGTTGTAAAAGTAATAAATATTATTATAAAAAAAAATTGCTGGATTTCTGCAGGTGGGTTGTTGTTTAGTCCTTTAGTCGTGTCTGACTCTTCGTGACCCCATGGACCAGAGCACGCCAGGCACTCCTGTCTTCCACTGCCTCCCGCAGTTTGGTCAAACTCATGCTGGTAGCTTCGAGAACACTGTCCAACCATCTTGTCCTCCATCATCCCCTTCTCCTTGTGCCCTCAATCTTCTTGCAGTCCATGGGACTCTCAAGAGTCTCCTCCAGCACCATAATTCAAAAGCATCAATTCTTCGGTGATCAGCCTTTATGGTCCAGCTCTCACTTCTGTACATCACTACTGGGAAAACCATAGCTTTAACTATACGGACCTTTGTTGACAAGGTGATGTCTCAGCTTTTTAAGATGCAGGTGGGAACCCTATTCAAATAAGTGGGGAGAAGGGAAGGTTTGCAATTGGGCTGCAATAGGGAAGGGAGATACAGGCTTGATGAACAATTCTGCAAGCGCTTCTTACCTGGGCTACTAAATGCAGCATATTTTCAATCCCCCTGCATCCCTCTGAAATCCATTTTAGGTAATCAACAGTAGGCTGGTTGCTGTTCAATGCCCAATCTTCCAAACTGCAGTTGAGAAAAATGTTTGTTAATTAGCTAAGTGCTAACCTAGGTATTAATGAGGACTTTAATATGTTTGAATCCTAGCCATTTCTAGCAGATAGTGACACTAATAAAATCCCCACCCCCCTTTAACAAGGCAATTTCCTAAGCTTTTTGCTTCCACTAGTTCTGGTGACTGTATTCTTAAGGGGTTGGAATTCTCAAATTATTATTCTAATCTGTATGAAAGGGAACCCAAACTAACCTTGCAGCTATTGCCCCATCAGTTAATGCAACTTTAATGCGTTTTTTTAATGATACATGCTGGGAAATTGGGGTGCAAATAACCGTTTTATTATTTTGCTAAGATCCAGGTAAATTTAGGTCAGGATGCTTCACAATTAACTATTCTCATTTTAGAGCATTTAATTTGCAAAAAGGCTCAAGGCAGAGTAATGACATCTCTATCCTGCCTTTGCGGATCTGAAGCTAATAGTTGAATCAGTAGGATGATACGAACTCTGCAGAGTAAATTCAGATCATAGACTTGGCCATGATATCAAATATTGTGATACCATTGTTCAGTTATGATGACAGCCTGAAACAGTGATGTATTTGGCCACCTTTTCTTTGTAATTTTTTATTTTAAGTTACAGAATCCAACCAGTCCTTCATTTCTGTTGCCAATACCATACATACTTATACTATGTTATCTTAATCCCAAAAGGACTTGCGGTGTTTGTTGGCAGCCTTAGGAAATTTACAAATTGCTGTCAATGAATGATGACAAAACAAGCATTTATATTCAGAAGCAGACCTAAGAAACCTACCTGATGAGTTATAGATCACTAACTGCAAAACCCTGTATAAGTATACACAATACAGTATGTCCTTTTTGAGCTCTGAGGGGCTTGCTACTAATTATGGGATTGTAGACTAAATCAGATGTAGACTAAATCTTATTGTTACCTGGAAACAATATTTTCTGAAACTTGTGGTTGAGAGAATAACTTACAATTTATGAAATAGATAAAAAAGATCTAACTACCAAATGGTTTTCTTAAGTCTTGGAATCAAAGTTTTCCCCAAAATGAAAATATTAAAAGGTAAACTGTACCTACAAATATATGGACATATGTGGACACCATTGGTGCCGCAGAACTGCAAAGACTTCAGAAGAAAATCACATTCATCTACCTTAGTATACTCCTATGGTGTTAGTTTGGTCTGAACAGGTAACATACCAGTTAAAGTGAGAGTTCACATATGTATTTTAAACTGTTGAATTAAAATTCAATGTATGATACACAGCATACTTGTTGAATTAAAATTCAATGTATGATACACAGCATACTACCTAAATTGTGTTTTCAAGAACTAATGGCTAAGGGGTAATAATTAAAGGACACCTGACTGCTTAAAATGAAGCATTTAATTCAGTCATATGGCTTTTAATTAGTTTACTTTAACAGGGCTAGAATATCAGTGGTTAAACCCCGCTCAAAAATAGACAAAATGAGGTTGTACATTCCGATTTAGAAGAGCTCTCTACTACAAGATCAGCAGCGGAGACTGGTGCCCATGAGGACCAGGGAGGCCAACAATAGGTGGAGCCAAAACCGATGAAAAATGGAGAAAACTAACTCTAGTCCTGGCGTTATCCTCCTCCGTGCTGAGTTCTACACAAGGGCAAAACTGAGACTAAGGGGGAGGAAGCTGATAGCCAGGGCCACTCCATGGGTTGGTTGTATGTAATGGGGGAGTGTTTACTGAAACTGAGGTTGGTGGGGCAGTGCCCTGTTTGCCTTAATGGAACAGCCTACACTGAAGGCCATTCAAGTTGGTGACCATCAGTCCCTCTGGGAGTGAATTTCATGGCTCAGCTATGCATTATGGTACTGCTCAGCAATGATAGATCTGTTTTTGAAAAAGTTGTGTTTTTAAGTTGTTATAGGTAAGCATCAATAGTTCATATCTGAGTTTGTAACTAACAGTTTTTATGGTTCCCCTTGATTTTAGAGGATTTAACTATCTTTAAAAATGGGCATGGATTTCTTGCTGTTTTAGGGCTCAGACATTTGTATTTTGTCAAAATCTTTTGATTTTAATAATCTGATTCTGGTTGCACAGATAACATGTTCTAGTGGAAAGTCGGTATGTTGTGAATCCACAGAAATTATTCTATGGATATAAAACGTTATTTCGGAACAGGCTATGTGGCAGAGATCTAATATTTCCTAAGTTAAGAGCATCACCTCTTGTTACAACTCTTGTTTCAGACTATCTATGACTGCATATGTAAGGTCAGAGCTATCAAATTTCCTCTGTGTATAGTTTCACATAACATGGGTCCAGATTGAGAACTTAATTACCATGACTCCAAATTCAGAGGGCATGCTAAGAGCCTATATTGTTCATTTATTGTTTCTAAAGCCAATGCGTCGTACTGTTGTGGTTCACTGTGAGAATTCACTTACGATGTAAAAGTTACATCAGACACAGAAGTTGCTCATAAAGGTATCCCTTTCCTAGTATGATGCTTCAGTTCCACAGATTCATTGGCAGTTTTAAGATTCCAGCTGGCAAATCCACCAAAAGCAAAAATAGATACAAAGAAGATTGTTTAAAGGGGTGCGGAATTATCTGATCTGTGACGCACACATCAAAGTGATTTGTCTGAATGCCACAACATTAATGATCAGCCACATTTTTCAATTAACATTGACACTCAAATCATATGAGAAGCTTCAGTGAGAGGAACTGATCGAGAATGGTGTTGAACAATATAAAGCTTGTATTAAGGCCATTATAATGTTAGTCTAAAATTAATTCTTTAATCAAACACATTTTAAAAATAGTCTCAAGTGTTAAATTCCAGCAGGGCACTGTTTTTCATAGCGGGATTTCTGCAAAATGCAGGATTATTTATAGGTTACCAGCAATTTAATGAGGTTACATTATAAAAGAAAATGATACTCCAGAGCTTTAGTGCTGTGTGGTTCAGAGCCGCCATTGCTGAGCTCCCCACACAGCAGATTGCTTTTAATCTTCTGAAGCAACAAGAGTTGTGAGTTAAAAGGTCTCGTCCGATAGCTGTTCAGTTGTTTTTGCTGAGCTTGGGTGGAACAAAGATGCATGAAGGCAAAGAGAGATACGATGCTGGCTCTTAGGCAGGGCTGGCCCTGTCATAGGAGGAGAGAAGACTTGTGGCTTTGGGCTGACCACATACCTTCTTGATCCCTACTTAAGTAACTCTGGAAGATAAATACTGGAGCGCTCCAAAAGCATTTGCCCATGTACACGCACAGAAAACAGTTGGTCCAGCTGAAAGGCAGCACATTGATCATTGCTATGCATCTTTCATCACTATTATTGAATAAAGTATTATTGTATAACCTTAGGTAAAGGTAAAGGGACCCCTGACCATTAGGTCCAGTTGTGGCCGACTCTGGGGTTGCAGCGTTCATCTCGTTTTATTGGCCGAGGGAGTCGGCGTACAGCTTCCGGGTCATGTGGCCAGCATAACTAAGCCGCTTCTGGCGAACCAGAGCAGCGCATAGAAACGCTGTTTACCTTCCCGCTGGGAAGCACTTTGACGTGCTTTCGAACTGCTAAGTTGGCAGGAGCAGGGACCAAGCAACGGGAACTCACCCTGTCGCGGGGATTCGAACCACCGACCTTCTGATTGGCAAGTCCTAGGGTCTTAGAAGGTTGCATAATCTCAGAAGAGAGTATGGCAGTGAGCAGACATGGCTGTAAAGGAGTCCCGCACTTCTGAATTTGCCACTACACTACTTATCACAGGAGTTGAGTGAGGTTCTGTTGTCCAGTCTCCTGGCCAATGCAGGAACTGCACTTCAGGATTCAACCACAGCATCCGTGGCAGATGATGGTCCAGTCTCTGCTTAAATACCTCTGGTGATGGAGAGCCCACTACCTCCCAAAGCAGTCTGTTCTGGCTGTGCTTTATCTGTTAATTGAGAGAAGAAAGTGCAGAATATTATGAACACTCCAAGTATCATGATACATTTGGTACCTAATAATCCCAGCAGTAATAATTCTTGATTTAAAAGGCTACTGTGTGAACTAGAAGATGCTCCCGCCAGCATCCATCCCTGCTTAGATTCATTGTTGAGAGGGAAATAACTTGGTTAAAAGGAAAACTTTAGCAGTAAGCATTTCTCTTAAAGAACTCACAAGAGGTAGGAAGTTTATATCTCCCAGTTATTCTGAAACCTGTAATAAATAGGACCCTAAGCAAAACAATTCCTAGGCTGCACTAAATTAAATTACGAAAAAGGTCAAACCCAGGGAACAACGTTTCTCATGCATAGAGAGATTGACAAATTTGAGGTAATGTCACACCGTACCTCAAGAGGTGCTGAATGTTTAATTGCATTGTTGCTCCAGTATCTTGAATACATCAAATATAATAAACCAAATTACAACAAACTCAGGTCTCTCAATTGCCTTTTTGCAATTGATGCGGCCTGCATGGTTAAGCAACAGATACTTATGCATTGTTAGGCATTAGATACAATCTTGTATGTGTAAAGCCAGAATAATTGATGGAAGAATCTGCTCAGTTTCTTTGCCCGTTCATAATTCTAGTTACATGCCATGATCCAGATATGCCCACGTAATGTGCTTCTTCCCCATGGCAACGCTTTGCTGCTAATAAAAAGATAAGGCAAAGGACCCCTGGACAGTTAAGTCCCATCAAAGGTGACTATGGCATGCAGTGCTCATCTCGCTTTTCAGGCTGAGGGAGCCGGCGTTTGTCCACACACAGACAGCTTTCTGGGTCACATAGCCAGCATGATGAAACCACTATTGGTGCATGAAGGGCCGTGACAAGTGCCAGAGCGCACAGAAACAAAGTTTACCTTCCCGACACAGTGGTACCTATTTATCTACTTGCACTGGTGTGCTTCAAACTGCTATAGCGTGATGCTCAGGAGGGCTTTTGACCTTTGAGGGGCACATCTCAGGAATTGATGCTGAAACGGGAGAACTGGGGGGGGGGACTTCATAAATATACAAAATACTGCACAGAACACTTTTCACCCTTGCGTATAGGGTATGAGTGGCTATTGTGTTCCCTTGTAGAAAGAATGAAAAGGCATGTTCTGGTCTGCACTCTGCATTGTTTTCAGGGCAAATGCAACACCTAAGTTCTGTTGATTGCAGCTTGTTCATACAACAATCACTTCCAACTATCACGTTTTATGGGTTTTTGCAGCTTTTCGGCAAAACAATGCAGCGGAAGAAATAAAGTGTGTGGACAGAAGGCTTGTGGTACCTCTATTATTTCTGACTCTACGCAATGGGTCTATTCCTTCAGGTTAGACTAATGCACTGATGAACATTTCTTGGAATTAATACATGCTGCAGGCTGCAAAAAAGAAACTTGTCAACATAGTCCCATAAGACGTGTGACTGCAATTGGGCCATGACAGATCTCTGTCCTCCAATTTCTCCAGCAATGTGGAGGCAGTTAAAATGGCCCACCACCATAAGCCCCTGGAAAACAGCAGGAAAACAATGATTTTTGCCCCTGTTAAAATAGTACAGGAACTATCATATTACAGTGGCCAAATGCGGATTCTAGTCACTGGCAAATAATCTCGGGTTTACAGCCCCAATGAGTGTGGCATTTTCTTTCACATATGCTTGGTTTTTAGCCTTTTTCCTACTGGGGGTGACGCAAACACCTTACTTTCGAGGCCACAGAGCTATTAAAACAGTCGGGGAAATTTCTCTATCCAACGATTAAGCATTATTAAGCTGATTCTTTTGTCCCCCACACAAACACCTGACTGTACAAACCACATTCAAGCCCTTCATATAGCAGTAATTCCCTGTTTTGTATGTCTCCTATTGTTCTCCTTGCCACGGAGACTAATTATTTTCAAAGCTCCTTTGGGTCCATGGCATCTGACCTACTCATATTTACCAGCCTTGATCTTCTTTGCCTTTTTTGCATTAAGAATCTCTGCATCCTTTGTTTCTTAGCAACTGCCTGCACTGCTTCCATCAGTTTCCCACCTTATTTCTACTCTAATTTGGGTATCCCTAGTGTCTGCTTGTATCTAGTGCAATCAGCTTCTCTGGACTTGAACCCTTTGGTGAGGTGTCTTATCCTTACCTGAACTTCTGTAATAATCCCTGCATACATATTCTGAAGTTAGCTTGACCCCTGGGCACTTGGTGCTCCTTTTGACTTCATCCCCACCTGGTCTTTACCAGCAGGCAGACCTGGTCCTACAGCTCAGTCCTGTTACTGACCCAGTACATAACAATGCCATGAAAAATACCTCACTGGAGATAACTGGAGAAAGATAAAGCAATCCTTTTGCAGAGCCTATGCTGTTTGCCACCGACGCGGGTGGCGCTGTGGGCTAAAGCCTCAACGCCTAGGGCTTGCCGATCGAAAGGTCGGCGGTTCGAATCCCCGCGGCGGGGTGCGCTCCCGCTGTTCGGTCCCAGCGCCTGCCCACCTAGCAGTTCGAAAGCACCCCCGGGTGCAAGTAGATAAATAGGTACCACTTACCAGCGGGAAGGTAAACGGCGTTCCGTGTGCGGCTCTGGCTCGCCAGAGCAGCGATGTCACGCTGGCCACGTGACCCGGAAGTGTCCCCGGACAGCGCTGGCCCCCGGCCAATAAATGTGAGATGGGCGCACAAACCCCACAGTCTGTCAAGACTGGCCCGTTCGGGCAGGGGTACCTTTACCTTTACCTTTATGCTGTTTGCCACTCATACTGAATTCCTTTCCCATGCTGCAGTTAAAAAAAAAGAAAGAGCCAGTCTAAATTTAAGAGATTATCCAATTTATTAAAATTTTATGATCCAGGGTCTTGGCATATGCAAAGCTGGCAGGAAGCTTTTAAATGTGTAGATATAAATGGCAATTTACTAACCAGTTAGTGGTGCTGAAAGAAATTCCATACTATCTTTGATTAATAGGTAAATAAATTTTTCTACGCAGGGACCCATAAAAGGAGATTTAAGGAGGAATCTCAACTTACACTGAAATAAGACTGATTGTAACTATCCTAAGTGATATAAAAGAAAGCATGCTGGTATGCATTTTGCTTTGTGTGTTTTATACAGGAAAGCCTAATTCGCTCATGAAAACAGTAGAGTAGGCGGCAACTTAAATGCTTCACATAACAAGTTTCTTTGGAAAGTTGCTTTCCACACTGTTCCATTGATTTTTAGCATACACACTGCAAACCTTTGATAGCCTGTTTCTAATGGCATAGCAAAAATCACCAGAACCTCTTGGAGTATTTAACTCAGTATTGGTCATTACATATGTATTTTATGATGATTTAATGTCTATATTGGTTGAGAAAAAAATGGATTCTATCAAAACAGATATGAAACAAGTTTGGATCAAGACTTGAGTCATGTAGGCTTGACCAAAACAATTTTCTACAAGAAATGTGAATAACACCACATAAATGATATATTGTATCTACTATATGTTTTGGAAAGTGGTCTGTCCATTTGTTCAGTCATCTTTCAAGTGCTAATCTGGACACAAGGTTTCCTGAGGTGGGAGTGGCAGTCTTTGCCAAAGTTTGGATGCCACCCACCATTTTGAATCATTTCTCCCAGGTCAAAAAGGCTTGAGTTTAGAAGTGAAGAAATGGAGTTCAAATTGGGAGCTTTTTTTTTACTCTGAAGCACCGCCTATGTACACTCTCTTCTGTTCTGGTTAGATGGTGGGGGGAGGAGTGTTTCTGAATGCCAGCCATGAACTGGTGTGGGGACAGCTGTATGTTGTTGCAGAAGTTTGTTAGGAGAGACGGTCCCCTTCACCATCACAGTGGAGGGAATGCCTCTTAGAATGGCATGTACGTACAGTTTTGTTTGAGTGGAAGGACCTTCTGAGTGGCAGCCCCAGCCCTCATCGTTGTGAAATGCCCTCCCCTCTGAGGGGCTTCCATTGGTTGACCAAGGCACACCTCTTTCACTAGGCTTTTGGAGGAGTGGGTTAAAGTGATATTTAGTCAGTGACTCTATTGTCCTGATCAGTGGCGTAGCGTGGGGGGTGCAGGGGGGCCAGCCGCACTGAGCGCAACATCTGGGGGGGGGGCGCTCGCACTCTCAGCTCTCTGTCCCTACCTGGCTCACTCACTCTCTCTCACTGCAGTGCTGGCTGTGCGAATCTGATCTGAGCCGCCGGGTCGCCGCCCACTGTGGAGGGGGGTGCCAGGTGTGCGGTGCGGAGAGAGAGCGAGGGACTATCTGGGGGAGGGACAGTGCAGCGGCCGCCCTGCGCAGCGCTGAGCGCAGGAGAGAACCACACCAGCCCAGCCCAGGCAGCAGCAAGAAGAAGCTGGCAGCGGCGGCAGGTTAGGGGGTAGGGGGCGCAAATTACTTGCCTTGCCCCGGGTGCTGACAACCCACGCTACGCCACTGGTCCTGATGCACTGTACTCATTGTTGCGATGCTCAATTTTGTATTGTTGTAGATTTTATGTAACCAGCCCTGGGACCTTTAGGTGAAGGGCACACTTATTAAATATAATTTAAAATGTGCTGTATGATTAATTGGTGGCACCTTTTAGTTGATCAAGATATTTTAATCAATTAAACACTGCAACCCTACTTAATTTGAAGCTATATTTTTTTTTATTGTGAAATCAGGTCTCTGGTAATCATGGTGAGAAATGTACTGGATGGAATGATCATTCAGGAAGACTGGAAAAGAACAATTACTTTACAAAAATAAGGGTCACAATGAAATATTAATGCTTCTGGCTCCTTTATTTCCATGTAGCCGGTAAAAAAATCTATTGGTTTGGATTATTTTTATGCTGCTGATTTCTCCATATGCAGGAAAAATTAAAAAATCAGTATACATTAAGAATACAAGAGAACAAATAGAATCAAAACACCATGAAACACCGCTCCCCTGCACAGTGCCATATACTCACTCTTTTCTGTCTGCATTGAGCAGAACAAATAACTCATTATTTTTTCTTTCAGACAGCCAAGCCATTAGCAATTTATGGGAGACAAAATAGATCAACCAAAATCAGATGGCCACATAAAGATCATGTAACTCATATTTATTGTTAACAAGAAAAAATTAACAGCTTTCCCATATATACTCTGCAATCCAACATAGTTTCCCATTTTGTTTCTATAATACTGTTATGAATTTTGGGGGTGGGAGGAAGTAGGTTGTATGCAAGATCCCTCTTAACTCCTGGATCCAGCAACCACTGGACACCATCTTCCCAGTCTGAAATCCTGTGTGTTTTCATGTCACCTGCATGATATATTGGCCCCGGAAAAAGCACTTTGAGGGCATAGCACCCTAAAAACGCCATACAACCCCAGGATCAATACATAATATACAGTCACGAGTGTTGGAAATCAGTAAAATACAAGAGGCAAGAGAATGGCAGCACAGATCGTACCTTTAGAGGAAAGATCAATTGTGCTCTGTAAAGCAAAAGTATTCCATGATAGAGACATCTTTACAAGTAAGTGAAAGATGACATCAGGCCATCCAAGTTCTACAATTTGGGTACAGCCACCAAGAAGGCGCTCACTCATGCCAACAAAATGGTCCTTCCCATTCAATGGGATACAGAGAAAGGCCTCTCTCCATTATCTTAGAAAGAGGGCAGGCTGGTACAGGAGACAGCAGTCCCTTTCGTATCCTGAACCTAAGCCATTTAGGGCTTTAGCCTCATGGCAGTTTTTAAGCCCCAAAGCATTTCTCAAAGCCACCATCAGTTGAAATAAGTGTGCAGCATGGTGTGAGTGAATTAAGAATTCTATGGCTCACAGTATAGGGTCTGAAACTGATGGTTTTGGAACAAGGCTAATATGCTTCTATAGGCTTTAGACTTACAACCAACTCCATTAACAAATCAAAGAGCCTCACAGCAGGTGATGAAGTTTCTCATGACTTGCACCTAACTCCTGGAGCTTTTCTGCAATGTGCAGATGTCCCACGTACAAGTTCTGCTGTAAACTGTATTATTGCTACTGTTGGTGTTGTGTACTTAGTTGTGAACTAATACAGGACAAAAGACAAAATACCACAGTACAGGCAAAAGCAGATTGCATTTGAGACAACAGATGTGTCTATCCGACAAGCTTTTCTGGTTTAAATGTCATGGTTCCCACAAGCAACCGTGGGAACTGGAATTGGCTGGAATTTACAGGGTTCTGTGGAAGTATCAGTAATAGCTGAACTGCAGTATAGATATGTCCAGCAGCTGAGACAGGAGATGTGGGCTAAGGGGACATGCCACAAATAACAGCATATGGCCTTTGGCCTGAACAGCATATATTCTATGCTTAACAACGTGAGTTGCTATGATATAGGAACCTATGGGATTGGGGAGTTTGTACAATCCCAGTCCAAGCACTGGAATAGCTTCATCAAATAACAAGCTTGAAAAATTAGAATTGCTGCTTATCCAGTCACAGGGTGGGTGGCTCCCATCTCCCAGGAGTGGCTCTTGGGTTAAACAGCCAGCAGACTGGGAAATTCCCTGACTGGCCATTGGGATTGGTGGGCTTTCCCGCCAGCTGCTTGATTGGGTGGGTGAGGTTTGGGACCCCTAAAGGCAAGCTGTGCCCAACCCCAGGGACTGCAGTCCTCCCTTCCCACCCTATTTAGTAATGCTGTGGGTTTTTGTCTGCTAACCTTTTCCTTCCTAGGGCATTGTGCTTATTGGCTTTGCTGTGGTTCTAGAATGGTTGCCGTATTCAGAGCTGGCAAGGAATTTGCCGGCAAACAGATTGGCCTGTTTGCAGGTTTTGCCTTTCCCATAGCAATGGTCACAACTTTGGCAAATAAGGCATTGGGTGGAATCCTTCTAGTCTAACATCAGGTGTGGTGTGTGTGTGTGTGTGTGTGTGTGTGGTGGTGCATCACCCCACCTCAGAACAGTGCAATAACAGGGTACCCCGTTAGAGGAGTCTCGTTGGAAGTCTGTCCCCAAGCCGAAGCGTGCAGCAGATGGGCCATAGAGCTTCCTTCAGCGGCTTGGGAAAGCTGTCCATTTAAACCTGCATCTTACAAAGGACCCATTAATCCTAGCCTCAACGCTGTCATGCATGAGCCTTCCACCAAGGGGTCTGAGAGGGAAACACACCCAATGCCCAAGCCCAAACCTTCCTACATCTGGAATCAAAGTTGTGGCCAATTTTAAGTCACACAACTTTGTCCTGTCCAGTTTGTTCTCCCTCACAGGCTAGGCCTTGCTCCTTTGGGAGGGGTCAATGCGAGCGGGTCTACAACACAAAACACATAATTTAGCACAAACAAACCATTAACACCCCACCTCCCACAAGCACATTTAAAAAGCCATATAATGTTAACCAGCCCAGGGCCTGGTTATAGAGAAATGTTTTCTCCTGCAGTTTTAGGTAAGGAGATCAGGGAATGCTGCTCTAAACAGGCATGTCTTCAGGAGCTGGCAGAATACCAAGCCGATTGGCTCCTCTTGTGTTTCGACAGATAGAACTGTGAAAAATCAGATAATCCCCAGTGCATGCATGGCCAAACTAAGCAGGTTCCATTTGTTGAAATCTGCTGAGAACACCTCCACAAATCACAGGACTGCTCCTGCAAGTCACCTCAAAATTTTTTTAAAACCCAACAATTTTATATTGAGAAATCTATTCCTAAGTCGCAAGCACTAAGAAATCTATACCAGAGATACCAGTGCCTAAATTCTGGGATTGCCTTGGCAACACACAGGTGCTATATATGTATAATCCCCTGGCACATCATGATTTTAGCAGCTCTTTAAGAGGCCTTGCGGGAAGGTGAAACTTAGAAGAGGCCTTGGGCTACTGCATGTTGTACTGAACCTCAACCTGCCCTTTAGCACCCTAGAGAGTGGAAAGTAGTTTAATGCCCCGAAGCAGCTGAGGATTTAACCCACAGATTCCGACTTGAGTGAAATTGACGTAATTTAGGAGAGCCTCCGGCAAAGTCAGCGAAACAACGCCCATATAAAACATGTGTGTGCTCAACCTCAAGCAGGCCCAGGGAAGCCAGTTATGGGGTAAGGGATTCCATCTCAGTACTTACACCTGCTATAAAATCTGGTGCCAGCTCGGCAACAGCTGGTTCCCTTAAACTTTGGGTCACACCCAGTTGGATTGCAGACTTGCAATGCAATAATACAATACTAACACAGCTGCAGCCAAGCAATGGCAATGGCTGCTGTTTCAGGAGCAAGAATTTGCAGCCCTTTCCTATGCAAAGTTCTCTCCTTCCCCTCCCCGCCCCCGGCCGCTTGAATATCAGTTTTCACAGTTTAGTCACACGTTCCCTTATATACAATAATAATATTTAGCACTTCCACAGCACTTTACAGCTTCAAAGCACAGCACAAGCATTTGACTAATTAATCAGCAATTTGTTAGTTAAATAATCATTAGCATATATAAATATCCCAGGCTGGATTCGTTGTCCATGTAATGGAAGGAGTAATGATTTCCATGTGAGTAAAGCATTTCGTGAGTGTATTTAAGTCAGGCAAAGTATAATTCTCACCTCCACACTATATCACTATTTGACGCTCTTGGGAATGTGACTGTCATTCTCAGAGAGGACTGGGAGCCGGGGCAGAGATGCAGACAAACCAGGCAGGGGAAAGGACTTGAACTGCATCTGTTAAATCACAATTAATTTAAAGGTATCTAAATTAAAGATTCACATAATGCAATCCTGCAAATGCCTACTCAGAAGTAAACCAAAATGAATTGAGTTGGGCTCACTTCCCGGTAGGGGTGTTGGGAAATTTCAATGAAAATGGAGAGCAGGAGCAGAAATTGCCAATGTTTACTTATTTGTCCCATGTCTGGAATGGAAATCAATCCAGAAAATGCAGTATTCGCTGTCGGTGCTTTCAGTCTGCAGGCATTATGTAATTGATTACGTTTCCCTCCCACTGCCACCATTTGCACCGAGTTTCCTTTGCATTACTTATGACTTATTCACACATTAGTCAAGAGTGGGACATTTATATGTTGACTGCAGAGCAGGGCCATACTTTTAGCCTCATCCCAACATTGTCTTATGCCTGGTTCTCTGCAGAGAAATCTATAGGCGCTTCATGTGACTGGGACACAGGGACGCGGACTTATAAAAAATATTGGGGGGGCCCGGGAAAGCTCGTGAAATGTAAATAAGCTCATGAATATGCAAATAAGCTCATGAATATGCAAATAAAGTGGCATCGCCCCCTCGTGAGCGAATAGGGGAGAGCGTGCTGCTGCCTATTAATCAGCTCCGGAACAGCTGATAGGCGGGAAACCTGGGGCTAGAGGCTGGAGCCCCCGCCCCCGGGGATTCCCTAATCTCGCGGGGGACGGCCGGGGCTCTCTGGCTAGGGCGCGCGGCTGGCTGGCTGGCGAGGGAGCAGGTGGGGAGGAGGCGGGGGACGGCGGCGGCGCCCGAGATTATTGGGGGGGCTGAGCCCCCCCAAAATTTTTTTTGAGGGGGCTCAAGCCCCCTCAAGCCCCATGGAGTCGGCGCCTATGCTGGGACACTCTTGAAGCACAGTTGTTGCAGGTGGGGCTAAAAGCCCACCTTTATCCTCAGCCAGCCCAGAAATATCCTACAGTGCACTCAAGTGACTAGGGCTATCATTTGGCTCCAGCCCTATACCCACCTACCTAGGAGTAAGTCCCATTAAGACCAACGGGACTCCCTTTCTGAGTACATATGTTTAGGATTGCACTGTTAGTCTGCAGGTTCAGAAGCATCTTTCCCCAGATGTTCATCAAAATCTGAGCCTCAGTCCATTGGAAGTGTTTGGTTTCCTGAAACCAAAAAGCTTGAATTAACTCAAATAATTATAATTATATAATTTATAATAATAAATTAACATTAATTGAATACTAGCAGAGATTTCAGACTGGTCTGCTTTTGGCAAACTGCACATGCTGCTTCAATGCATCCAGTCCCTGGAGAACATGAAAGTAGGTGCTTTAGCATTTTCCTGGACAGACTGGTGTGGTTTAGGCAACCTATTTGCCTGGCTTCCTAAGGAACATGTCCTTACAGCCCCACAGGACTGATTCGTACAGCAATGTTGCATACAGTGGATGCAGATTCACTCACACTTTAGTTCCATTGAAATCAATAGGAGAACTAAGGCATGACTAATAAGTCCCATTGATTTTTCACACCACTGCAGACTTGTTTTGAGCATTTGACAATGTGTGCTGAATTCAGTACATGGCAGTGTATGTGCATTACTGGGTGTCTCAGGAATACACTTCAAGGAGTTATAGTCAAACGACCTGCATTGCAGGGGCTGGAAAAGATGACCTTTGGTGTCCAATCCAACCCTACAATTCTATGATTCTATGACCACCATGTTCTGACTCACACTGGAACAATGAGAATCTTTTGGATATACCTTAACATTAATGGTATACATTTTTAAAGTAGTAGCATTGCGATTGTATGCACACTTGCTTTGGAGCAAGCCCTGCTGAAATCAATGGGAGATTTTTGCTGAGCATACAGGCCATGCAATTTGACCATACATTTCACATGTATGCATGCATCTTAAGTAATTGAGCAGGTGTTCCCAAGTCCACATGAAAATTCACAAACTCCTGTAGGGTCCCCATATGTACCTGCACAATGGCCACTCATCTAGACAGTCCTGGGCAGGGGTGATTTGCATCCTGGTGCAGGTGCAGCCCAGACTGGGGACTTTGTTCTCCATGTCTCCATTGTGGGGTGTCATGGACTGGCCGGATGCAGAGGAGTGTTGGGAGCCACCAGCGGGGAAAACCTCCAAGGGAACCCTCGAGGGAAGGTGGCTCAGGGCCAGGGGACTGGTGGTGGGATGACAAGAAGTGGTCAGAGAGAGAAGAGGAAGCAGATTGGGAGGAGCAGATTGCCCCCTCAGCCTGCCCTCCATTGTTGCACGATCTGCAGAATGGAAAGAGTTGTTTACTCAGTGAGGCTGTCTGTTTCCCCAGTGATCTGTTGGTGAGTGGCTGTTCCCCTTTCTCCCTAAAAATGGCCAACAGCTTAGCCTCGAACTCCTTAATAAAAGTGTTTGATCTAGGGAAGGGTTTGCACCAACACCTGACCAATGAGGAATTTGTCAGCAAATGGCAGAAAACCATGGCTAAAAAAGCCACCTCTATTGGTCTGTCACGCCCCCCAACTGTATTACCTGGGTTATGAAGGCGCCCTAAAGACGTTAAAGCAAAGATTATGGGATAATGCACACAGTGACTTGCTATCTCGATCACACAAAGTCTGTAGTCCGCTGGCAGTAGGAGTACAATATGGGCATGTCTTTAAGTTAACATCTTACATTAAAAACCTGGCAGTACCAAATTATCAAAGGCTTTTCACCAAAGCCAGACTCCACCACCGTCTCCACCAGGGAGGAGACAGGGGACTCCCCTGAGAAGGAGGCTAGTTCACCAACACAGGAGCCAGATATATGGAGAAACGTGACTCAAAGAAGTAGGAGGCCCAGGGTTCACTCTGATTGTTTAGAAATACACAATCGCTTTGAGGTCCTCTCCCCTAGCATGGAAGACGAAGAGCAGACTCCATTTGAGGATCTCTCCCTCATTACAGTCGATCAGGTATATGAAGACGAGCAGCAAAGTCAGTCCTCAGGGAATGTGCAGGCGACCTTGGAACGGACAGCTCACGGAAGAACCCCGACCAAACCTAAGAGGAGGCGTGTAGTGGTGATAGGGGATTCCCTACTGAGGGGAACAGAAGCAGTGATCTGTGGGCCTGACAAGATGTCTCGGGAAGTGTGCTGTCTCCCCGGGGCTAAGATCCAAGATGTAACTGAACGACTGCAAGGAATCATAAAACCCACTGACGAATACCCCTTCCTCTTGGTTCATGTGGGAACCAATGACACTGCAAGCAATAGCCTCCAGAAGATCAAAAGAGACTACGAGGCTCTCGGCAGGAAATTGAAGCAACTAAATGCACAAATTGTCATCTCGTCTGTCCTCCCAGTTGAACGACGTGGCCCAGGGAGAGAGGGGAAAATAGTGGAAGTGAACAGCTGGCTTCGCAAATGGTGTAAACAGGAACGGTTTGGATTCTTAGATCACGGACTGCAGTTTCTTGAAGATGGACATCTGGCAAGTGATGGGCTGCACCTCACAACGGTTGGGAGAAATGTTTTTGCCAAAAATCTCAGAAACCTCATCAGGAGGGCTTTAAACTGACTAATGTGGGGGAGGGAGACAGTGCTCCTGAAGGTAGGAGTCTATCAATTAATGAAGATGATCATCCAAATGTCATAGACCAAATGGAGCAAACAGCACGCGGACCTAGTGGAGGGAGGAAAAAATCCTTAAATAAGAGACACGGGGGAATGATTAATGGACTTCAATGTCTGTACACTAATGCGCAAAGCATGGGAAATAAACAAGATGAGCTTGAGCTCTTGGTACAGCAAACTAAATATGACATAATAGGCATCACTGAAACCTGGTGGGATAAGTCCCACGATTGGAATGTAATAATGGAGGGATACAATCTATTTCAGAGAAACAGACCAGACAAGAAAGGAGGAGGAGTGGCGTTATATGTCAGGGGTGTGTATACCTGTGAAGAGATCCAAGATTTAGAACCTCAAAGCCAAAGTGAGAGCATTTGGGTCAAAATTAAGGGAGAGAAGAATAACAGAGACCTCATTGTGGGAGTTTACTATAGATCCCCAAGCCAAACGGAGGACATAGATGATGCCTTCCTGGAACAGATGGCCAAGCATGCAAAAGGAAGGGAGATAGTAGTAATGGGGGACTTCAATTACCCGGATATTTGTTGGACGTCAAACTCAGCCAAGAGCATAAGGTCAAACAGATTCCTCACTGGCCTTGCAGACAACTTCATTGTCCAGAAAGTGGGAGAAGCAACAAGAGGAACAGCCATTTTAGACCTGGTCCTAACCAATGTTGATGACCTGGTTAGTGGGGTAGATGTGGAAGGATCATTAGGCGCGAGTGATCATGCTCTTCTGAAGTTTACTATACAGCGGACAGTAGCAGCCAAGCATACTAGGACTCAATTTCTTGACTTTAAGAAAGCCGACTTCATAAAACTTAGGGAAGTGCTGGGTGAGATCCCATGGACAGCAATACTAAAAGGAAAGGGAGTTCATGATGGCTGGGAGTTTGTTAAGACGGAGATAGTAAAAGCACAACGTCAGGCAATACCAATGAGACGAAAACATGGAAGGTGCCTAAAGAAACCAGGGTGGCTATCTAAAGAACTTTTAACTGAATTAAGATTAAAAAAGGATGTGTACAAAAAATGGAAAAGGGGGGAAACCACCAAAGAGGAATTCAAACAAATAGCCAGCACGTGTAGACACAAAGTCAGAAAAGCTAAAGCACAGAATGAACTCAGGCTTGCTAGAGAGGTTAAAAGCAACAAAAAAGGCTTTTATGGGTATGTTCGTAGCAAAAGGAAGAACAAAGAAACAGTGGGGGCACTCAGAGGAGAAGATGGTGAAATGCAAACAGGGGACACAGAAAGGGCTGAACTCCTCAATGCCTTCTTTGCCTCAGTCTTCTCCGATAAAGAAGACAATGCCCGACCTGAAGAATTTGAAGCAAATGATTCAGCAAAGGAAACACAGCTCAGAATAACTAAGGAGATAGTACAAGAATATTTGGCTAGATTAGATGTATTCAAGTCTCCAGGGCCAGATGAACTGCATCCAAGAGTATTAAAAGAACTGGCAGATGTGATCTCAGAACCACTGGCAGTCATCTTTGAGAATTCCTGGAGAACAGGCGAAGTCCCGGCAGACTGGAGGAGGGCAAATGTTGTTCCTATTTTCAAAAAGGGGAAAAGAGAGGACCCAAATAATTACCGCCCAGTCAGTCTGACATCAATAGCAGGGAAGATTCTGGAGCAGATCATTAAGCAAACAGTCTGTGAGCACCTAGAAAGGAATGCTGTGATCACCAATAGTCAGCATGGATTTCTGAAAAATAAGTCATGTCAGACTAACCTGATCTCGTTTTTTGACAGAATTACAAGCCTGGTAGATGAAGGGAACGCAGTGGATGTAGCCTACCTTGATTTCAGCAAAGCATTTGACAAGGTGCCCCATGATATTCTTGTAAAGAAGCTGGTAAAATGCGGTCTTGACTATGCTACCACTCAGTGGATTTGTAACTGGCTGACTGACCGAACCCAAAGAGTGCTCATCAATGGTTCCTCTTCATCCTGGAGAAGAGTGACTAGTGGGGTGCCACAGGGTTCTGTCTTGGGCCCGGTCTTATTCAACATCTTTATCAACGACTTGGATGATGGACTCAAGGGCATCCTGATCAAATTTGCAGATGACACCAAACTGGGAGGGGTGGCTAACACCCCAGAGGACAGGATCACACTTCAAAACGACCTTGACAGATTAGAGAACTGGGCCAAAACAAACAAGATGAATTTTAACAGGGAGAAATGTAAAGTATTGCACTTGGGCAAAAAAAATGAGAGGCACAAATACAAGATGGGTGACACCTGGCTTGAGAGCAGTACATGTGAAAAGGATCTAGGAGTCTTGGTTGACCACAAACTTGACATGAGCCAACAGTGTGACGCGGCAGCTAAAAAAGCCAATGCAATTCTGGGCTGCATCAATAGGAGTATAGCATCTAGATCAAGGGAAGTAATAGTGCCACTGTATTCTGCTCTGGTCAGACCACACCTGGAGTACTGTGTCCAGTTCTGGGCACCACAATTCAAGAAGGACACTGACAAACTGGAACGTGTCCAGAAGAGGGCAACCAAAATGGTCAAAGGCCTGGAAACGATGCCTTATGAGGAACGGCTAAGGGAGCTGGGCATGTTTAGCCTGGAGAAGAGGAGGTTAAGGGGTGATATGATAGCCATGTTCAAATATATAAAAGGATGTCACATAGAGGAGGGAGAAAGGTTGTTTTCTACTGCTCCAGAGAAGCGGACACGGAGCAATGGATCCAAACTACAAGAAAGAAGATTCCACCTAAACATTAGGAAGAACTTCCTGACAGTAAGAGCTGTTCGACAGTGGAATTTGCTGCCAAGGAGTGTGGTGGAGTCTCCTACTTTGGAGGTCTTTAAGCAGAGGCTTGACAACCATATGTCAGGAGTGCTCTGATGGTGTTTCCTGCTTGGCAGGGGGTTGGACTCGATGGCCCTTGTGGTCTCTTCCAACTCTATGATTCTATGATTCTATGATTCTATGATTCTATGAAACGTCTTTCCTTCTGCAGTGTTGGATGGCAGGTTGAGAGGAGTTCTCTACCAGGACAGACTTTGCTCATGTGCTCAAGACATCAATTCCATAAAACATATTTTGTTGCACTGTGCAAAATATGAGCAAGCCAGGGCTGAACTGATATTACCCTTGCTGGTACCTTTCCCGGGAAAATCAGAGGCTCACTATGTCAGGTTCCTATTGGAAGACCGGACAAACGCCTAGAACATTAGCAGTGGCAAAGTAGATATGATGGGGGGGGGGGTAGATCACTGCCAGTTTTTAATTCTGTGAGTAGATCACAGTCTCTTGGGAGTTGGCCACCCCTGAAGTTGCAGCCTGTTTCAACCCAAACACTGATGTAATGCGTCTTATTTCACCTCTTCTTTGTGCTTCCTGCAACTGGGTCCACAAAGACTCTTCCAATATGGGATTACAGATATTGCTCAAACCTGTCCTGACTTTCCAGACATTACTTAGGGGCTGCAATATTCTTGGATTCATTTCCATCTGTCCCCCAGGATATGGGTACTGATTTTTGTTACATGATTTAATTCAAGACTGTCAACATTATTTAGAATATATGTTTAAATATATGTTTGTATTTATTTCCCTTCCCCCTCACCTCCAAAGAATCTAAGTGACAGTAATACAGTGCATTGGTGAACATACTCTAGTTTATGTGGGTCCAATTTAGTAACATCAGATCTCATTATCTTCATGCTTAATAGAACCTGCAGGCAACATTTTGAGCAAAATCGCTACTGAAGTGAAAAATAACTAAAGTTAAAACAGTAAGGGGTTAATCAGGGCTGTTGTGCAGCAGGAGCAGCAGCTAACTCACAAAGAATATTCCTCAGAAACTTCAATTGATGCACTGCACTTTCTCTTCATTCTTTTAGTATGCTGTTATTAAAGCATCAGTCCCACATTGTGCACTGTAAGAGCACTTAATGATAGCAAACAAGGAAAAAAGAGTGTGCAGACTCCAGCATCACATCCTGTACATAAGTATAAATGGAAACTAAGCAGAATACCACTGAAGATAAATGCAATTCTTAATTTTTCTGGAGAAAAGGTGGTTTTGGCAGCTTCTACATAGAAGGCAAGAAACACGGGTGGCGCTGTGGGTTAAACCACAAAGCCTAGGACTTGCCGATCAGAAGGTTGGTGGTTCGAATCCCTGCGACGGGGTGAGCTCCCGTTGCTCAGTCCCAGCTCCTGCCAACCTTGCAGTTCGAAAGCACGTCAGAGTGCAAGTAGATAAATAGGTACCACTCCGGCAGGAAGGTAAACGGCGTTTCCGTGCGCTGCTCTGGTTCGCCAGAAGCAGCTTAGTCATGTTGGCCACATGACCTGGAAGCTGTATGCCGGCTCCCTCGGCTAATAAAGCAAGATGAGTGCCGCAACCCCAGAGTCAGCCATGACTGGACCTAATGGTCAGAGGTCCGTTTACCTTTACCTTTAAGGCAGTGGCATAGCTAGCCGCTTGGGTGCCCAGTGCGCCCCATGGGGGCAGGGCGGGCTATGTGGAGCCTCTCCACAGCCTCCCCCCTCAGCTGTAGGGTGGCTGAGGGAGAAGCTGTGGACAGACGCAAGCTCCATGCTGCCGTTTAAGGCTGTGCCAAGCCTGCAGGTGCTCAAGCCACCACGTCACTCCCAGGAGAGACGCGTAGCTCAGGCACGCTGCAGGCCCCATGGTAAGTGCCAGCCCCTGCAGTGTGGCACCCAGTGCCAGCCATGTTTCACTGAGTTTGTTGACTGAACTAAAAAGTTTCATGAGCCCATTTTATCTCATATTTTTTGTCATTTCGTCACCCCCTCAGTGATGACATCTGGGGTGACTCGCCCTACCACACCCCCTTCCTCCACCACTGATAGGTCAGTTCAGAAGAACCAGGTTACACATGGTTTGGAGTAACAGGTGGGAGCCTGGGGCTTATGTACTTCCTCCACATTGTGCACACTCCTTGTGTGACAAACCATGGTTTTTCAATCCTGGTTTGAAGGGAGAGCTCAAAGCATATTTTGCCATTATAGATGTAATGTAAAACTTTGGTTTGCCACGAAAGGGAGAAAATAGGACTATGCCAAGGGAGGAGGGAGTGGTAAGGTAAAAAGAGGTGCAAATGCCCAAGTCTCACTCACACAACGGGAAGCCACGGTTTGGTATTTCATGTGTATATGAAGGGTATACCTGGACTTATAAGCCATGATTAATTGCATAAGTTTTTCATTCCCCTGAAGTACAAAAGTGCTTCTCATGTTTTTTTTTTTTCTTAAAAAATGTTTAGGGGATACTCTCATTTTGACTCAAGAAAACCAGCATTTTACAGTTCAGATCGGGGAAAATAAATACAGTAAATGAACAAAAGTACAAAGATTCACAAAATGTTTACGGGCTTTTTACCCAAGAAAAAGCACTGCTTGTGTGTAAGATGTATTAAATGCAGTGTAGAAGTGCAGCAATGGTTAATTCCTATATTGGGGATTCAAGTGTGTGTGTTTTGCTTTGGTCTGTAATTAGCTGAGTGGGGTGTTTGGGGTTTTTTTTAGCAACAGTGTGGAGTTTTCTTTAAAGTAGTAAGCCAGATATCCACTATATAATAATGGTGACTCAATAACCAATTACTGTTCTTTTAAATAACTGTTGAAATTGCAATAGCAGATGAGCAACTGGTCTTTTTAAAAGAGTTTTCTGGAGCAGAATGACATTTTAGACCACTCATCTTCTCTTTACTGCATCACAACAGTTCCTTGTCTCATTTAAATGGAACAAGTGGAAATGTGTGCTCCTTCCCTACTCCTTGTTGTTATCAGAGGCATATGCTAAAGGGAGTTATATATATATATTTTAAAAAGGTATTTACCATTACAAGAAATCTGTTCCAAATACTATAGTTAAGATTGCAATCCTATACACACTTATCTGGGATGAAGGCTCACTGAAGACAGTAGGAGCTTTGCTTCTGAGTTGGCATGCATAAGATCACATGGTAAGTGAACCGTAAGTGCCGAGAACATAAAAACATAATAGCCTGCTGAAGGAGGTAATGCTCTGCATAGGGCAGCGTCCTGTTCTCACAGTGGCCACCCAGGTGGCTGTGGGAAACTCAAGCAGGACCCAAAAACAAGAGCACTCTCCCCTCCTACAGCTTCCAGCAACATGTCCAGAAGCATTATTGCCTCTGGCCATGAAGGTTGAGCATAGCCATAATGGCCAGTAGCCATTCATAGCCTTTACCTCCATGAATTTGCCTAATCCTCTTTTAAAGCCATCACTGTCTCCTGTGGGAGTCAGTTCCAACTATGCACTGCATGAAGAAGAAACTCTCTTTTATCTGTCCTGAATCTTCCAACATTCAGCTTCATTGACCCTTTGTGGGCCTCTTTCATGAAAGGTCCAGAGGGTGGCAACAGGAGAACAGGCCTTTTCTGCAGTGGCTCCCGCCTGTGGAATAATGCTCCTCCCCAAGGAGGTTCACCTGGTGCCTTCATTATATACCTTTAGGCTGCAGGCGAAAACGCTCCTCTTTAACCAGGCCTTGGGTTGATTGACATCCTATGCCCTTTTAAAATGTGTTGGGTGTGTGTGTTACTTGGTTGTTTTTGTTCTTATTTTGATTATGTATTTTGTGGTTTTATATTCTGATTTTATCCTGTGAACTGCCCTGAGACCTGTGGATATAGGACGGCACACTCATACCTCGGGTTGAAGTAGCTTCAGGTTGAGTGTTTTCGGGTTGTGCTCCACGGCGACCCGGAAATAACAGAACGCGTTCCTTCTGGGTTTCACTGCTCGCGCATGCACAGGTGCTCAAAATGATGTCACGCACATGCGCGGAAGCGGCAAATCGTGGCTTGCGCAGACGTGGGTTGTGTTCGCTTCAGGATGTGAACGGGGCTCCGGAACGGATCCCATTCGCATCCAGAGGTACCACTGTACATAATTTTAACAACAACAATGTCCACGACTTATAGTGTTATGAGAGAGGAAGAACTTGTTTTCCTCTCTCCACGTTCCCCACACCATGCATAATTATATGCTACTCCTATTGGTCACCTTTTCTCTAAACTAAAAAGTCCTGAATGCTGCAACCTTTTCTTCATAGGTGAGCCACTCACATTTGAGGCCAAGGTTTGTCTGTACCAAATCACACTGTCTTTTCCATTTGACAGAGAAGCACACAGTTGTTACATCTCCGCTGAATTTGTTTTTCGCCACCACTGTAATTTTCCGGCGTTCATCACCTGCTGTTTTACTGTGGTTAATCTGATAATTGATATGACTGTTTTAATGGTTTTCATTTTGTTAGCCACCTGGGGAACCATGATTCTGAAGGGTGGCATAGATTTTCCCCTAAGTAAATGAACGAACGAACGAATAAAACTGCCTACCTTACAATGTGGTGGTCGGGGTAAAATAAGAAAACAAAAACCCAAGAACATTGTCCTAAACTTCTGGAAGGAAAAAGTGGGAGAAATGAATGACAAAGAAATACACACCAGAACGCAGCAAGAAGACAGATTCTTCCTTATTAAATGGCTTTTGCTGAGAGGAATGCTGCACAATACAATGAGTTATATATGTTGTCCTTCCATTCACAGAAGGCTCTTTGTTTCAGTGGAGGCTTCTTGGA
This sequence comes from Podarcis vaucheri, assembly GCF_965113315.1. Classification (NCBI taxonomy): domain Eukaryota; kingdom Metazoa; phylum Chordata; class Lepidosauria; order Squamata; family Lacertidae; genus Podarcis; species Podarcis vaucheri. Next base: position 40,535,751 of record NC_138767.1, read on the forward strand.
ACAGAAGAACAAGAATCAATTTTCGAAATATCCTTCTTACCCCAGCATACCCCACAAAACCTGCTCCACAGTAAGGGCCCCAGGATATGTAGGAAGGTACATGAGGTCACCACATTGCTAAAGCTAAGCAACCCTGGGTCTTGCCTGTGACTGGACATTTCCGGATGAGTTTGTGATTGTTATTTTAATATGCATTTTTTTACTCAATACAGTGGAACCTTGGTTTTTGAAAGTAATCTGTTCTGGAAGACCGTTTGACTTCTGAAACGTCCCAAAACTGAAAGCTGGAGCCTCAATTCAATAGGGAAACTCAAAATGGAAGCTGCATAACACGTTCAGCTTCTGAAAATCGTTCGAAAACCAAAGCAGTTACTTCCGGCTTTTCGGTGTTCGGGTTCCAAAACGTTCGTCAATGGAGATGTTCGAGAACCGAGGTTCCACTGTATGCCCCTTTTTGCAAACCAATTTCGCCAAACAGTATACTGTATATATATAAATATAAATAATAATTATTAAATGCTATTTTCACCAGCATATGCATTTACACGCCAGTATGCTTCAGCTGTTTTGCACAGGGAATGTAGCAGAAAGGAAGAAACCCACCGGCCCCACCCCTCCTCAAATCTCCTTCTCTATTTTCAGTGTTCCAATCACACTATGACACCCTGCTCTGGCTACCAAAGGGCTAATTGACTCTGCTTGCTACTTGATCTCTGCCCAGTGGTAAGATTGTACTGGAGAACCTGGGCTTGCTCTGTACATGTCTCTTGCTGATTATGTGTGTTTCCCCCACCAATGCACTCCCTCCCTTTTCTTTTGAGCTGCCTGAAATCACTCCGAGGTAGAGTGCCTGTTATGTGCCAGTTTTGCAGGGGAAACACCACAGGAGGAGGTAAATGAGCTTCTAATGTCAGCTGCATAAATGAGTTCAACTGAATCAGTTTCAACTTCACAGGAATCAGATTAAGCATGTAAGAAGAGCCCTGCTGGAACAAACATGTAGTCTGTCTAGTCCAGCATCCTGCCTCCGGTAGAGGCCAGCTGAAAACTCTTGGGATTTTACAAGTATTTACATTAAGGCTGCAATCCTATACACACATAGCTGAGAATAGGAAGGGCTTCCTTCTGAATACACAAGCACAGGACTGCACCTACAGTCTTATTGTCTGATGTTGTTAGATTGCCTTTAACATGTTGGGAGCCATCTTGAGAGGGACAATCCAAATTACCGTATTTTTCGCTCTATAACACGCACCCGACCATAACACGCACGTAGTTTTTAGAGGAGGAAAATCCGTAGGCATGCTACCCGTAGGCATTCCCTCCATAACACGCACAGACATTTTCCCTTACTTTTTAGGAGGAAAAAAGTGAGTGTTATGGTGCAAAAAATACGGTAAATGATTTTGCACTCTTTTGCTGCCTGCTCACTTGGTTTATACAGATCTCTGGAGTTCTTTACAGCCTGTTTGGGTTTACACAATCCTGAATAATTAGGAGTCAACCTTGGCTACCTCACTGCTCACCCCTGACTCAAAATCAATGGAATAATTAAATAGCAATATTCTCAATGCAGAACCTTGTGGGATCATCCTTCAGCTTACTTCCCTCCATTGTGAGAACTGCCCCTCTGCTTTCTGTTCTTTAATGAGTTACCAGTTCATAAGGGGAAAGGCCATTTATCACCTTGGTTTAATCAGGAAACTCTACTGTTTTTGTCACAAGCTTTTGGGAAGTTCAGGTATGTTGTGTCTACTGGATATTTACGTGCTTATTGGCACTCTTAAATAAACCTAGAAGGTTGCTGAGGCAGGACTTGCATTTGCAGAAACTATGCTGTTCCTTCTTCAGCAAGTCTTTGATAAGCTGAATAATTTTAGTTTTTATAATGCTTTCCACCAAATTGCCAAGGACGGACATTAGACTAATGAGGTTGCAATTGCCAGGAATGTAACTATCAATCATACTTTGAAATATTTCCTAGAATGGCCTAACAGATCCATTATCGTATCTGTGACATCTATTTAGTATTTAATGTAAACTGAAATTCTGGGAGAGAAAGCAACAACAAAGAGGGTCAGTCTACATGAAGTTAACTCAGTGGTTCTCAAAGGGTGTGGCAGAAGGGGATGGTAAGTGTAGTAGGAAGATTCAAAGACATCAGAGAAACATTTAAAAATTTCAGTATAGTATAGTATCAATTTTTTTATTTATTTGCAGAATATGGATAGGTATCTTTTCAAAATGAGAGCAAGAGTGATACCGCAAGCTCACACTGAGTTTGTATACATCCTTAAGGTACATATTGTGAAGCTCATTTATAATTATCAGTATATTTTGGGAATGATTCCTGTTCTTATGTAGCTGCATTGTTTTGTACTTCATGTCCTATGATTGTGGTGAGGCATGAGGAAATTTTTATTCTGAAAGTGTGGCCCAGAGAAAAAAAGCTTGAGAACCACCGAGTTAATGGCATAGTTCTGTCTTCTTACCCATAGATTGCCAGAACAGGGAATCTAATTCAGATTGGTACTCTAGTGTAAAGGTAGTGGGGGGCTTTAACCCTTTCTTTCCCACTCTGTATGCCCCCCATGAGCTGTTTGCATTGCAAAAAAAAAGAAGAAAAGTTTGATGGAAATGAATGGGACTTTTTCCCAATGCAAATTGACTGTGTGTTTATGCATGTGTGGGGATTCACATTAGGACTACTCTGAGGACAATGGTTAACGCTTCCCTACCCACACACCACCCTAAAGACTGAATCCAGGACTGACTATTTGGAAACAACCACTCAGCGCGTTTAACTACACGGTTAAGGTTGCATGTAGTTCGGATATTACGGCTATTCTTTCGGCTCTTGGATTCCTTCTGCTTCCCCTCATGATGTCCTTGTATTCCTGCCTGCAGCAATATTTCCTGTCCTGGGGTCCTGTCTACATTGCTCATATGCAAGTGTTAATTCATTCCAATGCAAACACCTTTTACAATGCCAAATTCTGAAGCCAAAATATAAATGGGCCTATTGATTGGTTTAAAATAACCAGAGGCAGCTCTAGCAGTATTGCATAAAGAGATTATAGCTCTTATATTCCAAATAAATGAGACAGCCTGACCAATTCATATATGCACCCATACAAATATGTGAGTAATTATGAATGCATGCTGTTTATAGCCAAACTGGAGCGGCAACTGGATTATATAGACATTGTAGGGTACTCCCTGTTTAGCTGCTGTGAGATTTCAAGTTCTTGAAAACAATTTAGTTAAAAGGCATATGCCAAGAGAAGCTTGAAGTGATGGATTTACACTTTTCTTGACTCAGTGCCTTTCCCATGCCAACAGTGACATCCTGGGATAAAGCACAAAAAAGGAGAAGCAGTATGTTCCCATTATCCCAGGATTTGCCATTATCCCCTCTTCAAAGGAGAGCGATGTCAAAAGGGATTAAAACTCCCCCCCCCGCCCCCAGAATCCTACTTTTGGCACACATACACAAAAACCTCCACTCCATCTCTTTTCAGTAAAGGAAAACCAACCATCCGCTACTTGTGAGAAAATAATGCAGTTGTAATTGTTGAATAAATATTATCAGTAAATAGAAATGCATTCTTTGTGGTTGAGGATTGGTTAGGTTATTGATTACTGTATTCACAATTATTCCTTCATGAAATGTCTCCAGAGTTGTTGACAATGGTCAGACTAAATGAAGTATATGCATTCTTAACTGAGGCAGACAACTTCTTAGTCCTAAAGTATTCATGTAGCTATAAATACCACTGACTTTATTAATCAGAAAAAAGTATTTTTTGTAATTTTCCATTGTAACAATTTCCAGAGGGATAGCTGTGGTAGCCAGTGGTAGCAAGAAAAAGCAAAATTCGTTAAATTTCCTCATCTTTAAGGTGACACGGCTTTTTGTTGTTTTTTTTGGCTGTTCACCCATCACTTGAAATCCCATTTCATTATTGTAATTCATTTTTCTTCTCTTTTGGGGGCGTATTTTTTATTCAGCTACAAAATTGTTATCTGTCTTATTTGACAAAATCTTCCAGAATTTTATTAGGAGCATACTTTCTTCTGTTTATGCCCTCAGGTCACCATTGGACTTACTTGAATCTAAGCTTGAAAACTGAATCTGAAACTGTTCTGTTTTTCAAAGGAATGGATGACATAGCGCAAAATCTGTATAATAAGATCAAAGACTTGAATGACCAGAATGAAAATACGAAGGCTCTTACAGGAATCCTTATTAAAGATAGCATCTCTTTGTATAGCAGAACTGAACTAGTAAATTGTTCAGTGAAACATTATATAGAACAGTAAATTATTCTAGACATCTTTCATGTAACATTTATTTTTAAGTTTTAAAAACAACGGTAGAACATTTTTGGGCCTTTGTCCCTCAAAGACTTAACACTGGGAACCATTCTAAAAATCAGTGCAGTGCTCAGTTTAGTAGAAAATTATCTATCGGTTTTCAATGGTCTTGGACTAAGGGCCAAAGTACACATGGATGCTAAAAGTGTCCGTTCAAGTTATGTGAATCAACATTTCTCTCTAAATAGCAGCTATGGAGGCCCTGATCATAACTGGAAGCATGGTAGATGGAGGATGGAGGTAATAGAGTAAAATTTGTTGGGGCCATTACAGGGAAGGAAAGGGTTAACTGCTCCCTCATGCTTTATGGTCCTGATTAGGGATAGAAGTTTTGGTCCCCTCAATTCCTCATTTTTTCCAGTCTTCAGTTCATTCTTCACATGTCTGCAGCAATTTTTTTAAAAATAAAAATCCTAATTTTAGTGGGAATTTCTCTTAATAAATAGATTTAGTATGCGGCTTTAGCTAATGCACACATTTTTGCAATCTGCTTCTCTTAACATAATGTATCTTTGTGTGTTATTTTCACAAATAATATTCATTTTTATACACCTTTCCCTCTAATGTATGCATTGTTCGTAAACATTGGTTTATTGGTGAATAACATTGCAAAGTTCAGATTAAGTGTGACTTTTGAAAGATGGTGGCGTTTCAGTCCTCATATTTCCTGGAAATTGTACATTTGATCAATCCAGATTTAGATGTAAAGTGAATCAAATTTCCCCTATCCCTTGTCATGATCCTTATAACGTGCGTGTGTGCGCGCACACACACACACCCCTTACTCAGAGATACACATCAGTTTATGTTTTATTTCCATGGACAGCTCTCATTTCCATCCCCGGTGACATTTAAAAATAGCTTCTCAGTATGAACCAGAAATGACCTGCCCAAACAATGAGAAGACTCTCTTCATTGTATTTTTTAAAAAATAAAATACACCTACTTTTTTGTATCAATGTGTCTGTTCCTCTGTCCTCCTTTTCCAGAATAATCCATTCCGCCCTGCTCCCAATTTTCTGCCGCTGTCCATTCCATGCTGCTGGCCAAGCTTATACCCTCTTATGCATGGAAAATGCTATTTTGGCTCTACGTAAGGACTGGAACTTAATGAACTGAGATCACAATGTGGTGGTCTGTATGTGTGTTACAATTATAACCCAAAATTTTTTTACAATTTTATTTAACCGTTGTAATTACAAATGTTTCTATTGCAAGTGGTATTTTTCCTTAGATACCACTTTGTGCCTCTGGGTAAGGACTAACTTCAAACTATGAATGATACCAAATCATTCTATAACTGCCGATTTTAAATTAAAGAAAAAATTGAATGAAAATGTTGCTACTTGTAAATTTCATTGTATATTTTTTGCAATTTTTATGTAGTCCCTCCACCCCCCTCAGTTTAAATACAGTAGTATCTAATGTTGGTGGTGTTATTCATTGATTTAAATTGTCCATTACTTGTCTTTTTACTTTTTGTGTTTTGTATGTTTACCTCTCTGCTTACATGATCTATAGGTATTTTTTATAAACACATTCTGAGTTTGAAGGCAAATGGGGATTATACAGATTTATAGGTTTTTAAAGTAAGTCTTTGTATATTGTTTGCCATGCAAGATTGCTTCCATATTAAGAAGGAAGTAGGACACATCTACTGGCAGGAATGCTGCCTGCCATCTGATATAGGCCTTGAGCGGTTGGGCAGCATGGTCCAATACACAAACAGCAGCAGACCATGTCAACAGGCTTATATTGCCAGTGCTTTCTCTTAAGGTGACTTGTAAAAAAACAAAAACCCACAACTAAAAACACTGAAAGCACTGATATGAAGGCATTAGCTTGCAAGCCTCGCAATGTAGATAATCACATGTGACAACTGCGCATATAATTTTGCAATATGCAGCCACATTTAAATTAATTTATTTAAACATTTATACTTTGGGTGGTGTGTTTTTTTTAGGAACTTCCTCCATAGTGTGGCTTACAATAAAACCAATGCCTCCTAACCAAACAATGACAAATACAATGCACTTAACAGATAAACCAACATTAATAAAAAAAACCCCACCATTAATAAATCCAGCAAACTTTTCAGCTATGACCCTCACCCTTATTCTGCATTTAAAGCCAAAGTGAAAAGATAACTTTTTAATGCTTTTTGAAAAGATTCAAATGACAAGAGTTATCCTGATCTCTGTTGGAAGTGAATTTTCAATGCTGAAAAAGGCCAAATTTTGTGTGCCCATCAGTCAGTTGTCGGCACTGCAACAGACTCTCTGACACTGATGTTAAGATATGGGCAGGAGAAGATGGGCAGTTCTGTAGATATTCTAGTCCAAACCCATTCAGGGCTTTAAAGCAGCACGAGGGTGAATCAGACACTGCCACACCAACCTCAGTTGGCCTTCAGCCAGCCCCTGCTTGCCTGCCTTCTTTCAACCAGTCAGAGGGCAACATTGCCTATTGGCTTTTCCTTCCTTATTCTCAGTGTTGACATTATAGAACAGGGGTCAGCAAACTTTTTCAGCAGGGGGCTGGTCTACTGTCCCTCAGACCTTGTGGGGGACCGGACTATATTTTGAAAAAAAATAATGAATTTCTATGCCCCACAAAGAACCCAGAGATGCATTTTAAATAAAAGGACACATTCTACTCATGTAAAAACACGCTGATTCCCAGACCTTCTGCGGGTCGGATTTAGAAGGCGATTGGGTCTGATCCGGCCCCTGGGCCTTAGTTTGCCTACGCATGTCATAGAACTAAGGATGACGGAAGATGGGAACAAATCTGGAACTACCGTAGTTGGCTCTGCCTACGATTCACTCTGGCTTCTCTTACTGTTGGTATCCCTGCCTTCCACCTTACCACTCCCAATGGACACCAAGCACCACAATTTAAAAGTAATAACCAGCACCAGGAGTGCACATGTTCTTGTGCATTTCTGGGTTCAATTCAAAGTGTTGGTTTTGACTGGGCTCTGTAAATGATTGTCTGCTTCCATAGGAACTTGGCTGCCTATTAAGATAATCTTCAAAGGCCCTTCTTCAGGTGCCTTCACAGGCAATAACCAAAAACAGAACCTTTAATATGGTGGCACCACTGTTATGGAATACTCTCCTCACAGTTTTGCCTGCAAATGAAGCTGTTGAGTTTCAGGTGCCAGGTTAAAACTGTTTTATTTCGCCAACCTATCTGTAAGAAAGGATTTCTGTGCTTTATTGCCGACGTCTGTTTTGATTTACTGTATTAATATTTGTTGTGGTTTCTGGGTTTCTCACTGAAATATCCTCGCAAATTAACTCTGCTTAAAAGCAGGATAGATATGTATTCAGTGGGTAAGCAAATAAATAAAATATCCTGGGAAGTTATTGTTCCCTGGAATACACAGATTCTCCAAAATGCATTCATGTGCGCCCATAAGATGAGACAAAACCATGGGGGGCCGGAGCGTGTAGTCTCACGTTATGTGAAAGTGCTTTTCTGTATTTTGGAACATTTGGAATGGCCCCCATTTATGAAACAGTTTGGGTTTCCCTGGTGCGTGACACCTCTAGGCTGTGTATTTTTACCCTTGTTACAATGTCTGGATTGCTCAGTAGTAGTGGTAAGACAATAGTTTGCTTAAGGGCAATATGTCATCTTCCATTTATTCATTAAATGGAACGATGAAGTGAAATGTTGAATCGTCTTATGCTTGGTTTCTAAAAAATTTCTCCAAGTTTAAGATAAAGGAAGGATATTTTATAATTGAATAATTTATCCAAGTTTAAGATAAAGGAAATTATTTTACCTTCATCATTGCCAGTTAAACCCAGAGTATCATTCAGACTGCAAATCTGAAGCTTTGTTTGTATGGCTCTGGCAGTCTTGCCGTGGGTCTGTGCTGCCAACCATTGCAGAGCTCAGTGGAGGGAGAAGCCAGCCAGCCTGCCAAATTTCAGGGGGGTACTTGCCTGGAGGCAGAGTCCATATACAAGGACCAGTCCAGTCTTAAGACCAGAAGTATCTCAGTTCAGTAGTCAGATGATTCAGGGGTCAAGAAAGCTGAGGGTCCAGGGTTGCAAGAAGCAACAAGTTCTGGTCAAGAATGACAATTACCATATTGTTTCCAGCAACTGACTGAAGCTGGAAGCCCTGCTTAAGAAAGCTGGAGCCAGCTGGTTCTCATCAGGAGCAAGAAGGCTGATCAACAGCAGGTGGAGTCACTTTGATTTCTGCTCCTTCAGGCTGCTGCTCAGCAGGTGAAGCTGACTCCTGGTCCATGACAAGTCTTACATTACTATGTCTGGAGATTTTCCTGCATCTGTGTCTGGCATTTTCCTTTGGGCCAAAGAAGGGTAATAGCACTTCAGGCATCTGAGCTGAGTGCCCAAATATGTCTTAAGTCACAGAGTCCAGTACATGTGCAGGCAATCTTCCCTGTCACAGTTCAGTCAATACCAGCTTGGCTTCTCTAGCACAGCATCAGAGTGGTGATATGACAACTCCAGCTAAGCAACCATTTCCTTAGGATGAAAATGAAGAGGGACAGGATGCTGGAACCCGTCAAGTATTGCTTTAAGATACAAAATACCTGAAAAAACTTCCTATGGGCTGAATGAAATGGCACAAAAGATGCATGAATGCACCTTCCAACATTTTAAATTTTGCTAAAAGAAGCTGCTGGGGGGATTTAAATTGGAGTTGTGACATGATGGGGTGCACTTAACCCTCTCCTTCCATGATGATCAGAATTGCCTGCACTGGAACTGTGCAGGGAAAAAACATACAGGCACTCATATTGCAGCTGGTTTTAGGAAGAGGACAAGGTTTTGGGAGATCCACTGGCATATCTCCTGTGTCATGTTTAGTTAGGTCCTTTGAGCGTAGGTGATAAAGATACTGTGTGCTGCTTAATATTATTCACATCATTGGCATTATCCATTAAGCACTTATGACACTCAAGCAGCTAAGTTCCACCCAGCAATTTCAATATAAATGGTTGTGATACCTGGGGAAATAATCACATTTTTCCACAAGTGATGACCCAGGAGATTTTGCTGCCTGAGATATAACATCCAAATGTTCTTCCATAATGGTAAAAATATTATAATAGCTAAATAATTGGAAATTTAATGGTACCCCTGAAGTGAGTGATCTCACCCTGTCTAATGGCAGAACTGTCCATGTTTCCTAGCTACAAAATAGAGTGCATCTATTGCTAGAAAAAAAATCATATATGGGGTGCTTAACAGAATTGCAATGCAGAGGGAAGATATCTAGACTTTGAACTACAAATGGGAAATAAATGTGCATTTGTTGTGCTAAAAACTGATTTCGGAAAGGCTGTGGGTTTGATCATGCAGTTATGGGCTTCTTCATGTAAGGAGCCACAGCTTCACTCCCCAATCCACAACCACATGAAGAAAAGTTAAAGCTACAGCATTTCCCACAAGTGGGATCCAAAGGTTCCCTTCTACACAACAGTGGAGAAAGTTCGTGTTAGAGGAAGCTTCCCTACTGGCAGAAATAACCAACCCCATGTTTGTGGTAGCTGGGGGGGGGAGTGGTTTCAGACTTGTAGACGTTGTTGCAGGCTGTATCTGTGCACAGCCCAGTTCACACCGCAAGCTTCAGACGCTTCCATGGAGACAGCAAAATAACAGTTTTTGAACCAATCCTATGTTTCTGTCAAGGTTAAAGCCAGCACAAAATACAATTCACATTGTGTTCCCAGTTGGCATCTTTAACCAAGATACAGAAAACGCATAAAGACAGATATCTTCTGAGAGCATATTTTTTTCTTGCTTAAATTGCTGGAGGTGGGGACTCCTGTCTTTTTCACTCTTTGCTGAAGGTGTAGAAAAGAATTGTGTTTGGAAGTTGTTTCCTTATTTTCTCCTGGGTAGGGCGAATGGGGTGTATGGAAGAGAGCAGAATTTCTAACCCAGTTTGGAATTTCTTGAGTGCACAGCTATTTATACCACAGTGCTCTCTCCCACACACTCTCTTTCTGCTTCTCCTGAGCTCTCAATAGTTTACAGGTTTCTACACTGATGAGATCCATTACTTAGAAAAATTACCATAATCCAATGACAGCCCTAAAGAAAGCCGTCGTAAGACTGATAACAACGTGTCAGTTCAGAGAACTATGATATTTTAGTACTTCACTGCTTTCTACTGCAAATCTTTTCAGAGTTCTGTTGATATAACTAAATCTTCATAAAAGAAAATCTGCTGCCTGCGCTATATTTAATAACACTTACTATGCCCCTGGGAAGGAGAGCTAAAATATGCACCTGTTTACATAGGAATTTAGATGTTTCAGTCTTACTAAAGCTATATAGTTTAACTACAAATAGGAGGACTTGAGCTACTTCTTTCATCAGCTGACATGAGGATGCCTGGGAGGGAGGGACAGTAGAGGTGGTTCTTTGTAGGCTCACCTTACTTACTGTTTACCTCAATGCTACACATCCTATAGGAATTCAAGTCTGTCAGAGTTGGAAATAAAGTGTTGCTTTCTGGATTTTTTTCTCCCCTACTGTAGTCCAGACCCACAGATTTCAGCCAGAAATAAGTATGACAGACCTGGATATTCCAATCTGGATTCTGTTAAATTTGCGGGATGTATACAGAAATTGTTCTAGATTCCAATGCTGGTGATGCATCGATTGGAATCTGATGGTTTTCAGTGATTCCAGAAGTTTTCCTTTTGCTGTGCATGTTCAAAGGCCTACAGGCTACTCCCCATTTCCATGGGTGTTGCGTTTTAGGTCAATGCACACATTGCATAAGCCTACACCACCCATTCTGTCCGCGTTCTATTTTGGCCCCGTTCCGCCCTGTTCTTCCCTCTGTTCTTCCCCTTTCTTTCCTCAGTACATCGGTCTTATCTGGATTGAACTTCGGTTTGTTGGTTCTCACCCAGTCCTTTACCAAGGCAACATCCTGGGCCACATCCTGTTATTTGGCTCTGCCCAATGACCCACCCTTGCATCGCAGTGTTCACCTTCTGTTGTCAGATATTTCGGTTTTTAAGCCTTTGTGCTTTTTTTATGTTTGTACATAATTTATGGGCTAATAGCCGTAAATAAATAAATAAATAAATAAATAAATAAATAAATAAATAAATAAATACCAAGGCAAGGCAACAGTTCAGCACAGCCACTGCCTCACCTGCATATGTAAAGGAGAAGTAGAGCTGTGTGACATCAGCATATTGCTGACATCACACTCCAAACCTCTGGATAATCCCACCCAGCCATTTCATGTAGAGGTTAAACAGCTTGGGGAGTAAAATTGAATCCTGAAGAACCCAACATTGAAGGCTCCATGGGGCCCAAGCATCACCCTCTGGAAATGACCATCCAAGTAGGACCAGAACCACCACAAAACAAAAGCCGCTGAGAGTTTGAGAATTAATAAGGACATATTTCTTCTGTCTCTCATCCTCATACAAGGAAACCAAAGCAATTTCTATGCCAAAACCAGACCTAAACCCCATTTCAAATGGATCTAGAAAATCAGTTTCCTTCAAGAGCGCCTGGATCTTGTTTCTGACCACCCACTCAGGAACCTTGCCCAAGAAGGGGAGATTGACAACTGGCCAGTAATTACTTAGATTTTCTAAATCCAGGGAGAGTTTCTTGAGGAATAGTTTTACCAGTGCCTCCTTTAAGCAGACAGGGACCACCCGCACTAGTAAGTAGGCGTTAATCGCCACTCTGGCCCAGCCAGCTGTCCCCTCCCTGCTTGATTTTATCAGCCAAGAGGGGCAAGGGTCCGAGTGCAAGTGGTCACCCTAACCAATCCAAGCACCTTGTCCACATCCTTGAGCCTTGAGTAACTGAAACACAACCATCTATGCCCTAGGATGAGCAGAGGTGGCCCTGTTGGTGCTGCTGCCATGGGGGCTCTCTGGGTGGTGCTGACCAATGACAGATCCATCTCAGTGGTGGTTCTCTTTTTGTGGAATGCTCACCTACTGAGGTGTATCTGTCACTAAATATTAACATTCAGGAGGAATGTATAAACATTCCTGTTTACCCAGGCATTTGATAACTGGAAAATACTGCTCTTGAAGTTATTTGTTATGAGGGTATGTGGCTGTTATTAATTATTTTTAGATTGTCTTTAATTGTTTTGAAAAAAGGTTTTAAATGGATTTCTTATTTTTAATTGCATTGTTTTACTACTTTGCTGTTTGACACTTTGAGCTCCATTTGGAAGGGCAAGATAGAAATTTGATGATGAATAATTTAGAATTCTTTTTATTATCTCTAGTCATCTGTAGTTAACTGATGTTTCTCTGCAGCTATAATTTTGGTTTGGTGTATTTTATTGCTATTTTAAAAACATGCTTGTTCTAGCTGGTGAAAACAAGGGAAGGTTCTGGGGTGTTTGTGTGGCTAATATATAATTGTTTGATGGCTGCTCAAAATACCAGTGCTAGATTTGTATTCCCTGCCCAGACAGTGCCTGAATTCCAGCTTTTCATTGCTGGGGTGATGATGAATAAAATTAGCCATCATACAACACAGGGGGCAAGCAGGTTACAACTCCAGGGAACAAGACTGAAGTAAGCCTTAGTTATTATGATTAGGGAGTATAAAAGTGAAGTCAGGTGGCTTGGAAGTTTTTCAGAAGTCCTACTTGTTATAATTTGAAACCATTTTTATTATATTCAAAAGCGTGTGAAGTATAGAAGAGATATAATTCAAAACAAGACCACCATCTAGGTTCTGTACTTAAGTGTTCGGATACAAAAGCTAGAACAAATGTCAAAGCGCAGCACTTCAAATTTCACAGATGGTGGATGAATTTGCACTCTCACCATATCCAGTGAATAGGTTGTATGCAAAGCTGTCAGTGCATGAGTAGAATGCACTCCTACTCACACAAGGGGACTTCGCCTCCCTCTCCTCCCTTATGCAATTCCCTGCTCCCCCAACCTGCTCTTGAATGTTGGGACACCCCCCCCCCGAAGCTGATTATAGGGTGTGCAGAGGGCTTCAGGGGAGAAGTGAAGAAAGTGAAGTCTCTTTATGTGAGTGAAAGCTTGTTCAATGGTGGATTATTACCCAATGTGATTTTAAAATAATGATGTGCTTTTATTCAAGTGTGGGATCTTTCACATAGTGGTGGCTAATGTACAATGTTATTAGCTACAATAATATTTTCAGATCTCCCCTTTCCTTGTTCCTTTCACTGACATTCTCATCTCTCCAAGATGTTTTCCTTTGGCTCTCTCTGTGTGGGTATATTACTCCCTGTAGCTTTCACTGATTACTTTGTATTCTGGTATTAGTAACAGATAACATTTTGTAAAAAAAGAAAAAAAGACTTCAGATATCTATCCAGGCCTTTTGTAGTATGAAAAGAGGAATATAGCTGTGGCTGAACACATTTGTGCATTGGACTGAAAACACAGATCAAAGATGGGACTATTTTTTCAAATCTCTTCTACCACTACAGTCTTCAGACTTGAACAGCTAGGCAATTTTAGCCAAGCTTTCAGTGGAATACTTTGCAAAATACCATGTATTCTGCTTGCTTTCAAATATAGTTCTCCCTATTTGTTGAGCACTCTGTGATTCCAAGTTAGCAATATTCTTCATTCAGTGAAGGGGAGAGCTCAATTCAAAAGAATATTTGTGCAGAGCAGCCCCTTCTGCTGAAATGAGCAGGAAAGTCCATGCATAGGTAGAAGGAGGAGTGGAGAAATCTGTCAATTTGTCCCATGCTGTGATTTTTTCACATGTGTTTTTGTACACAATTTAAAGGGCAATTTCTGCTAATATAATGTTACGTTATTTTCACTAATATATACGTCTTGGGTACCATGTCCCATAATATATTTACAGTGTCCCATGTGTGCATTTTTTCCTGCTCTGTTTTTGGTTGGAGAACGGCATCATGAAATGCAAAGTGCAAATTTTGAATGATAACTTTTTTGGGGGGGTCTCTATTGGTTTTGGTAGTGTAAATTAGGTAGATCTGCATTAATATGTGAGTAAAAAAACCACCCCCATTGTCCAATCCCTAGGTAGGAATTCTGCTTCTGCACAAGTTTTGTTTTTGCAGATGCACATGCAAAGTGTGAAAGATTGAGACAATTCTCCATTATTCAGTTGCAGTCTGTGCAGTCAGCCAACGGTAGGCCCTTGTTTGCAGCAAAACGACAAAGAACCTTTTGGCATCTTAAAAGAGTAACAAATTTTGTTGTGGCACAAGCTTTTGTGCATTAGAGTCCACTTCATTAGATGCCTGAAGTGTTACTCTCAGTTGCAGCTGACACATGGTGAGGAGTTGTAAGCAGTGAGGTCAGAGGGAAACGAAATGCAAAAAGTACAGACTGACAGTTCAAACAGAGTCTCTTGCTCTCTCTGGCAAGTTAGAAGGGACAGATTAAACAAAGAGTTGTTATGGGCGGTTGCCATGCAGTACTGGAACTCCCTCTTTCATAGGACATATGTAGGCTTAAGCCTGAGTAGAATAAAGCATTGTGACAATAGAAAAACTGGAAAAGCCACTGGAAGGTTTCATGAAAGGCCTATAGCAACACCTTATAGAACAGTGCAGGTAGCTGCAGAGTAATGCTTGTTTGAAAGCCAGAAGTGCTATTTCGGAAGAATCACAGAATAGAATTGTTGGAAGGGACCCCGAGGGTCTTCTGTTCCAACCCCCTGCAATGCAGGAATTTCAGCTAAAGCATCCATAATAGATGGCCATCCAACCTCTGCTTAAAAATCTCCAAGGAAGAAGAGCAAGAAGATTAGGTCTGGAAGATTCACAAAGGCACCAAGTTCTGCAGTATGGCCAATGAGCACATGCCTACTGAGAGTGTATTAAGTCATAAACAGGAAGTGATATGAACGTAAGAACAGCCCTGCTAGATCAGGCCTATGTCCATATCATCCAGTGCCCTATTCCCACAGTGGCCAATGGGAAGTGTGAAAGCAGTATCCAAGTGCAACAGTGCTCTCCCTCCTTGTGATTGTCAACAACAGTTCTATGCACTGTGTGCCATTCCCGTCTTTATTGCAGCTTACACGAGGAAGAATTGTGTCCCTAGTCTTTGCATTGGCAGTACAGACTTTCTAACCTTGGCCACTGTGTATAAAAAGCAGACTTCTGGAGTACATATTTCTGCTGCACTCACTTTGCTCCCCTTCACGATCGTCCATCTGTCAATGCCCCTATCAATTTGCAGTCACCGTTAGCTTCCTTGGCTGTATCAGACAGCCAAATTGGGGCTGCGGCACATTTTAGTCTCTAATCTATTTCTGCACTGTTCTCTGTATCTGCTAATTTCCCACATTGTTTAGCTACCTAGTGTATGTTACTACAAATTTGAATGGTATTCCATACACGTACAGCAGCAGCTGAAGCATGCCAGACATCGGCATAGGTTAGGCATTCTGGCACACACCCTGAAAAAAAATTCAAATATAAGATCACTTTGAGGTCATCAAAGTGTCACCAGTAGCAGCTCAGCTAGAAGATACCATTCAATTAACATCAATTGCTCACAACTCATTCAATGGCTCGTAAAAGAATTTGACAGATAAAACATAACTCCTGTCTTTTTTTTGTAAAAAAAAAAAGATTTTAGGATGACATGTCTCATGAGCTAAAATGTTGTGGAGATCTGTTTTCTTCCTCTTCTTCAGTATAGTCACAGAGCTATATTCCTGAAGGTCATTTTACCCAGCCTTCTGGATTAAAACATATTCAATACATTAAGCTCAGTGGCACCATCAAAGTAGGACTTTGGGGCATATATCCAGGGTCCCATCAAGGAGAAAGAGTAACAGGAGCCCCCAAAACACAGCAGGACTGATTTACCACATTTTGAAGTAAGTGAAGTAATGCACATTACCATCTCAAAAGTGCCCCCCACCAAAGACCAGTAAGTGTAGGGTCTAAAATTACCTAACTGCACCACTGATTAACCCATTTCCTCATCTCATATCACACATCATTTAAGCATCTGCAGAGAAACACCAAGGAGTGGTGGTGGTCAAGAGTGGTGCTCCCAAGATTGGAAAGCAGCAGAGGCAGATTTAGGGCAGTGCAGCCATTTCCACTACTCTGGGTACTGAACCTAGGGGGCATCGCAGAGTATCACAACTATGATGTAGTGAATTGAGCAGAACGGAAGGTGAGAGGCGGGTGTGCGCGCTGAAGTTTGGCCTCGTGCAAGGTGCCGCTGAAATTTCAAAGACCAAAGCCCACCCCTAAGGGCAAGGGGATTCAATATGGAATGAGACAGCCAAACTGGACAGGTTTGCATAACCTGCAACCCATCAAGTTAATCACAGTGAACCAACCTTGTTTCTTTCTTACTTGCCACCAGCATACAGGTTTTGTAACATAAGGCAGGCCGCTAATAAGGGGGAGAAATTTGATTCAGTTCACATTTAAAGATGAACTTACTAATTTGCACTTATTGAAACAATATAAAAACCAAAATACAGTCATCCTTTGATTCCCCCCCTTCTTCTCTGAATTTTTCAAAGCAGTTTTCTAGCCATGTAATATGTACAAAAATGCATATGAATGCGCATAATATTGAAAATAGCATACAGAATTATATTAGAAGAAAATCCTTTTCAATGTGTAGATCAGGCAAAACTGCATACAAAATGTGGCTATTAGGAGAAAATCGAACTAAAATGTTGATGAATTTTCATGAGAAGTTTTTTATAACAAAAATTGCAAACTGGTGTGGAAATGTAGGGAACGGAACTTTAAGATTGGAAAAATGAGAAACTGAAACTGATACATATGTTCATCCCCAGCTATTAGTTTGCTGTCTAACCCATCCTTGGCTTGAAAGCTCACCAGTTGTGCAAGACTGATATAGAAAAATACATCCATTTGCCTCAAGCTACTGGACAATGTGATCTGAGGAAACTTCCTTCTAATTCCAAATATAACACTTATGGCCAATTCAAATGGCCACTGTCAATAGGGCTGAGAGAACACAAGTTGTCTTTTTCAATGGCTACGGATGTGTTTAACAGGTCTTATAAATGTGCCAATGTGTGACTAGTTAGTTGTATCCTGGTTTAAAAATAGCACCTTTTTAGTATGTGAAGTGCTGTGCAGTACAATCCTGACTGTGTTTATTCAGTAAATAAAATTTCACTTATAAAGATAAGCTGAAAGAAATGTGAAAAAGGAAGAGGAAGGGAGAAGTTGTAAATCTCAATCAATCATGTTTGTTCAAACACTATTCTATTCTGCTGCTATTCAATTAAAAAAAAGTAAACTCCTAAACTGCACAGAAAGTGTGGAAACAGTGTGGGGTTTTTTACATTCAGTATCCCATATAGTAAATGGAACTGTCTCCCAGGTAACTGTGATTAAGCCATTCATCTGCACTTCTCTTATAGACACTCTCCATTTTAACTGTAACTGAGGCTGAAAACAATGACTAGCCCAAGGCCATCTAGCGATTTGAAGTCAGGATTCCTCAATACAAACTCTATAGTCTATAATGTATCCCCTCTACATCACGCTGAGTCTTAGGTTTTGGGAAGAATTTCCAGGATGCGATGGATCATGTGACAGATGTGGCTTCAGCCCTTCACGAGATCAGTTCAGCACTTAAAAACCAGTAAAATGTGGACCAATCTCGCCTTTGAATAGTGAACTGAGGCACTGAGTGCTAAGGGCTGTGCTGATGCTTCAGATGATTTTTAATTAAACCCTTCAAAGGTGATGGGAGCAAAAGTTGCAAAGGAGGGAATAGAACTTTGTTTTTAAAGGATACATTTTGATGGAAGGAGCAGGGGAGAGTGGGCTGACCTTAAGACAAGGATGGGGAATCATCCCTGACCATTTTTCATGCTGGCTGTGGCTAATGTGAGTTGGAGTCCAATAATATTTGGAGGACCATTGGCTCTCTGCAGGGGTGGAGTTTGGTCTTTCAAATTTCAATGGCCCCAGTGCAAGGCCCAAATTCAGTGCCCCCCACCCTCTGTTCTACTCAATTCACTATATGTCATACTTGTGGTGCCTTGCAGCACCCTCTAGGCTCAGCACCCAATGTGGTGAAACCAATCTCTCTACCCTAAATATGCCTCTGCTCCCTATCCATGAGCTTAGGAACTATACAAAGGTGTTTGAGAGCTGTTTTTATTTATTTCAATGAAAAACAACACCTCCAGTGCTTTCCTTCAGTAGTGCAGGGCCCTTTAAAATCAACATTCCAGAAAGCAAGGTTTTCTGGAATGATTATATGGCCACACATGATGTGAAGCTCCAGCACTGATCTCCAGCATTTGTAGAGTTTATAGAACATTTCAATCAAGACTCGGAAATGAAGCTCTCTACTCAACATTTGGTAACATCTCATTATTTCAAATATAATGTGTCGACAACAACCCAGCTAGCCAGAAGGCCCAAGAGGAATAGCATACATGCTTCTCTATATTCCAGGAATTGTTTTCTAGAATAAAAAATGACACCCAAAGCGGGGATTCAAGGGGCGAAAGCTCCGGTGCCATTGTGTTAAAGCTTGTCCCATAAGCATGCAAATTGCGTGCAGATTTTGCCACTTAAATGCAGAGAAATATGTGAACATTTGCTGTGGCCCTCCATGCTCGAATAAGCAGATCACCTCCGCCCCCGTGATGTAAAAGAATGAGGCTGATTAACGACATGGTGAAAAAGGGGAGACGAGATTATGAGAATAATGCATAACAAAAGACATAATGTTACTCATGGTAATGCTGCCGATTCTTATACTACAACAGGAAGGATCTGCCCCATAACCATTAATACCCCTTTTTCATTCTACCCTGCTAATTATATTTTCAACTAGATATATTATTCGTAAGTACTCTAAGTGCTTTTCTCTGATTGCATTGGTGCAGTTAGGTGAGCCATTACCTATCATTACCTTTATTTCAAATTGTCAATTCTTTTTCTCCGTAGCCAGCATCCTTGGAAAGGCACGTGAGAGAAGAGTCGGAGTCTTGATCAGAAAATAAAATCTCTCTGTAAAAAATGAGGTGATAGAAATGTGAGCAAGGAAAAGGAAGAGAGGAGATGTGAATCTTGATAAATCATCTTTGTCCAAAGGTCATTCTATTCTGCGGCTATAAAAACCCCCTTCATAGCAAGCGTGGAGATGGTTTTGTCAGTGACTCCTTTCCCTCCTTTGTGCTTACAGCCTCAAACGTTGTTTACATAGTATTTATCAATCCCTGGCTGGCAGGGACTGGGCTTAATGGAGCAGCCACTACCTCACTAGACAGGCTTGGAAATGCTCTTGCACTAGACCAGCTTCTGGGCCGGTGCAGAGAAGAGGTTCAGATTGGGCCCACTGCTAACACATGACAGCAGCAGGATCCTGTACAGACTCTGCTCTTGTCCCCTAAATGCCCCATTTTGGTAGTTTCTGATTGGCACTTCCAGCAGGGACACAACCAGCAGTAGCTTCTGCCCGTCCACTTTGGGCAACATAAAATCACTTGGACCCATGCCTAGAAAGCATGCGACAAGCAGAAAACCGCGCTGACTCGTGTTTTCTAGGCACATGATAACTGGGATGAGCCCTTGGCTGGGGTTTCACTTCAACTGTGAATTTCATCTGGATGGTATTTGTCCTTGGGGGCTGCAGCTGATACACCTTTATTGGAGAGAAAGTAATAAAGCAATTCAGCCGCAGTTCCTCCATTTTAGATATTGTTCTCCTGAAAATAAATCACTTGTCTGTACGTGGTTTCTGGTTTTGTTTCTCGGTAATCTAGAATCTTTCCCCTTCTAATCATTGTACTATATGATTGTTCCATTTGGTACAGTTTCCCAAACCAATTATTTAACATTCTTTTCCACTAAATTGCATTAGCCATCTGCCAGCTTAATTACCTAAATTATCCAAATCCTCCTGAATCCATTTACATTACTTGTCATCATTTGCTCTAAGTATCAGCAATGAATTTGATGGTGTTATTCCCCACCCTGCTATTATTGCAATCACAGGCATAGGTCATCAGTAATAGCATTTGGTATTGAGTCTTTATGTCACCCACTCTTCTTTCATCCAAAACCAACCTGGCCTGGGACACTGAAGGTCCACACCCACCATTTCAGTTCTGAAGAACTTTACAATTCCTGCTGAGCATGACCTAGCAAAATTGATCTTAAAATTTTATATCAAAGCATCCTACATTTCCCCAAACATGCTATAGTGGTCCTGATCTTTTGATGAGGAAGTTTGAAGTGGCTTCTTCAGTAAGGTCTTCCTAGTACCCTTCTTTTATTATTACTATAATAGCAATAAAAATACTTTTACTTTTTTTTATTTAAAAAAGCATCTGTTGTACTTGCAATGTGATGGATACTATACAGAAAGCACACACACGTACATCCCTTTCCTAGAAAGCTGGTGGTCCATGCCAGCTGAACAGTAAAGGAAAAAGGTCCCCTAAGCACCACAACATTGAATGCAGTGTGGGAGAGATTGCTGGGGCAGGAAAAAGGCAGCATAGGATGCCTTGTGGCAGGGAAGACGCTGGACTGCATCGTTTTAGGGTATTTCAGGGCTGTGCAAGAGAGGCGGCAATGAGGCTCAGAATAACAGAACCACAAATTGTAGAGTTGAAAGAGGCTCAAAGCACCATCTAGTTCACCCTGTACAATGCAGTAGTCACAGCTAAAGGGTGTTGCCTGGGCAGGCCAAAGAACATCACAACCCATTTTCCTGCTACTTTTTGGACTGAGGAGCACGTTGGACTTTGGGTGGTCATTTTTCTAACTGGGAAGGGACTTTTGTCCTGGTCCTGATTGGCTGATGGTCCCCCCCCCTTCCTGGGGTGCTGGTGTTGTTATTTATATTTACTGCTTGCTTTCCTCTCCACAAAGGTGAACTCACAGTGACTTAGGGTTCTTCGATACTTGTGCCATGCCTAGAAAGCATGGGGCCAAGTGGTTTTCTGCTTGACCCACATTTTCTAGGCATGGGTCTGAGTGATATCTCCTTTGGCCTGCTCCTTTCCAAGGGAAAATCTGCTCTTTAGTGATAGATTGGAACAAATGGCAATCCCCGGGGGGAAGCAGTGGGGAAATAAACATTAAAAACAAGTACAAGACAAAACACCCAGTAATAATTAGTATAAAAGAGCAGCATAGTTAGTGAGAGTTCACGTGCTTTGGTTTATTTGGTTCTATTTTGCTTTGTCTAAAGTGCTTCCCTTTTGCTCTTGGGTTAGCTGGCTCTGACGAAAGAGGAGAAGGAAGAAATAGAGGGGTGGGGGACTGGATGGTGGGAATGGCCGCTCACCGCTTCCAGGGGGGGGGGGTAACAATTGCTGCCCCTCGTGCTCTGCCTTCATCCCTGGCAGTCAGAACGTGCTCACCCGCAGGCTGTTGTTGGGAAATTCTCTTCAGCCGGTGGTATTAAGGGGCAGTCTTCTCGCAAAAAGGTGCAACTTTGATTGGGTCAATTGGATGGCTGGCCAGACATTTGCTGCTGCCTTTCCCAACATGGCAGCGAGGCTTGAAAAGCCAGCTGTGTGAGGCTTCCACAGCAGTGAACCTTCTGTTCCCTGGTCCCAACTTCATTCGGTTTGGAAGAGAGAGCTAAGTTTGCTGGCTCTCCCAATACAATCTTCCTGCAGACTGTAGAGTCTCAGTGGAAGCTGGGGAGGACTTTGAGCAGGCTGAACAGAAAGAGGTGTCTGAACTGGAGCCAGAACAGGAAGAAGGTGCAGTCTTGTCACCTGGAACCATCTGCCCTGACACAGCACACACTTGCAATCTTGGCATTTCCACAAGGTGAGACAGCCTCACGACTAAGCAGGCCACATCTTTAAAAGCATGGTAGAAGTGGTGGGAAACCTTCTCTTTCACTTCCATCCAGATCTGAACTTCTTCCCTTCCTCCTGAGTTCCCAACTTCTAAGCATTGTTTCAGCTGCCAAGCATCTACTGTTACTTGCCTGAGTGGAGCTATCTTTCTTACTCATAAGTAAAAGCTTCTGCCTGCATATGCTGGGCAGAAGCTAGGACAGGTGGTTGGTAATATTATGATGGAAAAACCTATAAATTAGATTGGCTTTGATTCTTCTTTTGTTTAGTTTTCTGCTACCTAAGTGGCTTAATTAAAATTTCAATTTTATTCAGAGCTCAGTTTGTGATAGCAGATTGGGGTGATGCATTTGGCAAAATTTCTTTCTGTCGTGTTTCCGTACTCAGTAATCTGATGTACATCCCCAAATGAGAAACAAGAAAGGTTCACGACAAAGAGAATTTATATTATATTCCTTTCATTCCAGGATATGAGTCATGGGGAAGACAAATGACCTTTATCAGATTGGAATTTAATTTGAGATTCCTTTTGAATGAACATTTGTCATGCTTTATTTACTGATGCATGGTGGATTGCAGGTTGTTTGAACTTAATATAAAACTACTGTTTAGTATTGAGTTATTCATTTTCTAAGGATCAACTTTTCTTCTGCCTGCATGTCTCTAAAGCTACAAAAGGGGATAGAGAAATTAAAAATTGTTCTGTATTTTTCTTTCTTTCTAACAAATTCTCTATTTAAATATATTTTCAAAGTTTTGGTATGTGAGTTCTGACAATTTTTTTGCTATGAGTCCTTGCTTCAGATTTAAGACCCAGGAGACAAAGTCGTATTCTAGGATGGCTCCAAACCAGGTTGTTATTTGTGTGTGTGTGTGTTAGCTTGGTTTGATTCAGCACATGGCAACTGGTTGTGCAAATGTGTTCATTCTTAAGACAACTTACCGTACTGTTCATTAGTGAGCTCTGTAAACTCTTCAGTCGCAGCCATTGTTAGATGTTAAGTCTATGCTGTTGCATCTCTGCCCATACTTGAAGCTATTCACATGAGCAATCACTCTGTAGTGATTCATAGTGAGTTGCCTACAAAACCAGATTAACTGAAATATAGCTGAAAAAAAGGCCTTGACAGTTGGCATTCCTGTTCTCTCCTGAACCTGTTTGGTAGACAAAATATCTAAGTCAGGGCCAGCCAAAACAAACAAACAAAACCTATTATAGCCCTTGACCAGCTTGTCCAAACTAAAACTCAAAAAGGAACATCAAGTGAGAGACGTCAAAGAAAGACATTCCAGGTAGTCTATGGGTAGATCTACACACAGGGGAAAAAAACTATAAAGAAGTCAGAAATTAAATCGTTATAACAAAAGAAAAAAATGCCATGGAAAAACTGCAAAGAATTTTTTTTTGCTCTCCAGCGCCATTTAGTTTTGCATTCAAAACACTTTTTTGACTAATGTAGCTGTAGGTTGCTTCTACATCAGATGAAATTAGCATTCCAGTTATCAGTTAAATGGTGCTACAGTATTTTGTATTTGGTTTATTGTCACTGGATGCCCAGCATCTAGGAATGCTTATTTCCAGCTCCAGTTAGCTCACCAGATGTGGCTCTGTTTGGGCAGAGAGTACTATGCCATTGTACTCCATGCTCAGGCGACATCCAGATTGGATTATTGCAGCATGCTCTGTGTGAGGCTGCCTTTGAAGACAACTCAGAAATTTCAACTGTTCTGAAATTCACTAGCCAGATTATTGTATGGGGTTCAATTTAGAAGCCACATCACACAACCCCTCTTTGACAACAGCTGCACTCCTTGCCAGTTAATTTTCAGGCCCAATTTGTATTAGTGTTCAAAGTGCTAAAGAACTTAGACCCCAAATATCTGAAATACAGTCATATCTCGGGTTACAGACCCTTCAGGTTGCGCGTTTTTGGATTGTGCACCGCGCTGAACCCAAAAGTACTGGAACGGGTTACTTCTGGGTTTCGGCACTCGCACATGCGCAGAAGTGCTAAATTGCGCTTTGCACAGGAGCGTCAAATCGCGACCCGTGTGTGCGCAGACGCGGTGCTGTGGGTTGCGAATGTGCCTCCCGCACAGATCACATTCGCAACCCGAGCGTCCACTGTGCTGCCTACAGACCCTACTAAATTTAAATATAAATTCAATGCAGCTCACCCATAGTGGGGAGGACCATGGTCAATCTGCTTGCTCAATCTGTTGTTCTACTGTTGGTGGGGTCCCTGGTCTCCCTTCTTTTGATTTCTCATCTTTAAGACAGATTTCATTTTAAGCTGTTGCCAGAGACACTTTGAGAGCCTGGAGAGGTGGGAGCATAAAATAGTTCAAATAAATAATTGAATTCTATTTTCTTACAATGTTTCTAATTTCAAAAATTTAGGGCCTTAATTCCTTTGAGTTGCTTTTGTTTTCCTTTTTCCATTTCCCTTTAAAGCTCCCCACCCCCTCTAAAGCAAAGATTATGTGAAACGTGTATGTGAAACACGGCTGCAGGCAAACCTAAGCTGGCATTTCCAAAAGAAGAATGGTTCATAAACTCCCCTTACCCCCTTTCCATTTATTTATTTATCTACACTTATTGCCCACAGCATCTGTGGCAGTGAAGCAGCAAATGCGCATTACAAGAGAGGCTAAGAATCATCAGAACAAAACACGAGCGAAGCCCAAACATCTGTTAGGAGCAGTAGAAAGAACAACAAAGTTTTAAAATGATTCCCGTTACAGAAACACTTTTGTCTTGGGTTTCCTAATGTTTTCTTTATTGGTTGGTTATTCAGTTGACTATTCAGGCACCATCTGCACTTTAACGCAGCATCATACCACTTTTAAAAAGCCCTGACTTCTCCAAAGAATCCTGCAAATCGTAATTTGTTAAGGATACTGAGAGTTGTTCGGAGACCCATATTCCCATCAGCGAGCTACACATTCCGGGGAAGAGGGATTGATTGCCAAACCACCATGCAAACTGTAGCTCTGTGAGGGGACTAGGGACCTCCTAGCATGTCCCAGCACCTGACAGGGACTGGGCAGAGGAAGAATGGTGGGGACAGGAAGACAATATAGATCTATAACAGTGGTTTGCAGGAGGTCACAGAGGCAGATGAGGGGGAAAGTTGGGAATTCGTGGGAGAGCCAGAACAGCTGGCTGACATGTTGTCATTAGAAAACATTCCAGACCCTCCATCTCCCAGAACCTGTTGAGCCTTAAAAGTAGGAGAGCAAAGAGCTCAAAGACAAAGGGCTCATAGCAGCACCCGTAGAGGAGATGATGAGAATGACGAATGAGGAAGTGGGAGAGACGGGATGGGTGGGTGGAGATTCATTCGGGACAATGCCATTATACAAGAGGCTGGGTTCTATAGCCTTTCTCTGTAAAGATTGAAATAAAAAAGGACTGTAAGAAACTTGTATTTATAATTTCCTGGGCAACCAGCTGGGAGCCACTGACATCATCATGACAGCACCCTTAACAAACTGTAGTTCCTAGGATTCTTCCAGAGGAGCCATGACTGCTTAAAGTGGTACAATATGGCTTTAAATGTATAGAACAGATAAGGCCCCAGGTTCTAAACTAGGGGTGAACAACCTCTGCACCCTTCCTGTCCTGTTTGGGCTGCATTCTCTCAGTGGTAATCTCTGGAGCTCAAAGTGGATGGAGCTGGAGCCCATGGTGGGTTGGTGGGGCCATTCCTTCTCATTAACCCTGCAATGTAACAGCAGTAGTCAAAATAATAATGAATGCTAATATAATGAAATAATTAAGTGAAATATTGTGCAAAAAACCCCAATGTTTTAAATCAAAGCCAGCCTCTGAAATACATAAACTACGGTTTGCAGTGATTTATGGAAAACACCCTCTCCTGTATTTGAAAACATGGGCTATAAAAGCTATTGTGAATGAATCACTTTATGGTTGGTAGAAAGAATTAAGATAATCTCAAAGATTTACCCAGACTGAAAATACTCCTGGTCATATGAAGGAAAGCCAGCATGAGAATGCATAATCTAAAGTTAATGGAAGCAGATGTTCTAATGTGCGCAGAAGAAAATAATGGCTACTCAAAACAAGTGTTTTTGCTGATTTGGGGCAGCAAATCGTCGTCTGTTTTGTTTTTACTGCTAGGGAGCGGAGAAAATGTTTTATTCTGCCTCTGCTGTTAAAACAACTTGGCTGGATCTGGGTACTGTGGGAGCAGGGGGCAGAGTTCCACTTTAAGCAGTAAAAATAAAATAAAATAAAATGTATTGGATCAGTCCTTGTGTTAGAATATAGGATAAATACAGATGAACGTTTACCAAGTGTTGAGTTAACATGAGGGACAATACAGTCATCGCATTCGTAGTGTCCTCTCATGTTGTGAGGAGAATTTTCTTCCACGCTTACACCCAGTCACAATACCAGGTAACCAGAGGATAAGTGAAACTCTCTTAGCCATGAAAGAAGATAATCAACTCTCTGTGTGGCCCTAGCAACTGTAAGTGTGAGTCCTCCCTCTGTAATGAAAGCAAACAGAGATATTTCCTTCATATTTCTTTAGGTACATTTGCAAATGCACTTTCAGTGCAATTACGTATAGGTCCTGCTGAATTCACTGAGGCTTATTTGCAAGTGTGCCCATTAAATTTCTCCTAAATAATTAGAGAAGGTATTGAATACTCAATGAAGTTTATTGTTGTGCTCAGTATGAAACTCATGTCCAGTAGCACAAGCTGTTGTACTAGCATGTATGAATTTAAAATGGGTTTGGGGGGCTGGGGGGTGGGGACAATGACAACTGCTGTGCTAGCACACTGTCATAATGTGCAACATTGCGCTGGCTGTCTTGCTAGGCATTCAAGGGTGTTTTCAAAACCCAGTATTGTTACCTCAGAGACTGCCTCTCTCCTTGCGCAACACCACAGAACTGCCTGAGATTGCTTGAGTATGTGTTGCCCTTGTGTAGCGGCAAGGGCTTTAAGGGGTTTCTGTAGAATTTATGCCTCTTATGACATTGGTTCAGTAAATCCCAATGGCCTTCTAGTAACACTGGGACTGATTAGACATTATATTAAGCGTCATATTGAGTAGTGGTGAAGCCAAAATGTGAAGAATTCGTTTAGTGTTGCCACATTAGTCTCAAATCAATGTCTCTAAACTTTCTCCAGAGACTGGTATTTTTCTCACAGTTGTAAGCCATACTACTTGCTTCTTATAACAGCGTTCATAACACTGTCAGTTTGATTGTTGTGAGGTACATCTTGATAAATCAAACATTTCTAGTCAGAAACATAACAAATGAAATAGTTACTGTGGCCCATTTTGCCCCATACATTTAAAGCTTGTATCGTACTCCTTTAAACAATCATGACTTCCCCCAAAGAATCCTGGTAACTATTACTCACAGACCTTCAATTCACAAAGTTCCCTAAACCACTTTGTTAAACCACTCTGAGAATTGTAGTTCTGTGAAGGAAATAGGGATCGCCAAACAACTCTCAGCACTTTTAAGAAACTACAGTTCCCAGAATTCTTTGGAGGAAGCCATGACTAATCTAGCATGATACTGCTTTAAATGCAATGTCCAGATGGGGCTTA
Organism: Podarcis vaucheri; assembly: GCF_965113315.1. Lineage (NCBI taxonomy): Eukaryota > Metazoa > Chordata > Lepidosauria > Squamata > Lacertidae > Podarcis > Podarcis vaucheri. Next base: position 40,563,531 of record NC_138767.1, read on the forward strand.
GATGCCTGGTGGGGTGCCCTCTCTCTTCCTGGAGGTCTTCAAGCAGAGACTGAACCCGCAGCCATCTGCTTGGGATGACCTGAACGGGATCACAAGTCTGAGTGGGTAAGACCCCGCTACCATGTCCAGCAGCTATGCCTTACCAAATGTGCTTGGAGCATGTGAGAAAGGGCCCTACTCCCATACACTAATGGATATAGATTCATAGAGCCCTTTCTTCAATGCCTTAATGTCCTTCACTTGTCTTCTCATTGCATGAGGGGGTTGTCTGAAGCCATGCATTATACCAGTTTAAAGAAGAGCAAGTATATTTGTTCCCATGAAAATATAGGTAAAACAAAGTCTTTCTGGACCCCCAAACAAGGAGCTCTGTCTACGAATTGCCTGTTCAAAGTACATTTGATATATTTACATCTACAACAGCTGGATGCAGGGACAGATTGATGTGTAGTGGATTTCTTACAGGCAATATCTAGCTTCTTATTAGGGAACTGGGAAAATTGTGTGTTAGCCATTCTCTGATGACAAAATGGGACAGAAGCCTTGTGTTCAGTTCAAGGATTTAGTTGTCATGGTTCTTGAGAAAACATCAAGATTTGGCTTAAAGATGGCACAAATTCTCTGTTGAAAAGAGTTGGATTCTGTATAGCTAATTAAAAGTGTTTGCTTGTTTTGCATAATTCTATGAACTTACGATATCCACGGGGAAAGGAAATGAACTATGCAAGACAATGAGAGCCATATCCAATCTGCTGATCCACTAGCGCAGTAGAGTTCAGTTGACACAACAGAACTTTTACCTCCTTGCCACTGCAGGCCCCTGCACACTCAAAATATGATCTAGAGGTTAGGAAGACCTTCTGGAAGAGATTTTTAGGACACACAGAGAGAGGAGAGTAAATGAAGTCCTCTTCCTTGAGTGGAACTTTGTGCATACAGCAGTGGATGTAAACCTGAGACCCTGGAAATGTCATTCAACCATCTTCTACAATTTAGTGGATGTTACCTATACATATTCAAGCATAGTACTAAGGTGCGGAAATTAGTCCTCCCCTCATAATAATCCTTCACAAGCTAAATTTAACAGCCATGCCACTTTCTAAACTTTTTTTTTTGTATACAGTGGTACCTCGGGTTACATACACTTCAGGTTACAGATTCCGCTAACCCAGAAATAGTGCTTCAGGTTAAGAACTTTGCTTCAGGATGAGAACAGAAATCATGCTCCGGCGGCGCGGCAGCAGCGGGAGGCCCCATTAGCTAAAGTGGTGCTTCAGGTTAAGAACAGTTTCAGGTTAAGAATGGACCTCCGGAATGAATTAAGTACTTAACCTGTGGTACCACCTTATGTAAAAAATCACATAATAAACATAGTCTTGCCAATGGTGTTTTATCACTTTATATACTGAGGAAGATTCATGTCAAGATTAAGTGGGATATGGGTGGGCTTCTTCCTTTTGTGGAAATGATAGGTAAGGGGTGTTAGGATATTTCTGTTCCACCTTAAAAGGGAGCAGGCTTTGTGAGTCACAGAGTCTGCGCATTTCCTGTTCACAGGATGTTTATGTTTTCTATTGCTTTCGTTTCTCTCTGTGTGTCTGGAGACACTGAAGCAGGCAGTCATGTTTTTTTTGTTCTGATCAACGCTGAATAAAACTTGTAAATAATGCTCTCCTGAGTGCGACTTTTGCTGTGCATTATCTGCTGATAGAGTGTGCATGAGCTCTGGAATGTGGCAAGCTATTTCTGGAAGCTCGTGTCGCTAATTGCTGATACTGTATCTACAGGAGATCGATGGATCGTCCGGCAGCCGGCTTGGGGGCCATGATGGACTTTGTCTCCCTGGCAGTATCCCAACAAGATTAAGTGGGATATGGGTGGGTTTCTTCCTTTTGTGGAAATGATAGGTAAGGGGTGCATGTACTGTGTATGATATCTGAGTTAGACTTCATATGAAATATGGATCAGAGAGATGGGGTGGGTGCCATGCAGCGTTCTGTCTTTCATCCAGAGAGACTGGGAAGACCAAGCCATTTTCCTGAGATTTTTTCTCATGTAATTTTCACTTCAGCCTTTAAGTTCTAACCCCATAAACCTGCCCGAGGGGGACATCATCCCAAGCTTTCAAGTCCTCATGATATGACTTCAGAAAGTGTGTGCATAAGAACCCCAGAATATTCAGAATATGTTAAGTTTCATGGTTTGCTTGTTTATTTGAGTTATACTCTGTGCTTTAACAGGTCGGGGGAGGGAGTTAAATTTGCTTGCAGATGGCTTGCAAAAAGTTCAATTGCAACACAACAAAATTAAAACAAAAACATTAAAACAAGAATATCAGAACATTGCTTTTATACCGCTCTTTTACATTGCAATCAGTGGAACCAAAAGAAAACAAAGACAAACAAACAACCTTTCTGGAAGTCTAGGCATGAAGTCTGACTGTTTGTTTCTCTTCTACTTACAGTTTCTTCTCTCTGTCTTGCCTCTCTATCTTGTCTCTCATGCCTTGGATATATTAAAGTTAACATGCTTTAGTTCTGGTTATTCCCTTCAAACAGCATGGAATGATGCTTATGTGCTCTGAAGAAGCAACTGAGCAGCACATTTAAAAGGTCCACAACTTTGTGGGTATTTGGAGAGGAAATGTAATTTTGTTTTCTTACTAACTCTGCAGGCATGCACCCACTGGCAGAAACCACATCTAAAGAATGCTGCACCAGCAAGCACGGGAGACAGCATGCTGCAACATCAGAGCCATTGCTTTTGTATTACCAATTACAGTTCTAGATTTGGTTTGGAAGTTTCAGCAGGTGGCTAAAGTATGCAGATATCTAATTAATTATATAGATGAGGCTTACTCTGAAAGGGGGAAATTTTGATAATAAGCAGTCTACCCTTTCACTCATTTATAGCAAATTAGATGGTACCAAAATACATCAAATCACAGAGCATTCTGTACGATTCTAAGAACTGCCACACAGCAGACCTGGAAAAGGAGCGGTGTTAAGGGAATCCCGTGGTGCCCAAACACACTGACATTGCAGATAAATCTTGAAGGAAAGACAAGAGAGTTAATTCTGTTGCAACAGTACATAATCTCATGAATGGCTCTCTGGTGAAGTCATAATTAAGCGCCTACATGCATGGGGGTGCCCAGCAATATTTTCCAGAAGCTCTTGCTGTCAACAAGGACCTGGAAATTTGGCTGTTAGAATGGTCCTACACAGACCTGTTAGAAACTGTAATATTCATCAGTTGCTACACCACTTTTGTCAGTTCCGATTAGGAACAACACTTGTTTTCAAGCTTAAGATGTAGTGACAAGTGTCAAATTAAATTTTTCATCTTTCAGCATATTCAAGTGTTGCTCCTCTTGGATCTGTGTAGAAAAAGAGTGGGGGGCAGGGGGGAGCTCACAATCCTACTGTAACAGAATAAGGACAGACATAATTGTCATTTATAATATCCTTGGCTGCCGGCTGGCAGACCTGAAAGCCTGGTAATTTGATTTGCTTGATCTGTGATTTCTCCCCTTGTTACAGGGATTGAACAAGTATTTGTTTTCTCACAGCTTGCAAAGGATCTTAATTTTGCATATTGCTTTTCAGGTATATTACAGCTGATATACCTATAACAACAAAGGAGACCAGGGTTTGTGGGGAACTCACAAGACGGAAGCTTTTCAGTTTCTTCACAATCTACAAACAGAATAAAAAAGGGGGGAAACAATGTGGTAACTAGTTCAAAGATAATCCCTTTAGTTATCGTGTGAAATTTAGGCTTTCATATGAATGTGCACATGAAATGCCTTCAGATCTCTGCCTGCACATTACAATCTGCTATTTTGTTTTGAATGAATAGTGCCGTGACTAGCTGCTTAAGTAGTAGCAATAGATAAGCTTCAACTGAACAGTCTAATGATATCCTCTTTCAGGCTGGTAAGTAGAAATGATATTTTCTTTGGCTTTCCCTGGGTCCAGTGAGAATATGATTAAAATTCCCTTTACATAAAAGCAAGGAACACATGGTGAACAGAAAAGCATATCTTTAATCAAAAGGGATGCATCCTCAAGCCTCCAGCATGTTATTCACCGTTGTGTGTGGGGGAACCTATCTTTCTTGATCTTCAGAAATTCAAAATTAATGCTTTGAACATATTCCAGCTATGCAAACCTTTTGCATTTCTTTGTAGCTGTGTAAGAAAATTATTTTTTTTATAGTTATTTGTTTTTGACGTCCCAGCAAGCTATATTTTAAAGACGGTGACCTTTGCTGAATTTTATTCCATATTTGTTTACACTTTCACCTAATCTGAATACACTGAAATACACAAATGGCAGAGATAATGGAAGAGGTTAATTGTTGAGTCAAGGCTGATGGTTTGGACCTGAGGTACAAATCTTCTGTCTTACTTTTTCCTGCGCCTGTCTTTCATTTCACCAAGAGATGACTTCATAGACTTCAGTGGGACTTTTGCCTGGGTATAGGAACATGGCAGCCTTATATCAAGTAAAACTAATGGTCCAGATAGTTCAGTCTTCCCAACCTGGTGACCGCAAGATAGTTTGGACTACAATTCCCATCAGCCCCAACGAGCATTGTTGCATTCGCTGAGGCTGATGGGAGTTATAGACCAAAAGGTGGAGGGCACCAGGTTTGGGAACACTGAACTAGTTCACTAAGAACTATAGGCAGCTGCCTTATACTGAGTCTGACTATAGGTCCATCTAGCTCCATATTGTCTACAATAACGGGCTGTGGCTCTCAAGAGTTTCAGACTGGGGTCTCACTGATAAATATTCCATTATAATTGGGATTTTGAAAGCAGCTTCCCAGAGCTTGCCAAATGACACAGCCAACCAGGCAAAGCATGGCACAGGATGAAATAGTCTCCCAAAACACTGAGTGAGAGTGGCCAAATATTTCTGTTGGCAGCATGCAACAAAGAGATCTGCAGTTTAAAGGTGCAAAAAGACCCAAATCCAAGATAATGCAGTTGTATATTTGAGGATAAAAACACACACCCTTGGTCTGCAAATGCTGCTTCCTTATTGGCTGGGCAGGTCCATCTCCTTGCATGGATTGGCTGGCTCAGACACATATCAGAAAACTGCTGGGTGATTCCTGCTGTTATTCATCCCTCAGCCTGCTTCCTGCAAAGTCCTGTAGTTGGGAGATAACTTGCCACCTGTCTCCACCACCCACAATTACACACACACACTGATATACCCTCTGCTTATGGGCTGAATGTCCTTGTTTGGTTTAAGCATCCATCTACAAAAGGTACAGGGCAAGCTTATTTTTGATTAGAAGAAAAATCTTTTTAAATTATTTTTAAAAGTTCTTACACTGCAATAGGTATATATGACAGAGGTAGGGAAGGTTGTACAATATATTCTTATCCTAGATGTATTGCCCCGAAAATCCTCAAAGGGGATTTTAAAAAACGATAAAGCAATCCTAAGAAATTATCCTTATCTTCTCAGATATTAAACTTCAGCTGTAGCTGCTGGGAAGATCAGCTTTTCTCCTTATTGCCTTATTCTTCCTACTGGCTCATAGTCATCAAAGCTATAAATCGATATGGAGTGTCAGTGGGAGGTTTCTGTTGTGTTGTTACAGGAAAGGAGTCACCGAGTCTCCTACATTTAAGGAATCGCCTTTCACGAATCAAGCTGTTAGCCAATAGAAAATCGGACTGCTTCGTGGAGCAGAATAGCAGAATCAGCTATTTTGTAGGGTGGCAGTATATCTACACTTGTTAACACATAAACATTTATCCAATATCCAGGAATAAAATGTGAGCAGAAAGTAATTGCATCTGAATAGCTCTCTTATATTTTTTAATAATTGCAATACACTAAACAGCCTTTGATTAAGCTCCTATTTCTACTTGCTAATCTTTCAGTTTTCTGTATTTTCCAATAGAATTCCCCTTCAAGATGAAGAAGTGGTGCTTTACATCTACTGGTTAATACATGCAGTTAAGAGTTTTGACACGAATCTTTCATTAAGGGCTGTCCTACCCAGAGAGAGACAACATGGTCTAGTGCTTAGTGGTGGACCAGGACTTGGGGTACCAGGGTTCAAATATCCACTCATCTGCTGACGCTCATTGGGACCAGACCCTGTCCCTCAATTTAGTTTACTTCACAGGGTTGTTGTGATGATAATTTGGTGAGGGGCAGAATGATGCATGCCACCTTGATCTCCTTCGATGGAATTACTGGGGTATAAATGCAATAAATAAAAAGACTAACAGCACAATCTCGTGGCGTGAGATAGGATTGCTCTATAAATTAAGGTTACCAGATGTCCCCATTTCCCAGGGACAGTTCCCGGATTTACAAATAAGTTGTAAATCAATTGAAGTTGAAAAGTGTCCCTGGATTCATTGAAAAAAAATCTGGTAACCTTACTATAAATGTATGTAAATACCCTGCATCATGCATAAACAAGTCACTGTTAAGAAAAAGAGTTGTGATTTCATAGTTGCATGTCCCAATGACTATATTCTTTTCATGGTAACACCATATTGAACTGTTGTTCAGGACCATTAATGGAGAGGTACACTGAAGAGTTTGGCCCTGTCGGTCCAGAAGGTAGAGGTCAGCCCAGAGACATTCTTTCTGCAAGAAGTGGATAAACTCTTTCCCCCTGTAGCTCCAAGGGACCTATCACTGCTTACTCTTTAAGATCACCCATTGTGGAAAATGCTAGTGAATGACCTTTTTTGTGGGGCAGACGTTGAAGATCTTGCCACCCAAAGGCTGCAGTGCTAGATGTTGCCCTGGGAGTAGCCTGAGAAACTCAACACCCAGAATCACAAAAAATATAGGAGTGCTTTCTCCTTTAAACACTGTTATATATTTATTTTGAAAATTTAGAAAACTTGCTTGAGAAAAAAATTAAAGGAAAAGAGGTTTCTCTTGTGTGTTGGGTATATGGACCTGCTAAGCTTCAGTTCTTTAAGTATGTACAATCCTATAGATAGCCTGGATAACATTTAGCCCTCTTGTATAGTTTGTTCATTGCTGTGACTCTGTGTAAAGTGTTCTACATACAATAAAATTGTATAACCAGTTTTGAGCTGCCCCAGGTGTGGGTGGATGGATATAGCACTTAGCTTGCAAAATTCTATCAAGATGGATTGATTTCTAATTTATAGCAGAACAGGGTATTCACACCACAAAGCCAGCTGAGGCTTCTAGTTGCACATGAAATATCTGATGAGTATTTTGTTGTCTAATGAGAGTACAAAAGTCACGGAGAGTTTATGAATCTTTCATGCATGCCAAGTACAAAACAAAAAGGATGTTTATGTGATGGGAATGATTTATGTGTTTTCTGTAAATAATGCACTCTCCCTGTGTTTAGCAATTTATCTGTTTTTAATTTTCCCCTCACAGTAATAAAATGAAAACACACACACACACACACACACACACACACACACACACACACACACACGTTGCTTTACCCACCCCAGTAGTGACATATTCTAGGTGTCTGCAGCTTTAAAAGGAGATAAACTAATCATACAGCATTCATAGTCTAGAGCTGAGAACTGCTCATCATTCCAGTTCTCTGATTAGATGTGGCCCTAAGAATAGAGAATCATTTCAGTAATATGCAAAAAAAAATTTTTTAAAAAAATAACTGAGTCATAGGTCTAAGAAGAATGATATCTGGGACACAGTGATTAATTTGGCATATTACTATTGTAATTTTACAGCAATTGTTAAGTTGTTAAGTTCTTATCTAATATAACAGGGTTAATCACTTTGTAGGTCCAGAACAAGAGGCTGTTTATTGAAGAACAAGTCATCACACAACTGCATAGGAAACAAAGTAATTACCAGGACAAACTAAAGGGTGCAGTCTTAGAGTGTGTTCACATTACTGCCTTAAGAGTGAAGTGAAGCGAAGTGAAGTTCCTCACCCACTGGTGCATTTCAGAACCCTTTGTCCCCTAGCTGTTCACAGCAACACAGCGTCGATTTATTTCTGTTTGTGTACACAACATTGATGTGGCAGGGCAGGGATGTCTTTACGCTATGCAAAGGTGTTCGCACCTTGGCTAAAATGAAAAGCTTAATAACTCCAATTAATGCGAAACTGGTTTGAGAAACAATGCATCTGACAGTAGTAGCATATAACAAAGAACAGAATGCATATGCATTTTGGATAGCATCACATGAAGATTAAAAATCCAGCATTGGAAACTGCAGTGAGTGCACAGTATATGATAGCATGAACAAAGACTTAGTTCCAAACCAATATTAACTGGAGACAATATTTAACTTTGTCAGTACCCATTACCACACAGGGGTTTGAAGTTGTAGGGAATTATGCAATTGTAGTATCCAAATAAGTCATTTTAGAAATCTAATCTTAACGAAAAGAAAAAGATTAACAGCACAATGCTAACCATGTCTACTTGGAAGTAAGTTCTGTTGAATCCAGTGTGGTTTACTTCCAGGCAAGTGGGGTTAGGATTGCAGCCTTAAACAGTTTTCTTTGAGGCTTCTTCTTCTTTCTTCTTTGGCGATCACTCGTAGCTGAGTAAGATTGTCTTACATAAAAATGGTTTTAACAATGAGTCCGTAAGTGACTGTGGAGGCCAATTCTGGATGCACACGTCCTTCCACAGTGAAACATTGGTTTCCGGGCGGGAGTTCATCACGGTGTGGATTTGCCAAGTGTGCCTTCCTCCTAGCACGTTTCTCCCTTGCATACTGAGTTCGAGTGTCTTCCAAGCCCATGACACCTTTGGTAAAGGCTGTTCTTCAACTGGAGCACTCGCAGGCCAGTGTTTCCCAGTTGTCTGTGTTTATACTACATTTTGAAAGATTTGCCTTGAGACAGTCTTTAAACCTCTTTTGTTGACCACCAGCATTACGCTTTCCATTTTAAAGTTCGGAATAGAGTAGTTGCTTTGGAAGACGATCATCAGGCATCTGCACAACATGACCAGTCCAACAAAGTTGATGTTGAAGAATCATTGCTTCAACACTGGTGATCTTTGCTTCTTCCAGTACACTGGTATTAGTTTGCCTGTCTTCCCAAGTGATGTGTAACACTGGAGGAAGTGAGGAAGCTAGTGTCTAACATGGCTGTGGGAATGCAAATACCTTCCACCTGAAGACTGGCCACCTTGCAAGAGGTAAAAATGTGCACCTCCGTAAAGGTAAAGGGACCTCTGACCATTAGGTCCAGTTGTGACCAACTCTGGGGTTGCGGCGCTCATCTCGCTTTATTGGCCGAGGGAGCCGGCGTACAGCTTCTGGGTCATGTGGCCAGCATGACTAAGCCGCTTCTGGCGAACCAGAGCAGTGCACGGAAATGCCATTGACCTTCCTGCCAGAGTGGTATCTATTTATCTACTTGCACTTTGATGTGCTTTCGAACTGCTAGGTTGGCAGGAGCTGGGACCAAGCAATGGGAGCTCACCCCTTCGTGGGGATTCGAACCGCCGACCTTCTGATTGGCAAGTCCTAGGCTCTGTGGTTTAACCCACAGTGCCACCTGCGTCCCTTGTGCACCTCCATACAGGCCCCTAAATCCAGTTGCTTCTTTTTGACAACACTTTTTCAGAAGGAGACCCATAAAGTTTTCCCCACTTGACGATTCAAAGTTGGATCCAGGTAGATTCTGAAAGGGTGTGCTCAAACCAACTACCCAGCTGTGTAATTTAGTTACCTATGTTTGTTAGGTTTTGTTGATTTTACCTGTGTTTTACTGATAATTATATTTGGAGAGTCTTCTGGTTAGGTGCTCTTTAAATTGCTCTAAATACAAAAAAATATAAATGAAATAAAATCTTATGGATCACAACAGGAAGGGTTAGTCTAAAGAATGCAAACTATTTTGTTTTGTTCACATACTTTGTTCACATACATAGTAATAAGCCACTTCTTCTCTCCTAAACCTCTCTCAGGTTCCCTGTGCTAGCCATTACCTATGTTAGTTTAGTTTTGCAGCATTTAATAATGTCAGTAATCTGTTTCATATCGTTGTGATGCATGACCACAACAAGAGCTGATAAAGAAGCAATGCCATGCATATCATGGCATGTCAGCCCCGTAAGTTACAGGTTAAAGGACATAATATTCTAGTGTCCAATATACAGAACATTATGAGGTATTAGAGACGAGCAATGCACATGTGGCAGTAATATAATTTATTATCTATTATCTATTATTTATTATTAATAATACCTCACCCATCTGGCTGGGTTTCCCTAGCCCTTCTGGGCGGCTCCCAACAGAAGATTTAACAGAATAAAACATTAAAAACTTCCCTAAACAGGGCTGCCTTCAGATGTCTCCTAAAGGTCAGATACTGCAGCTGTTTGTCTCCTTGACGTCTAATGGGAGGGTGTTCCACAAGGTGGGCAACACCACCAAGAAGGTCCTCTGCCTGGTTCAATATGTTGACTGACTGCCACTGTCTGCAACAGCTGTGGCCTCAGTTGTCAGTAACAGCACTACACAAAATTCTTTTGAGGACATAATAAATATAAATAATAGTTGGCTAAAGTTCTTAATGCTTCAAAGCATCAAACATTTTGTGTGCTTGAGTTAAATGTTTACCTTACAGTCTCAGCCCAAAAGCTCGAATTTTGCTATTTTTCTATCATATTATTCTATTCCTGCCCAATTCCACACTATAGCTGAGATCCCATTCATTTTCCACTTGCTGTTTGAAGCCCTAGACTAATGAGCAGAAACAGGTCAATGAGCTGCAAACCTTTGTGACCAGAGGAAACACTACCCAGTGCACTGTAGTTTCCTGATTTATCATTAATGAGTACTAATAATTGCATATTATATTCCAAGTATAATTTTCATAATTTATGTTTTGTTTAAATTAGATAAGCTTAATTAGAATACATTTTATTTTGAACTTCAGGGGTCCTTTAACTGTTGAGAGGAAAGTCCTCTTTATTAAACATACAGAAGTGATTAGTAGCACTACTATCTCGATTGTTGTCAGATTATGTTAAGGCGCCTTGCAAATCATTCTGTCTGTCATGTTTTCTCTACTGGTTTCAGGGAAATTCTGATATTGCTATCTTTAGGAAGAAAGATAAAAAACAAGTTAACTTGCACTCACATTTGGGGTTAGCATATTTGATGCAAGGATGAGAGAGGGACATTGCATTTGTGGCAGATTGATTCTGCCAACAGGTAGATGAAAATAACAACACAGGAAGAAAAATTGCTGCTATTATAAGGGATGCAAGTATGTGGGCCTTGTGCATTCCAGCTCATTTCTCTGATGACTTAGGAGATATGAATGATATGTCTCAAGCATCACTTGTCTTGTGCTTGCACATGTTGATTCTATTTATGCAAGCAAATTAGGGAATGTAGAAGAAGAAAAAGGGAGATCACAATTTAAGTTGCGTTATAATAAAGAGTGTAGGTAAATGTATGGAAGGTATTTGTGTCAGTGGCTATTGCCCATAATAATCAAAACTGAAATGTCTGTTTTAAGAGAGGGTATGTCCCTGACTACTAATAAATGCTGGGGACTAATAGCAGGACACTGATGTTGTCGTCATACCCTGATTCTGAACTTCCCTGTGGTCTCCTGTCAGTACACTGAATAAGATAGTTCTGGGATGAGGAACATGTGGCTTTCTGGATGTTATTGGACTCCACTCTCATCAGCCCCCAGATAGTATGATTATTGGTCAGGGATAATGGGAACTGGAGTTCAACAATAGCTGAAGGACTGCAGGTTCCCTATCCCTGAAGAAGATAGAGATAGACATTTGACGTGGTTGAACATGGACCACTGTTCATTTGTTCTTTGTATCTAACAATGTAATTCCTGACATTATTATTCAGAGCTGAATTGTGGACTGTACTGTAATGCCTGAAGGAATGATCTACATAAGGAATTTACATATGCCCAACCACCCGTGATGGAGCAAATGAAAAGTTGTTGGAGGCAGGGGTGCTGAAAAATCTTGAGCAGAGCAAAGATGACAGATTACAGAACACATAAAATAAAAATGTATCAAACTTGTAAGCATAGCTTTTGTTATTTTAATAAGACCACTTTTCCTTGGGAGCTTCAGCAAAGAATCACTGTAGTAACTTAGGTAGGCTAATAATATTTACAAATGAAGCATCTGAATTCACAACCGTGTGTGTGTGTGTGTGTGTGTGTGTGTGTGTGAAAGAGAGAGAGAGAGAGAGAGAGAGAGAGAGAGAGAGAGACCTAGTATATACATTATAAGTGGCATAGTACATGGATTAGGTTGACTTCATTTTGTCTCCTATAATATATGAAATGGTAAAAGTAATAGCTTTATTTAGTGCCTTCTGTGAAAAATGGGTTCTAGTTCAAAAGGCAGCATGAAACAGATGTGCACTATAAAAGTTGACTGGTGATGGTTGATTTGCTTTATAAACCAGCAATTTCCATACTCCTGGGTTGGAAGAAGATGTAAATGGGTGGGTATCAACTTGTTGGAAGTAGATGCTCCTGATAAAGTGGTAAGCGGCTCTAATGAAGATGCATGGATGGAACTCAAGCAAAGGAAACATCCCATTGGTAGTTTCTCTTAGTCAAATAACATTAGAAATGTGTTTAGCCACAATCATTCCCACGTTGCAGGAGAGGGAACTGAGTCAGTGAAGCTGTACTGGGGCTGAGTGAGTTAATAGCTGAGCTGGGAAATGGCTTGCTTTTCCAAGTCCAGGCTGTGTCCATTGCAGAGCAGGCCCATTTTATGGAGCCTGCATAAAGCATCTGGAGCTTAGTTTGAAATAATTGAACTTGCTATGCATCAACTAGTGATGAACTCAATGGGAAGCTGCTTTGGGGGAAAACAACCAATTCAGTAGCAATGAAAAGTATCCTTCCATTTGGAAACTTTTCATTATTGACCTTATTCTCAGGTGGCTTTAAGACATTGCCACACAGCCAAATCTGACTTGCTACCTAGTACAGTGGTAACTTGGGTTACATACGCTTCAGGTTGCAGACTCCGCTAACCCAGAAATAGGTTAAGAACTTTGCTTCAGGATGAGAACAGAAATTGTTTTCCTGCAGCGCGGCAGCAGCAGCAGGAGGCCCCATTAGCTAAAGTGGTGCTTCAGGTTAAGAACAGTTTCAGGTTAAGAACGGACCTCCGGAATGAATTAAGTACTTAACCTGAGGTACCACTGTATGTTGATGCCGTTGCACTCAATTTAGCCTCTTTCAGACCTCCCCCTGCTAACAGTGAATGGGTGGAGGTGGCGGTAGAAGCCAGGATTGCATCTCCTGGCCCCGTCCAGACCCTTGTGTATTGAGCTGAAGGTCTGAAAGGGGGTGTCAGTGCACATACACCTGTGAACCCATGCACTTCATGGGAGTAGGAGTCCAACATGTGCACAGGTATATGTGCATGGGATCTCTTTTCAGCCTTCAGTTCTACATGCAGAGGACACCACCAAGTGCAGAACAAATGGTGCAACCCCACTTCTGCCTGCTCTATGCATTTTCACTGAATGTGTGGAATAAGATTTGGATGGCACATATGTGATCATTGATTTGGGTACAACAATTGTTCGCTGGAATAAAACTTTCAAGTTTTCAAGCAAAAATAGGGCCAAAGTAGCAGCTGATCGGGGGATGGACGATAAACAAGGTGGGGTGATTGTGGATTTTTTGTCTTGCTCCAAAAGCACTACTTTCCTTCGCAGAATCAATACAGGGAAACATTTATTGCAGCTCTAGTATCAACATAAATAATGTTCTAAAACTGAGAAGGTACTCACTGTACATCTCTTAGCAATCTCAAGTTATTTTTCTCCCTTTTGCCATCAGCTTCTTGCTATTTTTTTCACTTCTCTCACTCCTGAAATACCAACATGTTTTGCTGTTTGATGTTCAATTCTGCTATATTCCCAAGACATTTTTTTTATTTTTATTTTGCCTTAGGCAAGAGATTCTTCTGGGCAAATTCAAAGAAAAAGCATAAAGCTATTTGTTACAAAATATGATGACTGGTTCCATTACTGCTTCCTATACTTCCCCAAATGTAAGTAGCAGCAATTGCCAAGCAATTAGAATGCCAATATATTAAATTCCAGCAACAGAGTTCAAATGCGGTATACCGTTACAATGTGAACTTGTTCTCTGAATTTCTTGGTTATTCAAATAAATATTACACACTCCATCTCAAAATGAGTCTCATTTCTCTAAATGTTTTGTAGCCCCCACTTTACCATTTGAAGTGCTGTACTTTAATATCATTTGTATTTTCTACACAGTTTGCTTAGGGGCAGGGCTTCAGAGCTCTTCTCTGTCAGGCTTTGCTCCTGGATATAAGATGGCAGCCAAGGCCTACTTCAGGTTTTCTGGAGAAAACAAATCTTGCCACAGATACACATGCATAATTTATTTTAAAAACTTGCTTATTCTTTCCTCAAAAATTGCTCAAAATGGCTTACAATAACAAAATATACATACAATGAAACCCAACCTGTTATGTATTGAAGTTCTCACCCTGGCCACCAGGAGTATTGTGTATGTAGTTTTCACTCAGGTCCACGTCAGTTATTTTAGGTGGGAAACCCTGGGTGGTTGTTGCTACAATGTTGACAGGCCGGCTGAGCTGTTTGCTGTTCAGTTCTGTGACAGCTTACAAATAAAGAGCTGCTTTGGAGAAATTACTGTGTCGTCTGCTATGTCTACCCACTATTCAACACTGGCGACGAGGATGGGATCGATGGACAGCAACCCAAAATGCATATTAAAACCATTCCAAAATCAACAAAACCATCTTGTTTATGGCCATATCAAAATATATCTACTTCAGTGGGTTGTGTTTACTTTCTGAGTTCAATCCAATGTGCAAGTTTGATCTTGTTTGGGGCCCTGGCTATGCAAAGGACTACCCCCTACCCTTAAATCCAGGAGCAGCCCAAGCTATTTTGCTGGCTGAAGTGAAGGACAAGATGCATTGGTTTTAGAATGAATTGATTTTAGAATGTATTTCAATTAATTGATTGTGATTTTATGTAAACTGTGTTACTTTTATTGTTGTTAGCCGCTCTGAGCCCAGCTTCGGCTGGGGAGGGCGGGATATAAAGAAAATTTTATTTTTATTTTTATTCCCCTTTCAGTGAACAAAATCTGACTAGACAGGTAGTTGAATTTTACACCAGCACTAGTGTCAGAACAGAGCCCTCCATCACACCCTTAGGGCAGCAAGCTATCTTATAGAGGCTGCAGGGCAGACCAGATGGCACACATTTCTAGCCACTTTCTGCCCCTCAGAATGGGACATTTTAGTTACAGGATATCTAATGTTTTGTGCTCATGTATGTTTCCCAGTGTGTATATATCATCTGGCTCAACTATATGCTGTAGTTTGGTTCGCCTCATTTTGTTGTGGAAGGGTTGCTTTCCTAAAGCATGAAATACAGTGGTACCTCAGGTTACATATGCTTCAGGTTACATACACTTCAGGTTACAGACTTCACTAACCAGAAATAGTGCTTCAGGTTAAGAACTTTGCTTCAGGATGAGAACAGAAATCATGCTCCGGCAGCGCAGCGGCAGCAGGAGGCCCCATTAGCTAAAGTGGTGCTTCAGGTTAAGAACAGTTTCAAGGTTAAGAATGGACCTCCAGAACGAATTAAGTACTTAACCTGAGGTACCACTGTAATTACTTTCTACCATAGCTGTAACTTATCCCAGTACACATATACTTGGATGCCATCTTCCCCTAGCTAAGTTGTGTATGCAGATCATAATTCTAGAATTACTTTACTTTTTTAAAAAAAAATAATGAATTTGGTCACCTTTAAACATCTAACTTACTCTAATTAATTTCCTCCTCCAAGGCATTCACCGGCTGCTATTCCCTCTCCTCATGATGTTGGCTGCTGCTTTTTATTTTCCTTTCGAGAAGCATGCAAATTCAGCACTCGTCAATGTATGCGAGTTGCTTAGTTTATTATTATTATTATTTTACTTTTCACCAGTGTGAAGTTCTTTAATTCATCCAAGTTAAATTTCCATTACTGGTGTGTTGTTTGATTCCCACAGCGTTTAAATCCATTTGTAGTTTCTCAAAAACCCATTTTCTTTCATAAAGAAAATAAGAATGAATCAATCAAAATGCTTTGGTGTCATCAGGAATTTGTAAGAAGGGATTGAGTGACAATTATATGCCAATTATTCATATAATCTATTATATAATTAGGGAAGGAGGCACAATGCATGCTAAACTCAGGATCATTTTGGAGCTTGCTTTCCCAAAAGCAGAGCAAAAGCTTCAAGGGAGCTTCAGGGATGCATAAAAACTTCCAGTGTATCTTTACTGCAACACAGCCTCTGTGCAAATGGGACGTCTTCCATGTTGCTGGGGATGAAAGTGGGTGGCATGCAATATTATGACAGTGATGTGCTGGAGGCAGTAGGGAAGTTGAAGGTATTTCTTCCATGGTAAGTAATGGGATTAAATGAAAAATGCTGCATTCAGGGGTGGGGTGGGGGGCATACTTTCAAATTAGCTTTCTTCAGAGCATTGCAGTCTAATACTATTTGCCCTGATCTAGTGAGGCAGATCTAGAAAAGGGAAAGCAGGCCCTGCCTTTCCCATCCATGCATAAACATGCTGCAGATGCAATAGGAGAGAAGCCTTAGACTTAGGCTGCATACACACACCATGCGATTGAAACAAACACCCCAAAGAATCCTGGGAACTGTGCCTTGTTAAGGTGCTGTGAACTGTTGTTCTGTGTGGAGGTCAACTACAGTTCCCAGGATTCTTTGGAGGAATTGTTTCAATTGTACGGTGTGTATACATGTGTGGTGTGTGTGTAGTAGTAGTAGCCTCAGTATCTAGTGTTCCCAGGATTATCCCTCCCCCTGGAAGTTTGTTGTTAGAGGAGAAAGTAGAAAGGAGCAGAGGAGCTCCTCATGGACCGCTTGGTCAATAAGGACCAAGTGTGAAATGTTGGGAGAATTCAACTAGGCGAAGCAACCTGGTCAGCTCAGCAAACACGCAAATGTCACCATTGCTGGAAGGTTGGCTTAGGAGGACGGGAAGTGGTGGTGGTGGGGAGGCTGGAGTTGAATGGCTGGAGAGGGAGGGGGCTGCTGCCACATCTTCCCAGTATCCAATGCCTGAAACAATCTCCCCACTCTGCCTAATGCTAGGGCTGGCCCTGCTTCTGGTGAATATGATTGCTCCCTGCTTGATGCTTAGATTTTAAATATATATTTGTACTTGCGCACACCATCAACCCCATTCAAAAATGAGCAAACATATGTACAAGAGTCCTCATCCTATTTTCTCCTTGTGTGAGCCACATATATTGTCAAGGGGGCCCACAGATTCCCTCTGAAGGCATGATTCCCTTTTGCCCTCCATCACTGGACGCCCATGGTGACAAGGCCTTCCAGAAAGTGGTGTCCTGATTGCGTATGACAGGATCAGGCAAAGACTGCTGCTGTTTGTAGCCTGTTGTGTAGCCTTTGCCGACAGGATATGGAAGCCAATAATTAAGCCTACATATGGTCGTTAATTAAACCTTGTTAACTAATTTGCCTTCTTAAAAATAAAACATGTCACTATTTGGACGGCATCATGAGTCGTATCTTTAAATCCTAAATTATTTCTTTCACTTCAGCATTATGAGGTCAGGAACACCTGCAACTCAGTGTTTCCACGTGAGGTGAGAACAGGAAACACTTTGCAGGGCTACACCCTCAGTCTGCTCACTGTCACTCTGTATAAATGTGAACGATGCATATTGTTTGCTTTTGACAGATGATCTCCCAGGGAAAACCTGTCTGACTTCCAGGAATGCATCTCCTCTGATTCCAAATAATCATACTATGCATTTCAAATGTTGTGTCTGTTAATTATATCTGCATATTAGTGAGACCTGGAGCTGTTCCCCTGATATACTTTGAAGAAGGCATAAAGACACAATGACTCAGGAAAAAAATTGGCTCCGATTTAGGATATGTTTGCTCTAGATAGATGACTTGGTGAGTTCCTTGTGGAGGGTTTTGGGTTGGGTTGTTGTTGTTGTTGTTTTGCATGCTTTGTCGAGTAAATGCTGCTGTGAATGCTTGCCAGTGAAGTGAAAAAGTTCCACCATCACAGGAAATGCACAGTATTTGACAAAAGACCAATGGCCATTGAGGAACCCAACCCATCACAGTCCTAGAGATGACACAGATTTATACAGAAGCATCACTTCGCCTTGGCTTTACACAGGTGTAGAAATTAAGTCACGTTCACAGGAAGGTGCCTGATTCAGAGAGGCAAACAGGATACTGACTCTTATCAGGCTGAGCATTTCCTGCACAAACATTCTTGACACATCTTAATACTGTCTGGTAAGGGGAATTAGCAGATTCCCCTTACACCAGCCATATCCTTTTTAGGGAAATAGCGTGTTGATTGACTATGATATTCCACATGCGGGCTTAATAATGAGAACAAGTTGTTGGTAACAGGATTTCTTCATGCCTCCTTTTTAAAAGTACTGTATAGGTTTTTCTATGAAAAATACAGATTTTGATTAAATGGAAGAGAGAATATTGACTTTCAATTTGATGGTGGTGGTGCTTGATGGAAGCGGGGAGAAATGTACATGTCTGAGCAGCCATAGTGGAAAAGGTGCACAGCCTCAGTCCATCTACCTTCTTCCCACCTCACATTGCAGCCTGTACAGGCTAATTTTGGCTTTAAAAAACAAAAACAAATAAACACACACAAATGGGGAAATTGCACCCATTAAGCATGGTTTCCTTATATGCTTATTTTTAGTTTAGTTTAGTTTCCTTTGGTTTTGAAATACCATCATTGGTCATCTTGAGACTTTCAGTACTTTATGGGAAGAATTTCGTTGCATACAAAAAAATTAGGGTTTTGCAAGTACAGTGCATTAAAGCATTTTGCAGCAACAAATCTACTCTCTCTCTCTCTTTTTTAAACTGGACCTACAGGGAAATACACTAAAATGAGTGGGATAAACAATAGATTGATGGAAAGACGTATGACCTATGTGCAAGCAAATCAAGATGAATGTTCATTGTTGTATAATATCTCTGCAAACAAATATGAACAAATGCTCAGTAAACCGTGGACATCGTATAACCTCCATGTAATCTTTGCGCAAGCAAACCAGAATGAAAGCTAAATGAACCAGTCTGGAGGAGTTCCTTTGTTTATTCACTTATTTCAAAGCATCTGGCAATGTTATTGTTATCAACCCTATGCATTCTAGTGTTACTGGAGTTCCTGCAAACAGAATCTTGGGGACAAATATCAGGTGCGTATGATATTTGAGAAGAAACATGTGGGGGGCAGAGCTAGTCTGGACCACGATTGTGATTCATATTGCTCAACTGCTTCTTCTTCTTTTTTGGGAGGGGGGGCGGGGCGGGAGTGGCATGTTAACATAAAGTATACTTTGGTCCCAATAAAGACACAGGAGCCCTTCCAGAAAGAAAGTTGGCAACCCAACTCTTCAGGACATCAGTAGCATTTGGTTTAGTTTTAATTCTCTACAGGGGTGGGGAGCCTGTGGAATTCCAGATGTTGTTGGATTCCAGGTCTCACCATCCCTCACCATTGGCCATGCTGGCCAGGGCTGACGGGACAAAGTCCAGCAACATTTTGGGGGGTCACAAGTTCTTTATCTCTCATGTAATGGTTGGTCTTGAAGATGAGTTCGACATTGTTGCCCTATACATGTGCACTCTGAAGGAAGTACAGTTGAGTTCAGTGGGGCTTCCTCTCACATAAGTATCTATCAGCTTGCAATCTTAACAAATAATGTTGGTTTTATTCTTGTATTTGGAAACCCATCCTGTAGAACAAAGTTAAATATGGTGGTTTCTCTCAAGCCATCATTAATGAGAGCACTGGAGTTTTCACATTAGATAATGAAAAAGATAATGACTCTGCTTTTTGAGGGTAAAACAGTAGCATCACTAATTACGTTCTACTCTCCTCTTTTTAAGATTTCCAGGCTAAGTGCCATACAATGAAAGTGATTTAAAAGATAAGTCATCTGTCTATCCCAATATACTCTGCCAAATGCTCCCCCCCCCGCCCTGCATGCAATGATTTGTGGTCCAAAAGAGAGGTATTTATAATCTTGAATGGTATAAAAGTAGCATTACGGCGAATTGGGCTGTGAGAAACATATTCATTACTTGACCACGGAAATGCAGGGAACACATTTACACTCTGAACTTTCTTGCCTGGGAGGGGAAAAATATCACCAGGAAAATTAGTTTTTCAGAGACCCTGAAAAATTAATGGCAGGTTAGCCTACACCAGTGAGTTATTCAGAAACAAGGCTAACATCTATCTCGAGAAATTGAACAAGCTGCACCATCTGGGAAGTGCAGAGGAAAGGGTAGTCTAAGAAAATGTACAGTTCACTGATTCACATGTAGAATATACAGGTTTATAAGGATGGATGACAAGCAGCTTTCTCTAAGCACATTGGCAGAATTGCAGCACTTTCAAAGGCAGTATTTAGGGCCAATTCCTCATATTTTTATGTAGGCTGCATTTTGTTCATGGTCATGCCATATTTCGGCTCAGGGGCAGCCTTCTACCTCTCAACTTACCATATTTTTCGTCCCATAGGACGCTCCGTTCCATAGGACGCACCTAGTTTTTTTGGGGGGAAATAAAGGAAATTCCCCCCCCTTTATTTCCCCCCCGCAAACCAGGTCGGGGAAACCAAAACAGGTCGGGGAACAGCGGTATGGCGGCGCTCCACCTCCCCGCTGTCCCCCGAGCTTGTGGCTCCCTAGACTGCACCCTGAAGCAGAGCACCCCAAGCGCGGGGCAGACATCCGCTTCGCATAAAAAATTACAGACACACACACAGCTCCCATAGAGGTCAGACACACAGCACACAGAGAGAGAGACTATAAAAGAGAAACTGGAAGTGAGAACTAATGGCTAGAACATAGGAAGCAAAGGGCAGGAGGAGAAACTTAACACTGCCCCTTGAATACCATTGGATGGTGATCAGTGTTTGAATGCAGAAAAAAAGGTAAAACACTACAAAATTATTAAAATGAAGTGATATAACAGACAAGGTAATAACACAATAACACAATAAGACAAGGTATAGCAGAACATAGTTTGCCCTTATGCATGTTATAAACATTCCTTAACAATCCCTTAACGTTGTGAAACAACAGGTGTAGATGAGTCCACAGTATGGTACATACAGAAGTCCAATTCTCCACTGACCATCTCTACATTCATAGTAGGAGTATGTCCCAAAGCCTAGCTGAAAGAAAATGGTCATGCTGTTGTTTAAACCAAAAAGTCAGTTTCACAAAATGTCTGTTTCCCTCCCTCCACCAATAAGTTTAATAACAAGGAAGCAAGCATCCTATGGAAAACGCTGCACAAAACATTTTGAAGATGATCCTGGCACATCTGCAATGCACACACTTACGAAAGTTATGAATATTCATCTGGGAGACATGTCACGTTTTCTATGTGCAAGATGTCATATGCTTCAAATGCAAAGGAAATATTTCAAGTTGTGCA
Organism: Podarcis vaucheri; assembly: GCF_965113315.1. Taxonomy (NCBI): domain Eukaryota; kingdom Metazoa; phylum Chordata; class Lepidosauria; order Squamata; family Lacertidae; genus Podarcis; species Podarcis vaucheri. The sequence goes on from NC_138767.1 coordinate 40,585,090, forward strand.
CCACATAAGAAAAAAGCTTAACACTTCCCCCCCTTCCCAAAATAAGTAGAGGGGGAGTTTTCTCTAAAATATTAATTATAGCTTAGTATGTGCCCTTGCAAAGCTCCATGTCAAAGATGCCCTGTATAAACATCACTCGTATTTACCTGATTATTTTTTTAAAAAAACACAATATGGGTTGAAATTCAGAGCTGGTCAAGGAAATAATGGACTTGTGGGCATTTGATGACCATGATGCTCAATGGTCTGTATGAAGTGAATTGCTGCTCTCACATCATTTCCCATAAACATTCCAGCTGGCACAATACTACTGCCAAGAACTACTTAGGCAAAATGGAGCCTAGAGTGAGAACAACACTACCATGGCGAAATTGAGATAAAATTGGTATCAGGTTTGTTTTGGAACTGCCTGGTGTTTGTCAGTATTTCATGTGGCCAGTATCTCCCCTTGCATGAGTACAAACATGATTTTATTAAGTTATATTTATGTTGCCAAGGTGATGCTGCTGTATCACAAAGACAAATTATTCTGTACCAAATGGTGCTGGTGAGCCATTTTGCATTGTGGAGTTGGGGAGGAGGGATGTTCACAGATGCCCAAAGGCCTGCAGCTCTGGGCATTCAAAGACAAACTAGGTGTGCATGTGTGTGGAGGGGGAAAGAGAAATGATCTGGATCTTAACACCTCTCCTGCCCCCTGTTCATTCTGCTGAGTGGTGCCATATACCGTATTTTTCCGTGTATAACATGACCCCACGTTGTTGAGCTTCCTTTGGAAGTTCGCTGAGCTGTTGGGCAGCTTTTCCTTGACCTCCTACTCTGGCTGATGGAATTGGTGCCGTAATACACCACATACTGGCACTCATCTAATATTCCTCCTAAGCTGGGAAGAGTGGGTAAGCAGCCTCCTCTCTGACATTTCCCTGCTACCGCCACCGCACCAGCCCTTGCATACTTAGCATGTGAAGAAGAAGAAGAAGAAGAAGAAGAAGAAGAAGAAGAATAGTAGTAGTAGTAGTAGTAGTAGTAGTAGTAGTAGTTTGGATTTGATATCCCACTTTATCACTACCCAAAGGAGTCTCAAAGCAGCTACCATTCTCCTTTCCCTTCCTCCCCCACAACAAACACTCTGTGAGGTGAGTGGGGCTGAGAGACTTTAGAGAAATGTGACTAGCCCAAGGTCACCCAGCAGCTGCATGTGGAGGAGCGGAGACGTGAACCCGGTTCACCAGATTACAAGTCTGCTGCTCTTAACCACTACACCACACTGGCTCGTGTATAAGATGACCCTCAATTTATCTAAAAAATAATAATAATCAGAAAAAGGTCGTCTTATACATGGGAAAATATGGTACTTCTGCCCCCCAAGTCCTACCTTGATGTCACTCACTAATGCTATAAATACTTCATCCTATCCCTGTTTTTGTTCTATGTGTGGTCTCTAAACAAATGACAAGATAACACAAGCAATGTGCAGTTTTCCAGCAAGTTACTTCAGAAAATCAAAATAGTTAAGGCAACTATCTGCTTACTATATAAAAAATGAAAAAAGTTGTACCTTGGGATGTCAACCAAGTCACATTTCCTGATGGGAGAGACCCATTCTGCTGTATTATTAGCAAGGTGACCATTCTTCCCTGTCGATCTCTGTAAGACATACTTAAGGGCTTAATGTGATTTAAAGGGAAATTGGATTAGGCAAAGCATGAAAAATCAGAGGTTCTGAATAGCGCTAGAAGAGAATGGTAGAGCAAAACAGGAACAAAAATGAGAAAAGGAAATAGGTTGAAGGCATTCCTAGTTTAGAACATCATTCAGCCACAAAAAAATACCACAGAAGGTCAGGGTCTGTACGATGATTAGATGTTTTTACAGTGCAACGTTTTCTTTACGTCTCATTTTTAACCTCTTCATATTTGATCAGGATAGTGGGATTTGCAGAAAGCATTCACATCTTATTGAACAAGAATTACTTGACAGACAGCTGGCTTCTTGCTGACTTGAATAGTCACACTTAATAGAAGACCTTGTTAATGACTAGTGGAGGGAATCACTTCTAGAAGCAGTTACCAGACCTACTGTGCTTGAAACACAAAGGACAGGGTGAGCAGCGCAGGCTGGAGAACCAGGCATTTCTCGAGTTCAGCCTGAGTAATTATAGAGCAGCAAATATATAGGAAAGTGTGCCAGATCCTTTCTGAAAGAGAAGATTCCCTATTTTTTTGCATTTACACACAGCTTACAACACAAGGTGGTTCACATAATGAAACAAATAAAAATAATGAAATGTGTATTTCACAATAACAGTTTATAACCCACTTGCACAGGGACCTCTTCAATTTATTACTTGGAGTGCTTAGGAACTTTTATCAATAATAAATGATAACTGCTGCTTTTTTTATGCATGAAATGCATATTCCATCAAGGTAGAACTTTTGTTTCTGAGACTTCTTATTTTCCCAGCACTCAAATTTATGCTGCTAGGATAATGAGATCTTGAGTGTTCCATCACTGTTCTACTGTTCCATCACTGCATGGAACTTGGGTGCAAGGGAGTCTCAGGCATCTATTATATATTGTGTTGTGTTGTGTTGTACTAGACTGGTGACTGGGAAAGGCTGTCGAGACCACATAACACCGGTCTTGAAAGACCTACAATGGCTCTGAGTACGTTTCCAAGCACAATTCAAAGTGTTGGTGCGGACCTTTAAAGCCCTAAATGGCCTCGGCTCAGTATACCTGAAGGAGCATCTCTACTCCCATTGTTCTGCCCGGACACTGAGATCCAGCGCCAAGGGCCTTCTGGCGGTTCTCTCACTGTGAGAAGTGAAGTGAAGTGAAGAACCAGGAAGAGGGCCTTCTCGGTAGTGGCGCTTGCCTTGTGGAACGCTCTCCAATCAGATGTCAAAGAAATAAACAACTATCTGATGTTCAGAAGACATCTGAAGGCAGCCCTGTTTAGGGAAGTTTTTAATGACTGATGTTTTAATGTATTTTTTATCTTTTGTTGAAAGCCGCCCAGAGTGGCTGAGGAAACCCAGCCAGATGGGCGGGGTATGTATATATGTATGTTTGTATGAATGAATGAATGAATGAATGAATGAATAAATAAAGTAAGTTGGATGGGGCTCTCTAGGTCATCAAAACCATCAAAGCTTCATCTTTGAACTTAGATAGTTCCTGTATCATTGCCAGTGATTACCAGCACAGTTCTTCCCTTTATGTGTAATACGGTTGTACCTTGGTTTTCGAACAGCTTAGTTCTCGAATGTTTTGGTTCCCGAACGCCGCAAACCTGGAAGTGACTGTTCTGGTTTGCGAACTATTTTTGGAAGCCAAACTTCCGACAGGGCTTCTGTGGCTTCCGAATGGCTGCAGGAGCTTCTTGCAGCCATTCAGAAGCTGTCCTTTGGTTTCCGAAAGTTTTGGAAGTCAAATGGATTCCATTCCAAGGTATGACTGTACTACATTTTTGGTAAGTCAGAGACTTTTTTGTAGTGAGAAACTAATAGGTAATGATGATGTGCAAGGCCAGTTCCAGACCAAATGGTGCTCTGGCTGCAGAGAATCTTTGCCACCCCCCTCCCCCATTTGTTTAACTATTGAATACCTTGTTTTTAAAATTTTACCTATAGAATGGTTTTGATGTACAATTTCCATCTGTGATTTATCCCTGTCATGTACTGTGATAAATTTGCACACATGGATCCATCACTCAGACATATACCACTTGCTGAATGCGCACTGATTATATGATTTTTTCCTGCAAATGATGAAAAAGAAGGTTAGCACAAAGCTGGCTAAGCAGGTCAGTGTTGCCAACATTACAAGTGAAAATGAACTATTGTGACCCCCCCTCAGTGGTTGAATAGATAGCACTGGGCAACAGTTTTTGAATGTTGTCTAGATTTCTACAACTGATTTAGGGTATTTTTGCACTGCTGAATCAGGAAATGGCATCCGTTTCTCTCCATCAGGTCAGGTTTGCTGTACACTGAATGGTGGGCATTGATAAAGGTAAGTACACGTAAATTGCATGTTGCTTCACCATTTTTCAAACTTCAGGGCTTGAACTTCTGTTTCTTGGAACTCCTGGAATGCTCAGCGGCAGGGAGGTCTCTCTTCAGAGTCCAACAGTTGTCAGCCATCATGACTGCGTCCCAGCGACCCTGATACCTGGTCTCCATCTCTTTCATGTCCTGATGGAATCTCTCCCCCTGCTCATCACTCATTGAACCCAGGTTCTCAGGAAACCGGTCCAGATGTGAAAATAGGTAGTGCATCTTGATGCTCGTGTTGCAGCCCAGGTTTCTGAAAGCAGTCAGCATGTTGTTGACAAGTTCTGCGTAGTTTCTGGCCTTATTGTTGCCAAGAAAGTTCTTCACTACCAGAACAAATGCCTTCCACGCTTCCAGTTCCGCTTCATTCATTGAGTTTCCGAACTCTGGATCTCTGATGAGCTGACGGACCTGAAGACTCAAAGATGCCAGCTTTCAACTTCTCCATGGTCAATCCTGGAAAAGCCTGGCACAAGTAAGTGAAGCAGTCACCATCCTTGTCCAGAGCCTTGGTGAACTGCTTGATTAAGCCGAGCTTGATGTGCAGCAGTGGGAAGAGTATTCTGTCTCTGTCCACCAGAGGGTCGTTGATGACGTTCCTTTCTTTGCAAGGCACCAATTCCTCCCGCACAGGCCAGTCCTTCTTCGTGTATCTCTGAGCACGGTCTCTACTATCCCACATGCACAGAAAACATGGGTACTTGGTGAAGCCAGACTGTTGTCCCAACAAAAAGTTCACCATCTTCAGGTCAATACAAATAAACCACTTATGCTGATCATAACCAATTTTCTCCAGCACATACTTCACCGCTTCATAGTTCTTCTTCAGTGTACTTGAGTTAGCCAGGGGTATAGAGGCAAACTGGTTGTCGTTGTGTAGCAGAACACATTTCAGTGATCGCTTGCTGCTGTCAATGAACAGTCTCCAATCTTTGGGTTCGTACTGTGGCACTCCAAGCTTGAGCAGAAGCTGCGCAATATCTGCACAGTACACCAAGTCCTTCTCTTCTGAGAAAAAACGGAGGTATTCTTGATGCCTGTTGCGGAAGAAGCTGATGCGAACACTGTCAGAGAGGAGGTTTTTTTTCTTCAATCTGGATGCCAACAGTTCGGCAGAGTCCTTTGACAAGCTGAGGTCACGAACTAGATCATTCAACTTCTTTTGGGAAAATGGATGTGGAGCATCATCTTCAAGAACCACTTCTTCTTCTTCATGTCCTTCAACACTGGAGGCATCTTCCTCACTAATGTCAGGAAGTTCTCCTAAGATAGGCACTGGAATTTCATCACAATGAGCTACAGGACGACGTGCTGATTGAAGATCAGGATACTTCGTGGGGCGGCTGCCCCATTAACTTAGTTTTGATCCCCCAACTTTATGCTTTCCCTCACCAATTTATGGAAGATTTCGAGGTTTTATGACTTCAAACTGATCCCTTTTCGACATAATCACCCAGAACTATCGTACCTGAATACTTCTTGTCATTAAAATAATCATTTCCAATCAAAACAATTATTCGACATGGCATTTTACCCCCACCAACTTCTTCTAAAATGCTCCACACAAGCGTACATGTGAACAAAAACCTAAAAAAACGACATGTGGCCATAGCTCAAAAACTTGACCTGATTGAGCAAAACCAATGTGATTTCTGGATTCAGTGCATCAGATTCATCCTAAATCAACTGAAAAAAATGCAGACAACAAATTTGTTGTTGACCAGTGTAGCCCATGATAGCAGCGACTCCACAAAAGTGGGGACAGAGGGAGCTAGAGCTCCCCACCATAAGGCTGTTGAAGGGGCCCCCTATAATGAGTAGGCAGAAGAACCCACCACCACACAGCTGTCCCTCCTAGACTTAGCTGGAGATACTGGGATTGAATCTGGGACCTTCTGAATGAGAAGATGTTCTACTACTGAACTACATCCTTTCCCCAAGGGGAAGCTATTCAAGGATGAGTCATGGAAGACTATTTGACAGAAGAGAGGGAGAGGTACAACACTAGGACCCAGCAACTGGCAGCATCATCTCACCTGTTGTACCTGGGAGAAGAGCTTAGTTCTGAATGAAGAAACTGTGCCAAGAGTTAAGGTGCGAACAGTGAGGTGGTAAACAGCCTACAGCTGAGAATGGAAAGGCTGAACCATGAACAACGTGTTTCTGGTTTTGCTCTATCCACTTCCTCCATGCCATGCAGAATTCCATAAAGTTCTATCATGTTTTCACAAAAAGTCTCAAATGCAGCAACCTTTCCTTATTGTGGGGCAGCGGGGTGAGGGCCACCCTAGATCATTTGGGTGGCCCTTTCAGAACCTTTGACAACTCAGCAATATCCTTTGTGAGGTGAGGCAACCAGAACTGTACGCAGTACCCCAAATACATTCGCACTATAGATTTGTATAATGACATGATATTGGCAGTTTTATTTTCAATGCCTTTCCTAATGATCCCAAGCATGGATTTTGCCTTTTCACAACCACTACATGGGTCGACATCTTCATCGAGTTATCTACAATGACCTCAATTTCCCGCCCACTCCTGCCCCGTGATTCAGGAGACAAAAGATGATGAGCCCTGAAATTGAAATGGACCAAACTGCCACATCCTTTCAGCAACTTTTTCTAGGGTTTTCATCCCATGCTACTAAGGCGTCCCTCTTTCTTTCTCTCAGTCTCTCTCTCTCCCCTTGTGGCCCTCCTCTGACACAAAGCTTATTCCCCACCACAACTTTTAGGTTAAAGATGCATACTGTGCCATTGCTTACTGAACTGATGTGATGCAAGTACAGGGGAAGCTGAGGGCAGAAATATGTTTAGAAACATCTTCTGGAAGCCCCATCAATGAGATTTTATGCCTTGAAATAGAAATAAAAGCATTCAAAAGCTGAGAGTTGGCAGGTATGCTTGTTAAGCAGAAGAGGAGGGGGAGGCCTGTACCACCCCTGCTACCAGTGGAATGCAGTACTTGTGACTAGCCCACAATGCATATATATCTGTGAAAAAGGAAGTTTTTAAGGCCTGCTGTGTGAGCAAAGTACATTAGTTTGATAGACAACTCTTTGTTCTTCAACTAGGAGGAAACAATGGCAGCTGGAATAAAGGGAGTTACGGTGAAAGTCATCTTAAGTGCATCACAAATGCATCACAAATATAGAAAGAATGGATCAGAAGACTGTTTGAAAAGAACATACAGCCATGAGTTTTATAAGAACCTAGTACTTTAGGGCCTTCATTCATCTTGCATCAATGCAAATTGAAAGTATCACATTTACTTCAGCAGGGCTTCGATAATACTGCAAAATCCCTGCAATAGCAGCATCCAGTAACCCACTGACAAGGAAGGAGTCGGAAGAGGGGGTGGCGAGGGAAGGTGTGGATCTTATTCAAAAGTCACTCATTTCCCCCCTGGAGAAAATTCTCATTGAGTCTATTGAAATCGGGGCAGAAAGAAAGCTGAAGAGGGTTCTACTGTGGCAGACTAGAATGGTACCAGTTATGTAACCCCCATGAAAAGCTTCTTTAGAAACCTGGGCATTACTGTAAAAAAAGAGAGAGACAAAAGGGAAAAGATTAATAAAAAAAACTCTCTTTAACATGTACTGTGGAACCAGATGATGAGATTAATCTTTTCCTTTACCCTTCCAGTTTTGAAACTGGGATCGAGACAGACTGTGAGAAGTAGAAGCTTGTTTGGCTGACAAACTTTAAAAATCCAATGCAGTTGGATACAAATCTGCACCCCTTCAACTAAGTTATTTAGATGTACTGTGCAGGTAAGAAGGGCAAAAGAGATATTTCAACAATTACCTGTGCAAAAGTGTGGGAAAGCTGTGGCTTTCAAAATATTGTTGGACTACAAGTTTTATCATATGGAGTCCAGTACAGTGGTACCTTGGGTTACATACGCTTCAGGTTACATACGCTTCAGGTTACAGACTCCGGTAACCCAGAAATAGTGCTTCAGGTTAAGAACTTTGCTTCAGGATGAGAACAGAAATCATGCTCCGGCGGCGTGGCAGCAGCAGAAGGCCCCATTAGCTAGAGTGGTGCTTCAGGTTAAGAACAGTTTCAGATTAAGAACGGACCTCCGGAATGAATTAAGTACTTAACCTGAGGTACCACTGTAGTTATAATTACTGCAATTTAAATACATCTTACCACAGTGAGGAAAAACTCTGGCCTGTAGTGCCTGCTCAGTCGGCTTACAGAATCTAACTGTCGATGGGCAACTTCAAAGCCCATTCCACCCTTCCTTCTTGTAGTTCTTTATCTTTAAATCTCAACTTGGACCAGACAGTTCTTCAGACTGAGAACTCTTTCAAATAGACTGCCTTCCATACAGTAGGGCATATCGACAACCTAACTAACTTTTCCTACCACTAAGATGCTCTTACTGCTTCTGCCGTTCCAGTATATTTTTGATGTCTTACATTGCTTTTATTAACTGATAGCTACATTGAGAGCAGAATACTGAAGGATGGTGTCTAACTAATAATAAATGCATCACCAGGTGAGTGAGTAAGTGAACAAGGTGGGGGGAACATGGAAAAGGCAGGCTAGATGCTTGGATGCTGTCAGCAAAAGTTAACAGAAGTAAAACGAACTAAAGTGACTTACACCAGATGAGGATACATCCATTAGATTTCAATTTCAGATGTCCCATTGCGTATGCATTTCTCAGCACTGTGCTTCCATTTTATTAATGCTCCTCATTTTGTTATGTTATCCCAGCATTTGGCAACCCATTCTAGAATCCAAATATTTAATGTAATCTGTGGTTAAGTGTATGTGAAGCTTTAGCAGAAGTCAGCGCTTGATTCATAAAACTTGTTTTGAGGATGCAATTCTGTTGGTGATCTCTCATCTATAGCAGCTGGGCTACATGCAGAATGTCTGATTTGGAAGTGAGAGTTTGCTGCAAGGCAGGACTGGGAAATGCTGTTAAAGCGACTGCAGCTCCATACAAAACTGAATCGTGGTTATAGGGAAATATCCCATTTTGTCCTCTAAAAGATTTGATAACTCCATCTTTGGGGACTTTTGTGTGAATTAAATGCTGCCTGAGGAAGACCAGCAGGAAAGTGGGGGGTGCGGGGATCACTCGTTTTCTGTTCGTTCATCATATGGATGAAAAATTCGTGGAATGAGCAGGAAATCTGACCCAAGGTTTATTTTCACAAGTGGCTTAGAATGCCTTTGAGTGTGCAATGAGGCACTAGTGAATAGTATTGTGGGATGGAAAGTGGAAGGGCACCATTAAAAATATTTTTGCATCAATGACTCCTTTCCAGGCTTGGAGAGAAAAATAAAAACTCACCACACTTTCAATGTTGTTGGCATCCATCTGTCTTAAGAGATAATGTCGTGTGCCTCTGGGGGTGAAATCAAATTGCTGCATTAGTAGCACTGAAGTGCAAGCCTGGGCAGTGTATGGGGGTCCCAGATGGTAAGCCCCTCCTCTCAGCCTCGCTGATATGGTCTGAAGGAAAGCAGAGCAATACATTTGGCACCAGTTTGGCTGCAGTAATTGCTGGAAGGAGGTGTACAAGGTGCCATTCAACTGTCTTAAGGACTCCACTCTGAAATTGTGTAGGATTTACTCCTTAGCCTTTTCTCCTGCCAAAGATATCCAGCAAGGGAGCAGGGGTTTAGGATCAGAGTTTTCCTTCCCCTTGATTGGCTACCTTCTCAGGTTGATAAGCCCCATCTGCCCCTAACTTCCCTCTACAGCAGGCTTCCTCAATCTCAGCCCTCCAGATGTTTTGAGACCACAATTCCCATCATCCCTGACTACTGGCCCTGCTAGCTAGGGATCATGGGAGTTGTAGGCCAGAAACATCTGGAGGGCCGAGGTTGAGGAAGCCTGCTCTACAGCATGTGCAGAAAGCTTCTTGACTGTTGGACCTACTTGTCTACTCAATCCACTGGAGCCTGTCTTCACATGTAGGGGAAGTCCCTAATGCACTAAGGGTTTGAGACTACCCTCACCTCATTTAGTGGCCAGTTGAAGCTGTTTCCCAGGGTGTGGCTGCTGTCTCATGCTGACAGCTTCTAGGAGCCACAGGTGATTGCTAAGTACAGGGTGGGGACCAAAGGTGGACAAACTACCCCAGAAAGAGCATGACATGTCCCCCCCGATATACTACACCCCATACACCCCTCTTAATGTAGGTAGGGACATTGAATGTGTGTGTATGGGAACTGGATTGTGATTGAAAGTCCTGCCCACAACCTACATGCGTTTTGTTGAAGGTAAGAAATGACCCTCCATGTGTACAAACTGTGTGTGTACCTGTGGGCTCAGTGCATAAGGTGGGGAACTGTGAAAACTGTACTCCTGTAAGGACACTTCCTGTCTTCAGATGAAAGTACGTATGTTTTGTCAATGGCCCTCCATTGTGATCCTGACTTTTCACATGTGTTCAGTGCACCAATTTTGAATGTGTGAAGACTCCTTAGTCTCCCTTTAAAATATGAACTCGCTATCCCTGCAATGGTGGTGCGTGAAGAGACATTCAATCTTAAGCAGATCTGCTGTCCGGGAGGGCTCCAGTCTTCTGCTTCAGCTGGAGCTCTCCTCATCTGGCAGATCAACTGGTTCAGCAGATGGGTCAGCCTACTCTGTTTCAAGAGGGAGGCTGGAGGCCTCCCAAGCAGCAGATGCATTGCTGAGTTAGCTGCCCTGGCTGGAATCTTGCTCCTGAGTATTATTGACAGTCCTCTTTGTTGTGGAATAGAATGGTTTGCCCAACCACCCAGCTTAAAATCTCTTTCTTTTGAGATGGATCATAGTGCGAGGGGTTCTTGCCATCCTTTTTGGAACAGGGATGTGGTAGGCAATGAAGGCAAGACATAGAGCTGTAGTGCTGGACAGAGCACAAGCCCAAAGGACGCTGATTGAACAGTATCGACCCAAAGGCTGCAGCATATATTCACTTATCCTATCATCTAAGCAACTCAGTGACTCACAGGCAAAAAGATGCTGCACCAGGGACTGCTATAGGTTGTGAGTTCCAAAATGACTCAGCAAGTGAACAAAGCAGCAACAACCAATACACAACAAAACCTTCCAGAATCTCTTCTAGCCAATCTGAACTGGGGAGGAAATATCTTCTGGACCACCACCAGTCATGCTGTGTACACATAATAAATTTAAAGCACATGACTTCCCCAAAACAATGTTGAAAACTGTGTGGTAGACAGCTTTTTTTTTTTTTTTACTCAGCATAGACCCATTGAAATGAAGGAACATGACTAAGTTAGGTCCATTAATTTCAATGATCTAATATGAATAAAACTTCACTGGATACCACTCTGTAGTTTGTTAAGGGTGCTAGGAGTTGTAGCTCGTTGAGAGCTTCCCAGGATTCTTTGCAGGGAGCCATGTGTTTCAAAAGTGTTTTAAATGTATGGTGTGCACACAGGCTCAATCAAACCTTGAAAAAGAACAAAACAAATCATGTTATGTGCAGGAAATAGTATGGGATGATTCAAGGTACAAACAAACTCCTGTTTTTGGTTGAAATAATTGGTGGTGCTCCGTAGGAAGGATGTAAAAAGCAGAAGGAAAACAAGACCATTCCTGATCCCAAACAGAATAACCTATTCGCTCTATTGGAGCCATGTTTGAGTAGCTGTAGCGGGCTATCACTACCATAAAACATCAGGACTCTACAAAAGACTCAATCACATGTCTTCTTTCCTCCTGTAGTGTTTGATGTTATAGTTATTTAGAAACAGGGTTTTCAAAGTCACATTGGTTTATGACTGCTCATATGTCTAAAAAGTAATTAACTATGACAAGTTGACCATTAGGAAAAAAAAATGTTCCTAACCATGACAAGATGACAGATGTTTTAATGCCAGAAAAATGGCATCCTTTAAAAGGATGTGATGACTTTAAGTTTCAATTAATTAGATGGGGTCTGGAATACAATAGTAATTTGCAAATCATTGAACCTGTTTGGCTAGGATAAGAGTATATCTTATTTTAAAGGTGCCATTCAACACAAATGTGGTCTGACTGTATGGGGGAACTTCACTTTTACTCTACAAATCTACACTTTTTACAATTCAGTATTTAGTAGTTGAGTTAACATCATTTGCTTTCATATAGATAAAGAGGTCTGCATCCTTTCCCTCCATTTGGTCATTTTCCAGAAAAGTGAATCACAAATTAAGATTTCCAGATGAAAGGAAGACTGGGTGATTCAGAAGTGAAGATTTTTAAGACAATTGTTCTGTTAAACTAAAAAGAATATTTGTTAAAAACATTTGATATGCCAGTTATCATACAAAGCAGGCAACTTCTATATTTTCCATCTGAGGTAAACAACAGTTTTGAGAGGAGGGCAATTTAGATCAAGAAAATGGTGTGGGACAGAAGAGTTAACTCTGCCTCCCCCAACACATCAACACCAGTTTGATTCCTCTTTCCCTGGTTGTTTTAAGTTTTAAATAAACCAAGGGAGATCTGGTCATGGCTCTCTGAAGTTAATGTCTAGCTTGACCTCTGCAGCAAAAGAAGGAAGCTGGCTTGGCTAGGTTTCATCTTGTTGCAAATACATTCCTTCTTTTTTGTGCTCAGACATAATCTAAACAGCCTTTGGTGTAAATGTTTAGGAGGTACAAAGTAGTGTATCTTTCCAAGGTATGCCTATTCCAATTTGTTTCTACAGTTCGGTATTAAACAGATTAAATTTTGTTACTACACAGATCCTCTGATCCATTACCCAGGAGCCTCCTTGAGGACAGTAATTTACTTGTTGGATAATAGTGTGTAAATTATAACACACATTTACTGCTTTTAATAGAAATGAGAATAACACCACATAGGCAGCTATCATAGATGGATAAGTGTTTATTCACTAGATCAACACTTTGAAATTTCGATCATACTGTGGCTACAGCATCTTTTTCAGGGATGCACATGCACATACACTGAGGGAATGGAGTGATAGGTTCTGTCACTTTCTTGTTTTCCCCTTCCATCTTGCAAACACACTTTTCGCTGGCTTGAAGTCGTCACAAAATTTATTTGCTCTTGGAATCTTGCTGAGTCACGGCAGTGAAATGCTTCCTTTGCGCAGAAGATAAGGCAATTCCTGTAACACAAGGCAACAGACAGGAATGGAATTAAAGTACCCCTGCAATAAATACACGCTGTTTGAGTTTAATGAACCTCAGGACTAAGCATATCAGAACTCTCTGTACGGCACTGGCTATTCAAATGTGCTTAACTCAAAAGCAGGGTATGATGGAGACAACACTCCAACGTATGTTTACCTCCATCCTGATAAGAGGTAAACCTCCTCAAAGATCCCATGCTGTGCTGTTGTCACCAATAGATTGCACAGCTGAAGCCCAAACCAACCAGGGCTGTCGTTTCATATCTGGAGAGGAGACGAGAGATCTGGGATCTAAAGACCACTCTCAGATATATTCAAGAAGATAAAGAACATTTCCCAAGTATTTACTTACTTTAAAAATTCCTCTGAATAACAATGTCAAACGGCAGGCGATCAGTACAGTTCAACCAGTGACCCTTCCTTTGTTTTCCAGGCAAAATGATTTGAATAATTATTTCTATAGATTAAAAATAGTATATGCAAATGTTCTGCAATTTTGTGCCCTCTGATGTTCCTCTTTTTTGATGATGTGTAAGTGGCCACTCTGCAAGACATGTCTAATCAGAAGAGAATCTCATTTAATTCCTTTAATCCCCGGTATGTGGGCATTACTAAAGTAAGCATCACTCATGAAAGTATAAACAAAGTATGATTTGGTCAAGGAAACATAATTCACTTCATCCTGTGACTGGAGTTTCTGCTACCATCATATGGAATATATTAATTAGGTAGGAAGAAAACATAAATCCAATGAATAAATTAATGCCAATTATATAAATTCCACAAGATTTCAAGAAAATTGCTCTTCAACAGGAAAGGAAATGGCTCACTCCAATTTGTGATTTCTTCTATATTTATCCCAACATGAACTATGACCCTTGATTCCAACAATGGTAGCTGACAATGTGAAGACCCAGACAGAGAGTTAGGGCCAATGAGGGACACTGAGCTAGACCTCAATAGAGACAATCCAGGAGGTGGTATTCAACAAAACAGTTGCACATACAACTGGACATCTCTCCTTCCCCAATGCCAGTGATGGCCAAACTTGGCCCTCCAGCTGTTTTGGGACTACAGTTCACACCATCCCTGACCACTGGTCCTGTTAGCTAGGGATGATGGGAGTTGCAGTCCAGAAACAGCTGGAGGGCCAAGTTTGGCCACCACTGCCCTATGCAGATTTAGGGGATGCACAGCAGGAGGAAAATCTTCAGCTTAGCTGTAGCACTACATTGAATGCAATCTAGGAGGACCTAACAGCCAGCCAAGGGTCACAGTGGTCTTTTGACCTTCATTTATAGACGGTAAATGAACAGCTGACAATGACAAGGTGAGCCCCAACTACAACACTGAGATATTGAGGGAAGACTCCTGAAGCCTCTTAGGAGTATGGTTGATCTAGACTGGGTACTCTTACTATGCTCAGCCCCTAGCCCTAATAGCTGTAGCTGGATGATTGACTCCTGCCAGCTCAGAAAAGAAGCCATATATACTGTAGATCTAGATGATATAGATATAATAAATAAGGAAAAAACTCTGCTTGGGGTGTCCTAGCGTTTTACTTGTTGAAATACGGCAACCCTACCTTACAATAATCTTTTAAGGTAAGTCAAACTTAAAATCCCTGTTCTTAAGTTTGGGCCTGAGGTTTAGAGATAGAATCTTGCCTAAGGTCACCTAAGGAGTTCATAGCTATGGTAGAATTTGAACTGAGGACTTCCTAGATAATGCCTTTGCACTTTTACCATGTCTCTTCCACTTCCAAGTTGATTTGCAAGTACTTGCATTCACTCCATAGACTGAAAGGTCATGTGAGCTGGCCTTTAGGGAAGAGAATTCAGGGATCAAGGCATAAACCACTCATCATAGTTTATGGGTGCTCTCACAAGCATTTCATATGCTGGCTCATTACTCTCATCTTTTGAAGTCATGGTGAGACAGCTGGTCTATAAAACAATTCCCTCTCTGTTAGGTCTGATTTATTCTCTCAGGTTACAACCGCATGATGTTCACAGTTATACTTTGGGTATAGTGTCTCAAGGATTAGCATTTATAGGTCTTCCTCACAAGGTCTGGAGCTGTCCCAACCTTCTCCACATGAAGATCACTTTCCCTTCGCCTCTTGCTAATTCTGCTTTGAGTTTCTATTTTCTTCTTCATCTTTCATTTCCCATTTATAATTATCATTATTTTTTGGGAAAATATGGAATATTTGTACTTGTCCTTTTTATTTTTGGTCATATTTTAGATCATACTTTTTGTTTTGTCTTGCTATTGTTAGGTCCTAAATATTTTTCTTAATCAATTTCAGACGATTGAACTTCTATATAGCTTGGTAATGTTTTCTGCGCTGAAATCCAGGCTGCCATTCATCTTTTGCAATATATGTCATTTATGATTTCCTACTCTAATGTAGTTGAAAATGTGATGGCATAATTGTACAGAAAGGGTCCCCAATATGCAAAGTAATGCTTCCAGGTATGGATGATTTAGTAGCATCCATCATTGCTCTACTGGTGTAAGCTGTAACTGAAACAGCAATTATTCTAGACTTCTGGGATTCAGATAACAATCTGTAGCCAACTTCTCTAATACCAAATGTTGAGGTGGTGATTTTCAATGGGCCTGGGGGGTGAAAGGATAAAAAACATCCCTCTCTACTTGCTGAACTCCTGATCATGATTTTCTGTTCACTACAATTAAGGGGAGGGGGGAGGGGAGAGAGAAAAGAAACTGATATAAGGCCTATACCTTTTCCTACTTGGAAATGGGTTAGAGTTGCTTTCTAGAGAAGCAAGAGGGACCATGTGAAGAAGATACCAAGAGTGATTGGCAGTGGCCATAACTCACTTAAATCTCACAGAACAACTGCAAAATGGGCTTTCTACACTTAGTGATGAATGAATCTTGCCAGTCATAGCTTTTCACAGTTTCTCCGTCCCCCCGCCCCCATCTTAAGTTTGCCCAACTTCTGCATACATGTCTGATTTAGGAAAAAAAGTTCACATGAGAATTTGTAGCATTTTCATGTGTGTTCCTCTTAATATACACACAATTTTGCCTAGTTTGTATCCAATTTCTCCTCAGTAGAAATCATTTTTGTATGTGTATTTTAACTGACGACCTAAAAATTAGATCACAAAATTAGAAGAACTTCAATTTCAAATGAGTGCTCTGGTTTGGTTTGCATGGTGGTTAATGAAGCATGAATTTTGTAGGTTTGAAGTAAACTCCACACTGAATGAGTTTCTCCCCCATTCCTATCCACATCTGTGGAAATGGTGTGAGCTTTGGGTGGGGAAAATACACGCCAAACTGAACAACTTGTTTTGTGATCAAAGTGTGGTTGTTCCCAGTGTGGGAGATGCAGCGTGCAAAAGATTGTTCATGAGGAGAATCTTCCATTCTGTAAAGGGTGCCTACAGCTTTACTTGGTCCATTGTTAGTCAATTCACGCTTGCTTTTTCCATTGCAGGGTTGGATCACAATTTGCCCTGACATCTACACACATCCTGTAGTAAAACATCATTGAGAGCAAAATGCAGTTATATAACTGTGATCTCCTGGGAAGACAGGGTGTACATTTCATCAACAGCAAAGATGCATAGTTATTATTTGGAGATACAAGGGCACAGTGAAAATGAAAAATAAAATAAAATCCCTGACAGTAAACCAACAAACAGGCTAGAATTTCTCAGATATCTGCTCGCAACCATCCCCTGCAAGGCATATTCATCAAAGGGATAAAAGAAACCTTTCCCTTCATTGAACGAAGCAAAATTTAAAGTCTTTTACTTCCCTTTCTACATTTAAAATGTACTTTTTAGTTAATGGGACACTTTGTGCTGGAATCAGGAGGGGGAGAGTTTTGTTCATTGAGCGAAGCATACTTCTATTAGGATCAAAACATGCCTTCAACAAAAGCCACTGGATTTTACATCACACCAGTGAATACTTGCCAGTTCTTGAAGCAGTGCAGACACTGTCCACAACCACATATACATATGTGGCTCCCTGGCACACTTAAATCTGTGGTGGCAGGTGCTGGATACATGTCAGAGGTTTTCTACTGGGAAGACCTAGGTTGAATGAAGTACATATTAGGGGTGCGCATCAGCTTTGTTTGTACTCTGAATAAAGAGGTGAAATGAATGATTCAAGTAATGATTTCACATCCCTACCTCAAATCATACTATTAACAAGGCATGCCTAGGTGGATCACGTATCCCCCTATGCTTCCAAGGCACTCTGGCCTTGTTCCCCCCCCCAAAAAAAAAGTTAAACACATGTCATTCCCACATTTTATTTTCTGAGAGGTAGAGTAGATGGGAGCGTGGGTGTGAGCACCTTTCATTTTGACAGACAAGTCAGGCTTTTACTCACATTTTCTGAGGCCACTCCAGTCAAAGTGATTTGGGCGAGCGATGTTGAATTAAATAGAGTTGTTCTTCACACTTATCAGCTTCTGGATAGCTCAGCTGGTGAGAGCACGGTGCTGATGACACCAAGGTGGCAGGTTCAATCCCCTTATGGGGCAGCTGAATATTCCTGCATTGCAGGGGGTTGGACTGGACAATCCTCAGGGTCTCTTCCAGCTCTACAATTCCATGATTCTATGTGGATCATCATTCTCCAAGTTCAGGCCATGACAGTAGAGTGTAATGAATAGATTTAGACTATGGGGTGACTATACATGTAAAGGAGCATATTTAACTCCGGGTCCTCTTTGTCTCCTTTTCACTTTTTCTTTCTTTCTTTCTTTCTTTCTTTCTTTCTTTCTTTCTTTCTTTTTTGCATTTTCCTTTAAAAAGCTAAACAACTTTCGGGGTGTCCTGGTTTTTACTTTTTTAAATATGGCAAACCTTCCTAAGCAGTAAAGACTGTCCTTCTGGAAAAACCTCTGCACCCATCTTTCTGAAACATGCCAGGCCTCGTCCCCTCAGAAGTGCCCATGCCTGCAATTTGCAGCCAATTCTGGCAAAAAAGTTTCAGACTTCCTTCACACACACACACACACACACACACACACAAACACACACCGCAAGTCTCTGCAAGAAAAACTGAGGGGCTTAATCCACTCTGGAAGGCCTCCTTTGAAAATTACAACTACTTAGACAGAAAGGAAAAAAAGGTATAGCCACTTTTTTAGTTTGCTCATTACAGTGGTACCTTGGGTTAAGTACTTAATTCGTTCCGGAGGGCCGTACTTAACCTGAAACTGTTCTTAACCTAAAGCACCACTTTAGCTAATGGGGCCTCCTGCTGCCGCTGTGCCACCAGAGCACAATTTCTGTTCCCATCCTGAAGCAAAGTTCTTAACCTGAAGCACTATTTCTGGCTTAGTGGAGTCTTTAACCTGAAGCGTATGTAACCTGAAGCGTATGTAACCTGAGGCAGAATGGAACTCTGGATTTAACAGATCAGATTCAGACCTGAATAGCAAATTGAACTGTAGCAACACAATATAGATCTGAAACAGATCGGACTGCTCCCAAATGCTACAGATACTGGAGGAATGTTGTAGTCATTGCACACACCTAGCATAAATGCTGACTTCCCTTTACTCTGTCAATTCTCCAGGCACTCTGTTAAATATACTTTGATTTCTCATTGCCTTCTCAGCTTCCACCCCACACTTCTATTGTCTACAGAATGAATGCAATTAGTGACCTGACTTCAAATCACCTGAAAGCATTTATATTAAAAAAAATTCTGCAGTTGTCTGCATTGCTCTGCTTCCAGCTCTACCCAACCTATTTACCTACAAGACTAAAATTTGGTGGAAGTGTGTAATACATACCAATGGCAGCATACAGGTGAACTGGAAACCTGTTTCACTTATTGAGAAGGCATTTTAGCTGCCTCAGTGTGTGTGTGTTTTAATATCACAGCAGGGCTTTTAAGGTGTTTCATTTTTTGAGGTCAATAGGAAAACATATTTTTCACATATTCTTTTGGAGACTGGAATATGTTTATACTCCCCACACAGAGCTCTAAGTCATCATATTTTGGGTTTTTAAAGCAGCATGAAGGGAAATTCTGCACGAATGGATGTTTTCAGACAAGAAGTTTAAATTACTGTTTAGCCTCTCCAGTGCTATTGTGATTATTGATAGCAGAGGTTAAAACATGGAAAGGAGGCATGCATAATTTGAAGCAGCATTCTAGCCAATGTAGGTTTTGTAGTTACATGGCTTAGGGAGTGGAATTTATTGCTTCGTGTGTAAAAATGTCTTATGGGTGCACGTCTACTATGGCAGGAATCACCAACATGACACCTGTGGGTGCTTGTGCCCACTTATACCACTTATGGTGCCTGTGAAAAGTCTAAATAAATATCACCTCAAAAACCCACAATACAGAATAGACTGCATTCCTGCTCAGTTCCTTTCTGCACTATCTCAGCCTCTCCTTCATTTAAATTGCCCCCTTAAACATCCCACCTTTCACTGAATGATTAGATGCCCCCCATCCCTTTCATCCTAGACAGAGATGAAGAACAAAGAGATTTTCTCTGTCGCAGTGGCTAATGTGGCACATGGCTTTCTTCCACTGATGGAATAGCTGATACAGTGGTACCTCGGGTTAAGTACTTAATTCGTTCCGGAGGTCCGTTCTTAACCTGAAACTATTCTTAACCTGAAGCACCACTTTAGCTAATGGGGGCCTCCTGCTGCCGCTGCGCCACCGGAGCATGATTTCTGTTGTCATCCTGAAGCAAAGTTCTTAACCTGAAGCACTATTTCTGGGTTAGCGGAGTGTGTAACCTGAAGCATATGTAACCTGAGGTACCACTGTACTGCTTTTCCTGATCTTTTAGATGTTGCATCAACTATGCCATGCCCTCTGACTGCCGGATAGCATGGATCATTTAACAGTGAAGAATCAACTAAGTTAGAAAGTTGAAGATGTGCTCGTCAAGATGGATATTTATGTACAGGGTTTTTTTATGAAAACAATTATAACAGAAACATTTTATTGATACATGGTGGTCCACACAACTCCCATATTATGCCTCTTGGAGAGGAGCTTAGAGCTGCTTTGCTCCTTCTCAGCCTTAATTATTATTTTTTTTTACTGCAGCACCATGAACCAGAACTCAACCAGATCTCATGTTAAATGCTCTTCTATAGCAAGAAGAAACCTTTTTTTTACCTCACTATGTTTAACACATTTGGTGAAGAAAATCTGGAATGACCACATGGCAGGGAGAAACCTGCTAGGGTTAGGGACAATGTACTTTTATGAAACTAAGAAGTTGTGTACATATTACATATTAAAACACATATTAAAACACTTCAAATTAATTATTCCCCCAACACAGACAATGTTATGATATGGGAGGCCTCATAAAGGAGACATTACGTTTCAAATAGAATCAAGTTATACAAAAGAAGAAGAAGAAAAAAAAAGAGCCGGAATGGCTGCTGCTGGTGGTGGAATATAAATGATCTCCCTACACAAATTTACCAGCTGGAGCTAGAGCATGAAGAAGCATGCTCAGTGAAAATATATATAAAACATTTAAGGCTGTAAGGAAATAATTGGACTTAATTAATTGTACTCAGATGGAAACAGATGGGAGAGTTTACATTTTTTGAAACAGGAGTATCCAGTGGGATACTCTTCAGAAGTTTTTCGACTACAGTGCCCATCATTCCTAACCATTAACTATGCTGGCTGGGGCTGATGGGACTCCAAATTACCTACATTTGTCTTAAAACAATGAACGTTTGAGAGAGACAATAAACTAGGTAGGCTTTTAGTATCATTGCTAAAACACACACACAATAATTGGGCTGAAGGAGGGAAATAAGATACAGTGGTACCTCGCAAGACGAATGCCTCGCAAGACGAAAAACGCGCAAGACGAAAGAGTTTTCCATTTTTTGAGTCTTTCCGCAAGACGAATTTCCCTATGGGCTTGTTTCGCAAGACGAAACGTCTTGCGAGTTCTTGCGAGTTTGTTTCCTTTTTCTTAAAGCCGCTAAGCCGTTAATGGTCGCTAAGCCGTTAATAGCCGCTAAGCTGCTAATAGCCGCTAAGCCGCTAATAGCCGTGCTTTGCAAGACGAAAAAACCGCAAGACGAAGAGACTCGCATAACGGATTAATTTCGTCTTGCGAGGCACCACTGTACTTACTGTGTTACGGCCTCTAAGTATGTATAACTATACTTTAGAGAACCTACACAAAGAAGGAAATAAATATTTCTGAGAGAAAATTAATTTGAATGCCCACCTCTAACTACAGAGGACACTGAAAATTTGCCAGATCCAATCACAACAGAGGAATTGCTAAATCATCATAGCATTTGGGGGGGAAGCAAGCCTGTGGGTGTTCTGCTCAATTTTTTAAAAGTATTCCTAAATTTATTATCACATCTCTGCTTAACTGCACTGAATAAACAATGCAAAAGCATATCCCCCCCCAAAAAAAACTTGGGAAGATGCAAAAATAATTGATATTCTGAAACAGGGCATAGCTGAATGTAATTAATGATGAATATATTTCCAGAAGATCAGGCAAGCTTTATTAGAAATCATAAATTATCACTGTACATACAAAACCTCTTGGTCATAATTCACATAAAAAGGAAGTTTTTTAAAAAGGCATTTGAGCTATTATTCCTTTATGTGGAAAAAGCTTTCAGAAATTTAGAGTGTGATCATCTGTCAGGTTTTAAGTAAAATAGGTATGGCATGAAATGGATCAAGATTTTAGTTGCTAATCCAATTTCATTAATCTCATTAACAGTGCAATCTAGTACCTGTCTACTCATAAGTAAGATCCACTGACTTCACCAGAATCTGCTCCCAGGTGAGTGTGTGTAGCCTAGATGGGGCAGATTCAGATATATTCTACTTTTGTAGAGGAACACATGGCAGGGATATGAATGAATGAATGAATGAATGAAAGTTTATTTGCGTCAGCCATAGCAACAAAAGAACATTGTGATATACACAAAACAAAATAAAAAGTCAATTATAAAACACTGTTTAGGGTCCTGAATCAGCAGCCAAATAGTGGACCTTATTCTGGTTGCCCCAGCTAGAAACCTTGCAACTTTTGCTGTCATCTGTTCCTCTTGATCTGCCAGGAGGAAAGACACTGTGGGCGACCCAGAATGGACAATAAAAAAGGGGTGATAATCTCATTCCTCAGGTCTTTATAAAGGCAGGGATATTTTATCACCTATGTTGTTTACTTCAGGTGCAGCAGTAAACCATGCTCTCTGACATAATGGCTGATCGTACATGTTGCTTGTGTGCACCCATCAGTTTTCATGCAGAAACAAAAATAATCCCAGCTACTGTTAAATAAAGTTTGAGGCTCAAGATCGCTTCTAAAATGGGGCACAACACTGCTGACATAGTTCAAATTCAAATTCCTATTGTTGTAGCTTCAAGATAGTGGTTTTCAACAGTTGGAAGATATGTCTTTTTATGGAGCTACAAACCTAGATGATAAGAAGAGTCCATTTTATGTTTCATTTATACATGTAGGAGAGAAGAAAAGTTGTTCTTCATAAAGTTGTGATTACAAATGGACATATCCCATATTCTGAAGAATTGTCCTGTTTTGAATTACATTCTGGTTATGTACAGGCTCTAGATTGCTTTGAGGTACCTCATACCAATCTTTGAAATCAATGAAATAATTTAAAATAATCTTTCCTTCACTCCTTCTGTGCCCTGGAAGCAGAGACACATCTACCAAGTGGCACTACAGCAGAAGAGGCCTTTCCTCTTGCTTCCAGATGCTCTTAATTAGTGCAGATGTATTGACTAAAATAAGCTGTACAGTGGTACCTCAGGTTACATACACTTCAGGTTACAGATTCCACTAAGCCAGAAATAGTGCTTCAGGTTAAGAACTTTGCTTCAGGATGAGAACAGAAATCGGGCTCCGGCGGCGTGGCAACAGCAGGAGGCCCCATTAGCTAAAGTGGTGCTTCAGGTTAAGAACAGTTTCAGGTTAAGTACGGACCTCCGGAACGAATTAAGTACTTAACCCGAGGTACCAGTGTATTTGACAAATTTCTTGGGTGGGTGGGTCAGTGGTTAGGGAGGGATGGAAGTAAATAAAACATACTTCTATTTATTTCCATTCCAACTTCATGTTCTTTGACTGTCCTCTAGGTTGGGTTTTTCCTCGTAATGTTAAATTAATTAAATGATAGTTAAGCCAAGTGGCACAAGGGTTGCAGACAGCTTCTAATAATGAAATGTCTTGTATTTCTTGTATTTCAAGTGAGAACTGTTTCCCCCCTCCTCCAAGACAAAATTAATGTCTGGCTGCTCCTAGAGTTTACTGAGCATGGTTTTAATTTAAGGTTCTAAATTTGTTTAGTGCTTCCTCTTCAGAATTCAGGTGATGCCTCGGAGGGGATGCAGTGAGGAAGAGAAACAATCCTGACTATTTTACAGCATGAATATTTCTTTGCTGATTCACAGGCAGGTGACAAAGAGAATGTATCAGTTCTTTTTCTCTCTCTCTCTGCCCTGCCTGCCCTGCCCAACCACCAGCACTTATATTTGGGTAGGGTATGTATTAGGAGGGCACAAAAACCTGTACCAGCAAATTACATTAAACCAACCCCAAGAATGCATTAGCAGAAATATTTAGGACTGTGCTGCCAGCCTTGCTGAAATGTACACTTCGCAATTGTAATTATATTTTTCCACTTTATTGTAAATATATTCTCATCATTAACGTATTTTTGTTAAAGTCGTGCACACCTTTCAGCACTTTTTGTTATATAGAGCTGTGCCCTTGTATGCAACTCTGCAATCATACATACAATATAGAATTAATGTAAATATGACATAATATGTATTATTTTATACATTACTTCTTGGATGTTGAAGAGCTCCAGACACAAACAGAACCATTTTTCTTTGATGATTGGATTGAATCTGTCCAATAATGGCTATGATAGCTAAGGTTTAGTTAACTCTTACAATGTGATTCTATCCATCCCATGTGGTTTCTCCATTACTATCTTACCAGACCAGTGTGGAAAGCTGCCTCAGGGAAGCTGCTACCACACCATTTTCTAATGTGTGCACAGTTCTTCTCACATTGTTCCGAGTAGGCGTTTTGTCATGTACTCCTAGCCTGAAGTGCTAATCTCTTGAATACTTTATAGGAACACATGCCTTACTGGTTAGATGTGCTTCCTGTGGTTCAGATGCAATCAGCAAACCACTTACCCTAGACATATGGTTCCTCCAAAACTCTACTGGGATTTACGCTAGTCCTTCAATAAATAGTTCATGCATGCTAGTCTGTATCTAGAGACAGGAGCTATGTGGACAAATGGTTAGCCCTTTGCTTATGGCTTCTAGCAGTCCACGCTTTGGGTCAATAACAAGTTGGTTTCTTTAGGCAACTCTAAAAGAAAAAGAAAAAACAGGCTTGCACTTGAGAAATGGCAGCTTTGTCTTTTGAGATCTTTAAAAGAAATCCTAACTTCTTTTCAAAAATTCAGTTTTATAATACCAGTAAAGATTTTGATGGCAATTCTTTAGAAGTCAGATAAGAATGAATTGCACCATCAGCCTTGCCTGAGGATCATAACTACTATACTTGCTCTTTATTTGACAGATAAATGGCTACTATAATGCCCATTATTGCTTCATTTTAAATGCTGCTCAGAAAAGACGGGAAGGGGAAAACTCGGTATGAACTTGCATCTAGATCAAGTGCAGCCAAACAGTCCTTCAAGGTACAGTCCCCTTTACTCAGACCATGGCTGGTTGTACAATCCCAAAAATCTCCAGCAGGTTTGGGGAAACACCAGTTCCACAGGCTCAATTAACAGAATACATTTCCCCATCACTTTATGTAACCCAGTTGCTGCTTCATGCCAAAATGTTTTGGGTCAAAGCTACGTACACCTCTGTTTCTATATTTTTGCACTCTCAAGGTGACCTTGTCTGCACAACCTTCAATGGCTCAGGACCACAATACCTGGAGGACTGCATCTCCCAGTAGGAACCAACCCAGACCCTGCAGTCATCATCTGAAACCTAACTTTGTGTGCCTCCTCCATGAGAGGTCCAGAGGGTGGCATCACAAGAAATGTATTTTTCTGCAGCAGTTCACTGTTTGTGGAATGCTCTTCCCAGGCAGCCTCACCAGGCGCCATCTTTAGGTGCAGCAGGCAAAATATTTCCTCTGTAACCGGGCTTTCGGCTTTCAGCCATCTACCAGCCTTTTAGAAATGGGTGGGATGTTTTTGACGTATTTCTCTTTCCTTTTCCTTTTAATGTGGTGTTTATTGTCTGTTTGGTTGTGAGTCACTTTGGGTTGCCCTGGGCAACAGAGATGGAGGCAGGCAGGTGGGGAGCAGGAAGCTGGGGGGGGGAGTAAGATGAAGGGGTCACTTTGGTGAGGAGTACGAGGAGGAATGAGAGGTGGCCGTGGTGAAGTGTAAATAGGGGTGGGTGACTTTGACAAGTAGGGTGGGTGGTGGTTGATGAGTAGACAGGATTGGTGGTTGGTGGGGTTGGTGAGCAAAGAAAGCAGGTGTGCAGTCCTTAGTCTCTCTCTCTCTCTCCCTCTTATTATTTACAAATCAAACAATCATGACATAACTTATTAATATAGATTTAACCACCACTTCTTCCATTTCCTAGCACTTATCAACTAGCTATTTACTTACTTACTTACTCACTCACTCACTCACTCACTCACTTCCAAGGTAGTTAGTAAGCCCACCTCCGTTGGTGCTGGTTGCTTTCACACAATAACAAAGCTTTCTTAATAATGCATACCTGTGACAGGGTCATGTTGCATTTCAGCACACAGCTTGTTGTAGGAAAAACTTAGTTCTGTAGAGTGAACAGTGGGATTAATTAGAAAGGGAAAAGATGGACAAGCCACCTTCTTTGCACTGTTGTGAATACTAAGGTGAATAACCTCATAAATGGAAGTTATGAAGGGGAGAAGGGATAAAGGTTCAGAAAAACTTATAATATATGTGCTGAGACAAGGCAATAAATACTAACCTCCCCCCCCCCACTCCACCGCATAGACATGCACATTCATCTTCATTCCAACTCATGGAAAAAATGATTAAGGGATTGTCAACAAAGCTAACACTCAATCTCTTTAGCTTTAGATTTAGCTTATTACGTGTATTGGGAAGATAATAGCCTTAGCTCAGATTAAAAAAAAACATTGAAGGTAATGAAAACCTAGACATTCAACAATTGGAGAAGAGATTGCTGTTTGTTGATCAAAATGTTTTTTGACATAAATATTTGTGAAAGTAGGCCTAGGCATCCTTTGCTTCTGTTTTTTTGTGATTTCCCTTAAGAGAGATTTCCCATTCTGTGAATACCAGAGGTGACCAGATACTAGCATTCAGTTTCTGAAATATTATCTTGCTTTGAACTTTCCACAAAAGATTCTGGTTGTTTGATGAGCCTTTCCATAAAGCAGGCATAGGGAACTAGTGACCCTCCAGGAGCTGTTGAATTCCATCTCCATCAGTCCTAGATAGGCCAGACAGTCCTCAGGGTTGCTGAGAGTTTCAGTCCATAGCATCCAGACGGTCACAGGTTTCACCCCTGCTATGAAGACTCTGAGATGACTAAAAATAATTAAAACTAATAGAAGTAATATCACAGCAGATAAAATCTACAATGACCACTTCTAGAAATAGAACATCGTTTAATTAAAAATTTGGTTTGGCAGTTGGATTCTCAATCAAAGAAAGAAGCAAGAAAAGAAGTTTGGGTGGATTTTTGATTTTTTAAAAAACATTTGAGAATTTGTTTTATAGTTCCAATTGAATTATTTATTGACCAGCTGTTTATAATAGCAGAACAAAATAAATATATAAAAACTAAATTTGGCGGCTTTGTGGTACTTCAGCCTTTGAAGATATATTGGAAAGTTATGGATAAACACAAGGGGAAAGACCCAGAGATAACCTTTGAAGAGCTGTTCAAATTGAAATGATATGGACGAACAACTTGGATTTAACAAGTTGAACAGTAGAGAGATTCTTATTAGCTCTTCATTGCCTCCTGATGCATAAAGGATAATTAATTTCTTAGATCCATTTTGCAGCCTGAACTCTATTAGAATTAAGATATGATAAGAGATTCTCCTGATAAACAAAGCTGGTATTCTTAATTAATCACATTCCTGATTGGAGACAGTGTTCTTAGACTGTTTTGCTAAGGACACCCCCCTTCCTTTTTAAAGCCATAAAACCAGTGTGCTTTTAACTACATTGCCTTAATGAGACAGGAATGGTATGTCAACAACTTGGAGTCCATATCGTGCACACACATTATAATATTGTTTGCCAATGAACATTTGCTTGCAACCTTGCCTTGCCCCAAGGGCAATGGTCTTACAGTCACAAAACAGTGGTTGATTGGTATGAAAACTTTATAGGAGTATTCATACCAATCGCCACTGCCTGCTTTCTGCCCCCCGGTGCTGGAGCATGAAGCTCGCCACTGCCGAAATGTGGAGGGAAGTTCTATGGCCCACTATGGCCTACGCAACTGGGTCCTTCGACAGAGACTTCTCTCCAGACTCCTCTAATGGGATACCCTGTTATTGCTGCCGCAGAGGGGTAGGTGTGTCACCACTTCACCACACTCTTTGGATGAAAGACTAAAGGATTCTGACCAAAGTCTAAACCGCCAAGTTGTGACTAGTGTTAAGGGGAAGGCAAAAATTCCTTTTGAAATATACTCGGAGCCCTGTAGTGATTTCATGTTCTTTATTGCAGCTTGTAAAACAGTGATTGAATTGCCCCCCCCCCAAAAACCTCAGGCCTTTATATACATTATTTACACAATGAGTCCCGTCTGATTGGCTGATTCTGCTTCCCTTCCATAGCCTGATTGGTCTTTTCCTGCAAGCCAATCAGTCGTTGCATTCTAGGATACTAGTTGCCTATTGTTCTAGGATCCAAGCTTAGTCCATAACACTTTCCCAGCCCCGAATTTGGCAGCCATCATAAGACCAAAGCAAAGTCCTCCTATAAGAAAAGGAAAATGGTTAAAGCAGCAAGATATTAACGTAGAGAGGGAAAGGGTGGGTGATGCTCCCAGCGGACTGGATGAAGAGCACAGCGTCGGCTGGGATATATAGTTGGTGGGAGGACCTGAGTGAAGCCTGCCTAACTCAGGCCCGTTTGCCAAGCCACGCCCACCCAAGGTCACCAAGGATTGGCCCAATTTGAAACCGGGTTTGGCGGGAACCTGTGAGCCTCCGCCGCAGCAATATAGTGTGGTGCACCCGAGCTGGTAGAGGAGGCATCACATAGGGCTGCAACTGCTGCTCACTGGCAAAGCAAATAAGTGGAAATAAGTCAGACAAGGAAATGTTGGGGAAATGGGAAAAAAGTGTTGTCAGACTGCAGCCTTAGTATATTTGAAAATGTCTCATTCTCCAACAAACATTTTAAATGCAGATTGTAGCTGCATTGGATTTGAAATTTTTATGTGTTTCATTGTCAATGTTTTTATCGTTAATTGCTTCAGGATGTTTCATGGGAAGCACTTAATAAATGAAATGAATGCATCTGGGATTTCTAAACTTTAGGCAGCCCATCACACAACCTGTCTGTTTATAAGTGTTTTGTCAAGAGAACCAGACTTGTTATCTTTGGGAAATGTTTTCAAACTATTGCCTCTGCAGAACTGCTGCACTAAGATATTGCTACCTCTTGACCCTGTTCTGCATGCTCAGCCTACATTTTTGACATCTTGAATTCAGGTACAGTTCTATAAATAAATATGTTTTCTCATGCTCTATATAGCTTAGCCTGTGCAAGAGAAGTCATCTGCCCAGAAGCAGCAGCAGCAGCAGCAGCTGGTGTGATGGGGCAGAGCAATACCACCACCTTCCTAAAAGCAGTATCACTCTTGCTTACAAGATGGTGCAGAGCTGGGGCAGGGTTGCAGAGTGATTGGGACTGCGCTGCTACCAAGGAATGCAATTCAGCACTCCTGTCAGTGAACCTGCAGATTCCCAACCTTGCCACTGACCCATCTCCATTCCATCTCGATCAATGGCACCAATACTGATGCTGGGAGGCTGGCCATGGAGCAGTGCCCCACAATGGCTATGTTCTGCCTTCACTGTGTATGCCTCTGGAATCGCAGGTGGGCAGAGTGCTCAGGTCCAGCTTTCAGGCTTCCCACAGGCATCTGGTCAGCCACTGTGAAAACAGGATGCTGGACTAGACCAGTGTTTCCCAACCTTTTTTGGGCAAAGGCACACTTGTTTCATGAAAAAAATCTCGAGGCACACCACCATTACAGCCCCGTGACGTCAGCGCACAGCGTCACGCCGGGAGGGACATGAATTGCCAGCCTCCGCCAGCCTCCGCTTCCAACACCCGGCGCAACGACGCCAAAGTTTCCCCCCGGGCTCGGCTCGGGGAGCAGCGCTGCTCCCCCCTGGCTCCCCTTCGCCCTCCCGGCTCTCTCTGCCGCCCACTGGGGACCCCCCTCACCTGCCAAGTCCGGAGCGCTGGTGGAAGTTGCATGCATGCATGCAGGGCGCCGCGTTGCCATTGCATTGCACTGCACTCCATGCAACGCCTGCACGCATGCATTGCCTTGCACGCCCGCCAAGGGGTCTCCCCGCGGTCCGATGCGTCCCCTCCGGCGCGGATGCAGCCGCCCATCCTTCCTGGCTCTCGGCCAAGGCTTGGTGGCTGCCACTCACTCACTCGCTCGCCCACCCATCCCTCCATCCTTGCACCCGGCCTCTCCCCCTCCGTCCCCGGCGCGGGGGCTGCCGGGATCCGTAGTCCCCTCGCCCTTGGGCTCCGCGCCCGCGCGGGGTGCGCGAACTACGTTTCCCAGCGTGGCCTGGAGGGCCGGGCTTTTTGTTTGAAGCGCTCTTCTCCCGGCCATGGAATGAGCGCGGCGGCGGCGGCCGGGCGGGCATGGGCTCTTCCGCGCAGACCCCGCGCAGCCTGCCTGCGCCCCCACGGAGATCGGGCGGCAGGATGGAGCCTGGGGATCCCCGCGGAGGCGGAGCGGCGGAGGCGGAGGCTGCCCCCCAGGTAGGGCTGCGTCGGGGTTTTTTTATTTTTGCAATGCTGCATCCGCGCCGGAGGGGACGCATCGGACCGCGGGGAGACCCCTTGGCGGGCGTGCAAGGCAATGCATGCGTGCAGGCGTTGCATGGAGTGCAGTGCAATGCAATGGCAACGCGGCGCCCTGCATGCATGCATGCAACTTCCACCGGCGCTCCGGACTTGGCAGGTGAGGGGGGTCCCCAGTGGGCGGCAGAGAGAGCCGGGAGGGCGAAGGGGAGCCAGGGGGGAGCAGCGCTGCTCCCCGAGCCGAGCCCGGGGGGAAACTTTGGCGTCGTTGCGCCGGGTGTTGGAAGCGGAGGCTGGCGGGGGCCCCTCACCTGCAAAACCTGGTCGCCTCTCATATATTTCGTGCATTGCATTCATCGCCCGCTTTCTCCTCCAAGGAGCTCCCGGGGGCGCGCGTGGTTCTCCCCGTGTTATCCTCGCAACAACAGCCCTGCGAGGTGGGTCAGGCGAGTGGCCCAAGGGAGCACCCAGGGATTGTCCTGGCCAGGTGGGGTGATTTGAACCCTGCTCTCTGCCCGGTCTTCGTCCTCATTTAGCCCCCACATGTGCATGACTGTGCATGACTGAGGTTTTCCCCCCTCGTCTTGGCTATGGTGTGAGTCTGTGCTGTTAATTAATGGGGTTCTGCCTTCGGAGAAGATGAGCCAGCCCTCAAGGAGGTGATTATGTAATTTGCTAGCAATTCATGTCCCTCCCGGCGTGACGCTGCGCGCTGACGTCACGGGACTGTAATGGTGGTGTGCCTCGAGATTTTTTTCATGAAACAAGTGTGCCTTTGCCCAAAAAAGGTTGGGAAACACTGATCTAGTGACGGCGCCCCAATCAAAAATTTGACTTTAAAAAAAAATCTTTCAAATTTTTTAATTTTTCCTGCGGCACACCAGGCAACATCTCGCGGCACACTAGTGTGCCACGGAACAGTGGTTGGGAAACACTGGACTAGACGAGTCATTGACTTGACCCAACAGGCTCTTATTATGTTCTTGTGTTCTTATTGAAGCCAGGCTAAAGCCATCTGTGGCCTGGGAAGAGTTTCAAGAGCTACACAGAAAGGCCAGGAGGGCTGCATTCAGGCCCTGACCCTGAGGTTCTCCACTCCTGGTCTAAAATTACCAAGCTGTATCACTGAATTTCACTAGCCTTGCCTGGATAAGCACCCACTCATGGAAACTGCCCTCTCCACACAAGCTCCTCCTGAATCTGGGGTATTCTCATTTTGGTTGCCCGCAATCTGACACAGAATTATAATGGTCATATGACCTATGTGACTGAAATTAGGGGCTTTAGTCATTACTACAAAAGTTTATGGTATTTAACCTTCCTATTTGAATACAGACCATCTTGAATATATTGCAGTGAGCAACGCTTTTTAATTTCCTCTGGATACATAAATAGCAGGGAAGACAGTTCATCCAGTTTGATAGATTTTTCTCAGACACAATGTATGCAGATAACGGGAGTGGAAGGGAGTCGATGTGGGGGCTGCAGAGGACAATGGTGCTCCAGTGATGAGTGACTAGCCTGATGGCTTGATATAATAGCTCCAAGGACTACTCCTTAAGTTGCAAGAAGGCATGGGAAAATTCTTAAGACATCTTTTAACCAGCTGAAATTCCAAGACCTGTAATTTTGTCTACATAATGTAGCAAACAGGACACATGATATGATTCTGGGCTATAGTATCCTTGGGTATTTATCCAGAACACTGCTTTGGTGGAAGCAACATTCTTTTATTTGGATAACATTTCATCAGTTTATAAATGAACAGTACAGCTAAATATATAGTAAAATGAAAGAGCAATTTCAGCAGATGCAAATTACTTCCCTGGGTTACTAGTCACCTAATCTTGTTTTATGTTTATTTGTCTTCATAAAGAGACTACATCAAGGCTCCTTGTAACAAATGTCACTTGGTATTCATGATTTCTCTAGTTACAGTTTTTGTAATCATCTTGTAATTTGATTACTATTTCCTTTGCTTGCCCTTAATCTAATAAAACGAAGAGGAAATGTTTCTACTTGACCTTTTAGATGTTTCCAAGTCTTTTGATGAAATGTAAGGTCATTAAGATTTTTGTTCATTAGGGCTTATTAACAGCTTTAAAATGGATAGTTGATATGGTCAAACTATGCAATTATCCATATTCTGGAATGTTTTGTTTTGCCATGTGTTATACTTGGATCGAAACGATTGTATGCCTAGACTGCTTTCTTTGTGGCATACCACAAAGACATGGGGAACTTTTTACAAAATGTGCAGTATGATAGCAATCAGGGATGGCCAAATAGTGATCCATGAGGCAAGTGCATCTGCGCGTCCCACCTTGCCACGCTAGGTCTCCGCCAAATTTTAATAAAGCAATTGTCCCCAATTTGATGTTATATCTTTCTCCTTCAGTTTTATACTCCAAATATAAGTTGGCAGATTTAGTGTTTTGCATAATAACTGTAAAGCCCTTACAGCAAGCTGGCTCAACTTTATCAAAGAGCCTGACCACTCAGAAAAGGGTTTGTGTTGTGCAGGATAAGTAACTTCTGGCCACCCTGATCACTGTATGAAGAAGACATGGGCTCTGAAGAGAACAATGTAATTGCCCCATCATCCAGACACAAGAGAAAGGCATCAGCAGGTAACTTGGCTGGGGGAGGGGACTCTGCTTGGATGAAGAACCTCAAAACAGCCAATGAGAAGGGATAAGTGCAATCAGGTGTCATGGCATCCTGACTGTTGGGAGGTACCTGGAAAATCAGATGGGAGGCAGAATGGAATGGAACAGTGGGCCAAAGTGCCTCCCACTGGGTATTGCAGGGAGCAGGGAGCAGTTGCGGAGTTGCAGCAACCATTTTGGGCAACTTCTTAAAGACAACCCAAACACTAATGTCCCCAATCAGTCCTCTTTCCTGTTCTTCCCAATGTTTGGCATATGGATTCTGAGAGAATATTATAATGACACAAGGCCACAAAATGAGCTACTGAGTAATGAAAGCATGTTTTAAAGTGGCATATTATACACTCTTTCCACAAAGCATAGCTCTAATAACTTTTCAGATCTGTTTGATGTTTGATTGTGCATGGAGTGGAGCAGATACTTGTCAGCTAATTTCTCTTTTAATCTTATGCACATCCTGCCAGATCTAAGGTGCCTTAGCAATCAGGCTTTATTTTCCTGTTAGTTATCTTTCCAACTCACATTCAGAGAGTGTAGTTTTTATTTTGTGCCAAAGGGGGAAAAAATCCGGAGGCAATGTTTATCAGCTTTGCTTGATTTGCAGATATGTCTGGCATGGAAAGAATGAGCTTAACTCATGAATGCAAAGAGGAGGAGGAGGATTGCTGAGGGTCAGGAGGGGGATTCCTTGGATTCTCTCTGATCAGCGTAAGGAGCTGATCTTGTCATTGAAACCAGTGACAGAATGCCTTTTTGACTTTCAAGGTGGTAGAAAACAAATCTACAGGACCTTAAGTGTGTGGCAGACTGGCTTCACGACAGCAGCATACAGGCTGAATAGCTGTGTTGGTCAAATACACTAAATCAGGAATATCTTAAATACAGATGGAAGGGAGACTTAGCAATACCTAGAGCAGACCCACTGCAACAAATGGGACTAACCTAAACCCTATTCATTTCAGTGGGTACTGTGTTATTTAACTATGGTAAAGACTGCATCCAGTTCACTGATTCTTCCTTGAATTTTGTTATTTCTATTATTTACTACATTTGTGTACTGGGCTATATTCATAGATCTCAGGGCAGTTCACAATATAAAATTACAACGTAAAGAACACAAAATATATCATAAAAATGAGAAGAAAAACCAACCAATAATCCCTTGTCCCACAACACATAGAAAAGGGCATTGAATGGATGCAGCCTAGCTGCACCGGCCCATCATTTGTGTGGTCATTTCCTTTCTTTTCATTTAAGATTTGTACCCTACTTTCCCCTCTGAATAGAAGCCCAAAGTACAGGCTGAAACCTGTACGACACAATCAATACAAAATAAATGTATATCTCTAAACCAGGGGTGCCTTTTTTGGAACCAGAGGACTGCATTTAGTGATCAGCCGATGTGTCAATTTCTCCACATTCCCACATTAGATTTGAGTCTAATTTTTAAAGGCCTATTGAAAATTCACCAGCATTTCAATGTGGTTTGCTCCTATTATGCAGTGCTTCTATGCAATTTTGTCTAATGCACGGCTTTTTTCTTTTGCAAAGCATTTTCCCCTTGCGTCATGCAGGTTTGCATGTTGTTTTCACAAATATATGCACTTTATGCACTCTTTACCACACACACATTTCAGTTCACATACTGTTTTGGAAAGTGTGAGTTAGGTAGGTTTGCTTATAATGGCGGACTAAATCAAATTGCTTCCACATCCGTAGTTGCATTCATTAATTACTTCATGCCAGTGGTGGACATGGCTACTTCACAGTCTCATGCACACACCACACACAGGACACAGGACTGCTGATCCATGTAGATCAGTCTGATGACCCGTGAAGAGACAATTTGCTTCTTCATCATGGTGCTGGGTTGGGTGGAAAGGTGCTGTGTCTTCTATAACTCTCCCCCACCCCGGCTTTTTCTTTTTCTTTTGCTACTGTGGGGTTTTGATGGACTCACTGAGGCTCTTGGACCAGGGGTTAGCCACCTCAGTCTAAAAGATAATGCAGTTCAATTGCAACTCACCTTATAAATATAATGAGAAAATCAGGTAATTGATCTGATAATCTTGCAAATGCTTCTGGACTGGTATTTATTGTGAGATTGATGTTCCTTATGGAGTCGTGCTTCTTGCCGTATCCATATAGCATTGTTGACTTCAAAATGCCAACCTGTATTTCTCACCCAACCTCATTTAATCCACATCGAACCTTTCCAGTGAAATCATATCTATCTATCTACCTGTTCCCAACAACCGGTTGGCATATTAAGGTCCCACCTTGAAGAACCCTGAGTATTCTGAGCTAAGATGTGCTGGATTTCACATGCATAGGCAGATTGCATTTGAAGTGGTTGCCTGAGAATACTGGAAGTGGTGCGAGTATTTGGTATGAATAGAGAGGTCAGCAACAATCTCATTCCCTTCTGTGCATAATGGCCAGATCAGGGAGAAACAGCATCCAATCCAGCCCTCCTAATTTTCTTTTGTTTTGAATACAGACATGCCAGCACCAATGTTTAGAATTTTGGACACCAGACTTCCCAATTAAACTATTGAACTCTTTGTGCACACTGAGATATGTGATTTGCCCCAAGGCAATTTCCCTGAAACTAGAAAATAAAAAAGGCAGATATTCAGCACATAAAGTCAAGGTTGGAGACAGACTAGCTATGATCTCATCAGCATTCAGTACACTGACCTAATGTGAAAATACTGGGGTGGAGGGTGATGGTGGAGAAAAAAGCATGAAAAGCAAGACAGCGTTACAAGGAAATGTGCTGTCTTAAGCAACCACAGGAAAAGCGAATGGCATATA
This sequence comes from Podarcis vaucheri, assembly GCF_965113315.1. NCBI lineage: Eukaryota > Metazoa > Chordata > Lepidosauria > Squamata > Lacertidae > Podarcis > Podarcis vaucheri. The sequence goes on from NC_138767.1 coordinate 40,620,857, forward strand.
TTGAAAGTCTAACAATATGAGAACATTTATTCAGGTGAGCAACAGATTGACTTAGGTACCCATCCTAACAAACTGCCAATATTCTGAGAGTAGTCACTGATTAGATTAAGCAAAAGACAGGATATGGCTCTGCCGTGGCTGCAGTAGTCCATGCTGGCTTTGAAGATGATCACGGTCTGATGCATAGCTTTTAATTATGTTGATTATAGTTTCACTGAAAAATAGAAGCTGTCTCAGAATCAGCCAAGACCCAAATTAATGTGATATGCATTTTGCATGGATAGAAATCCCTGCCATTTTCACTGATTATTTTCGCATGGTTTTTTTGCAGATTCTTGAAGCCAACACCTGCATGGTTAGCTAAATGTCATTTAGAGTGACTTATATTGTTACAGGGTTGTTGTTTTTTAAACCACCCTTGATATATTTACTTTATTGTTCTTAGCCGCCCTGAGCCCGGCTTCGGCTGCGGAGGGCGAGATATAAATAATTTTTATTATTATTATTATGTAGATTCATTACTGAGAGTAGCAGCGGTTGCCATTTTGAACTTCTGAGGCTGGCAACCATTCATTCCCCAGAAAACACGGGTATCTCCAAGGATCACCTATTGGACTTCTTCATTTTTACTGCCTGTGGCGTTTGCCCTCCTAGGTGTGTGACATCATACTGGGTTCATAAGGAAAGGGTTAACTAATTGTAAAATGACTAACCCATGGGAACCCAGGGGGCAGAGTTAACTGTGTATAAGGTTTAAGCACAGAGGGTTTTTTGGAGGAGTTAGGAGTTAGAGTTAGGATGGTTGAGAAGACAGTCTGGAGTTAGAAGAGACAGAGAAGATAAGTCTGTGGGTTGGGCTAGTCTGGTGTGAGAGAGTGAGACAATTTGTTAAGAGGAGTCAGTCAAATAGTTGAGATAATCAGTCAGAAGGTATTAGGAAGGCATAGGCCAGTAAAGAAACTAAAGTTAAGATACTGACAAGAATATTATCTGAGAAACCATAAACTTGTTAATGTTTGTAAAATAAACTTGGGGTTTTTTGTTCACTGGACTCAACTGACTGGACTCAGTGTTTTACCAGAGAGTACCTGGTTGGTGGCAGCCGGGAAGTGAGCACAATGGTGGCACAGGTCTCAACAGACCGTTAAACGTCCGGGGACCCTGCGTGATCACCACACTGCCCTACAAATAGTTCTTATTCCTCTATTCTCTTGTCAGAGATTTTTTGTTTTCCCCTACATAGCTACAGTAACAGCAAATCAAAATCAGAGCTGCAGCGCAAAGGGAGGATAGACCCCCTGCTTTCTCTACTACCAAAGCCCCAGTTCAAATTGGATCTACCTTTTAAAGAAAAAGATAAGGGGCAGGAACATTCACAAGCTTCCTGTTTCATATTTTGTTTTCTCCAAATTGTGATTGAAAAAAACTGCAGACATTTAAATAGGCATTTGAATAACATGCACACGTCTGGGCAGACTAGATTGTATCACTATCACCATCATTTGATTTATATACCACTTAAATGTCATAATGTCTTCTAAGTGGTTTACAAGCATAAAATCATTTATAAAATTCATACATAATAAAAACACCAATATCTAAAATATACTATATTAAATAATAAAAACACCAATATCTAAAATATACTATAAAATAGGTCTGTTAAAAAGCACAACAATTTTAAATGGTTAAAACAAACAATGAAAACAGATCAAAAAGTTCAAGTTCAGAGAATGCTTGCCTCTACAAGTGTGTCTTCAAGAGCCGGTGGAATGCCAATACAGATGAGGCACCTCATATTTCAGGGAGGGCATACCATGACACTGGTGCTACCAGTTAAAAAGCCTACTTCCATGTTAGCACAAACCAATAACTATCAGGCCTTGGTAAAACTAGCCAGGTTCCAGGCACCACAAATTTCCTACTCCATTGTGTCAGGACCCATGAGGGTGTTCTACTATCTTGCTCTTGCTCTTTTCAAATATGGAATTTATACAATTCTACTTCATGGCAAGGGCATGCAATTTCTTTCTCTCCATAGATACAAACAGACTTTTGTGGTACAGCTTGTTCCCCTGTTCTTTTAGCTATGCCATAGAGATGATACCTTTTCATATGAATGAGTGTTTTCCAAACTACAGTCGAACATTTTAGCAGGCTGTAAGTTTCCCAGAAAGGAGTCAGCCTCAGGCATTAGAATTTCCTTGTTTCTCATCTTCTCATCCCTATCTAATATCTATTTTCATGCTCATGAGCTTCTTAGATGTTCACAATACATTGCAGTTTTCCAACTGAGGGAACATTCGAAGGACATCGGGTTTGATTCAGCATACAATTCTAGACTTAGAATGGCTTTGAATTTAAAGTGAGCCGTCAAATAATGCTTTGTAAAACTACCATATCGCACCATTACTGTGACTTAAAAGGTGTCTCTAGATAGGTGTTGCTGTTATATTACTCGTGTCATGCATGTAAACGATTTAAAATGCCCCTATCCAAATAATCAGAATGAGATAGTATATTGTAAATCAGATGAGCGAACATTTGTAAAGGACCTGCCAAACCACATTGTTTTGTTTCGTATAAAAGCAGTAAGGACAATTCATTTAAATGTCATTCTGAGTCAGGAAAGGTTTCACACATCAGTTGGGCATTTTAACCTTTTAATAATTCTGTGAGGAGGGAAGCAAGTGAACTTTAAGATTTTTGAAAAAAAATGTTTTTCTTCAGGTTTTATATTTATATATATCTGACATTTTGAAGCAACCCACAGAAATGAACCTGTTTGTTGCTGAATTTTGAACTGAAAGGTATTATGTTATTCCACTTAATAGACCAGCATCCAACTAAACTGATATTATAGACAAATGGGGCCTTGCAGAGTTCAGCCACTATTCTCCATCCGCCCCACTGGGTTTTGGTTTCCCCACTACAACATTTCCCCACAATAATCATTATCAGTCCTGATCATGCAAGGGATACAGGAGAAATTTGATTTGTTTCACAACTAAAGGTTCACCTACCAAATCCTCACTTTCAAAGGAATATGCAAACCAAAACATAGTGATTATTCAAAATTCACACTTCTCTGAATTTTATAATGCAGTTCTCCGGCCAAGTAGTGTGTACAAACATGCATGTACTAGGTTCAAGTGTGCATGAAAATGTACACATTAGTGAGCATAATAATGCAAAATGTTATATTAAGGGAAACTGCAATAATAATGGGTGTATTATGAGAAATTCACACTACAATGCTAATGAATTTTGAGGATTTTAATTTTTTTTTTTTTTAGAAAGGACAAACTGATGTGAAAATGTGGAGAGCAGAGCTGAGAAAATGAGAGAAACCAAAACTGACAGGCTCACCCATTCATTATTCCTCAGTGTAATTATGTTGAATCACTGGGTTGCTTTTATGTTTAATTTTTATTCCCCTCTTTATTTTTTGTTTGTTTGTTTGTTTGTGTGTATGTGCGTGAGAGAAGGGGGGGGGGGTTCCAGCCACTTCACTCTTTTGAGCCAGTAGTGTTGTTTTGGTGGCATAAGAGTGGACACACAAGAATTTGTGCGGTACTAAAGTACATATAGTACTCTGGTATCTACTGTAGTACATATTTGATACTCAACTGCTAAACTGGACTTTCATGGGCACTATTTGAATCTTTTCTGGAGTGGGCAAATTTTGCCTCACAGAGTCTTTCCAAGTCTGCATTTATAATAGTGTTGTTGCCAAGTTTTGGAATAACAAAACACATTTCAGAAATAATAAGCTTTTTCTGATTTCAGTCAAAATCCTTTAGAAACATGACTAGACTTGTAAATAAGTTCAGCCCATTCCTAGCTGCTCCCAGTCTTTTCTCTTTCCCAAAATTTATGCCTCTTAGCAGCAGCGATTGGTGGTGGGGCAAACAGGAAGGCTGTCCCTTGGGCCTTAATTGGACCTGAAAATCACCAATGTGAAATTCCAAGTGCAAAGATCTCTGGGAGAGGGAAGGGGAGTGGGTGGGCTTGCAAAGTAGCGGAGAAAGAAAATAAACAGTAGAGAAATCAGTTTGGGATGCATTCCAAGGAAGCATTTGGAATGGGACATGTGTAACTCCAGGCGACAAAAATGAAAATTTGTTGGACTCCAGCATGCCAATACTTAAACAACAGAGGCATGTGTGTCTGAGGAAAGGGCTCAAGGGGTTTCAGTTAGAACTATGCTACGAAACACAGTACCTTTTCATGTGTATGCTCATTAAAACTATTTGGGTTTCTCCAAGCGGAACAATGCTTCCTTTTAAACAGACAGCACAGTGTATAATCATCCATCAGGGGCAAGAGGCATTTTTTGCCTAAGGGGAAGGAATTGGTACAGTGTTTCTTATAGACTTGCCATAAGCTGCCTAAGCTCTAGCCAATGACCAGGGCTATTTTGTGACTGACAAATGCTGTTTCCGGATGAATTCATTACTTGGTTCCGGTGCCTCCAGGCCTGTTCCCCACAATACTGTATTCTCATGGTATTTCTGGTGGAGATTATTCACAGTTGGCACCTAAGTGGTACTGCTATATCCAAAACATTTGTTCCATGATCTCAGGGGGAAACTACATGTTACACTTAGTTTTTGTTTGGCAATGCTCAGGGTAATGTGCATGATACCCACAATAATCCTGTGAGGAAGGGTTAGACTGAGAGACAGTAACTGGCCCACAGCCACTTAGGAGATTTGTGGCCTAGGAAGGATTAGACAGGTCTCCTTAGTTTAAGCCCAACACTCTTAACTACTAGGGCTCTATTAAATCCAAACTACTTCAACCTTAAGCCTCACCAGTTTGACAAGTTCTGTTGCCTTGGATCCCAGCTATTTTGGCCTTAGCCCTTGCCTCTCCATGGTCCATCTCTATTATGGTGGATTGGCATCCAATTTTCATGAAGCTGAAGCCCTGCTAACTCCCCTACTTTGAATGGCATCTACTCATTCAACTTAAACAGTCAGACTGAGTTTGGACATTCTTCCCCTAAAAATTCTAAATTCTGCAGATAAGACTGCAGAATGTGACCTAGAAGTAAAGCAGCAAGCTGGAGAGAGAGTGTGTGTCTTAAAGCAATGTTGGAGACCCATGTTTGATTTCTGTTTGAATCCAAGACTGCAGCTATGGGAGAAACAATACCCTTTTGGGGTGTTGATGCTGTGAACCCCTCCACTGTGGGCTCAGATGGTATATATGTGTAAATAAGCCATATATCATAAAGACACCACAGATTCCGCTTTGCCTCATTCCCAAAGGAAACACAAACCCTGGGTAAATGCCTGGAACCCCTGGAATCTCGCACTGCTCGGAGATTGGGGTGGCGTCACTGCAACGATATGCTACAAATGGAGCAGAAAGACTTTTAATAGTATTTTACAGTTGGGTGAAAAGCATTCAAAGGCTATTCAGATTAATCAGAAAACATAAAATAGAAGTACTTTCCAATGGGCTAAAAGTGACCAGGAAATTTCACGGCTAGTTTTCAAATGTTTGACTGCAGCCCAACTTCAAATGTGTTGATTTCACTGGAAGCCAAGGAGGAAGTTTGTGGCCTGGTGATATGCTCTGTAGGTTCTTTTGCTGCTACAATCTTTAAAATGTGATACAAATTTGAAAAAGAAATAAATCGGACCAGTTGTTCAGGGAATAACACTTGTGTTTCATCGAATTAAAAATGAACACATTTCATGAAGGAATATGCAGTTAAGCACTTAAGATATAATTCCCATGCAGGCTAACACTAGGAGCCTAAAAATATTTTCTTGGCAGCTGGATCATCTTGAAAAGAACTTATTTGTAAGTCAGTAAGTATTGAGCTGTGAAAGTTTTAAATCTCATACAGAGGACGTATAAACATGTTTGACATATGGAATATTGTAAATGCATATGGGCCATGGGCCAGGCTGCCCGGTTTCCAGCCTTGTGCATCTATTTTCTACATTGCAAGAATATAAGAACATATGCAACAAGAATCCTATTAGATCAGAGTTAGGATGGCCACTTATATAGCACCCGAAAACGAGACAATGAGGACCCAGAGTTACATATGCTCCTTTACATGTATAGGCACAAAATTAGATATAATTGCTATGATTTAAATAGAACTATATTACTTCCTCACTATTCCTAGTGAGGAAGACTGTGACTAGGTGGAAGTTCAAATTGTTGATGAGCAGCTTCAAGGCTCTTGTCTTATCTTTATCAGTGAAAATGTGTAGTGGTTGTGAAATAAGTAAAATTCCTTTCTTTAGGAAAGGGATCAAAAAACAAAATTGCCAATATTGTAATGACTTTATACAGATCTATGGTGCAATCACACTTGGAATACCGTCCTCAGTTCTGGTCATTTCATCTCAAAAAGGAAACCGGAGAGAGGGAAAAGATGCTGGAAAAGCCAGTGATCAAGGGGATGGAGTAGCTCCCTTTTGAGGAAAGGATACAATGTTTAGGACATTTTCATTCAGAGAAAATACAAGTAAGAGGAGACGTGACAGAAGTGCATTGCATTATGCATGCTGTGGAGAAGGTGGATAGAAAAATATATTTCTTCCTCTCCCATAATACAAGAACCTGGGATCATCCCATGAGACTGAATAATGAGAAATGCAAGACAATACAAAAGGAAATTGTATTTCCTTTGTCATTATGGAATTCCATATAGGGTTGCCGTATTTCAAATAGTAAAAACCAGGACATCCCAAGCTTTTTTTTTAGGAAGATCCCAAAATTTTTGAGCATCACCTTTTGGAAATTTCCCCCGGATGTCAATTCCACCTTTGAAATCCCAGTAATGTCTGGGGAAATCCAGACATATGGCAGCCCTAATTCTACATTACAGAATGTAACGATGGCCACATCATTGATGTATTTCAAAGTAGATTAGCAAATTAATGGAAGATAGGGCAGCATACCTCTGAATATCAGTTACTGGGAACAGCAGCAAGAGTGTGGCCGTCCCATAGGCATCTGGTTGGCCACTGTGAAAACAAAATGTTATGCTAGATAGGTCTTTGATCTGATTTGTGTTTATTTTTAAGTTGGGCTAGAGGGCTCTTCCAAATAAAGGGATATCCTTTCTAAAAAAGGACACATGACCACCCTGCCAAGATTACATCTTGCCTAGCATCCTGTTTGCAGCAAGAGTGAGTTAAAGACTGCCGGGAACCCTCCTAGCAGTCTGTGAAGATACCTTATCATTGTATACCTTCCTTGAGAGCATCTGGTAGAAAGAATCTACTCCCTCTGACCATGTTGCTTCCATTTAAATATCATGACTCATAGCTGCTAATAGACCTACACTCCACGAATGTGTCTAATGTTTTTATATGTGATCAAAGGAGTAGAAAGACTATCAATGGTAAAGGCTTTAAGAAGGGTATTAATGGATCTTCTGAAAAGTGCTCTAAGCTCGTCCCAACATCCTGTGGCTATGAATTCCATAAATTAGCTCTCTGTTGTATGGAATAGTACTTTCTTTTATCTATTCTGAATCACCACCATCGTTTATTTATATATCAGTTTTCCACAGTCAATTCTTCTCAAAGCATCTCCCAACATTAGAAGACTTTACGCAACAAATTCAAGCCAATGCATGGAGAGTTACAAGAGGAAAAAATTAAATAGTCATACAAGTCTTATTTGGCTAATAAGAACATCTGATATTCATAGGCATCTACAAATATCAAAAATCCACTAATAATGTATTATAAGAACTAACACTGGAAATACAAAAACATGCTCTAAAGAACAGCACAAATTACACCACTCCAAAACTATATGTTGCCCCAGCAGCATCCCACAAAGAAGACCACATCATGACAAACTTTAGACTCTTTGAGCAGCGGAAAGGATCTTTGTAGCTGGACTCAGAGTCCTACCCTGCCACGCTAGGTAGAAAAGAATAGGGATCAGGTCTTGCAGGACTCACAAGTAGATGGTCTCTCTAATTTGAATAATTTTCCTTGGGTGACCTTACGTTCTATTATGATGACATGGAGAAAAATCTATTGCTACCCAGTCTTTTTGTACCATTCATAACATCATAAACTTCTACTATGCAGACGCCCTTATCATTTTCCTGCACAAAGCCCCAATTGCTTTAGCTTTTCCTCATATCTTTAGATGCAATTTTCTATCTATTTTCCAATGCTAAGATACTATTTTTGAGACCCGGCAACAGTAGGTGTACACAGTATTCCAGATGTGGCTGTACCATATATATTTATGAAGGCATTATAATACTGGCAATTTTGTTTTTAGCTGGTTGCCTAATAATTCCTGAAACAGTATCGCATTTTGTATTGCTGCTGCTCATTTCAGTGAGCTGTCCACCTTGACCTCAAAATGTCTTTTCTGGGTAGTCAAAGCCAATTCAGATCACACACACACACACACAGAGAGAGAGAGAGAGAGAGAGAGAGAGAGAGAGAGAGATGGAGAAAGCGAAAGAGAGGAGATTTTGTCCCAATGGTCCATCACTTTAAATTCATTCCAATGGAATCTCATTTGCCATTGCATTCCACATTCACCCAGGTAGGAGAGATCATTTTGGAGCTCCTCGCAGGCAGCTTCAGTTTTCACCATCCTGATTAATTTGATGCCATCTGCTAATCTGCATATTCCATGACTCCCCTCTGACTGTGGATTATCATTTAAGTATGTTGAAAAGCAGCAGTCTCAGCAGCTGTCCATTTACCGAGTATTCTTATACTCTGCCCCTTTAAACCATTAGATAGTTTGTTAAGTTACCAAGAAGACTTTGATCAAGCACTTTGTTAACAAGCTTTTAGGAACTAGAGTATATATTAACTACCAGTTTGCCCCATTAACTTGTTTGTTGACAGTCATTCTCAACAAATTCTAAAAGGTTTGGCAAGGCAGGACTTTGCTTTGCACAATCTTGCTGATTTGTCATTAGCAAGGCTTGTTCTTGGAAGTTTTTTTAAAAACAATTTCAACTTGAATACTGCTATCTATCAATGTATCTGAGACAAAAGCTAGACTGACAGGTCTGTAATTTCCCATATTCACTCTGATCAAATCTGTTCTTACATTGGCTGCATTGGTGTGTGTATAGTCCTACACATGCAGATCCAATAAAGTGCCATTTGTACACACTTGTAGATTATATGACAAGTATGAAGAGGTCAGAGGTGCTGTAGGTGGCTGGGTGCTATCCCAGTGCCCCACTGTATTGTTATGAGTTTGGCAGGTTGGGGGGGGGGACAGGCTGTATGCCAAGACCCTTCAAACTCCTGGATCCAGCACCTGTTAAAATATAAGAAAGGATTCAAATTCCTGGAATAGCAAGGCTAGCTTCCTGGTGAGGTGATAGCCTAGGACCATTAAGAAGAAGAAGAAGAATAGTTTGAATTTGATATCCCGCTTTATCACTACCCTAAGGAGTCTCAAAGCAGCTAACAATCTCCTTTCCCTTCCTCCCCCACAACAAACACTCTGTGAGGTGAGTGGGGCTGAGAGACTTCAGAGAAGTGTGACTAGCCCAAGGTTACCCAGCAGCTGCATGTGGAGGAGCGGAGACGCGAACCCGGTTCACCAGATTACGAGTCCACTGCTCTTAACCACTACACCACACTGGTGGTGACTCTGTGCCAGACAGCAAATGACCCCCATCTTCAATCTGCTGGTAGTTAGAAAGACAAAGACCAGAGCTGAGAGTTGATTGGTGTGAGCTAGAAGCTAGAAGCGGGAAAGCGGTAGGTTGGGAAGGCAGAGAGTAAGAGTGATGCTTGATTTCTGCCTGAATCCATAGGCTGCAGCTATGGAAGAAGTAAGACCTTTTTGGGGTATAACTCAGGTTGTATATGTGTGTAAATAAACCATATATTACAAAGACACCGCAGTCTCTGTTGTATCTCATTCCAAAGGAAACAAGAACCCTGGGTAATCGCCTGGAACCACTGGAATCTCGTCCTGTTCAGAGATTGAGGTGGTGTGCTACAGTATGTTTGCTATAGCACTTGTCAAACATTTTAGTTTAGCTGCTTTGTGGACCATGACCATATCATACCACTAACCATCATTTACTTATAGCAAAATGGCCTTGTTTACTTTACTAGGAACGCTTACGGGTAAATAGGTTTGTGATCGAAGCCATAAAGTAATCCAAGTTGAACATTTTAGAGCAAGTTAACACACTTATTGGATATACCATTTTTGTCTGGGTCTCCCCCGCTTTTTTATGTGAGTACATTAATGCCCAGTTTTATCTCTTTCATCCTCCAGCCTTTATAGCTTTGCTTCATTTATGTACTTGTTCCAGTTAAGCAGTTAGGGGGGGAAAATAGCAGCAATATCAGTTACTGATGTACAAAAAAAGTTTTTTAAAAGCCAGCACATAATGTCCCATGAGTCACAACTCACCTTGAACATCTTATAACCATGGCACACATTAAAATACTATTCATTTTTGTGGTGAGGTTAAGTATATCTAAATGCAAATGTTTTTATCTCAATACTTTTATGTCTGGATTGTTTCAGTAGATTGTGAAGGTTGAGCATCTTAAGACTGGAAGTTAGGAGAAAAACTTTTCATCAGCAGTTTCTAAACACTTAAGAAATGAGGCGGGCTTGTCCCTCCCACCCAACATGCTTCCCTTGGGAATATTTTGAATTTCTCTTGCACACTTAGTTTGGCCTCTAGGGTTGCTCGCAAAAAGCACTTCACACAATGCTTATTTGGAGCTGAGGTCAGCTAGATAAGCCCCTACCATCCAATGATCACCAGCCATAGCACATGTTGTATCCAAGTGACCATACTTGTCAATGGGGCTTCTTGCTATGCTGAGCTATATTCCATCAATAACTGGTCTTATGTCAATAACTCGTCCATCCTCCCCCACCCCAGATTGGAAGGATTATTAACTTGAATCCTATGTGCACTCTATGCAGGGCTGCCTTTGAAGATCTATAAACTGCAGCTAATGTGAAATGCTGCAGCTAAGATGCTGATGAATGTTACTGCTTTGAGTTTATCATACCAGTTTCGTGTGATCTCCACAGGCTGCCAGTTTGTTTCTTGGGTCAATTCAAGGTTCCAAAGCAACCTGGGAACTGGGCACCTTTTTCTATAGGAACCCCCCCCTTCTTCATGCTCCAGTTATCACCTTGGATCCTGCTCCTTCAATATCCTGAGGCACGTGGTGGTGACCAGGGCTAGGGTCCTGTCTTTAATGGCACACACCTTGGCTAGTGATCTGCATCAGGCCACCAGTCTACGCTGTCTTTAAGACTTGGCCATTTTAAAAGGCCTTCAGACGAACGTTTCCTCTTTTGGATATTTTGATGTCTGAATTTTGGTAGCTGCTTTGTAACTGTATTTTGAGGCTTTTAAAATGCTAATATTTTGTTTGCGATTTGGTTGAACTGTTGAGTATTGTATTATTCCTTTTTTTAAGAAAAATGCAACTCACCATGTATTTCATCTGAAAAACAGGGTGGACGTATTTTTTTTAATTTTTAACATTTTAAGAAGGAAAATGCAAAAGTTAACAAAAGATAAGTTTTTCATATTATCCTCCTTTGGCAGCCTGTCCCCTGCTCCATCCCACATAGTTCAGGAAAGGCCCTCAATGCCATGGAAAGGCTTTTGGGGGGCCTGCAACTGACTGTAGGAGAAGGAAGGGGAGGGGATTTTTCATTCCTTTGCTTCCTTAAGTTTAACTATCTTAGGATCCAAGTCACTTGCTCTTTGGGATTTTCTAGTCTTCCCCCATTTCAGTGTCTTTCCTGGAAAGCAAGAACGTGTTTGCTAGAGAAATGCCAATTATACGGCTCCAAGCATAATCTTCAAATCAATCATTACTGGAAGGTGAATCTTTTGCTTCTGCTGTGTACTGTCAGGAAAGCGGGTGTCAATAACTTGTGGAATCTCCCCCTCCACTTCCCTGCTCTATGAATGTCTGTGCAAAGGAGGGTGATCCTCCTCACTAGGAAGCCTATTTAGGACAGGCAGTGTGGGCAGCAGGCACATTTCTCCCTCCTCGCTGACTGCAGGCTTCTCTTTCAGAATTTAGAAACAGTATTGATTTAGTGTCTTGAATGTCTGCATGTGATTTATAACAATGAACACATAGCACAGGCTGTTCAGGCAGCCTTTTTTAAATGTCCAAAGCTGTACAAAATGAGAGGGGCCCCACTGAGCGCTTCCCATTCTTCTCTTATTGTGTTGCCTTGAAAATCCACCTCCTTCTTTGAAAACCATTCCTTATCCCTTGATAAAGATACAACAGAAAAAGAATGAAGGCAAAAAACCCCAAACCCACTAAAATGAAATAAATGGGAATCTATTAGTGCTTCTTCTCTTTCTTAAAAAACTGTTTTCTCTTGTCAAAAGAGAAAAAGTAAGCTGCTTTCGGCACCTTTTGGTAAATCTCAGGAATTATAATTCTTCCTTTCAGTGCTTCACAAAAAAATGAGTCTAGGCCCACACTGTTTGGCTAGATAAAATGAATAAATCTGTGTTATTTGTAAAAGGCAGAAATAATTTAATTCAAAGTAAGCTCTACTTATTTAAATGGAATTTATTTCCAAGGAAATGTACTTAGTTCTGCAGCCAGACATCTTCTGAGATGGTAGGACTCTTCTGCTTCTGTGTAACTATACTGATTTTGCCTATTCTGTCTTTTCATACACATTGCCAAAAAATAAATAAAATCACAGGATACTCCTTGTGATATTAAGCATCCAGGGAGTTTCAGCTTTCAAATGCTAGTTGTCATGGCTGCAAATTTGGTTTAGAAATTTATAGGCAATAAATTGGGAAACTCAGAAACCAGTACAAAGGCTGGGAAACAGCAGAGGAAAGTTTTGGTGCCCTTTGTCACTTCTTGTCATTCCATGGTTAGAAAGGACATAATCAGTTATAAGATAAACAAGCCTTTAGTCTGTACCACCACGCCTCCCCAATATTGCTGGACTACCACTCCTACCCACGCCATGTTGGCTGAGGCTGATGGTGGTTGAAGTCTAGGAACTTCTGAAGGACTACAAGTTCTCCATCACTGCTGCAGCTTGTGCACTTACTACTGGGGACTATGTGCCGTGTAAATCATTGGGCTGTATTTCCAAGTAAATATGCATAGGTTTGTGTTGCACGAGAAGCTGCAGAACAGAGCTTTCTTTGCACAGAAGTATGACAAATTTGGCTCCGACAATGCACATTCCCTGCCCTAGCGGTTCTTTGGCATATCTGTGAACATTCAAGTGACTCTTGATTTAACAGGAATGCTTCTTGGATGGTACCTGTCCATGTCCCAAGTGACCCCCCAGGCATTTCCCTCTGTAACCCAGTATGAACCTTGTGCATGAGCTCAGTGATGAACCTAGTCTGTGATAAGTGTATGAGCGCCACCCCACACACTACTTCACTTATGCTATGTCCTTGGGTACTTTATGTTAAGGATAAAAACTCATCAGAAGAGATGTGATAATGCATTAACACAGCAATCAGTATTCAGCATTGCTAATTCAATATTCTGGAATTCTTTGATCTTTTTCTACCTAATTGTAAAATAGATAGATGGAAGTTCCATGGAGAATGTTGAATTTTCTGCTGCTGTAAATGAAAACAGGCTGTTACACAAGTAGTGTTTCTGCTCTGCAGCACCATGGGGGAATCTCTGAGGAACTTAGCTTATCAACATGTATATAAACTGCTGAGGATACAGAGCTTCTACCTTCAACCTCTCAGATATGAAAAGCAGCAAAATGACAAATTTCATAAACAGTAAGCACATCAAAACCTGAAGTTCACTGAAACATTTCTGGCTTCGTTCTTATTGTCCTTGGAGGGGGCGGGGAGATTTAGTTTCATACATGGAGCTCAATCTTGCCAACAACAGCTGGCAAAAGGAATACTGGAACACAAGAAGCTAAATTTGCTGCTTTTTACGTGCATAGAAAAGTTGCCCGGAATATTTTTTCTTATATTGCCACTCAAGCTCAGTGCAATATTTATTTCAATAACCATCTAAACAAACTTGAGGCTCCAAAATGCATTCCAAAGGAATTTGCTATCAAATACGTATGCTCAGCATTGTAATCTAAAAAACAATATTCACCATCAGGATTCTCTTTGATGCTTGAGGAAGGAGAATACTGAAAACAAGGGAATAAAAGAATATTGAAGCTTCTTGGGTATGCAGAAGAAGAATATGCTCTGAATTATAATGGGCTGACAATAGCCCTGAAACTTCCTCTGTTGACTGAAGTTGGTTTTATAGTACAGAGAACCTCAAAAGTTGCACAGGATGAGAAATAATTGAATGTGCCGCAGAAATTGGTACTTTTTAGTCTTGCCCCATTCGTCACTTTACCTGTATCATCAATTTAACGAAAGTGGTCAAAGCTGAAGAACAGTGTGTTTGAAAACTTCCCTCGTGCCAATCTATTGCCTGTCTTTTTCTACTTCACACGAAAATTTCCCTCTTTTGAATTCTGTCATTCAATACTTGAGGGTAACCATGTTTCGCTTTATTTAACCTCTCTCTCTCTCTCTCTCTCTCTCTCTCTCTCTCTCTCTCTCTCCCCCCCCTTCCTGTCTAGCTGTATCTTTAAGAATACCAGGCAGCTTCTCCATCCTGCCACCAGCAGTGGTCAAAAGACCCAACACAATCTGCCTCATCTATGGAATTTACACTTCTATGCTACTATTTCTGCACATGCTTTTTCTCTAATCTCCCCGCCCCCTCAAGCATCGGTAAGATCTATGAACAATGGTAGAACAATGCTAGTACTATTCAGATTAGACACATTGAAGTCAATTGACATGATCAACTTAGGTTCATTAGTTTCAATGGGTCTACTCAAAGTAGGTCTTGCTTGAATACAACCCTATACTTGTATACGTATATAAATTCTGTGAGGTGGTGTACAAGTTTGTTCATCATGGGATAGTGTCCCTTTGCCTTCTTGATTTTGGAGCTGGCAGGAGGAGTGGGGCAGGAGGAATGTCACCCTTGAGGTGCTTGGAATGCATTTAAAATACAGTGGAAGCCCCAACCCTTCTCTTGAGCTTGGAAACAAAGGAGGGTGAGAGGTCATTCCTGCAGTTGTGATGTTTTTCTGAAGGGCCATAGGACACTGCCTATCTTGGAACCAGTGAGGCCTTTAAACTTATGCTGTGCTTTGGAAGTGCTCATAGCACGCTTACAATTATTTAAACTATATCCCACTTCAAAAAACTGGAAAAGGTGGGATCTAAAGTTTAAAATCAGGTCGAGTGGCTGTCAGTGCTTAAGAAATATATTCTATTTTAAGAAGTCTGAACAGATTCTTTTCCACAATTTTTAAAAGGTTATAATTGGAAACTATATTGTGTTTTCAGTAGACCTAGAAATAACTTACCAGATGGTACAAAGGAACACTAATGTGCAACTGTTTCTCACATCTATAATTATTACCGGGGGGGGGGAGTAGTTAAGCCACTAATGCAACAGTTGTAAATAATTTTAAGACTGCAGGCCCCAGATTGGAAGAATAAGGTAAAGTCACAATACATGGAGTCAAGAGGAAGAAAACATAACTGCTGAATGAAGCACTCTCACAGGACAGCCATATCTCTGATTAACTGTGGGTATATCTTCCAGAAAAACTGCAGCAATGAATGTCTCTCTCTCCAGATATTAAGCACTAGCTGGAAGAATTACACAGTGGTCAATTTGTGGTCTCTGCATTACACTATCCATGCTGCCTGAAGACACAATAATTGGCAATTTTGATTTCTTGGAACAGGAATGATATTGTTAAGTAACATTGATACATGCACCATGGCAGAACTTGTCTCAGGAAACAGGAGAAACAATATTTTAAACTACAAGGTGGACACTTTGTGAAAATACTCGTCCACTGGTAATTTTTTTGAATGTCAGGATAAAAGGAAATGAAAATATTTGCCTTCAGAATTATAGTGCCACCTGATGACATGATGGGTGGCAGTAAACAAAGTTCATTCAGAATGAGGTCAATGCTTATTTTATAACATTGCATTCACTCTGAATTGACTTTTCTTGCCCTCAGTGACATTGTCTACATAGCTTCATGACTTCATTATGATTCATCACAGACTGGGATCCCTCCAAGATAAAAAACAAAACAAAAAAACAGCCATGAAATGGCAGTGAAGCAAAAGCACACAGGCAATAAAAAGCTCTGAGTAGAAATGGGAGGGGGGGACAGTTAAAAGAAAATCGGTGAACATTTTAGTCTACCAGAATAAAAACACTACTGTTATTCTGAATAATAAAATAGGCAAAGAGCAGATACAATTCTACCACCAAGTAGCTGTCAGAATTGTTATCCTTTAAGTCAAATCATGATCTCAAATCAACAGGGTGTAAAGATGTTTGAAAACACCAATCAGGAAGAAAGAGTGAAGGACAGAGAACCAAATAGAGCCTCGGTTACTGACAAGAGTGTTTTGAGCGGTCTCACTAAATTCTGGAAAATTCATGGGGAGGAAAACTGACACATTGCAACTAAAGGTTCTGCTCAGAGCAGGTAAGTCCATCCTGTCAACACTACAGTTCCTGTGCCTCTATATTATTAGAAGAGTGATTTTTGCAGGTGCATATTCTCAACCCTGGCAGCGCTGTAACATGACAAGCTGCTGAAATTGCTTCAGCTGCAACTGTGAAAAGCTACAGGGGCCCTGACCAGCACAGGCTTAGTTCATACAGTATATCTGTTCCAGCTACAATATGATCTTGAGGTTTTACCTCATAAATGTATTTCTGCTTCATCTAGATAGGTTGTAAGACTAACTGGACATTGCTAACCACAGATTCTAAGTGGGGCCCAGTAGACTCTGTATAAATAGCGGCCATCTAGAAGTTATAGTGAGAAATGCAACAGGTTGTCATGGAAACCAGAGGACTCAGGAAAGAGAGTAAAAATGCCCCAGGGAGGAATTTAAGGAGGAAGTAAGGAAGTGTTAGCTGAGGAAAGGGCTATTTGAAATATAAAGAAAGGCTTCTGTCATAGAAGGCCTTTTGTGACAGAAGAAGGGAATCCGAGGAGAGTTATCAGGCTTCTGAACTGAAAATCTGGGTGGAAAATCTGCACAATGGTTGACATGGAAGACTCCACATTTAGAGGGGAGTTACAGCTGAGGAACTGCCTCAACTGCTGGAATTCAGCAGTGGTCTCCTACTTTTCTGTCTGCAAAAATTAAGATGATGAATGTGACTATCAGATCTGACACTGTCACTGAAAACAAACAAAGCCTATTCAGAATGAGGACAACACCTCTAATAGGCTGGAATCAGCAAAGTGACTAATGTAAGAAGCATTGCTATCACTCCACACTGGCTTTATTAGCCCTTAGTGACATTGTACAGTAACCAAAGCTGCTTGGCTATTGACAAGTTGCATTGTCCCCTTTACTATATAATTCTGAACTGACTTGGATTTGCCCATGTGATTGCACAAGGGCACAGTGCTAAGAAGAAGAAGGAGGAGAAATGGCTGAAGCTGGAGAAGAAGGAATGAGGAAGCAATGGCAAAGATCAACACTATAGTTTTTGGCTGGAACAATGTGTGAGAAGTGACCCTTTGTAGTCCACTGTTTTTAGAGAGTTGAGATCACACCCAGCACTGACTGTCAATGAGGTGGCACTGTTGATAAGAGGACGCACTCTGTTCTTGCATGAGGGACTGACTTAACACAAAATGTGACCCCCCCAAAAAAAAGAATCCATCCAGCGGGGGCAGGGGATACACAGAAACATAAGCATTGCTAAATAAAATGTTGAATCTTAAGTGCACTTAAATAGCGTCAAACTCTATGGAACCATTGAGCGTACACTGACAAGGCCAGGCAGTGATGCTGCAGAAAGGGATACTAGTAGAAATCAGATGGGTGTCAAATAAGCCTCAGTTTGTCATGTGAGTTTTCAGTCACTGAAGAGACAGCAAAACTCTTCTAATGTCACAGGGCAGAAATCCACCAAACTAAGCAAAGCAAGAATGACTAGTTAGATATGCATATTTAGAAACTCATTTATTGGTTTCTTGACATAAAATTGGTAGTGCCAGGAGGCTCAACCTTCTACTTCTGGCTGACAGCTTTGTATGAAGACTGCATTTGTGTGGGTCATTTTAATCAAAATGAAAGACACATCCTATTAAGGCAGCTTTGCTGACAAATAATTAAGATGAATTACTAGCATTCAGCTGCCATGCTGGGTGTCGGGTTTTAGGAACCTTCTGAGGCTCCTGTTGTATCATGGTTTTGCTCTTTGTACTTAGCTTGCAGTCTAACTCAGCATCCTAACTGCCAGAGAATGTTTTAATCCTAAACCTGTCACTACATATTATTTTCACAGGTTCCTGACATTTCTACATTAAAACAGTTTATAAGTAAAAGTTAACAGAATCTTAAGGCTGAAGGATTTATGATTCACAGTGTGAAACAATCAACTTTCACACCACTGGGCAAAGAGAGCTATTTGCTTGCCTTTGAAGAGCAACACTTAACACGGAATTTATGTACTGGTATATTGAATCTGACTTGACTGTTTTTATGATGACACTGTTTTTATAGCACAGGGTCACATGATCCAAAGTGTTTGGTCATGTAAAAATAGTTTATGAAAGTTCTGTTTGGGGCTAGTAGTTTTTATTGTCTACTGGTGGCAGTTTCATTATTATACTTGGGAAAGTTTTATTTTCTCACGTTAATTTGGAATGAATGGAGGGGGGAGGAACTGTGTGCAGAACCACACCAAACATTTAAAGCACACCCAGTGCATATTTCAAGCACCCGACTCCCCACCAAAGAATCCTGGGACCTATAGTTTGTTATGGGGCAGCACCTGCAAGGTGTGAATCTGCCCCAAGACTCCATATTGAACTAGTAAGTTCATGACTAATAAGTCCAGGTAGAGCTGTCAGGTGCATATAATATGGAACACCGGGTACCTTTGGGTAGTGACCCAATTCTTGCATGAGGTTTGGCATAACAGAAGACACTCATATTGTTGCATTAGCATTCTTTCCTTCAGTCAAAGCTGAGGAAGAACAAGGGCAGGAAGTACTATATCTATTGCCTATTATGATGTGTCCTACAGTTCATGAGCTGTGGAGACACTGCCAATCTACATCAGGTATGGGGGACTTGTGGATCATCCCTCATCATGCTGGCCAGAGCAGATGGGAGTTGAAGTCCAACATCATCTGGATGACCGTAGTTTTTCCACTCCTGATCTGCATGGACAAGGAGAAACAAAGAACTGAGAATACCACTGGAAGGGAAGTACTAAACATGGGGAGGAGTAAGCATTCCATTGGGTCTCTACTGTACATCAGTAGCTGTGCAGGGCAAAAGTAGCAGCCAGGCTTTCCAAACCTGTATCCCTCGCCAAATGTATCAGCTAGCATTTATGAACATACCTCTAGCATCTTCTTTGACTGAAATTCTGCTGTGCTCCTTTTCCATTTCAACAGGCTACCTTTTACACAGCTGCAGTGGAAGCAGGAGAGCATCCACTGATGCCTCAACCACCCCACCATTTCTGGTCCAGTCATGCACCAGAGAGTGCACTGGCTGCACTGAGAGTGGTACCACCTCACTTGCCTGGCAGGTAGGTTAGGCAAAGATGTAATGGTAGATCCAAGATTAATCCCATAAGCTTCATGGTTGAATAGGAAATAGAATGCAGGTATCTTGGGCCCTAGTATAAAATTCTAACCACTATACTATGCTTTCTATGACTTCTCGTCATCTCTCTCCATCCTCTGTTTTTAGCATTAAAAACTAATCCTGAAACTGTTTATTCTAAGAGATGGGTGAATATAATTTGTTGTTGTTTAGTCATGTCCGACTCTTCATGACCCCATGGACCAGAGCACACCAGGCACCCCTGTCTTCCACCGCCTCCCGCAGCTTGGTCAAACTCATGCTGGTAGCCTCGAGAGCACCGTCCAACCATCTCGTCCTCTGTCGTCCCCTTCTCCTTGTGCCCTCCATCTTTCCCAACATCAGGGTCTTTTCCAGAGTCTTCTCTTCTCATGAGGTGGCCAAAGTATTGGAGCCTCAGCTTCAGGATCTGTCCTTCCAGTGAGCACTCAGGGCTGATTTCCTTCAGAATGGAGAGGTTTGGTCTTCTTGCAGTCCATGGGATTCTCAAGAGTCTCCTCCAGCACCATAATTCAAAAGCATCAATTCTTCGGTGATCAGCCTTCTTTATGTTAGTATGGATAAAATTAACCTAAATGCTTCCATATTTTTAACAGGATTGCTATGTTCAGTTTAACTTTCCCACTGCATAATATGAAAAGGGCCATAGCACATACCAGGTTGAATTCCTGGCATCTCCAGGTAGGGCTGGGAAGACTTTGCCTGAAGCCGTGGAGAGCTGCTGCTGTCAGCCAGTGTCAACAGTACAGAGTTAGATGGGCCAACGGCCATAAGAAAGCTTCCTATGTTCCTTCTATGTAATCAGACCCAACTTTTGTTTATCTAAAAAATGCATATATCCCAGTCTCTCTGGACTGCAACACTTCAGAAGGTGGTGGTGATGGTGGTGGGAAGAAGAAGAAGAAGAAGAAGAAGAAGAAGAAGAAGAAGAAGAGTAGTAGTTTGGATTTGATATCCTGCTTAATCACTACCCTAAGGAGTCTCAAAGCGGCTAACAATCTCCTTTCCCTTCCTCCCCCACAACAAACACTCTGTGAGGCGAGTGAGACTGAGAGACTTCAGAGAAGTGTGACTAATCCAAGGTCACCCAGCAGCTGCATGTGGAGGAGCGGAGACGCGAACCCGGTTCACCAGATTACGCGTCTACCGCTCTTAACCACTACACCACACTGGGCAGATACACATCAAGCATGCTCTGTATTTAAAAGGCCAGCGCATGAGGGAATGGTTTTAGGCTGGACTTTCCCCTCATGTACCCTGCATGCACAAGAAGAGACTTTGACAGGAGGAAGAACTGGATGTGATTTTCCCACATGATAAAAAGCAACTATGGGGAGGTAATTGAGAAGTACAACAGCAAGGAGGAAACAGTTAAATACCTCTGCTTCTAGCCTTCTCTCCGCCTTAACTGGCAGCCTCCCAAAGCTGCTTTTGCTTAAATTGTCGAAGTTAGAATAAATATACATGATTGTGTGCTAGGTCTCCTTTGGTGTTGGTCAGCTGCCTTCATAACAATAGCAGTAAAATAACATTATGTTCACATCCACACCAAACATTTGAAGTAGTCTTATGCTACCTTAACAATGGGGAAATCTGGGAACTGTAGTTTGTTTAGGGTGCTGATCTCACAGAGCTACAGTTTCCATAATCCTTAATGAACTTGGGTTCCCAGAATTCTCTGCTGTTAAACTGGTATAAGAGTGCTTTAAATGCATGGTGTGGATGGGGCCCTTACATTCACAAATCTCTTGATAGTGGATCCTTCAGTTTCAGAATCTTCAGCTTACAGATTTGAGCTGTCCAAAATAAAACGACCTAGGAGAACACTTCCCCCAAGAGACAACTGATCAAAGAAAGCTGTGTTTTAAATAGCAAATCAAGCTTGGTTAAGTCACGGATTTTCTATCCTACTGTAGTGCTGATCAAACCCTTTTACTTCCTGCTTAAGTGCTAATCATTATTATCACTGCGGTTAGCTGTTACATGCACTATCAGTAATTATATATCAATTAATTTTCAAGATGGACTCCCTTATTAAAAACACATTTCATTTTCTTGGCACTCTGTTATTTGGATGTGGAGAGAAAGTGAATTGGGATGCTTAGGCAGTCACAGGCTCTGTAGCTATAGTTACTACTGCTGCGTCTATTATTGCCAGTTACTATAAGCCTTGAGGAATGGAACTGCAGTAAGATGGGACCAGTTTACTTGTGAGATCACCTCACGTCGCATATGCCCACTTGACCACTTTGATCTGTGGAACTGGGGCTGTTACAACTGCTCCATAATACTCATTCTGCATTTGTAAGACATCCATCTTTCATTGTGGGAGCAACCACACTTTGGAACTGCCTGCCTATAGATGTCAAGCAAGTGCCTGTACTGTACTCTTTTCAGAACCTGCTAAAAATATTTTTGTTTAGGCAAGCCTATCTGGACATGTAAAAAGTTGACATGTGTTTTAATCTGGTTTTTAGCTTATTGTTGATTTTTTTATTTTTAGGTTTTTATTTATACTTTTCAAATATATACATTTCATTAATTTTACCATCCATTTAACATTTCGAAATCTGACTTCCTTCCCCCTCTTTCTGAGGTTCCTTAAATTTATTTTTTCATATCTTCTACATATCCAAATTAATTTAACTTGCTCATTTAATTATCTACTGTAAATATATAGTCTTATAAAACTGCAGATTGTTACAATAATCTTACTGATGCTTTTATCTGTTTACAGTTTATCTGTAAATATTCAATATGCCATTTCCTTTCTTTTATAAAAAGTGTGTTATCTTGATTTCTTATTCTTCCAGTAAGTTTTGCCGTTTCTGCCATAAGTTTTTGTATCCATTCTTCCTTTACTGGGACTTCTGCTTCTTTCCATTTTGGGGCAAGTAACATTCTTGCTGCTGTAGTAGCATACATAAATAAATTTCTATACAATTTAGGTAGTTCTGTCCCTTCCAAAAAGAAAAGCTTATTTATTCCAAAAATAAAAGTTATTTTGAACATCCTTTTTAATTCATTATATATCATTTCCCAGTAAGCTTTAACCTTGCTACAAGACCACCACAGTTTATTGTTGATTTTAATAATTTTTTTTGGAAAACTTTAAATAGTTGTTTTAAACTTTTTTTTACAGATAATTTTACTGGTTTTTTTGTAAACTGCTTTGAGATTTTCTTACAATCAAGCAGTATATAAATCTTGCAAAGTAAGTAAATCAATAAGCAAATTATATTTTTTATAGTTGCCCACAGAGTAAGATTAGAGCTGATTATTTTTGCTCAGAATGCAATGTTTTCGTTTTCATTTCAAAAGCACACTTACTATCATGCAGTCATCAGCAAAAGAAGAAGAAAAAGCCAATTTATTGTTTTAAAACTGGCCACACATGGGCATCAGTGGTGACACACACGAGCACTGAGATGCTTCCACGCTAAAGAGATGGCTGTTAATTTTATTTGCGGCAGAAAACAGGGGAGCATGCTCATTCGAGATACTTGTATCATTTTTAAATCAAGGCCATCTTTTTCTCAGTGGTAAACGTGAAATGTTTTTAAAGGCCAGACTTAGCATAAAATCTATTGGTTGCTATGGAGACCACTTACCACACAGGACTGCACTCTTGTGTTCGACTCTGTGATTTTCTCTATTCAAAGGTTCAGCATTGTCAAAAAAACAAATTACTTTTTTCAGTTGTTTATCTCAAAGTTCATTATGGGAAAATGCATTGCTATTTTATTCATGTGTAGATAAGAGAAATATCAGAAATCACTTGAGCACCATTCTTTGAAATTTCACACTTTGGGAATAATTAGAGCAAAATTGTCTATTGTCGGGAAATGAAAAGGATTCCGATTTGGGTGTGTCTGTTTGTATGGAAGTGAAGCAAAAACAGGCACCTGGAAGCTGGATCCCAGCAAAATTATACAGTAATACAGCCTTTCACGCTTACATTACACTTAGGAGCAGAGGCGTGAAAAGAATAACCAAGGCCTGATAGACTGAAACTTTTTGCCTGAGGTGTTTCCTTATGAAACAAAACGTGAGTTCAGGACTACTGTTTGTTGAATTATTCAATGCTATCTTTTGCATCACATATCTTCAGGGTTGAAACCAGTCGGATTCTGATTAGCAGCAGCACAGATTTAACTGGCTACAAATGTCGAAAACATGTACATCTGCTTCTCCTCAAGCACTTGCTTAATTAGGAAGATATAAATATTCAGGCTTCATCCTCCTCCATGCTTATCTTTTCTTTAAACACTTTCCATCCCATTTATACAAGAGGGCTGTGGATCCTGAGAGATGCTGAGCCAGATCTGGTAGAAGCAAAAGCATATCCAGCTCGTAGCTGCTTTAATCTGAAGTGGGCTCTCAGCACCTCACAGCTTCTGCACAAGAGGTAAAAATCAATAGGAGCTGCTACGTTACCTAAGGGTATCCTACTGATTGACTTCGCCAGCTTTGCTGCTCATTTTGCTGTAATGATGTGTTATAATTCCTAAGGAGTGTGTGAGCACAGTTACTCCTTCATTTAAGTTTCTCTTCTGCTGAGCCTTTTGGAGACAATTCTAACAGGATGCACCCCTCCCCCAGAGGATTATATGGAGAAGATGATGTGAGGGAATTTTGAATACCATTTTTAAAAAGAAAAGAAAAACCAAGCAGCCCTACAGATGTACGGCTATGCTAAGTACACTTCTCTGAGCAGTAAGAAATTCAGAGAAGCACACTTGCCTGGACTTAGGACCTGTTGGAATGAAGGCACAGAGACTTCTTGGCATTTTGTATTTGGGTTTATTTACAAATATGCAGGCTGAGCATAAGTAGAGGAACTGTTTGAATACACCAGCATACAGTTAGTAGCCACTGCTCCCACACCAGCTCTCCAGACAAACAACTCACATCCTTGCATACTAAGCCCTAACTCTGTCTGACTCACAGACTGCAGACATAACTCTATACACACCCAGGCTAGATGGGGGAGAGGAATAAAGATGAGCCATCTCATTTAACCATCACCCTATTAGGCCATCTTAACTCCCATGAGGACACACCACATGAATATTGTGTGCTATCAACACTGAAGTCTGCAAGGCTTTCCTGAAAAGGGGGCAAGGGAATATCAGTTCCCCAGTGATATCCCTGTTCACAGAAATCTGATAAGAATCCAGTATCTGAATGACTTCTACTGCTCTTATTTTGGATCTTACTGCTTCACTGACAGCTGGAAAAAAACCTCCCTGGTTTCAGTGATCTACCTGCTGACAAATCAATGGTAGAATTCAAGGGACAGCCCCTGAAGCTGCACAATGATGTATTGTTTTTACAAAATGATATATTTTTATTTTTTTATAATTTTTATTAAATATTTTATTGGGTTGCAAAATGATATTTGTAAAATGTGTAAAATACTGGAATTTCATTTTATTTATTGCCAAAAGAAAAATCGCATCTACTTCAAATTGTCTGCAAGACAATAGTTTCATAGTCAAATCTCTGTCTCACCAGAGACCAACTGTACAGTATAGTGCGTTGATAATTAACATGCTGAAAACATGCAATTAAGACAAATGGGATGAATGCATAAGGCAACACAAAAGCATAATTTCATTTTGTAGCTATTGTCAGGCTCTTCAAGAATCATTGTGCAGTTTGGTCTACTCCCGTGCTTCTATTAACAGAGTGTGGGATGTTTCCACACTGCATGCTAAGTGACTCAGACAAGCAGAAGTCCTTTAAAAAATGTTTCAATTCAAAAGGTCCACTGAAAATCTAGTTAGACAAAACTAACAGGTAGGAGGACTCCGCTAGGAAGAATAGTATCCTCATGACTTCAGACCCTCTAAGAAAACCCTATCCTGTAACTTTCAAAGATTCCATTCCAGATCACATTTTACCTTCCCTGTTAGTGGTGGCAGCACATTATTAACAGCAAGGCATAAAAGCAGGAGCTGCCAATGTAGTGGCTTCCAGATATTGTTGGACCACAACTCCCATCATCCCTGACTGTTGTCATGCTGCCTCAGGCTAATGAAAGTTGCAGCCCATGAAAATTCTGGAGGGTGGAAGATTTAAGAGCTGTTTTGTGATTACCTTTTGATAACTACAGCAATGTTATCAATAGGTCAAATAATCACTTTTTTTAAAGAGGAAAAATTTGAACCCATTCAGTTATAGGGTACAGCTGTTGCACTGACATGTTATTTAGTGTAGGTTTAAGTTGTATAGTCTTCAGGTGTCCTTTGCAATGACCAGGCAAATTTGTTTTACCACTCTACACAGAGTCATCCAGCTACAAAGTATTGGTGAAGCTTGAACTAACCACAGGGCATAAAACCTTATCACATCAATTTTGCCTAAATGGCACATCTCTAAAGGGCATAACCTTTAAGGCATAGCCCTTAAGAGTTTTAGTTTCCCAGTATTTTGTAGCTTGAATGAACATGTAATGAACATGAATACAGAGGTACCTCGGGTTACAGACGCTTCAGGTTACAGTCTCCGCTAACCCAGAAATAGGACCTCAGGTTAAGCACTTTGCTTCAGGATTAGAACAGAAATCATGCTCCACCGGCGTGGCAGCAACAGGAGACCCCATTAGCTAAAGTGGTGCTTCAGGTTAAGAACAGTTTCAGGTTCATAGAATCATAGAGTTGGAAGAGACCACAAGGGCCATCGAGTCCAACCCCCTGCCAAGCAGGAAACACCATCAGAGCACTCCTGACATATGGTTTCAAGCCTCTGCTTAAAGACCTCCAAAGAAGGAGACTCCACCACACTCCTTGGCAGCAAATTCCACTGTCGAACAGCTCTTACTGTCAGGAAGTTCTACCTAATGTTTAGGTTAAGAACGGACCCCCAGAATGAATTAAGTTCTTAACCCAAGGTACCACTGTACAACATATAAAACTGAAACATTTTTGCTAATTTAATTGTTTACAGCAATAACTGCAGAAATATTTGTTGTCAGGGAAAATAGCCAAATGCAGACAGAAAGACAGAAAAAACAATTATGACCAGTCCCATGTCTCCTTAAGCAGTACCCTCCTAACAGTATCCAAATAGCTAACACATTCAAAACAGGCTTGATGGGGTAGGAAATCAACATGAATTATTTTATAGTAAAAACTTAAAGCAGATCAATTTTGACACCACTAAAGATTGCAAAATCTGTGTTGCATTTGACTCTGACAATTTAAACTTCTTGCAAGCTTCCTTTTTCAGTTCTGATTTAGCAGGATCACTTAGAGAACAAGAATGTGGTTTGCCCCCCATGTCCTTTCAGTAGCTGATTCTTTCCAGAGATTGCCAACAAGGTTGCCAGACAAAGACAGTTTAATAGGATAGCAGCAGATGCAACTGGGTATAGAATTCTGCTTGTGTGTGGAACACTCTCACAGTAACCACAAGCCACAAGTGGGACTCTGCTTGACCTGCCCTCTCTGTGCTCCCAGATCTGCTCACCTGCTTACTTTGAATGAAAGATTTATGCAGAAGATGCAGTTCTGATCTCACAGACACACCTGGGTCTTAAGCATTCACTGACTGGATTTGAATCTCTAACCATTGTTTGCTAGAAATTTGGTTACAACATTTTATAAGAAGAAGGTTAGATGTTCTTGGGTCTTGCCTGACTATAGACTCAATAAAGTTAATCCATATACATATTTGGTTGTTTGGTATCATGACTCAGATAACTGGAGTCCTAGTGAAATTGGGAAATGCTAAAGCCAAAGTACTGCAGCAATAGTATTTTTTATTTGCAAAGGGCAAGAAATCCCTCCCCTCGGTTTTCAGAGCCAACATTGTATCTCATATTCTCTTTGGAGCTCCTATATGGTTTCCAGGCCTTAAAGTCTCTTTAGAAGTTCAGTCCTTCTTTCTCAGATCTATATTTGGCATGCCTTGATGTGGTGCCAATGCTGCTCTCAGTTTGGAAGCAGGTCTTGACTCCTTAAGTAATCTGACTTGGACAGGCTCTACTCACTTTTGACTTTGTGACTGGCCTTCATAGTACAAGTGATAATGGGCAGTTATGAATATACCTGGAAGAGGAAAAGGGTGAAAGAAATCTTCCTGGGTGGGCTGCGTTCTCCTTATTTGTTATTTATGAATGGGTACTGGCCAGAGGTGGCGCTGGGGGTTAAACCACAGAGCCTAGGACTTGCTGATCAGAAGGTTGGTGGTTCAAATCTCTGCGACGGGGTGAGCTCCTGTTGCTCGGTCCCAGCTCCTGCCAACCTAGCAGTTCAAAAGCACGTCAAAGTGCAAGTAGATAAATAGGTACTGTTCTGGCGGGAAGGTAAATGGTGTTTCCGTGTGCTGCTCTGGTTTGCCAGAAGTGGCTTAGTCATGCTGGCCACATGACCCGGAAGCTGTACGCCAGCTCCCTAGGCCAATAAAGCGAGATGAGGGCCACAACCCCAGGGTCAGCCACAACTGGACCTAATGGTCAGGGGTCCCTTTATCTTTTTTACTGGCCAGATTTACTACCACAGACATTTCTTTATTGTTTCATAAGAGACTGGGAGCTATGTTCTTCTGGTCATTGGGTCTGCCTTGTTCAGAGTTCAACACACTCCAAGAATGGGATGCCACAGAGTCCTGGCACCCTCAACAAACTACAGGAGCCAGTGCGGTGTAGTGGTTAAGAGTGGTAGTCACGTAATCTGGGGAACCAGGTTCACGTCTCCGCTCCTCCACATGCAGCTGCTGGGTGACCTTGGGCTAGTCACACTTCTTTGAAGTCTCTCAGCCCCACTCACCTCACAGAGTGTTTGTTGTGGGGGAGGAATGGAAAGGACAATGTTAGCCGCTTTGAGACTCCTGAAGGGGAGTGAAAGGCGGGATATCAA
Organism: Podarcis vaucheri; assembly: GCF_965113315.1. Classification (NCBI taxonomy): domain Eukaryota; kingdom Metazoa; phylum Chordata; class Lepidosauria; order Squamata; family Lacertidae; genus Podarcis; species Podarcis vaucheri. The sequence continues at coordinate 40,649,399 of NC_138767.1, forward strand.
ATCCAAACTCCTCCTACAGTTCCCAAGAGTCTTTGGGGGAAAGCCACATATTTTAAATGTGCTTCAAATGTATCTGTGGATAAACAGATACATGTGTGGAAAAATCAAGTTTAAAAACTTTTCAAATTCCATGAAATGCCGAGTCCATTACTTCAAGCAAGCCCTGGTTGAGCTTGCCATACCTGCTGAAGATGAAAAGGAGAAACACAGTTGCACCTCATTAGTATATTGATGACACAACACACCCAACCGCTGGGTGATTCTACACAATGAGATGTTAAATTGCATGGGGGATGATGGCCTGTGTTGACTCAGGATTTCTCCCCAAAAAAACCTCTTCCTACACTATCCAGACTGGAGCTGAACCACCACAGAATAGTGTGTTTAGTTCAAACAATCACCTCAGAAGAATACCATCAACGATGGTATTGCAGCTGTTGAGAGATCAAGGAAAATCATTGGGGTCACACATCTGTCTCTCTCCTGATATAGGTAATTGTACAGGGTGACCAAAGTAGTTTCTGTGCTTAATATGTAGTTTAAAGCAGGGATACAAGACTCACCCCCCACCCGATAATGTTTTGGACCATAACTCTCAGCATATTAGTCGTGCTGGCTAGAGCTGAAGGGAACTGGGAGTCCAAGAACATATGGAGGGCCATAGGTTCTCTGCCTCAGAGCCCTAATTTTTATTTTTATTTTGGTCTTTTTTGCCCCACAAACAAATCAATGCTAACCATCAATAAACCTTTATAAATAATCAATTAATTACACATCTCACATTCCAGTGTTAAGGGCTTATCCACATTTTCTCTTGCCCCGCTGCTTTCCCCTGGGTAAAACTGCTACTTTGCGTTCAATCAGATCAAACTGCAATCGGGTTTTCCAGGGGTTGCTGTATGCTCCAGTTTAGAGCTAAAGAGTTGGGTTTCGCTGGGAAAGGAGCTGGACAAAGGGAAAACCGATCAGAGGCACGCTCTTTAGGCACAGGACAAGCAGAAATGTTGATGAGCCGTAAGATGAAGGAGCCAGAAACTTTATAACAATGAAGTTAAAGGCTCTGGGGTTTCAAAAAAGTAACATTTCTTTGAGAGTAGCTGTGCTAGTGTGTTGCAGCAAAAGCCACAACATTCTCTTACTTTATTTATTGAAGTAGAAGGTTTTGGGTTAGATCATGTCAAAGAGTGAGAGAATGAAAGTGGCTTTGACTATGTACTAAACACATCATATTTGTATTGCTATATTTTCCTATTCAAGGACAAGAGGATTTCATCCAGCTATGTAACAGTTTCCTGCCTTCTGAGAGCTAGTCATTGTTCGCTGCTAAAATGCCAAGGAAGTGGGAGGTTTTCTTTATATATATAGAAAAAATGTGTATCCATAGGAGCTTGTCATCATGCAGCTGGTGGCAAATCCCTTTTTGAAGGAGCATGGTACAAAATGGCCCAGGAAAAATAAATGGATGGAAAGGAAAGCAGAAATGATTGTCAAAAAGCAATCTTGGGAATAGGATTAGCACTTAAATATATATATTCAAAAACTTTTATAGGCCTCCCAAAACAAAAACAAAAAACTGCATGGTTTTTCAATGAGCTGGTCTGGAGGGTTATTCTCAGGAAATGTCAGATCTCAGAATATTTTAACATAAACATGCTTCATCGGGGTAATCTCAGAAAGAGATCAATCATTAAAATTAATCTAGTTTAAAAATTACATGTGTATAGACATATATGTATATATTGTAAGCCATCCTGTGATCCTCGGATGAGGGGCAGTATAGAAATGCAAGAATTAATAATAATAATAATAATAATAATAATAATAATAATAATAATAATAATAATTTACAAAGTATTCCAAGGGTATAATATATTTATAGATGTCTAACCAAGTATCACTAAAAATCCTACACAGCATGGACATTTTCAAAAATCATGTATTATTTGCTTCTTTCATTAAAGGTAACCTTACAGCACAAGCCTATGCATACTTACTTAGAAGTACTACTATGTTTAATGCAGTGCTTTTCTTTTAGAATAAAAATGTGTCGGTACCACTTTGTACCATTGAGTACCCTCAGGGGGAAAAAAAGCTCTGGTTCAATGTGGTGTTCAACTCCCACCTAAGGATAGGGTTGCACCCTTCGTATAACTGCAAATGTAAGAAAAGCCTGCTGAATCAGGCCAGTGGTCCATCTATTGCAGCATCCTGTTTTCACAGCGGCCAACCAGTGAAGCCCACAAGCAAGATATGAGAACAACAGCACTCTCCCCTCCTGTGGTACCCAGCAAATGGTATTCAGAAGCATACTGTCTCCAGCTATGGAGGTAAAACACATCCATCCAGCATAATATTGCATATGTATTTTAGGGCATTTCATTCTTGTTTTTACACTTAAATGGTTTTTGTAAGTTGGTTGGAGTTCTTTATTCTGAATAAAAGTGACTAATAAATATAAATAATATTGTTGCAGTAGCTGCCACTGATAGCTTCATCCTGCGCAAAGTTGTCTTATCCTCTTTTTAACACCATCTAAACTGGTTATTTATTAGGGATGCGGGTGGCGCTGTGGTCTAAACCACTGAGCCTCTTGGGCTTGCCAATCAGACGGTGGGAGGTTCAAATCCCCACGATGGGGTGAGCTTCCGTTGTTCGGTCCCAGCTCCTGCCCACCTAGCAGTTCAAAAGCACGTCAAAGTGCAAGTAGATAAATAGGTACTGCTCTGGCGGGAAAGTAAACGGTGTTTCCGGAAGCGGCTTGGTCATGCTGGCCACATGACCCGGAAGCTGTATGCTGGCTCCCTTGGCCATTAAAGCGAGATGAGCGCCGCAACCCCAGAGTCGTCCGTGACTGGACCTAACAGTCAGGGGTCCCTTTACCTTTTTAAATTGGTTATTATTACAATTATTATTTTTCTGAGAGGTTTGGGGAGCTTGGGATTTGTTAGGTCATACTGGTGCTGAACATACACTTTGCCTGATTTGCTTGTTGCCTGGACACCTTGTCAAGTGGGGAAACTTTATGCTCTCCGAAATGAGGCCGAATCAAGGATGGAGGTGTCCTGGGAGAGGAGGCAAGCCCAGTGACTCTGTATGCAGCCATAATGGAATATGCCACAATGCAATGTAGCCTTCACTTTGTCACCAGCTAAAAAAAGATGTATGGCTGAATGCCATTAGTTATTTTTATAATTTCCATCTGGGATTTTCAGAGACTTTAAGCCAGATACAAGATGACAGTGCACCTGCAGGCACCTTTAATAGTTGAGATCCTTCTACACAACTATTAAAGGTGGAAAACCTCTGCCTTCTGCACATGGCACTAATGCGAGAAGAATAACATTCGCTTCAGAACTGGAAGGGTTTGTTCCCAAGGAAGAGAGCAGGCCTGTGTCCCAGCAGATAAGAAAACTGAAATAGTGTTGGTAGAATAACAGACTCACTTGGCACAAAGGCCGACCCAACAACCACCTCATTAGCAATGGTGCCAAGAAAGTCTGGCTGGCATATCCATGAGCTTTGCTATCCCAGGTTTGTAATTCAACCAGGCATTGCCTTTATATATTGACATCTTTGTTTAGCCATGATTTGTTTAACTCTGCCAGGTTGGTGTTGCTCTCTACCTTCAAACTATCTCTTTTTACAAGAAAGTGTCACCAGGAGGTAGGAAATATCTGCAATTCATTTGCTTACTCATTCGTTTGAATTTGTTCTCTGTCACCAACTTTTGTGAAATAAGTGTCACCTATTATTTCTTCATTTATAGGAAGAAGCAACCATGGCAGAATCAGCAGGAGTTTTTCATCTTGCAGTGACATTTCCCTGTAAAAATTAAAAGTCTAAACTCTCTCCTGTTTTGACACAAATGTTAACTATACTCGTTTTAGCCCATAGTTGAAATAGCCTTACTACATGCACATATTTCTCATTCCTTTGCTACTAAAAGAAAGGGTATTTGGTCTGCATGTATAGAATCTAATCTATGACAGTGTTTGCAGCAAAGGAATTTAAGATAAAATAAATCATATCCTCACAGCAAAGTAGTTCTGTCAATATACAAACAAGGTCTAACAATCTCCTCTTAAGTTAATAGGAAACTGTCACCATTATAATTAGAGCCAAATTGAACTTTACTTTCCATACTTGTTTACTTTGTCCAATCATCAAATGTAAATGAATGAATTAATTGAAAATGACGTTCATCTGTGAATATTCATTTCCATCTGTAATGCAGAGGGAAAGTTGTCTAAGGGTTTTTGTTGACTTTTAGAGACACCAGTGGGCTATATTAAGGAAAATGAGTTTTATTATTAAAAACAGACATGTTTACTAAAACGATTTAAACAACAATTAACGAAATGAGCTAGTCAATATATCCCTAAACTGGGAACAATTCAAACATGTCTATAGTAGCTTCCCACTGACTTCAGCCAAATGTCACAAAATGTAGCTTTGGGCTGGTGCTGCAGAGATGCAGCAGTTCAAATGTTTAATACAGACCTGACGCTCACTCTTCAAGTGTTTGTAGCAATAGCCAGAGAGACTACATCTGTACTGCTGATTATGTGGAATTACTTGAAGAGCAGCATCAGACTGAAAAATATGAGTTCAGAATTTAATGTTTGGAAATATTCTACAGCCAACAGATTGGTTAAATGAAGGAAACACATTCCAAGGGCAGTACTAGAAACCTCAATGACTATAATTTAAGCCAGCGCAACAAAACACTGGAAAAATACTCTGCAGTCAGAAAAAGATTTTCATGAGCAGCAGAATGAAAACATCATCCAATTTATCTTTTCTACCATTATGCATATGGCTCCGTAGCATTTCTGTAATAAACAAAATGCCCTATATTTGGCCTTTGAGGAAGAATGAGGATCTATTTTTTCCTGTGCCAGAGTGTCCTAACATGCTGACAACAGAGCTAACAGGATATTTCTCATACATCCACACCAGCTAAGGATATGGAATAAACCCAAACAGAGGGATATAAATTTCAGACAGGTTTACAAACCATATCTAAAAATTTATGGTCACCAGATTAGAGCAGTATGGATGATATCGATTTTGCTGTAAACATTTACACCTTAGACACAATTAAAGCAGTAAGGTAAAAAAAAAAAAAAACCTGCAGTGAGATGTACTACAGCTGCTACTGCTACTGATAACACCACTGTTAGTGGTAATATTGAAATGTTTGGCTGTACCTTTGGAGGATAAGGGTAGAATTTCTTCCTGCATGGTTTGCTGTATCCTGAAGATGGAGGGTAGGAGGTAAGGAATAGTTTTACTTAGCCTATATTAGATAAAAGTGTGCATTAAAAAACATGCATGTTAGTGAAAACATACACAAGACTTTATAGCAGAGAAAATTGCTTGCAAACATATGTTTGGGAAAGATGGAAAGGATTTGCTTAAATAGCTAATTGAACTAGAATACAAAAAAGGGAGGTGTGAGGAGGTCGTTGAAACAAGTAAATGAAAGGCAAGATATGAAAATATTGGATGTGTTTTTAATTGTTTTTGTCTTTGCTTTTGTTTTTGTTTTGTTAAGATAAGCAGTGTTTTTCTTTTTTTGCTTTTTATGTATTGTATTGTTTTGCTTTGTTTAACTCTTTTTCTTCTTTATGTAATTATTAAATTCTTAATAAATATTATTTAAAAAAAAAAGACCCCAGTGCACAGTGGTAGTAGCTGCGCCAATGCGGAAAGAATGAGGTGCAATATCACTGCCCAGCAGGCCACACGCTCCCAGCGCCTTGTGCATTACTGCAGCAAATTGATGCCTCCTTAATGGGTTCCTATCCTTGTGAATCAGGAAGGGACCATCTCCAGGAAGGGACGACGTGACAAATACTTCCTGGCATCTTTGACTGGACAAGGGCTGGGCTTACCAGTGGCAGGCAGGCTCATCAAGGCACCCCTGCCCAACTGGTCCATTTTGGAATTTCGGATGGTGAGAAATAGCTCCCCCTCAGAAAGCTGAACATCCTGCAATAACAAGCCCCTGGAGAACCCTCCTTGTGCTGACTCAGGCACCACTTCGCCCACACGCAGTGGGGGGGGGACCTCTCCCAAGCAAAAGGGAACCCAAAATGGTGGCTGGGCTGAGATGGGGTGGGGGGAGGAAGGAAATTAAAGAAATGAATTAACAAAGAAAAAGAAGGGGATAACAGAAAGATATCACCAAGACGATCGTCAAAGGCAAGTCTCTCGGCTGCACAGAGGACACACTGTTAACTGTTCCGATGCATGAGCCTAAAGAGGAAGCTCTGGGTCACGTGCATAGGTATATATAGGTCTGTTTAGACAGCTCGCCATTGACCAGATTAAACCCAGCAATGAGGGACCTACCAGTCAGGGGTTGTGGCTATCCAGTATACCCACCCACAACCAGGAGGTCAGTCTCCAGGTCTCACCTCTTTTAGGGAGGACACGCTTTGCAAGAACCTCTGCCCCCTTCTTTTTCTCTGAGCCTCTTGCAGAGTCTGCAGCTTGTTTATCATATCCCTGTGTTTTAAATACTATTGCCTGGCAGTTCTGCTTAGTAGGATGAGTCAGGCACTTTTAATATGCATACAGGATACTCACACCTGACAAACTGTCACAAGAGTTCTCCCAGAGGAGCTAGATAAGGAGAGAGTTGTGCCTTTTTTATTTTTTAAAAAAGGGGCTTCTTTCTGCTCTATTTTTTGAAACTCATTCAAAACATTTTTGTTTTTAAAGCTCAAAAGAAAAGCAATCATTTGCCCTGTTTCCCTCTTTCCCATATACCACAGAGGAGCAAGAACTTCCAAGTACCTATTGATCACACCCACATTTTGAATCTGTTATGTTGAATATCAATGGTCATGTACAGCAGAATCAATATGAAGCCCAACTGCAAGAAGAAGCCAGAAGCAAAAAGTAAATTATTCCTGGGAAGTTGCTAGATAATAATAATAATAAAGACAGAGGTCACATTGTCTCATGTTTGCCTAATTTCAGAATGCGAATTAATTTCTAGACAGCCATTTAATGTCTCTCTCTCTCTCTCTCTATATATATATATATAATATTTAATTAGTAAGAATGAACAAACCCATATAATAAAAATAGGCACTTTAAAAATGGAACCTTGCAATAGAAGCAATTGACCCTGTTTCAAAATGCCCACCATCTGCTATTTTAATGTGCACTTGTAGGAGCAAGGCAGATCTGTAACATTTCTTTAACCCTCATTCCACTGCTCTCTGCTAATTAGTTCACTTCTTGAGACACAGCCAAGGCCATCTCATTTTAAGAACATTGTCTTAGACCCAATTCTCACTTTTATTTCTGTCATGGTAGAGCAACCCTGAGACAACTTCATCATTTTTGCATAAGTATTTGTTCAGAAAGTGCTCTCACATCGTGCAATTAGAGATTAACCACATGACAGAGTTTTTTCTGTTTGTTTATTTCTACTTGAAATACCCATGTTTCTTAGCTAAAAAGGCTATCAAAGCCAATTAACAACCCAATTAAAAACAATGATGAAACCATAATGGAGCAAACAAATCCTGTGTCAATTAATTTACAACCCCAATGTCAGCTGAAAGAGCCACATCTTCATTGCCTGCCAATGAAGACCAGCACTGATGCGGTCAGATCGGTCCCTCATGCTCCATTGTTTAGGTGCCGCAACCAGAAAGGCTCTGTTGCTCTCAAATGTCAGACCACCATGTCCCAATTGGTGTGGAAACACAGAGCAGATGTTGACCTAAATGCAAGTGTAGTTCCATCTGGGATTCCAGATACTGTACTGGCTCTTAGAATCATAGAGTTGGAAGAGACCACAAGGGCCATCGAGTCCAACCCCCTGCCAAAGGCCAAGGCCACACCACAGAGGTGTTTATGTGTAAGTAAAGCAGTAAACTTTTATTACAGCAGTCTAATAGTACAAATCCGGTGATGAGGAAGTCGTAGAATCTAATCCAAGTGATCTTACAAGGCAAGGAGTATCAACTTCATAGCCAGTCTTAGAGCAAAGGCCAAGGTTCAGGAATCCAAATTGGTAGAAAGCGTATTTAGACTGAAAGTTGTTCCAGCAAGTTTCCCCACCTATCTGCCAAGCTTTTAAGCAGAGGCAGAGAAAGTTCAGCTCCTTGTGAGAATCCCTGTCCTTGTGGGAATTCCTGACCTGTAGTCAGGCACTCATCTTTGGGGATAAGTCTCCCCTCTTCTCTTTACTCAGAGACACCTCTGAACAGCCTCCCACTTTGTCACAGCAGGGCTGCACCCCTGAGTTTATCCTCTATCCAGGCAAACAAGAAGCAATACCAGGGTTCCACCCAGGCAAACAAAAGCATTAGGGACAGAGGCACCAACTTGAACCTAAGATTGAGGGGGCCTATGACACTCCTGGCCTCCTCCTGCTGCTGCCACCAGCTGGGGACTGCTTCCCTTGTTTTTCTCTTATAAAGGAGAAGGAGCCACCAGCAACTGAAGCTGTACCGTGCTCAGTTCCTCTTCCTCCTCCTGCTGCTGCTGCTACTGGCTGAGAGCGGCTTTCCCCTCCTTCTCCTCCATAGCACTAACAGAAGGATCAGCCACTGGTCACTGAAGCTGTGCCATGCTCAGCCTCCTCCACCGCCTGAACATTATGGGGGCTGGCTCCCCCCCCCCAAAATTGGCAAGAGCTGAACCCCTAGGAGTTGACACCTATGACTTGGGGAGTGTGTGGAGCAGAGGTGATGAGGAGTGTACCTTTGCAAGGAGGCTTGGCCTGAAGTTCCAAGGTTCAGAGAGAGCCTTGGAGAGTCACATTCTGCCCTGGGCCTGATTCACCACTCCTGACTTGTGTGAATCATTATTTATGTAGCTAAACTAGCTGTGGTAACTGTTGGAATTCTGCCTGGGTCAGAGGAATGTGCCACAGCGTAGGCACCGGCAGATATTCCTGTCGACCTCCCCGCGTCTCCACTCTGCTGATAAGCAGGCGAGGTCCCGGCGATTCATCTCAGATATGTGAGAGGAACACACCGTTCATCCTCTCTCCCCTTTGGTGTCCCCCAGGAGGGGAAAGAAGCAGACAGAAAACTATTTACATCTTTTATTTCTGTCTCTCATATCAGTACAGAGAAACATGTCTGCACTCGACAACAGCAAGAAGAAACTCCTCCCATGTACTTCCAGTACGGGTCATATGACACACACACTGAGCTAACATCCGGTGCTCAGTACAGAATGGACTGCCCCTTTGTTTCCATGGCAACAGTCACAAACATCCTGTCTGGCTTTCCAGCCACAAGCAGCTGACTGAGCTGCTGGAGCCTTTGCTTGCTGCAGCATTGGTGCTTTATGGTAACATACTCCCCCTAAAGTATCAATGCGTGCTGCGAGCAAAGCGTCATCCAGAGAAGAAAACAAACAGTTGTTATACTTATAACATTCCCCTGTTGTTTCAGTTCCACCCTTGGAACTACCCGCCACTGGTTTAACCAATGTACCTCTCTGGTTGTGTGACTTCACATTTCCTTGGTTAACAACTTTCTGTTGTGCCTTTGTCTCTGACTCAGACACAGCTTCAATCTGTCCTTGATCGTTTACAACAGCAACATATGCAAGGTTAGCAAACTCCTCTGAATACCTCTTGGGTGGTACACCCTTCGTTGCTCTCTCAGACCTTCTTAAGAGCTGCTGCTCTTCTCTGCTTTCTGGTTCAGCCTCTGAACTCTCTGGAGAACCAGTACTAAGCTTAATCTGTGGTTTATCCTCCTTTTCTGAGGGTTTAGTCATTATTTGAGATTTCCTCTCAATGACTGTGACAACTGAGCTGTCTGAGCTATCAGTGTCATCATCATCAGTACCACTGAACTCAATAAGATCAAACTCATCATCATCATCATCAGAATCATCTGTGGAAAAAGTTTGAACTATCACTCTTTCCTTTTCAGGAACACTCTCTAGAAATTTTGTGAGAATCACCTGACCAGATTCAGACAAAATTACTCTGTAGAGACCTTTTTCATAACCTACAAAGATGCCTCTGGCATTCTTTACCCCACTTGGAGTTTCTGTTCTCACATGAGACCCGAAAACCTTGAAGTAGGCAACAGAAGGTTTTCTATTAAACAGCTTCTCAAAAGGAGAACATCCCAACTCTGTTGAGACTTTCCTCAACCACACATGAAGATAGGACGCTAAAGATTCGGCCCAATAATCATGTGGCAAATGTGAACTTAGCAATTGCGCATGCATCCCTTTTTGCAATTCTTTGTTCACCCTAACACAGACACATTTCTTCCATGCTTCTTCGGAACTAGCAAGTTTGTGTCTTATCCCTTTCTCATCCAGGAACCTCTGGAAATCCTGTAAAAGAAAAACTGGCTTGTCATCTGTGAAAAGACAATCAATGTTAGCATCATGCATACTTTTAACCTTGTCACAAAACTCTTGAAACTTTTCTAAAGTTTCCTGCGGTTTCTTCATCATATAAACCCAAGAATAATTTGTGTAACAATCAACACACACAAGGTAATATTTTGCACCGCCTCTAGATGGTTCTAAAGGACCAATCACATCAGCATACACCCGCTGAAAAGCTCTGTGGACCTTCTTAGACACCTTCCTGGTGTTCACACTGGTCACACCTGTAAGAGAAAATTCGTTAGAATCAGAAGTATTACATTTCATGTAATCACTTTGATCAAAAGTCAACAAATATAGTCCATCTTTCTCTTTGGCAGTAAGAAACAGTTCTCCATCTTTGTAGATCTTGCATCTTTTAGCATCATAGTACAGTTTCAGTCCCTTCTTTGCAATCTGCGACACACTCAGCAAATTAAATCTCAGTTCTGGAACCAGGTAAACATCGCTTATAGTCAAGTTCAGACTCTCAAGATACACAGTTCCAATTCCGGTCGCTTCTAGTTCTTGACCGTTGGCTTGTTTCACTGTGAAGCTTTGCTTCTTCAACGTCGAAAACAGTTCTCTGTGTGGGCATAGATGCTTCGTGGCGCCCGTGTCGATTATGAATGCGTTCCCAACATCTGGCGTGGTTCCTTTCGCCATCATAGCCTTTGCAGGTTTCACCTGGCAGTTGGTACGGCTTTTGCTTGACGCCTTCATCTTTACAGACCAAGATGAATAATTGTCATTGGTCAGGAGGGGTGGAGAAGGCAAGCCTCCCCCCTTCTTGGCATCCATTTTGAGTCCTTGCCTCGACTCTCAAAACACAAGCCTCTAAAATCCAATAGCTGGCTTGTTTACACTCTTGACACCTGGCAACTCTGACACTGGCTGCGTTGGAAAATCCCTTCCAGCAGTTCGTGAGGACCTAGTCATAACAAAACTTTGCTTTCGCTTCTCTGAAGCATAGTCTGACTGTCCAGCCCTCTCGAGTAACTTTCCATTTCTCCTCTCTGAGGCACAGCCTTCTGAAGGACGTTGCCTAGCAACAGTGCATTCCTTTCCTCGGACAGGAAACCACAAAAATGCCTGGTATGCAGGCCTCTTCTAAGTTGGAGCTGCTTTCCCACACTCGCTCCTCCGTGAAGCAGAGAATGAATCAAGCTGCATTCACACTTTTAAGCCCTTAAAGTCTCATACCTTGAGCATCGGCTTAGCTGTCAGCTTCTTCTGGTCAGCTTCTGGCTGCAGAGAATCAGCCTCTCACTTCAGGCTTCCATGGAGCAGAGGAGGACAATTCACCAGCCTCTCATGCAGATGTCCGATGGACAGCAACCATCCTCTGCTACCACTGTTGGAATTCTGCCTGGGTCAGAGGAATGTGCCACAGCGTAGGCACCGGCAGATATTCCTGTCGACCTCCCCGCGTCTCCACTCTGCTGATAAGCAGGCGAGGTCCCGGCGATTCATCTCAGATATGTGAGAGGAACACACCGTTCATCCTCTCTCCCCTTTGGTGTCCCCCAGGAGGGGAAAGAAGCAGACAGAAAACTATTTACATCTTTTATTTCTGTCTCTCATATCAGTACAGAGAAACATGTCTGCACTCGACAACAGCAAGAAGAAACTCCTCCCATGTACTTCCAGTACGGGTCATATGACACACACACTGAGCTAACATCCGGTGCTCAGTACAGAATGGACTGCCCCTTTGTTTCCATGGCAACAGTCACAAACATCCTGTCTGGCTTTCCAGCCACAAGCAGCTGACTGAGCTGCTGGAGCCTTTGCTTGCTGCAGCATTGGTGCTTTATGGTAACAGTAACATCTGCACCAACTCCAAATAATCGAAACACTGCTTAGTTATAGTGACTAAGGCTGCAACCCCATCTACACTTACCTGAGAATAAGCCCATCGGGTTCCACTGCCAGAGTGTGGACTGTTTGCTTTAAAGTCCTGCATTCGAATCTTACATTCAACCACGAAATCATTAGCTGGAAATCACTCTTGTCCTCAGTTTGTGAATAACAAACCTATCTATTTTACAGCACTGCTGTAAGGATTACTGAGATAATATATGTGAAGCTGCTTTTAACATTCAAAAATGCCTCTGCTCTTGTGGTTAAAAAAAAAGAAGACTTACTAGTTTTCTCCATTCATGTGTGTGCATACAGAAAATAAGAACTGCTGTAAAATGGTTGAAAGCAACTTTTACAGGACTCAGTTGGACCATATCGATTCTACTCAGTAGGAAACTGTGTTGCACATTAATGGCATCCAGAACTGTCTTCTTGTAATATCAGAGTCCAGGTTTTTAGCTACACCTCTCACATCTTCATTCCTTTAAACTATTAGCAGCTGGCTAGAATTACAAATATCTGCTTGATGTCTGCGAATAGCTAACCAGAGACTTGACTTTTGTATAATATTAGAAACCAGGTCTTTGCCTTGACTGGAGAGGAAGTATCACCTCTGCTCTAGGATGTGGTATCGTTGTGCAGGCAATGAAACCAAAACAGAACCCCATAGATACTGGTCTTGGAGACACACAAACACATTAGTATTCCAGAAATATCAGCTAAGACAAGTATCACATTTTATTACCTTCTGTACTCCAACTAGAGTGTAACTTGAGCACTATAGGGCGCTGAAACCTTGCAGCTATAGACTACCATTTTCCTCAATAGAAAACACAATAAAATAGCAGGCTAAGGCCAATGTGAAGAGGTTTCAGCAGCTAGGAATGCAGAGCAAATAGAATTTTCTCTTGCAAACAGGGCACAGTCTCGCTAGTTTGCTGACTTTCTCCTCCCCATTTTCCGTTTTTATTAAGGGTTTTTCTTCTTCCTCCCTTTGTTACAGGCAGCACCTCTCCATTAAGATGAATAGTGCTTTTTGGAGACTACACACATTCGGCAGTCTTATTTACTTGGGCCATAGAAACTAAATGTGCAATGCTGCAGCTTAATAGTAATTTCAATTGGCTATTAAAATGGAACACTGCACATTAAAACCACTGCTATATTCCTGCAGAAATACTTAACCAGCACAAGGTCCCCAGAAATCACCATTCCACTCAATGAAGAGTTGTTCCAGAACAACAAAAAGGCAATAATCTCATGCATGACTGGAAACCACTTTAGAGTGGCCCCTTTTGTCTTTTTTCTTTTTTTCTGAACAAGCGGATTTTCCTTCTTCCCCTTAGCAAGTTTTAAATTCAGCAGACCCTCCGAAACAGATATCATCGCAACCTATTTTTACTTTAATAAAAGCACCTTCCTTCCGTACAGAGGCCAGCAATTCAGAACAGCCCTTGCATGTGTACAGGATATTATTTCACTTGTTTCCATTAAAATCAATCGCAGGGGTGGAGGAATACTTCAAACAGCTGTAAATCCTCCCACTGACATTCTTACTCCTTTGGAAAGTACAGTGGAGTCCTACATCAAAGACACCCTCCATTGCCAAAAAGAAAAAGAGAAAGAGAAATCTTTTCTTGTTTTTTAAAACCATGCATCAAGCAGCTGAGAATCTCACCTTAATCGCACACAAATAGTGAAATAGACACATTTAGTATGAATAAAAATACCTCCTTGGCTCTGTTGCTCCTGGCCAAATACTAAATGTTTCCCCCCCTCTTTGTAGATAATTGTACGCTGCAAGGTGGGAAGGTGGTTCAGTGGATCCCCTGCCTCCTTGCATGGCAAAAGGAAAGTGAAGAGCACAGGACTTCTCCCTCCTTTTGGTGTTATCCTCTGGACAACCTTTGCTTCTTACCACTCTCATAAGTGCAATGCCACTTCCACATATTTTGGGGCGGGGGGGGGCAGATGTTCGATTTAATTTGAAGATTTCATGAAAATGGATTTGCGTTGCTCAGACCCCAATGAAGGGAGGTGGAATGAAACACTAAAAGCCCCCGCCCCCAGGACAGGTATTTTATCCCAGGTGTTTTCTGCAACATAATAATGCATCCTTGGTAGATTTATTCTGCTTCAGTTTATTCCCCAATGTGACCACATCAGCAGAGGCTGATCTATTAAGGCTGAGCCCTACTAAGTGAAACGCCCAGCAATTTATTTTAAAGCCTGCCCCCAATCTCAAAGCCCTGTTCTTTTCTGTTCCACAGGTCCTTCTATAATATACATGTGGAGAGAGTCCTGGATATATTTTCTGTCAATCTCCCATTCTCTGGCCAACCAGCTCTCTGCACCACTCAGTCCAAAAGCATTGCTGCAGCCAGGAGGTGCCACCCATCAGCCTCCAATTTTTATTTTGTTGTTTTTGTTGTTGTTTAGTCGTTTAGTCATGTCTGACTCTTCGTGACCTCATGGACCAGAGCACGCCAGGCACTTCTGTCTTCCACTGCCTCCTGCAGTTTAGTCAAACTCATGCTGGTAGCTTCGAGAACACTGTCCAACCATCTCGTCATCTGTCGTCCCCTTCTCCTTGTGCCCTCCATCTTTCCCAACATCAGGGTCTTTTCCAGGGAGTCTTCTCTTCTCATGAGGTGGCCAAAGTATTGGAGCCTCAGCTTCACGATCTGTCCTTCCAGTGAGCACTCAGCGCTGATTTCCTTAAGAATGGAGAGGTTTGATCTTCTTGCAGTCCATGGGACTCTCAAGAGTCTCCTCCAGCACCATAATTCAAAAGCATCAATTCTTCGGCGATCAGCCTTCTTTATGGTCCAGCTCTCACTTCAATACATCACTACTGGGAAAACCATAGCTTTAACTATATGGACCTTTGTTGGCAAGGTGATGTCTCTGCTTTTTAAGATGCTGTCTAGGTTTGTCATTGCTTTTCTCCGAAGAAGCAGGCATCTTTTAATTTCGTGGCTGCTGTCACCATCTGCAGTGATCATGGAGCCCAAGAAAGTAAAATCTCTCACTGCCTCCATTTCTTCCCCTTCTACTTGCCAGGAGGTGATGGGACAAGTGGCCATGATCTTCGGTTTTTTGATGTTGAGCTTCAGACCATATTTTGCGCTCTCCTCTTTCACCCTCATTAAAAGGTTCTTTAATTCCTCCTCACTTTCTGCCATCAAGGTTGTGCCATCTGCATATCTGAGGTTGTTGATATTTCTTCCGGCGATATTAATTCCGGCTTGGGATTCATCCAGCCCAGCCTTTCGCATGATGAATTCAGCATATAAGTTAAATAAGCAGGGAGACAATATTCAGCCTTGTCGTACTCCTTTCCCAATTTTGAACCAATCAGTTGTTCCATATCCAGTTTGCTCCAACTGTGCAGCTTTCCCACCCCCTTCTCTTGTCATGATGTCAATCCAACCAGGACCTATGAGGTTAACTGATCTGGCGGACTCAGGAGCTGAGCATGCTCAGAGCTGTTTTCTTGAAGCCATGCAATAAGTATTGCCATGTATCACCATAATGTAGAACACTGGCTGCAAAAAGTTATAGAATCATAGAGCTGACAGGCTTTTGACTTTCAGGCATCATTGGAAGGCTTTTTTTTATCTTCACAGGCTTTCACAGTTGATGAAAACCTTGATAAGCCAGTTATTTTAATGATTGTTTTGTACTGTTTTTAAATGGTGTTTTGTGTTTTATTACAAACAGACACTGCCCTGCTATTTTATAAGATGGTGGTACATAAACACTTTTATAAATAAATAGATAGAAACCCAGATTGCCATTCCCTCTCTGCCCAGTAAGAAACTGCAGCATTCCTGGCATTGAGAGGCCCTGCCACAAAGGTTGTATAAAACTCCATTATTAAGCCCATTAAATTATGTGGAACGCAAATGCCTGAGTCAGATTCAACAGACAACACAGAAGATATTAGGTAATACAGGATGAAAACTCTCATTTAACAACACAGTAGAGTATGTAATTAAGATAAGGAGATGTTAGCGGTTCAGTATTATTATTATTTTAAAGGACTGTGTAGGAGATAAGTTCTTACATGAAACCCCCATCAGTTGGGTGAGGAGGAAATAATATGTGCAAAGCTGGAGGTGAAGTGAAACTCACCAGTGGCAGCAGCAGCAGCAGCAGCAGCAGTCCTCCCAGTGGCAACTGATGGCAGACTGCTTGGAAAAATAAATGAATAAAAGCACTAGATTGATACCCCTGATATATAGCAAATTCAAATGTTGAGTTATGACAGCTGTCTAGCCCAAATGTGGCTACTTATAAACAAGTATGGCCCGGGAAACTGCATAATTTGTAGAAGTAGAAACAATATATTGAGGGGGAGGACTGAAGTGGCAAACTTTCCCCAAACAACCCAATGTGGACTGATCCAGTAGCCACAGAATCGGAGTGTATGTTGGGGTGAGGAATGGAAAACCTGGAGTGAAAGAGGGAATGGAATGGAGAATTGTGAGGGGAGGGGAGGCATGGCTAGCTGGAACCCTAACCAGGAACACCCCAAACTGTAACAATTTGGCATTGATCCCACAGGGTTGACCCTACTATCTTATTAGTAAAGTGCTTTGTTTACGAGCATAGGACCGTTAAGCCTATTTGAAGCCTAATGCGATTTTCAACTAAGGTACTCTGAGAATTGTAATTTTGTGAAGGACTAGGGATCTGTAACAAGAATCCTCTGAAGGCCTGCAAAGTGTCGATACCTGAGGGGCTTTGAAAGATTTTGTAACAATTAACCTGTTTCAACCCAGTTTAAATGTGTACTATGGATACACTCTAGGCAACCAAGAAAGAGCATTTATGCTTAGGGAAAGTTAGAAGCTTAATTTTTCCTTTGTCAACTCTGTTTACCAACAGTAGATTTAGAGATGAGTTGGGATGTGAAGCATAGTGCCCAGAAGAAATTCTGAAATACTGCTTTCCTGTTAATATATCAGTGTGTCTAGCCCAGCCCATCAAATGTAGCAGTAGCAAACTTGAGCTGGGGAAAGTAATACAGTGGTACCTCTAGTTAAGAACTTAATTCGTTCCGGAGGTCCGTTCTTAACCTGAAACCATTCTTAACCTGAGGTACAACTTTAGCTAATGGGGCCTCCCACTGCTGCCGCGCGATTTCTGTTCTCATCCTGAGGTAAAGTTCTTAACCTGAGGTACTACATCTGGGTTAGCGGAGTCTGTAACTCGAAGTGTTTGTAACCTGAGGTGTTTGTAACCCGAGGTACCACTGTACTATCACACAGTGCTATTTTTCTAGAAAAAGAGGTTCCGGAACTTAGATTGGCAATGGCACCCACCTGAGAGGTGCAGGAACTGAGTTCTGGGAATTCCCACTGGAAAAAATGCCCTGCTGCCACGTGCAACATTGGGGTACCGTGCTATTGTTTTTTGTCCTCCATTACATACTGCCAGTGAAAAAGCAGCAGGGAAGGTTCCCTATTAGAATGGGCATGTATACTTTTTGTCGTTTCTAGAGTTTGGATTAATGTTGTAGTTCTACTGTGAACATTGGTTGAAATTAGGGGTAGCCAACTTGGAGCTGGCCAGACATTGCTAGACGTCAGTCATTCCACTCTTTCTCACCATTGACTGGAACCAATGGAAGTTTGTCCAACAACATCCGTAGGGCACTATGTTAGTTTGATGATATGCGGAGACCCTCTACTGAACAAATGTCTTCAGTATTACTTGTCTTACTTACAATTAGCATACCAGGTTCTCTGCCTGAACTCCTTTAAATGACAGAGACGGACCCACTTCTCTTCTCTTGTTAATCCCACATTGAAGATTTCCCTCTACAGTAAGAAGTGAAGCTATGCTGGTTGGTACCATATTCAGGACAGATTACCATTCTTTTACATTTACCCACAGTAATTCTGAATGAGTTATCACTGTTTAATCTATCAATTTTCTTTAAAACGTTTTCAACCGGCATTTCAACTTCAAGCAATTATTCAGATTTATCACTTTAAAAGGAAAGCTTACATGAGGATAAATTCCCAAAAGTCTCCGGAATGAAGAACCATGAAAAGAATTCATTTAGTTTCCCTGCAATACCTTTGTCCTTGAAGACTCCTTTTACATCTTGGATGTTTAATGGCCCCACCAATTTTCTGACAAGCTTCATGCTTCCAATGAAAATTTTAAAATACTTTGTTTTGTTTATTTGGTCTTTAGTGAGCAGGTCTTTGAGCTACTTCTCATCTAGGCTTATTGAATGTTGACATTTAACTGGCCAGAATATATGCTATCTTTGATTTTACTCGGTTGCAATGCTTTTTCCCCCCCTAAGTTTGAAACTAATTTTTTCATGAAGTACATGACCTTTCAGAGACCTCTTTCTCATTGGTTATGTCTGCTCTGTACTTATTTCTTTCTATCATGATGTCCAAGGCAAAAGCATATAATATATTAGGTGGCAACATACATCTCTCCCCCCCCTTTGGAAAACATTTGTATGTATTTTATTGTAAATGGACAGACTGAATCATTGCTCTTTCCTTCCTTTTTGTAAATTCAGTGACATAGATACCATAGGTTACATCCAGTGCTAAATTTGCCTTGGTAGAAAATGTTTCTGCTGACATAGTTCAAGACATCTGATTTGCACTGCCTCCCACACACATACTGCACACTTCTGCACCATATTGGATTCTGTTCCCGAGGAGCCAAATAGAAATGAATACTCATATTTCAAGTCAATAGGAACATCCTAGTTTATGAAATAAGGCATAGGGATAGAATTCTCTCCAGCGATGATGTCCAAAGCAGTTTCATACCACTGCAATTAAACCAGAATCTGAAATCTAATTATTTTCTTGATTTCAGTCGCCATGTACAAAGCTGACAAAGCAGGACTATCAAATACCTCCACAATTTTTTGCATATAATTAACCAGGATATTAAAACACACACAACTCACAATGCATGAATAACTTGGGCATAAACAGGAGTTTGATTCAATAGGCACTGTGATGTGGGCAAGGCTCCATTGGGTCATAACTTTGGGACAGAGTTGGAAAAACCATTTGACCAGGCTCTATTGGTGGACAAAATAAAATGAGAGTGCACATGATGAGCAAAGATAGCTCTGTTGTTGTTGTTTATCATAAGCTACTCACAGAGCTAGCACAGGCATCTCCAGCAAACTGTTGTTTGCTGCATTGCCAAAATCAAGTTTTGAGAAATTATGAGACTCTCATGACTTCTCATGCACACCAAATGAATGCAGCTGGCTGGACAATCACTACTGTCTGCCACTTTTCAGAAAATGCAGAGTAAGCTGCAGTCTGCCTTTTAATCACAGTGTATGAGTCAGTCTGCCTTCATATCTTTTCAATGCCGTTTCTACATGTTTTAGACACTTGCCAATAACAGGGCTAAATGCAGATTCACAGAAGATGACTGCTTTCTGTATTTCCTGAGAATGATGAAATTATGGTGAAATACAGCCAAGTTTATCTTGGCGTAGGAGAGATAAACAGAACCCACTCCTTCAACCCATTTCCAAGGACCATAAAATAAATTAATGCAGCACACCGTTGAGCTATTACAAGTCCCATTCAAGACAGCAGCTTTATTTGAACTGGCAAGAGTGGATTTTCATAGATTTCCTTATTTGCGTGTTCAGACCCAAAAACCTCCCCCCTAAATAAATTCACACATGACTCAAATTTTAGTTTTGGTTTTTGGCAGAATTTAGGCCACAATTTTATTGATTACAGAAAGTGAGTGGTTGAATAGGTTCGACTAGCTTCCTGAACTCTTGCAGGCAGCGCTGACCCAGGGCACCAGCATAGGTCAGCCAAGGGTGAACACCTGGGAAGGTGAAAAGCCAGGAACAGACTGTTCACCACCCAGAAGCCCCCCTGGACTCAGGTACGGGCACAACCCCCTCTCAGGGGTTGACCAAACCAGTTGAGTCCCTGGATTCCTTTAACGGAATACCCTTCACATAGGGATGGCGAGACCGCTCCCCCATCCCTATCATCTGAACCAGTGCCTATCCGCAACCTTACAAGTTGTGACAATTTGCTATGCGGCAGGCAAAACCCAAATGGCAACAGCCAATCAGCCAAGTGGGGAAATTCCTACCCTGCCCCTGTCCCAATGACAGACACACGACAGCATAGCAAGGTCAATTGCACAAATCCCTAAAATCAGGGAGAGGTGGGATGGAGTACCAAATGCACGAGCTGAAAGAGGAAGCTCTGGGTCACATGCATGGGTATAAATAGGTCCCTCGATCCGTCTGGACTGTGCCCCATTGGTCAGATTGAACCCAACATTGAGGGACCTACCAGTCAGGTGTTGTGGCAAACCAATGCAACCCACCCACAACACAGGAAGTCATTCTCCAGGTCTCACCACAACACATGCCCTCTTTTAGTGAGGACACGATTTGTTGTTCTCAGGTTTATCACTATTTCTTTTTCTTCTTCTTGAAGACTTAAGTTCATAGAATCATAGAGTTGGAATAGACCACAAGGGCCATCGGGTCCAACCCCCTGCCAAGTTCTATATGATTCATTGGTATTCCAGGTGCTTATATCTGGTTAGTATTATATAGTCTCTAAAATGTGGCCAATCAAAATGGCCCAGATGTGCCCTGAAAAAGGTCACCTGTCTTTCAGACTAAGGGGGCAATTTTGTTACGCTGTAGTTCAGCCAAGGGAAATGGTTCTGTTTCTGCAGCTGCTATGCTTTTCTCTTTCTGTTCTCCTTTTTCAAGGAGAGAGCTTTTCTTTGAGGCAGTCATATATATTTTTTTACATATTTTTAAATAATTTTTTAATTCTCAATTGTTGCTTAACACCCTCCAGGTTAAATGTTCAAAACATGGAGCCTCAGAGTCCCCGCTCCCCTCCTGCAGTCTTTTAATTAGAATATGCCTTTGCATCATCTGAAAATATATTCTAAACTGACCTCTTGTGAATGCTCTTTTCTTCTATTTTGAATTTATGGCCTTGTAGTGCCAAGTCACTACTGTTCTTATTTGTATGAGTCAGTGAATTGAAGGCTGATCTTCAGTGAAAGTTATTACCATTGGCAATGAGCCTAACATACCGTGGAAAAAAATCCCAGTCCTACCAAGGTACTGGATTCATTTCCTTTTATTAGAGGCTCTGTTTGCCCATCTCTTTTCTTTAGATTCCTCTCTCCCTACTATACATTTGTCTCAAAGATTGTATATTTTTGTCAGCTTTGAATTTTCAGTCAGCGGACCATTTCTCCTGACTGAATCCTCTTTTCTCTTTTTTACAGGTTCCAGCTCAGTGTTATATGGTGCTTTCTCTTTAATGGTTCCCATCTTGTACCTTTATATATCCTTTGTGGATATGCTCAACCGCATATCATGAATAGAAAGAGCTGCCAAATATGTATAGTCACCACTTGACTCCCCCCTGGAAAGTGAGATGATTTGGTACAGTGTTAAAAAAAATGGAAAGGGAAGGGAAAAGTAATTATTTTTTGAAATTCCGTCATCATGCTGGGCCTGGGCAATCCAGGTCATTACCTCCCACTCCAAACTGGTCTAGCTAGCTAGGCCCATGCCAAAATTAGGGTAAATGGAAAATTCGTTCCCCACTAAAGTCTGCAGCTTATCTTGCATTTTATAATACAGAGAAATGGTTTGGGGACAGTAATGTTAACTAGCTTTGGGCATGTAGAGGCAAGTCTCAGAAAGTTACGCAAAAGTGGTCTAAAATTGTAAGGCAGCTTAAAAGAGAGAGCGAGGAAGGACAGCCACATTTAATCCAGTTAATGCAAAAGCTGAAGAAATGTTATCCCACATAATTGTCTTAACGTGACTGTTGTTCTGCTTCACTTTGATTTTGCTGTACATTCTTGTCTGCATAAAATGATTTTGAAGCTTTTTAGTAATAAACCTGAGGTTGTGCAAGAGAATAGCACTGAATGGATTCCTTAAATAAATGAATGACTAAGTAACCAGATTTGATTAGCAGCACCAAATCTTTGTAGGACCTTCTTTGCTAGAAAGTGACCTCTAATTCCTAGGTAGGTGCTAGCTGTTTGGGGGCTTTTTTATGCCATTCGTTGAAACCAAGGCCATACATTTCTCATGTAAATCATCTTACAAGTGTTATATGACTTCTCATTTTTTACTCATTCCCAGTCTTCTGCCTTAGTCAAATTTCTATGTCCGCCTCAGTTTTCCATATGTAAAATTGGGATAATATTGTGCAAATGTCTACTGTGCCTCAGTTTCCTATATTTAAAACTGGGATAATATCAACCAGTCTCAATTGTCAATGTGCTTAACAAAGTACTTAACAAAAGTACTTAACCAGTAAATAGTAGAGCATAAGCAAATATATCGGTCATGACACTCCATCAATCACGTGGCCTTATTCAGTTTTAAAGTATTTAGTATTCTCTATTTGCACAGCTTGCTTTACCCATATGCATGGGCTTCTTTCAGATGTGGTACCTAAATTTCTCATTTTCCACTCATAAAATCCTTCCACACCAAACTTTCACACTGTCTTCTGAAGTAATGTCTTCAGATTATCAGCAGGCAGTAAGGCCTGGAAATTTATTTCTAATAGGGAAATATTAGACTTCAGATACTGCAGTAAGGTTTCCAGAAGATGGCCTTGAGACATCCCATTCTCGAACCCACTGAGTTTTGTCATGATGCCCCAGCACATATGTCTATCCTTCAGACAGAAAGGGAAATAACCTCAGACAGAGAGGAGGTCAGTGAATCATTTGCTATTCCTTTTGTAGGTGTTCTTTAGCTGAGTCTCTCTCTCTCCCTGTGTGTGTCTCTTTTTAAAAAGTTTGGTTCCATCAATATTCTCACACCAAACTTTTCAACCTCTATGTTTATGTGTTGGCATTATTAGAAGCCATTTGGTGCAGTAAAAAAATGTGGATATCTAGACAAGACACCAGTTGTATGACTGGCAATTACAAATTGCATGGGTGCTGAACTAAACTGGAACCCATGTGAGGAGAGGACAGGGACTCAGCTAGATTTGTAAAGAAAAAGCATTTTATATGCATTGTATACGCAATATAACACTGTGACACCAGATGGTGCTGTGGAGTCCCATCTTTCCCTACTGATTTCTCTGTATGAGTTTACAAAGCATTGAACTGAAATGCTGCTTTGACGTGTCTAGATCCAACGCAGGAATTTCAAGGCCTTGCCCTCCGCTGTGGTCCCAGCTGAAGCCAGGGGCACCCTGTCCCATTTTGCCGCCTGAGGCAAAGCAGAAAGGTTCTGGCCATGGGGCACACAGACACCCCACCCCGTCGAAGCTTCGCTTACATGGGTTGCACTGCTGTTGTGGGTGCTAGGAAGAGCTTGTGAGATTTGAAATCAAGCAAGATCTCTCCGGAAGCAGCTGCCGCAACCACACAACCCCGGAGGCAGCAGGGGCATGGAGCGTACCTGTAGAAGCACCACCTCATGAGATTCCACTGCCTGAGGAGCGCTGCTTCACTCTTCCTCATGGCTGGGCTGGCCCTGGCTGGAGCTCTTCATAACCCCATTCTGTTTTAACCACCCTGAGCAATTTGTTATGGTCTGCAAACCTAGCTCCATTACAGGTTCACTCCTAACTTTAGCTGATTTGTTAATGAGTTAAAAATTACAAGTCCTAATAATCATCCTGGCGTGCTCCGGTCCATGGGGTCACGAAGAGTCGGACACGACTAAATGACTAAACAACAACAACAACAATCATCCTCAGGGGATGATTCATTCCACTTACTTCATTCCTACATTGGGAGAGCTGCCCTTTTACTCCGGCTTCTTATTTCTCAACCAGTTACCAATCCACAAGAGGACCTCTCCTCTTATTCCATGACTGCTAAGCTTAGCCGGGAGTAGGAGTGGGATTTAGATGTGAAAGTGAAACATTGCTAGAAAAGGCAGTGTCCTATCCGTGGCGATAGTGGCAAGTGACAACAACTATCATCAGGGAGACAGTGATTACTTTTTAACTTTAAGTGGGAATTGTCAGAGGGTTGAAAGCCATGGGAAGTAGCGTGGGTCGGGGTATGACCGCTACACTATGGCATTTCACACACTCCAACACAGACAACCATTTTAGAATGTTTCTAGCAGATTCTACTCCCCAAACACCTCTAGGAACCAGATGGCTCTCCATTAACTCCGAAAGAGCTAGGCAGTTTTGCATGCATGTTCATACAGGAAGGGCTAGATGGATGATTTCCACCACAGAGCCTTCAAAAGGCAACTCACTACATTGCTCACTTCTGTGGTCATGCCACCAAACCCTGAGGAAGTTTCTTCACTGAAGAACTCTGCCATCTGTCACTGTGATCTATACCAACTTGAGCAGCATTTTCCTGAAATGGCCGTTTTCATATAAATTAGTCCCTGCTAACTAATGGCTCGTTCAAAGAACTTACTATATCACAAAATTAATGGCATACTGATTGAGGCACAGGACATGAAGTTTACATTGCCATTAAATACACAAGCTAGATGGACCAACTGCCTGACTTGATATAAAGCCTTGTGATATATGGACCTTATGATCATAAAACTATTTGGAGTGTCTCTGTAACCAAATTGTAACTATTGGAAATGCTGCAGAGTTATTTCCCCCCTTTTCGGGATTGCGCATAAGGGGAGTTAGTAGTGCTAGCAGGATGTCACTATTTAGCAATGCGCGCGGGGGGGGCGGGGGCTGAAGTTCGAAGACACAAAGCTTAATAACTGACATGCTCCAGGCAGCAGGCTCCTTCTTGTTTGTTTGAACTCACATTTTATTAGCTTAGCAATTGTTTCATTGCCCAGCGGCATTTCCAGGATCTGACTGGTGTGTTTTGCAAATCAATCATTTTCATTTTCCAGGTTAGATTACTTAATGGGCTGGTTAAAAACAAACTAATGTTTCCTAGGTCATGATAAAGACATACAAGGGTAGGTCAGGGGCTTGACTACCAATGGTGAGAATCAATATTCATTCCATAGCTGCCTATTTAAGGCAAGAGAATCATAGAACTTTAGAGCTGGAAGGGACCACGAGGATCATCTAGTCCAACCCCCTGCAATGAAGGAACCTTTCACCCAACATAGGGCTCAAACCCACAATCCTGAGATTAAGAGTCTCCAGCTCTACCAACTGTACTATCCCAGCTGGGAATAAGGGGCAGGGTTTATTTACTATATCAGTTCTCAGCATCAGTCTGAAATAATACTTTCTACAACTGGAACTGCTGGAGATTGAATTTTATTTTATTTTTTGCACCAATAACTTACTTTGCAAACATTCCTAAATTAGTTTAATACATTAAAAAAATGCACACCATGTGATGTTAATTCCAGTTATAGTGTAGGTATTGCAGCATAATCTCTGCACAATTTCAGGTCTGTGAGACTTATTTCACAGTTATTGTCCTTAAAACGAGGCACAATTTATAATTTATTGCCCAGTTTAATTTCTCTCTCTTCATTCTAGCTGAAACAACATTTTTTATTCACTTCCAATTTCACATGGCGATATCAGGAAAAATCAGTTAATCACGTCTTTTAAAAAGTAAAAGGTACCCTGCAATAGATCACAGTACAAGAAGCATTGGCATAACTAGCAAATATTGACCTCAATCTCTCCACACTCATGAATAATCCAGCTGAAGTCATAGAGCATTTTAGAAGGTCATGAATTAATGAACATAATTTTACAATTTAGGTAACTTCTTCATCCTTCAAGTAATATTTCAGCACTGCTCACTGCTGCATCTGCACTTATGACTGGTGGGTCACAGGCTTACAGAGTGTATGACTGGCCTACAGAGTCTGCCCTTCAGACAAGAGGGTCTTGAAAGGTGATGAATTGAGTCGAGATCCTGCATCATATGCCATGGTTCCCCAATGGAGGTCACTTGAAGCTACATTCTGCGTAGCACCATACAGCAAGCCATTCATGTGTAATGATGTACCACATGCCATTCAACCTTTTCCCCTGCACATCTCTAACTTGTATACCTTGCACTGGCTTGTAGGAAAACTGTGTGGCAGTGACTGACCCAGATTGTGAGCTGTTGCACACACATTGTTCAATGTGTGGAGCTACATATATGAGGCTTATGGTCTATTGCTTCTCACCTCCCTGAGAGGTGAGGCATTTCAGATGCAACCTGTAAGGTTTGGTTTGCACTGACTGAAATATCACTGGTGTTTCTCCAATATTTGCTTGATTTACAAATATACAAGCAGATCATAAGTGGTGGTGCTTAGCTGGCACTCCTACAGGGCAGCAGATTTGCTGCCCCACATCAGTCTCAGAGAAAAGCCCTCAAGGAGGCTTTACCCAACTCACATATTCTGTCTGCCTCTGTGTTTCTACATAAACACCTGCTCCTTCCTCTTACCTGGGATTTGTGTGCATGTATCTGCTTCCACAAGCTCTGATGAATATTTTATTCCTACACATGCTGAGAAATAGCTAAACAATCTCTTCACGGTTAGCTATCACCAGGACCACTTGGGGTTATTAACCCAAAATATATGTAACAAAAGAGATGGCTGACCAGCAGAGATGGCTTTCCCAAAAATTATGGTTTACAAATTTCTCTCTCCTTTTTTAAAAAAGTATTTCAACGTAAGTACACATTAAGTGAAAAGGGAAGTCTCCATCAGTCTCGTGCACTACTTTACGGGGCGTACCTGCCAGTGGAGTGCAGGGCATGGCAGGCCCAATATATTTTGGCTCCTGAGATAGACCACAAAATGGTGCTGCCCTCTTCTCCACCAGGAAAGAAAGGGTCAGGGAAGATCTAGACTGGGAACAAGGGAGAAAAGAAAGATCTACATCTGGATCCACTGTCCTGGGTGGACCCTACTGCCTGAGGTGTTTGTCTCACCTTGCCAGAGGCAAAAGTGGCCAAAGCAAGAGATGTGACTTGGTGCAATAGTCTATATAGGAGCCTTTAAAAGTCAATTTTTATGTACACAAAGATGTAATTGCAGTTCTTACAGTTCAAATACATATTCCATCCAAGCAAAAGCACTTGAGGAAGGTGTGGAGGACAACCAGCAAGCAGGTGGTGGCCTGGGCAGGGTGGGAGTAGGCCTGGGATGAATCTCAAAGGCCAGATACATAATGGTGTTTTGCTGTAAGCATTTTGTTGTGTCACACTGAGTAGCTGAGCAGGGGTCATAATTCTATTATTGTCCATCCTCTCTAAACAAACTACTGTGGCAGCACTGCACTGCTGATTTGCATAATTAGAGATGGGTGCCACCATTGTCGTAATTGTGGTTTCAATGTCTGTGTCACAAGGAGCTGCACAGTTCCTGTCAAGTCTTGCTATAGAACTTTTTGGGTGATTTTGCTACAGAACGCTATTTGTCACACAACAGCATAAACATGAGCTGCGTAAGCTTTTGAAAGCAAATGAGTGTAAATACATGCCCTGCTTTATAACTATGAAAACTGGGAATGTTTTCACTATTTGTCTTGTGCAGAGGATGAAGGAATCTACAGATGAGCATGAGGAGTAAGAGGACAGGGGGGGGGACGTCTCTCAGCCACTGCTAAAGCCCTCTGATGTCTGTATTAGATCTCTCGCAGCTGCTTCCATTATTTAGTTCCCTCATGCAAATGGTGGCATCCACCGAGGCAGATGGAACAGGGGAAAGCATGGGAAAACTGCTACCCGCCATCCCCACCATATGTTGGTTAGGAACGTGGGCAAATCCCTTGGCTGAGGCACTGAGAGAATGAAGAAGCGGTTGAAAGATGAGCTAAGGGAAGGGCAGAACAGGGGAGGCCTGAGAGGTACGTAAGAATGGCGTGATATACTTGGTTTATATTATGGAAGGAGTAGCTGATGTTTGTGGGATGGACCATTTATATCATTAAGCAGCAGCTGGTTCTGCACTTTATAAGCAGTAAGAGTGGCTGTCAAGAGATTTTTCTCTCCCCACCAATAATACATTGTAGAACTTAATTTTGTGCTATAAGGGACAAAGGCAAATTATTTTATTATTATTTGAGTTGCCTTGCCATATGTTTCTAGGCAGTATACAATAATGGCCGTTTACTGCCCTTCCTGGAGAGCAGTGGTTGTGGCCTAACGTGGCCCCTCCTCTCCCCTCGGGTGTGCCACACACACCATCTTTGCCTGTCTCCCCGTCCCCCTCAGCGGCTCACGGGTTCCCGCCAAAACCTGTCCACCCAAATGACCCAATCTGCAGCAGTTGCCGGGGGGACAGGGCATGGGGACCTGACCTGAGGGAGGCAGCCTTCCCTCAGGTCCACCTGCCATGATCTCCTGAGTCTTTTCCAAGTGTCTGAATTCTCTGCTTAGCCAGAGAAATACGCATACAGTGGGCACAATGTGTAATATGTACCCTTCTTGCATCTATGGCAGGCATAGGTAAACTCGGCCCTCCAGATGTTTTGGGACTACAACTCCCACCATCCCTAGCTAACAGAACTAGTGGTCAGGGATTATGGGAGTTGTGGTCCCAAAACATCTGGAGGGTTTGCCTATGCCTGATCTATGGCCTCCTGTTACTTGTTGCCTCTCTAGAGCTCTCTACAATCACTTTGCCTGTCCCACAAGCAGTGGCGTAGCGTGGGTTGTCAGCACCCGGGGCAAGGCAAGTAATTTGCGCCCCCTAACCCGGGGCAAGGCAAGTAATTTGCGCCCCCTAACCCGTGGATTTTAGCACTCGAGTCTCTTCCGCGCCCCCCCCAGAAGCTGCGCCAGGTGCAGCAGGCCCCCCTGCACCCCCCACGCTACGCCACTGCTCCCACCACAAGTCTTCAGGACAGCCATCCGAAGGCTGGCGCGGGGAGAAGGTCTCTCTGCCCCACCGCCAGGCTTCGGAGGAGGTCCGAGGACAGTGGGGTTCCTGCTTCCTCGAGGAGGGCCGGCCAAACGCGCCCCCCAAAATGTTGTGCCCGGTGCGGCCGGCACCCCTGGCACCCCCCACGCTACGCCACTGCCCACAAGTGGTTCACAGCATTACAGAAACCAGCTAAATAACTGCAGCTGTTTGCCTCTTGACAACAGCCTTGTATTGAATGGTACCCGAAGCAAGACGATGCCACAAACCAAAAATGATTCATATCTGGGTAATTTCATCATATCTACCTCCTCTAGGCCCACTGTGCCTCTGTCTTATATTACCTTATCTCCTTATTCCTGAATGCCTCTTACTGTATGTATCCAATGTTCCCATAGCCTCCTGGTACCTGGTTTAATATAGTTTCCTGTGTATTGTACAGGCACGCCCCCTGTTATGTTCCAGGCCCACATGAGCATAAGCAAAAATCGTGTTGTTGGAGAGCACCCTCTAAAAACCCTTTAAATGCCCTCTCTGCCACTTTCTCTCTACAATCCATATCAAAAATACTCTATCCAAAAATATCCACAACTAGAATTGAAGCTCTGGAGCCTCCTGGAGGCTGGAGTACACATGGGAAAATGGCTGAGCAGGGAGGATGAACAGCCAAACAAAGCCCCACTGTGCCTCCAGTCTCTTTGGGGCTTCTTCCCCCTCATTGACATCCTCTTTGGATTCTGGGAAGGGTCTCCTCATGAGCCATGAGGACTCTCCAGCTCTCTCCCGCCTGTGAGGGATGCCTGTACTCAGTTCTGAATTTTGCATTCAGTTGAGTCCGTTTCTGATGTCCTCTGATCTCTCTGGATCCTAGCTGAACTGTGGTTGATATGAGTATTATTGCACTCACGTTCTACTTTAGGGATTCCCACTGAAATCTGGTTGGCCACTGTGAGAACAGAATACTGAACTAGATGGACCTTTGGCCTCATCTAGCAGGTTTCTTCTGATGTTCTTATGTGCTACTACTCCTCAACATCTTTCCTTTCCTACTGATTTTGCTTGCACAGCACTGAATCATGACCCTAACATCCCTGACAATTACTGTGTGCAGAATCTAAAAGCAAAACATGTAATTTAAAAGGAAATCTATCTTTATCTCTAGACAGTAATCACAGTTTATACACCACTGCTTTACTTTTAGTGCCTGTAGGTATGATAATTGCATAACATTAGTCATCATCTCTTTGAGGAAAGTCTATGCATGACCGTCCATGAATGTGTGTGTAAATGTGATCACTGAAAATGCCCAGTTCTGGAGTATTTCTGCTGAGCTGGCTCTATATTTACTTAGCAGTGTTGAATGCTACATTTATGTCTAAGGTGAACCCGGGGATTCTTTCACTGTTAATATTTCAAGCAAGTTAGTTCTATCAATATGCCATATTCAATACTAATAATACTGCGCAGAGTTGCATCGATACTAACAGACCCCTTTATCTTGTTTATTGGTGTACTGTGAATCCTTTGAAAATTGATATTTTACACAGAGAAAATGCAGGCATTTTGGGAAGCTGTATTGTAACCATTTCACCAAGACATTTCAGTATCTTTGCCACAAGCCTTCGCAGTGAAATTAATTCTGTCTAGCTTGCAGTGATCTGCTTATTTTTCCTTTCCTTTCCTAAATGGATAGCAGATATTTTTAAAAGTTCCAAAGCATTTAAATCTGTTGAATAATTTATTAACATAACAACAATGCTCTAGAATTATTAAAGCTACTTAAATAATTTACCGTAAGCCATATCCTTTAACCCACAGGAGAGAGAGTGCTGGCAATGCAAAGGTACTTCAGTTCATCCTGAGTTTATTCCAGATGCCATTACTAATAGTGAATTTACCATGGGGCGTTGGCAACACATTGCCTCCTTCTGAATCTGATCTGCATTACATACTTGTAATACCTCTCCCAAACATTCTGGGAAGGAAAATATAATTGAAGATCACATTGCTTTTTATATTGAATGAGCTCTTCTATATAAACAAACTGGAACTCAGCCAGTTGATTCAGCTCCCTGAGGGCCAATGTTAAGCCAGTGGCTCCGAGCACTGGAACCAGTAATGAGAAAACAATACGCTCAACATCCTGGTGACATTACCTTCCTTGTAAACTCAAGAGAGATCCCACCCTTCCAACAAGCAGCTCAAAGTGGCAGAATTGGTTCTTTACCTCCTTGTTTTAGCCTCACAACAACAACCTTGTTTGGTAGAACAGAGGCGCCAGCTTGTGGGGGTGATTGAGGGACCCAACGCCACGTGTGTGACATCACAGTCCCAATGTGCGTATGACATCAGGAGCCATGGGGTCAGAGCCGAAAGTGACAGCTGCACAGTTCTGTTGGCTGGCAGGTCCTCCTCTACTGCCCACTGGCACTGCCACAGACAGGTGGTGATTTTGGCCCCCTTCCCTGCCACAGCAGCAGGAGGAGGAGAAGGAACTGGTCACTGGAGCCATTCTGTGCTTGGCTCTGCGCTTTGCCTCTGTGCTTTTTGTACACTGGGGGCCCTGACCCCCACCCCAAAAATATTGTTGGGCGCAAAGGGCTCGGCCGCTAGGAGCCATAGACCCTGGCTGAGAGACCAGATTTGAACCCTGCTCTCCCAGGTCCTACTCCAACACTCTAAGCACTACACCACTAAAGGACCATTAAAAAACTCTCCACAGGCTGGGTGAAGGGGCAGTGAAATGGTGAATGAGGCAATTTTTCAGGTTTTCAGTCTGGCCAAGGAGACCATAAGAGAAACTGAGTTAGAAATACATTTGTCCAGGAACACTCTACAGATATGAGGAAGCCAATTGGATTTAGTAGATAAAGTGGTGGTGGTTGACTGGTGGAGCTGAGTGAAAATCCCAACCTAAGTCTTTTGGGTGATGTCAGGGGATGATTAGCTGCTTGTGCTTAAAATTGTGCCCCTTCAGAGTTTGTGCGGCCCCACAAACCTCTGTGTGTGACAGAGCTCCTCAGACATGTCTGCTCTAGTCACTAGTAGAGTCTGACAGTGGCTGCCTGCGGAAGCGCTTCCAGCAAAGAAGTTCCTTAACGGAAACGCGTCTCCTGGACTCACGACGTGGCAGCTTCCGGCGAAGCATGGGTCTCCCTGCAGTTGCTTCTGACACCTCCCCGCTATTTTCGCTGGATGTGTCTCTCACCCCTTTCTCTCCCCTGCTGTTTCCTGCCTGGGCTGCTGCGTCTCTCTCAGCATTACTGAGATCCTCCTCCAGAGACCCCTCGCTCCCCCTCCTTGTCCCTGCTTTAGCTGCTGACTCTCTCCCAGTCTCTGGGAGCCCTACCAACTCCCTTTCCTCTGATGTCAGTTCCCTGACATCCACCTCCCCTCCAGGGCCCCCTTCTCCCCCGCCCCTACTCTCTCCTCTGGGCGGTGAGGAGCTGAAACCCCGAAAAGAATCCTCTTCATCTTCAGACGTCTCGAACATTTCCCTCCATCGGTCTTCGTTCCGACTCGCTGAATCCTCCTCCACCTCGGAATCAGAGAACCCCTCCAACTCTTCTTCTTCGTCGGTGGTGGCGAAGTATTCCCTCCGGAACCTCGCCACTGGCTGGGGTTTACGAGGGAATCTCTGATGAAAAGTTTCAATCAAAACCTCGTCATCTACATCCTCTGCCCTGACCCAGGTGTTTTCCGACTCCGGCTCCCCTTCCCACATTACCAAATACTCTACTTGCTCTCCCTTCCACCTGGAATCGAGAATCTCCGCTACATGGTAGCTGTGTTCTTTTTCCTCCATAGCTGGTCCCCTATTGACCCTCCCCTCTCTGTCCCCTATATACGGTGACAGCAACGACCTGTGGAACACTGGGTGCAACTTCATGTGGTTCGGTAACCGGAGTCTGAAAGCCACTGGGTTGACCTGTTGCGTGACTTCAAATGGGCCCAGCCTTTTGGGTCTTAACTTCTTACAACCTCCTTTGAATGGTAACCCTTGGGTGGACAGCCACACCTGGTCCCCCACCCTAATGCTTTCCCCTTCCCTTCTGGTTTTGTCTGCCTGCCTCTTATATTCCTCCTTCGCCCTGTTTAAATTAAGTTGGAGCTGGCGATGGATCGCTTCCATTTCTTCAACGAACTGTTCTGCGGCTGGAACGCTCCAGTTCTCCCCTTCCCCCCCTGGGAAGGCTCGGGGATGACACCCGTGATTAGCCAAAAAAGGGCTCATCCCCGTGGACACGTTCTCTGCATTGTTGTAGGCAAATTCTGCCAACGCCAGCTTCTCCACCCAATCATTCTCTCTGTCATTCACATAACACCTCAAATATTGCTGGAGGACACCATTAGCTCTTTCCGCCTGCCCGTTGGTTTCTGGATGACGGGCAGTAGAGAAATTCACCTCTACATGCAATAAGCTCATGAGCTTCCTCCAGAACCTGGAAGTAAATTGTTTCCCTCGGTCAGAAACCACCCTCAAGGGGGCGCCATGCAGCCTAAACACATTTTCCACAAACAATTTAGCGGTTTCTTCCGCTGTGACCGCATGTGAGCAGGCTATAAAGTGGGCCATCTTGGTTAACAGGTCTACCACAACCATGATGGCTGTTTTCCCTTTGGACCTGGGCAGATCAGTCATGAAATCTATTGCCACTGCCTCCCATGGCCTTTCCGGCGTGGGTAGTGGTTCTAATAAACCTGCCGGTGCCCGCCTCTCCCCCTTGGCTCGTTGGCATTGGTCACACCCTCTCACATATTCCCGCACATCTTCCCTGACCTTGGGCCACCAGAATTCCCTGGTAACCAGCCACATGGTTTTGTGTTGCCCAAAATGCCCTGCTGTGGGGCTATCGTGCAGTTGCTTGAGTACCTTTTCCCTCAATTCCCCTTCAGGTATGTATAACGCTCCCTTGTAGTACAACGCCCCGTTTCTCTCCTCAAAACCCCCGGGTTTGTCTCCCTCCCTCCTGAGACCCCTGAGTTTGTCCTGGGCGTATTCATCCTGAACCGTTCCCTCTACCAGTTCCCTTTGCCCCACCAATGCCGCCCCACACACCCAGCGGTCCTCGGGAATGACATGGGTCTCTTCGGGTGCACCCTCTCCCTCCAAATATTCAGGTTTGCGTGAGAGAGCATCCGCCCTAACGTTCTCCGGGCCTGGTACGTAACAAATCTCAAAGTTAAATTTGGAGAACTCCTGGGCCCATCTCAACTGCCGTTGGTTGAGCACTCGCGCAGTTCTCCAATACTCTAGATTCTTATGGTCCGTGCACACTTGCACCTTCTGTTGTGCACCAATTAGCAGGTGCCTCCATCTCCGGAAGGCCTCATGAATCGCAAGAAGTTCCCGGTCGTACACCGTGTAGTTCCTCTCAGATTTGTTCAGCTTTCGCGAAAAGAAGGCACACGGTCGCCACTCTGACCCCTCCTTCCCCGGCTGCAGAAGAAGCACCGCCCCTATGGCTCTGTCAGAAGCGTCTGTTTCGACCCTCAGCTTTTTTTGTAAATCCACATGTAGAAGTTGTTCATCAGAGGCGAAGGCCCTTTTCAGTTCCTCAAACGCTCGCTCCGCCTCCCCCGTCCAAACAAACTTCTTTTTACTGCTGAGACAGTCCGTGATGGGCGCCGTCAGGTGGGCGAAGTTTCGGATGAACTTACGATAAAAGTTTCCAAACCCTAGGAACCTCTGCACATCCTTCTTGGTCTTGGGTGTTTTCCATTCCAGCACCGCTTGAACCTTGCCGGGGTCCATGGCCAACCCCTTGTCTGACAAGCGGTACCCCAGGAATTCCACCTCCTTGGTATGAAACTGACACTTCTCCAGTTTCACCCACAGTCTGTTGGCTTGCAGCCTGCTCAACACTTCTCTGACGTCTCTCACATGTTGCTCCTCATTCTCCGAATACACCAACACGTCATCTAAGAAGGCCACGCAATTCTTGTAGAGCAAAGGCCCCAGTACGTGGTTCATGAAGGCTTGAAAACACGCGGAGCCTGTTTGTAATCCAAAAGGCATAACGAGGTATTCAAATGCCCCCAAAGGGGTGAACATGGTGGTCTTCCATTCATCCCCTTTCCTTATACGTATCAGGTTGTACGCCCCCCTTAGGTCCAGCTTTGTGAAAATCTTTCCTTTTCGCACCCTGGTCAAAATATCATCAATCCTGGGCATAGGAAAAGCCGCCGGCTCTGTCACTGCATTTAACCGCCGAAAGTCACATACCAGCCTCGGCTTGTCCGTGTTTTTTTTATCCACAAAAAACACTGGGCTACCCCCCGCTGCCTTGGACTCTCTGATGAAGCCTCTCTTCAGGTTCTTGTCAATGAACGCTCGCAACTCCTGCATTTCCCTGTCTGACATGGCATACAACTTGCCTACAGGAAGCTGTGCTCCAGGGAGTAAATTGATCTGGCAATCAAAGGGCCTATGCGGGGGTAGTTGGTCAGCTTCCTTCTCGCTGAACACGTCGCTGAGATCAGCATACTGTGGTGGCACCTTCCCCTTCCCCATTACTTCAGTCCCTGCCAGGGTGGCTTGGGCCCCTGCTGACCCCTTTTCCCCCCTGCAGTGTTCTAAGCAATGTGCTGAACCGAAGGAAACCACTCTTTGATGCCAGCCCACCAGCGGATCATGTAAGGCTAGCCAGCTCATTCCCAAAATAATGGGAGCGCCTCCCAAGGTGGCCACATTAAACGCTATCAGTTCTGTGTGCCTTGCCACCCTCATTATCATTGGGACGGTCTGCAAGCTAACTCCTCCTCCCAACAGTTCCCTGCCATCGATCGTGGTCACCTGCAGGGGGTTGCTTAAAGGGATAGTCTGTATCTGATGTTCAGCAGCAAACTCCTTGCTCATAAAATTGCAGGAGCTGCCTGAGTCCAACAGCGCCTTTATTTTTAGGGGGTGTCCATTTTGCAGCTCTAGCGACACTTCAATCACTAGAGCAGGTCGAGGAGCTTCTGGCACGGGCACTTTCACTGCTCTTTGGCCTGGCTGCAGTGCCCTGACGTTGTCAACCAGGCGTTGGCTTTTACCTGCTCCGTTTCTCCCTGCTCTCCCCCCTCAACTGCTCCCACCATCCCTTGCCATTCCTTCCTCTGGGGGCAGACTCTGGCAAAGTGGCCTGGCTGTTGGCAGAGATAGCATTTCCAGGCTCCCTTTCCCTCCTTCTTCGCCCCCTCACTGGGCTTTGAAACTGCGCGCGCGCGGGCTGTTCCGATTTCCATCGGCTCTGCCGGCGGGAAAGCTGGCTCAGGAATGTCTGGAATGCGTAACTCCTTCCAACGTTCCCCTCTCCCTTCCCGCCTCTCCAAGGCTCTTGCCTCCTGGCGCGCTCCAATGGTCAGCGCAGATTTGGTCAGCTAATCCATAGACACCGCCCTGGGGCTCCTGGACAGCTCGTCTTTCACAGCCGAAGAAAGACCTTCTTCAAATAGCATCTGAATGGGTGCTGCCGATAAATCCCACCCCAATCTGTGAATCAGCATGGTAAATTCAGTCCAGTACTCACGGACAGATCTGCTTCCCTGCTTGCAAGCCATTAGCTGTCTGCGCACCACCCCTTCCTCAATATCGCTGGAAAACATGATATCCATTGCACGAAAGAATTTCATAGTGTCCTTTAGGATATCGTTGTGCGTTGCCATCAGGGGTCGAACCCAGTCCCGCGCCCCCTTCTCAAGATGCCCAATTACGAAAGCAACTCGCGATTCCTCATCAGGGAACTCATCAAACTGCACATTCAGGGCATATTGCATCTCGGTCCTAAAGGCATGGTAATCCTTGGGGTCCCCCCCAAACTTCTGCACCAATCCTGGTACCTTTCTGGGGAACTGAGTGGTTCTCCCCTTTTTGTCAGCATCCTGAGCCCTTCTCTCCTCGAGCCTCGCCGTCTGCAGCGCAAGTTGGACCTCCAGAGCTTGATACCTTTCTTCCAAGCTTGGACCAGCTCCAACCCCTGCCTCTCCGGTTCCGGCTGGGTTGCTCATGATGCTTTCTCCTGCACAGGCAGCGTACAAAGACTGTCAGACTGCTGTCAGGGGATGATTAGCTGCTTGTGCTTAAAATTGTGCCCCTTCAGAGTTTGTGCGGCCCCACAAACCTCTGTGTGTGACAGAGCTCCTCAGACATGTCTGCTCTAGTCACTAGTAGAGTCTGACAGTGGCTGCCTGCGGAAGCGCTTCCAGCAAAGAAGTTCCTTAACGGAAACGCGTCTCCTGGACTCACGACGTGGCAGCTTCCGGCGAAGCATGGGTCTCCCTGCAGTTGCTTCTGACACCTCCCCGCTATTTTCGCTGGATGTGTCTCTCACCCCTTTCTCTCCCCTGCTGTTTCCTGCCTGGGCTGCTGCGTCTCTCTCAGCATTACTGAGATCCTCCTCCAGAGACCCCTCGCTCCCCCTCCTTGTCCCTGCTTTAGCTGCTGACTCTCTCCCAGTCTCTGGGAGCCCTACCAACTCCCTTTCCTCTGATGTCAGTTCCCTGACAGGTGACCTAAGATTAGTCATTCTCTTGATCTAACCAAAATGGGGTGTTTTATTGGCAAGACTGAGAAATGCCACGAATGTCAAACTTGGTTCCTTTAAGGAAGGATGGGATGCAATGGTAACTGATAATAATACAAAACCCCAAACCTCAGTGCCTGTGCTAGCTGGATTCCCTGGCTCCACGAGCTCATCTGCCCCCTGCTGCCCCATAGAAAGAATTCCAGTAGAGAGAAGGGTGCATGTGAAGAGCACCTCAGTCCTGCCTCCACAGAATGATTCCACCTGCCCCAACGTTTTATACCAGTAACTGTCCTGAGAGAAACATCTTGATAACACTTATGTATTACTTGTTTGTTGTGTCCTCTTCCTCTCTTTTTTAAAAAGCAATTTACTGGTAATGTTATTTGTAAGCCTCCTTTGAAGGATTTGTATCCTGAAATGCAGCATATAAATAATTGAAATAAATAAAAGAATATGGGCTTGAACATCTATTTAAAAACTCCAATGGGGTGTTTTCATAAGATGCAAGGAGCTTTGTGAGGAATGAAAATCGGACCATATAATGAGATAAAATGCTTCAGGATGTAAGTAAAGGTCTGGTGGGTCCAGCAGTTATGCTGAGCACATTCCAAATCCTGTTCTCTCTCTCTATATATATATTTCATTATGATTTCTAAGGGATTTAAACAAATAATACTTGACTGAGACTTGGAAACACGGTTTGAATCCACTCTTCATCGCCTGCTCCTCCCAACTTGTGACAATGTAATCACTCCAAGGCATGTTTTATGAATGCTTCTTAGTTATTGTCAACATTCATATTTTAGATGTACGGGTGGTGGTGGGGAATCTCACTTGCAGAGACTACCTGTAAATCTTTAACAAGACATAACTGAACTTTTTGAAAGGTAGTTTGATTCATATTTGAGGTATGCTATCAGATATGTGTACAGCTACCTTGAGACCTCTTTGGGTGTGATGCTATACTGAAGATCTGCTGGCTGAGGGGCTATAGGAGTACAACTAAATCATCTGAATGCTATATATGCCACTGCCATTAAAAAAAATTAAATCCAGTGGAATATGCCCATGGCAGAATAGCTTAAATTGGGTGAAATACTGAGTGGTATAGGGATTGACAGGAGAGGACCACACTTAATCTGCATCCTATATCCCTTTCCACATTCACATATCCAAACCCTCCAACACTTTGAAGCCAAAATCCGGGGCAAAATCTTCCTGGACACCATCTTCCTGTTTTTTTATTGTGAGAACACAGTGACCATTTTGGTTGCCATGATCCCATGTGATTTCACACCGTGGTGCACATTTGGGGGCACGGCACCCCAAAACATGCATTTTGGGGGGCTGGGCATGACTGTGGCCCCCCAAAAAGTGCTGTTTCAGAGGGGGAACCACACGAGATCGCGACAATCAAAATGGCTACTGTTCTCTCACAATAAACAAACGGGGTGTCCCAATTTTTCCGGGACACTTGAGGTATTTGTACAGTGGTACCTCGGGTTACATACGCTTCAGGTTACATACGCTTCAGGTTACAGACTCCGCTAACCCAGAAATAGTACTTCAGGTTAAGAACTTTGCTTCAGGATGAGAACAGAAATCGTGGTCTGGCAGCGTGGCAGAAGCGGGAGGCCCCATTAGCTAAAGTGGTGCTTCAGGTTAAGAACAGTTTCAGGTTAAGTATGGACCTCTGGAACGAATTAAGTACTAACCCGAGGTACCACTGTATTTATCAATAGTTCAGTTTTACTCCAGCCCCCTAGACCTGGTGCACAAAATTTCCCTCCCATTGATTTCAGTAAGTCCATGTTCTCACCCACGTCTCTCTTTGCTTTGGGACAAGGCCTCCAGCACTGCTGATAATGTTCTCCTCAAAAAGCATGACACAGTGATATATATATATATATATATATATATATATATATATATATATATATATGCTTTCGTAGATTTTCACGGGTACAGGAATGCAGGTTTTGGTGTCTTCGGGTGTCTTCCCGTGTAAGAGTCGGGGTGTCTGTGCGACGTTTCGACGAGGTCTCACTCGTCATCTTCAGGCTGGTGCTTTCGGCTTCTTGTTACTGGAACAGTAACAAGAAGCCGAAAGCACCAGCCTGAAGATGACGAGTGAGACCTCGTCGAAACGTCGCACAGACACCCCGACTCTTACACGGGAAGACACCCGAAGACACCAAAACCTGCATATATATATATATATATATAATATCCACACAGATGCTATGGTATTTATTTATGCTTTCACCTGACAACATCTCTGCTGAAATGTTTGTGAAAGTACAACAAACCTCCAGGATAATTTGCTCCAGGAGAAAATCTAAAGTTGAAGTTTCCAAAGTAAAAGTTCTCTAGAGGTTAAACTAAAAGCATGGAACTATACAATGTGTTATGTTTGCACATGTTTGGTAAGGTAAAGGTAAAGGTACCCCTGCCCGTACGGGCCAGTCTTGCCAGACTCTAGGGTTGTGTGCTCATCTCACTCTATAGGCCGGGGGCCAGCGCTGTCCGGAGACACTTCCGGGTCACGTGGCCAGCGTGACAAGCTGCAACTGGCGAGCCAGCGCAGTACACGGAACGCCGTTTACCTTCCCGCTGGTAAGCGGTCCCTATTTATCTACTTGCACCCGGGGGTGCTTTCGAACTGCTAGGTTTGCAGGCGCTGGGACCGAACAATGGGAGCGCACCCCGCCGCAGGGATTCGAACCACCGACCATGCGATCGGCAAGTCCTAGGCGCTGAGGTTTTACCCACAGCGCCACCCGCATCCCTTTGCACATGTTTACTCAGAAATAAATCAGCATTAATTTAATGTATACATGTTATTTATTACAGTTTTACGCTTCCAAGGAGCTCACTGTGGCACAATGGTTTCCTCAGCTCACCCATTTTATCTTGACATTGTTTGGGGGGGGGTGCAGTTAAGAGTCACTGACTCAAGGTCATCCAGTGATCTTAATGGCAGGGTGTGAATTTGAAGCCACATCTTCAAATCCAGCATTTTAATAACTACTCCCAAACTACACTACGGAATCCAACAGTTTAATAGCTACACCAAACTTGTCCCTGGAACTTCAATCCCACACATGTGTACTAGAGAGGAAATCCAATTGGACTCAGTGGGTCTTACTGCTGAATAAATACGCTTATGTTTGTGCTGCTGGTTGTATAATTTTCTAAACTCTGAGCAAAGTTCCCATCACTTGCTTTCTAACTTTCCCTTATTTGAAGTTCTGTCTTATCCTTAGTAGAATATGTGTGTGTGTGTGTGTGTGTGTGTGTGTGTGTGTGTGTGTGTGTGTGTAATGCTCATATAGATGAACTGCAAAGCATTCAGTTTCAGAGAGTGGAAATAAATGTCACTGGAAAGGTGCTGTTCTGATTCATAAAATATGTTAATAGGTTGCTGTGGATGTCTAATCTTCACTCTCTTAGAACATAAAGTGTGGGGTTTAAAGATCCATAGATCATTTTTTTTTTTGGTGGGGGGAAGCAAGAATTGGTGGGATTGTTTTGTTACTGCATTATGCCCAGCCTATATCCGTAGGGTGTGAGCAGCTGCAAAGAATCATGATATTGGAAATGATGCTTCCCTTGTGGGCAGCTACAATAAAAGTCTTGTTTTTGCTGCTTTGATTTAAAGCAGAGAAAATCTCCAGTGGAATGTGCCTGGACACTGGAGGATTATTTTCCATTTGCAGTACAATGGAGGAAAATATTTTTAGGCTCTCTAGAGAGATAAATCTGTGATTTCAATTTATTAACTGTGTTTAAAATGGAACCTTGTGAATATTAAGTAGGGTTTATTATAGTGTAGATCAGATTAGGTTATAGGATATTTCACTGTAAGCTTCACCAACCCCTTGC
This sequence comes from Podarcis vaucheri, assembly GCF_965113315.1. NCBI lineage: Eukaryota > Metazoa > Chordata > Lepidosauria > Squamata > Lacertidae > Podarcis > Podarcis vaucheri. The sequence continues at coordinate 40,690,862 of NC_138767.1, forward strand.
TTATCTTGGCTAAAGAGACATATTGTACTGTTCACATTTTTGGCAATGGATTCCAGAGTCGAGTTCTAGCATGGGCCGTGGGATGATAGAGCAGCTTTGCTATAGCCTCCACTGAATGATTTATGGAATAGTGTTCGCACCAGCTTCAAAGCAAAATGTTCTCTCTTTCTGCCTGCTGAACAGAAGGAGCTGATGCAAACACAGACATCAGCAAGAGAAACCAAATGGAATATGCAACGAGAGGAAAAAAACAAGTGCTCACTGCAACTAAAACCTAGTTGAATATTTTTATTTAATATTAATGAGAATAACTTACATGTGCCTCTACATGCAGGCCCAAAGGAAATTCATAAAAATTATGTAAAGTGACTCAAAGATTATATAAGATGGGTATGTATTGATGCAAGATATAGATACCAGGACTAGTCACATCATGTGATGTCAACATCGAGCTACTGGTTTACAGCTGCGTTGCACTCATATCGTAACATGTGTCACTGCAATCACTGTTCTAATTCAGTGTTTCCCAACCTTTTTTGGGCAAAGGCACACTTGTTTCATGAAAAAAATCTCGAGGCACACCACCATTACAGCCCCGTGACGTCAGCGCGCAGCGTCACGCCGGGAGGGACATGAATTGCTAGCAAATTACATAATCACCTCCTTGAGGGCTGGCTCATCTTCTCCGAAGGCAGAACCCCATTAATTAACAGCACAGACTCACACCATAGCCAAGACGAGGGGGGGAAACCTCAGTCATGCACAGTCATGCACATGTGGGGGGCTAAATGAGGACGAAGACCGGGGAGAGAGCAGGGTTCAAATCACCCCACCTGGCCAGGACAATCCCTGGGTGCTCCCTTGGGCCACTCGCCTGACCCACCTCGCAGGGCTGTTGTTGCGAGGATAACACGGGGAGAACCACGCGCGCCCCCAGGTGCTCCTTGGAGGAGAAAGCAGGTGATGAATGCAATGCATGAAATATATGAGAGGCGACCAGGTTTTGCAGGTGAGGGGCCCCCGCCAGCCTCCGCTTCCAACACCCGGCGCAACGACGCCGAAGTTTCCCCCGGGGCTCGGCTCGGGGAGCAGCGCTGCTCCCCCCCAGCTCCCCTTCGCCCTCCCGGCTCTCTCTGCCGCCCACTGGGGACCCCCCTCACCTGCCAAGTCCGGAGCGCCGGTGGAAGTTGCATGCATGCATGCAGGGCGCCGTGTTGCCGTTGCATTGCACTGCACTCCATGCAACGCCTGCACGCATGCATTGCCTTGCACGTCCACCAAGGGGTCTCCCCGCGGTCCGATGCGTCCCCTCCGGCGCGGATGCAGCATTGCAAAAATAAAACCCCCCCGACGCAGCCCTACCTGGGGGGCAGCCTCCGCCCCCGCCTCCGCGGGGATCCCCGGGCTCCATCCTGCCGCCCGATCTCCGCGGGGGCGCAGGCAGGCTGCGCGGGGTCTGCGCAGAAGAGCCCCTGCCCGCCCGGCCGCCGCCGCCGCGCTCATTCCATGGCCGGGAGAAGAGCGCTTCAAACAAAACGCCCGGCCCGCCAGGCCACGCTGGGAAACGTAGCTTGTGCACCCCGCGCGGGCGCGGAGCCCAAGGGCGAGGGGACTACGGATCCCGGCAGCCCCCGCGCCGGGGACGGAAGGGGAGAGGTCGGGTGCAGGGATGGAAGGACGGGTGGGCGAGCGAGTGAGTGAGTGGCAGCCGCCAAGCCTTGGTCGAGAGCCAGGAAGGGCCTCCCCGGAGGAGGAGGAGGAGGGAGGCGCAGAGCGGGAGGGAGGGAGGGAACCCCAGGGGTCATCTAGTGATGGCGCCCCAATCGAAAATTTGACTTAAAAAAAAAATCTTTCAATTTTTTTAAATTTTCCCACGGCACACCAGGCAACATCTCGCGGCACACTAGTGTGCCGCGGAACAGTGGTTGGGAAACACTGTTCTAATTGAAGTTTGGGCTTGTATACATCCTGTGGGCTTTAGCGTGGCCTCCTCTAGGTGCCCCATGATCCAAAACTTGTTTCCAGCACAAGGAATATTCTCTAGATCTCTCTTATGAAGATAGGATGGAAGCATCAGGCCAGAATTAACATCTTGGTCTAGTTACCTGTGTTGATGCAAGTGGCAAAACCACACCAATTCCTGAAAACTTACTGCTTCGAAGTGATTGGAGAGGATACAAACTATGAAAGCACTTGGCCATGAAAATGCAAAGAGTTCAAGGAGGTGAGAATAATAGAGTAATCAACTGTATGAAAAGCTGAAGGAGGATTAAAAAAAAAGACTTGAGTAACGGCTATGAATATGAATAGTCTCAGCTGAATAGTTGGAGCAGAAGCCAGATTAATACAGGGACAGCACCACTGGAAGCAGTTTTGGGAAAGTCTTCAGAAGTGGATGGAAAGAAATCAAAGCAGCCATTGGTGTGTATGATCATATGTGAATTTCAAAGAGGGCCATCCACACCTTCTCGGTAGTGGTGCCCGCCCTGTGGAACGCCCTCCCATCAGATGTCAAAGAAATCAACAACTATCTGACTTTTAGAAGACATTTGAAGGCAACCCTGTTTAGGGAAGTTTAATGTTTGATGTTTTATTGTGTTTTTAATATTCTGTTGGGAGTCGCCCAGTGTGGCTGGGGAAACCCAGTCAGATGGGCAGGGTATAACTAATACATTATTATTACTTCTGCTTGACCTGTATTTTGATCGTATTGTGTACGAATTAAATCTCCTGGGTCTGGGAGCTTTTTTTGCTCCCCCCCCCCTTGTTCTGCAACTGTGCCCTTGAAAATCCGATCTTATCTGCTGAATCTGATCTTATCAGATGCATGGAAAATCCAATGAGAGATTTTGCTAAAGCAAGCTTCAATTCAGTGAGTTAAGATAAGATTTTTGCAAGACACAGCCATGGAACAACAAGTAAAGCTCTCAGATCCAGGGGAATTAGTCGGTACGCAATACAATCAAAATATGGACCAAGCAGAAGTGTGGATGAGCCCAGAGTTAAGTAAGTCCAGTCCAGCTTCCTCCTGGAATCATAAACACTTAAGAGTTGTTCACATCAGATCCTGCCTCTGTCCATCCTATCTCGAGAACTATCTGTTTGGCTGCTTTTTCCTTCTTCCTGCTCTATCCTTGGTACCTCTGCTGTTTTCTCTTCCATTCTCCATCCCACAGAAAGCTGCTGCCATTTCTGATCCCCTGTGAGACTCATAAAATGCAAGCTGTCAGTTCCTGAAAATTAACAGTGTCACGTTTGTTGTGGCCCTCCAGTGTCCACTGATAATGTTACGGAACACAGTGGAAGGTCACATGAGCTGCTGGCTTGTCTTAGTGAGCACACTCAGTACAATACTCATAAGTGTAGTAAATTAAGGTTAGTAACTGTCACAGCTCTGCTTTATGTACTTTATTTCACAGCAACTAAATCTTGCATTGGATCTGGAATTATTAATGAAATAATGAATTTTATAGTAGCAACACTGCACACTGTTATACACATATAAATCTTTAGTGATTTCAGTGACTTGTGGCCACAGAGAACACTCTGCTTAGAATTGCAGCTTACCTTAGCTGGTTTTAGTGACCTGGAAAATTGAATGCTAATCTAGGCTGCATCAACAGAGGTCTATTATCCATATCAAGAGAAGTCATAGTACTACTCTATTTTCCCTTGGTCAGCCAACATCTGGCATAATATGTCAAGTTCTGCACACTACAATTTAAGGAGGATATTGACAAGCATGAGGGTATGCAGAGGAGAGCGACCAAGATGATCAAGGGCCTGGAAACCAAGCCTTATGAGGAACGGTTGATGGAGCTGGGTATGTTTAGCCTGGAAAAGAGGAGACTGAGAAGAGATGTGATAGCCATCTTGAAATATCTAAAGGGCTGTCACATGGAAGATGGAGCAAGCTTGTTTTCTCTTGCTCCAGAGGGTAAAACTCAAATTCGTGGATTAAAGTTACAATAAAGGAGATACTAAGTATCAAGAACAAAATTCTGACAGCAAGAGCTGTTGAACAGTAGAATGGACTCCTTCAGGAAATAGTGGGCTCTCCTTCCTTTTTAAGCAGAAGTTGGATGGCCATCTGTCATGGATGCTTTAGTTGAGATTCCAGCATTGCAGGGGGTTGGGCTAGGAGACCCCTGGCTTCACTTCGAACTCTACAATTCTATGAAATTCTGTTATGGAATATTTTGCCACTTGAACCAAGGCATTTTCATTTCTCCTAACTGGCTTGTATCTGCGGTCATTCATTTTGTGTGCCGATTAGCACCAAGAGGGTGATACTTTACTGATTTTACAGTCAGCTGAAGCTACTTCCCACTGGGAATAAGAGTTGTTGTGACATGAACATATATGTCTGAAGTGTAATGTCTTAGCATCAGGGATTTCTTTGACACCAGGGCTGTTAAACTTCAAACTCGTTTTCCATCCCCCTATGCATTCTTATAAAACACTTCATTGATCTTTTACACTTAAACTGCTTGACCTTTGTCCCTCCCAAGTGGAATAACTTGCTTGGATATCCTCAACACCTATCTTGTATCAATAGCAACAGTGGGCAGGCAAGGGGAGGGGGGATGTGGCATCTTGTGTTCAAAGCTTTTCCTGCTCTACTTTCTTCCCCCTTGCTTGTATTGATTCATTTACTACTTGCCAACAACTATGGCAGGAATACTGAAGGTTTTTAAACATTTTATTTATAAATTAGTTCTGCTCTAAGAAGAGCTCCCTGGGCAGTTTACATAGTCAAAGCCTCTATTAGAGGCAAGAAGGTTTCTCCTCCCCCCCAAAAAAAATTGAAGTTTTGACCAAATGAGGAGAAGAAAAAGGAACACAGAATTTGACCAAATAAAAAAATGCATGTGGACAATAACAAAAATGAGGCGTGCATTGCTAAAAACATTAAGGCCAGCAACAAAAAACTGCTGAAATGCCTTAGTAGCAGCAGACCATCAAAGGAGGCTGTTGGACCCTTGGATGACAAGGGAGTCAATGATGTGCAAAATGAGGATAAGGAGATTGCAGAGAAGCTGAATGAATTTTTTTGCATCTCCTTACTCCCATTGTTGCCCTTGTGGAAAGGACTCAGGAGGAGGAGGGGGGCTAACCCAGAACGAGTCAGCTTTGCCTGTCATTGGTTCTAGGTCCGCATACTGTTGGCATCCCGGCCTTCCACACTGCCAGCCTCAACAGCCACTTGCAGTCCCACAAGTTGTAGTGGAGGAGGGTTTTTTCCCCTTCAGGAAAGAACAGTCCTTAATATTTTAAGTATAACCAGTTTTCTCTGCTTCAGTTTTTTGTTTTCTCTGTGATCCTGGATGCTTTGCCTCACTGACTTTCCACAAACATGCCTATTTTTTGGCTGCTAATTAACAGCATAAGAACATGAGGAAAGCCTTCCTGGATGAGGCCTTCTAGTCTAACATCCTGTTTTCCACTGTGGCGAAGCACATGCCTCCAGGAAATCCACAAACAGGGCTTGAACAAAACAACTATCCCACATAGTTTCCCCTGAGCAACTGTTGAGCAGTGGAATACTTCCTCTGAAGATGGGAGATTCCACTTAGCTATCATGCCTAATAGGTACTGATCAATCTATATCCCACATATTTAAAAATAGAATTAAGAATTCCAGTTTAAGGATTCCCAGTTTGGCTTCTATCAGTTTGGAATGTTTACTGCTAGTGAATCAAAGACTATCAATGCCATGCTATTCATACCAGTTTCTTGGCAGAAATACTTTGCACTGTTCAAGTTGATTGGTTCCATTGATGTACTGTTGATAAAGAACCTAATAATTAATCCCAGGACTCTACTACCCTCATGCTTTTCTTCTCATTGTTTTGTAGAATAAATAAAGGATGAGCAATTTCACTGTCAAGTGCACAAGACTGAATACTAAAAATTTCATTAAAAAGAAGCCCTACCTGTCAAACTATTCTCCACTGGAATTTCCTTTCCCTAGGTGAGATCATTAGTGGTAAGTTAGGAACACCCTCCTGAATATCCTAAGTGACTTGGACACTAGTGACTACTTCTTTTTGAGTGGGGGCGGAATCAGTTTAGAAAAGATTATGTGTATGTATTTAGAAATAATGTGAATGCATGGTAGGCATATCAAAGCCATTACTAGGCTCTGTCTGGCAAAATCAGTCTCCGGAGGCCTGCAAACTATGAGTTTCAATGTGTGACCTGCAATACAAGTTTCTGTGATTTTGTGTGTGTTTGCTCTGCAGTCTATTTTAAAAAAGAGAGAAAATGTACACTAAGCAAAAAACAAAGTAGGAAAAAAGCAAACAAAAAGGTAGCAAGAAAAACAAAAACATTAATACTTTTTGATGCGTGATGGGAAATAATTTACCTGATCCCTTGACAGAGAACTGTAGTGAAGATTAGAGATGGTAGCTTGCATTGCACATCAAGCCCAAAGTTTGGGGGTCAAGCAACACAAGCAAAGTCCAAAGATCAGGAAACACAAACGAGGATCAATCCAAGTAGCCAAGTCTGAAGTCTAGCAGTTGGAATCCAATCCAGAGTCAAACCCGAAGCACAGTCCCATATTAAGTCCAGTAGCATGCAAGCTAATGCCTATCAATATGGGCACTTGAGCAGACACAGCACCTCAGCTCTGCTTCCCTTTTGCGTTTTGCATGCTGTTGCAGGCCTTCTCCAGCTGAGGAATCACATCTCTCCTCCTAGAGCTGGTGAGCCCCACCTGGGGAACTAGGGAGCTGGGCTGTGGACCCTTGCCTGCCTCAGCCTCCTAGAGCACCACTCCTGCTGCCCCCTATGCCTCAGAGCCCACTGTGTTCGTGGAGCAGGGGCCCCTCTGGCTCTGCTGATGCGTCCTGCTTGCTGCTCTGGTTGCTGTACATTGACCTCCATCACTCTGTGAGTACTTCCTTCCCCATCCTCTGCTTTCCCTGGTGTGTCCCAGTCCCCACTACACCCCTCTCTGGGATCTACCCCATCGTCCTGCTAGTTCATGACAGTGGGTAGGGGAAATTAGGCCCGTTCTACAAGGAATAAAATGTTTGTAGTTTCCACACCTTCACTTTAGAGCCTTTCCTGGGGCTTTCTAATTTAAATTTTCTCCAAATTGTTTTTAGATGGAACTTTTCATACTGAGAAAGATGCTTGGAGCTGTGTGGGAATTATAAAAATTGGAGAAGCTTAAGATATGGTTTTTCGTCCAAGTTTAGTAGCCCACCCAAATTAAGTTGCTGGGTGTTTTATTATCAAAAATAGAGCCCCTACGAGTGCCAGACTTAGGTATGTTTTAATGTCTCCAGTTAGCTACTTTGCAGATCCTTCCTAGGGTCATCCAGTGTACAGCCAAATATCCTTTGCTGAGCTTATGAGTGAATGACAGAAAACTCCTTCAAGGTGCGCTAAATGAAAAATGTGCAATTTAGGCAAAGCATTCACACATTTGAATGAAGGTCTGAAACTGTTGAAGCTGCTGCTGTTGACAGGAAATTGATGTTCCAGTTGCTATTTACCTAGAAGAAATTAGTTCGCTCAGATCAGCTTTATTATGTAGGGGAAAGTAAGCAGCTCCTCTCAAAAGGCTTTTCAAAACTTATAACATAATATGCTTCTTCCCTTGTCATCTCTCCCCATGAACCACTGAGAATGGCATGCTGGCATAAGCATAAAACTATCGCATTGCAATAAAAATACATAATCGCTAAAGAAGCCTATCCAATGACAAAGCCCCAGAGAAGTAACAAACAACTATAGTAGAGTTGCAGGACCTCTTCGGTGAAATATGGCACAGTCAAAACTGAAAAAGTTTAATTATTAAAGTTAGCTGGCATTTTCTCCGTAACGTACCCAAAGTTATGTATACAATGAAACAAAGAATGTAGGATGTATCAAATAGTTGTGATTGTTGTTGTTGTTGTTTAGTCGTTTAGTCATGTCCGACTCTTTGTGACCCCATGGACCAGAGCACGCCAGGCACCCCTGTCTTCCACTGCCTCCCTCAGTTTGGTCAAATTCATGCTGGTAGCTTCGAGAACACTATCCAACCATCTCGTCCTCTGTCGTCCCCTTCTCCTTGTGCCCTCCATCTTTGGTCCATGGGTCACAAAGAGTTGGACACGACTAAACAACTAAACAACAACAAAACAATTCATTCTCTCTTTTTTTTGCAAAGCAGCCCCCCAGAACCTGAGGGCTTGTTGTCTTTTTGGTTTTGGTTTCTTGAAGAGCTGGGAAAGATTGAAAAAAGTAAACAGAAATGTAGATGGGAGAGTTTGCACATTGCTACACAGAACTGCACTTTTGTCTTTGATTGCAGGCATTAAGAGAGAATTCTGAGGTCGTAGTGTTCTGCCTGAAGTATCTTACCAATTCCTCACATGTTTGAAGCTCCCAAAGTATTGTAGAGAGCAGTTCTTCTCTTACAGTACTCTGGAATGTCTAGAGCTGCAGAATGAATAACCCCTTTTGTGATTGCAAGATTTTGTTTCGTTGGAATTTGTTTGCTACAACATACCTCTATGTGGAATTTACCATCTGGCAATGCATTAAATTCAGCAGCCCCAGGGACAACAGATCAAGGATAACTGCATCAAGGGAATTCTTGCTTCAGATTTTGAGCACAAACAAGGAAGCCTCTTTCTTGTTGGTTTATCATTCATCTCTAGACCCTTGCATAGTGTCATAGTATTGGAGGGACCCTATTTAACCATCAGTTTTGGCCACACACAGGAAAATATTGTCAAAGCATGTGTATGTTATCTGTTTTATGTCTTTGTCACATGCTCATGTGGCTTTTTGACAGATACTGCAGTGTACTATCCCCAAAGAAAGAAAAAGTAAGATAAGATTGATCAATTGCATGAGCAATAGTGGATGAATGAGCTCGAGATACAGACGGTAAAGAGAGGTGGTAAAAGGAAATAACAAACTCACATTGTTAGGGTTACGAATCATACATCTCAGATTTTCAAGCTGTATGTGCACATACATTTAAAGAGAGCATAATGCTGTATTGTCAATTATGGCTGTTATACTATCAGCACTAATGATCTAAATTTTATATCTGCAAAAGAATGAAAAATGATGGAGTTCAGTGTTTCCGGCAAGAACACCTACATAGAACACCTACATATGCTATTTAACCTGCAAAAAATGTGCTGCACTTAAAGATAACACCTACACATACCGGCCTTGTTATTTAGCTCAATACAAAATTAACGCTTACATAACCTCTATTTTGTACCTCTGTAATGTCACCCATTACCGTACATTTCCTGGTATTCCTGGAATTGCTAAGAGTATACATGATATTGCATCATCCAGTCTGAAATACAAGGGGCAATATTCATGACTGCAGGCAAGGGGAGATTAAATCTTTGTCTTCTTTCAGCTTGAAGCACTTGTATGTATGAATACATGAATTGGCTTGACAGAACAATGGAACTGGTTTCCTTGCCAACCCAGATGAATGAACCCTGGATTTGAGCATAACGTTTCCTAAATATATACAAAAAAATGAATGTGTGTATCCATTTGTGTATTTGTTTTGGGTTGTGCTTAAGTAGTTCTGCTATAGTACATTTAAATACGTTATTCCAGCACCAAGTATTATCTACAAAGATAATACTTTGAGTTTTATAATTTTACAGCTTAGGATGGGGATAGCTAGAGAACATAATTTTCTGATTTTGATTCCAAGCAGTACAAATGGGACCTGCAACAAAATGCTACAGTGCAGAATGCTCTCTTCACATTTTCACAACAGTTTGTGATTTAAAAAACCCCTTTAAAAATTCATGAAAATTCGGCAGCATTTCTATGCTGCTAAGTTTATTTCTATGAAATTTTGCTTAATATACACATTTTTGCAAAACGATTTCCCCTCATATAATGACCTTTGTTTGCCATTTTCATTATTATATGCATTTATGTGCACGATTTATCCCAATACAGTCGTACCTCGGAAGTCAAACAGAAGCTTCTGCAGCCAACCAGAAGCTGCGGAAGCCCCAGCGGACGTTTGGCTTCCAAAAGAACATTCGGAATCCGGAACACTCACTTCCAGTTTTCGATCATTCAGGAGCCAGAACATTCAACTCCCCAAGGCGTTTGGGAGCCAAGGTATGTGCATTGCTTGGCTGGAAAACTGCACTGCAAAATTCAGAGAAAAGTAAATTTGAAAAGATGGCTGTGTTTCAGTTTGCATATTGTTTCACAAAGTACAAATTACATAAGTTCAACTATACATATGAAATGAATTGAATTTCTTCCTCATCCCTACTCACAAGTAGTTCTAGCACCTGCTCCCCCCCCCCCCCGCAGGCAGAGGGAAGTTCTGGGAGTGGCGGGTACTTGATACTTGTTTCCCATTTAGGCTACAATCCTATACTCACTTCCCTGGAAGTAGGCCCTGTTGAATTCAGTCAGGTTTACTTCTAAGAAGACATTATAGGATTTTGTGGTTAGTTGCTGCAGGGTAGCTTCCAACAGGATTTCAGGTGCTCAAACTATGCACATAAACGTCATTAAAATGCCAGTGTGTGAACCAGCTCTGTGTACGCAAACAGAATGCACATTTGTGTGTCTGTTACAGTTGCAGGAGCAATTAAGGGGTGACCTTCTCTTGCTGCAAATCTGACTTTCAGAAACCCCAACCTCCACATAATTTTACTCCATTTTCTATCCTTGTCTCCACAGAGTGAGAGAGGGAGGAAAAATGTTACTGCTAGTGAATAAATAAATAAATACTACATTAATGCTCATTGGTTCACATGGAATTCCCAGCTGCCTCATGGCATTAATGATAGATTAAATTAAATGGCAGCAATTACTGCTGCATTGCTGCTGTGGTAGAAGAATTATTAATCGTAAACTACCGGGAAGACTGTCAATTATTTCTATAAATCTATAGTTATGCATGCACACACACACACACACAGAGAGAGAGAGAGAGAGAGAGAAGAAGAAATCAGTATACAAACAATGCAATAATCTTAGAGGTGAACACAGAAATCCTGGATCATGGCTTATAAAGCAGCAGCTTGTGACTTAACTCACTGTGAAGATTTAGGTAAGCTAATGCAGATATCAGTGAAATTTCTGAGGGATTTTCAGGCTATCGAGTTATTTCCTTCCTCTAGTTTGATATTGCCAGTGCATCTCTGCCTCAAGAGGACATTTGGATATGGGAAGAGGGTGTCAGATAATGACAATAGTGAGAGGGGAATAGAAACTAGGATTTGCCATTTCAAGAAAATGACATGCTTAAGCTTACAAGGTGGAAGGAGGTGTTACTTTTGGAGTAGATATGGAGACAGATTCTCAATTTGATCCAGAGGCTTCATTTCCCTGGCTGTGTAGTGTCATCTGGAATGGGTTGCAGCCAGATCCTGAGGCACTGAGAGGGGCTGTTCTTACTACAACATTCTGCTAACAACAGAGGACTTGTAAAAGCCCACTAGTAAGTAGTAGCTTCCTCACTCCCCTTCCCCCCAGCCTCCGGCCCAATGGCTGGGTGCAGATCCCTTCCAACTTAACGCTAGCTGTGATCTCAGGAAAGTAATGCAGTGCTGGCCTGCAAGGACTTTCGGTAGCACTGGAAGTGATGTAATTTATAATGATCTGGTTTGGAATGCATTCCAAAAACGTATAACATTTGCTAAAGCTGCATACAGAAATGTGTTTATTGGGAGAAATCAACACAAAAATGCTGGAGAATTTTCATGAGAAAAGAAATTTTGCAAACTCCTGCAGAAATGTGGAGAACCAGATTTAAGTCTGGGGGAGAGTGAGAAACCGAGAGAGGCAAAATTGACAGATCTTTCCATCCCTGTTCTTGACAGATAGTCCTTCCTCCATGAGGCCTATCCTGCTCTCTGTTCACCCAACCTACCAATGTTTTGGTAGTTGTGAAGGTTCAGAAGACCATTCACAGTAGTCCTTTCAAGTTGGCAGAAGAAAGCGTGACAGTGGGAGAGAAAAGCTCAGCCTCCTCCCCATCATATTGTACTGCTGTTTTCTCAGTGGAGCAGCTAGTCATCCCAGCTGCCTCTCCAAACCTCAAAGGGCAAAGAAAAGGCAGCTGCGAGAGCATCATGACCGTGGGTGAGCAGATCAGGCGGCATGGGCATGGGCTTCCCAGTGCTAATGAGCCCTAGAACATTTGTAGCATTTCTCATTGTCTTTGGAATTTTGCTGCACTCTTGCAATAGTACAGCAGAATTGCTACTTGACATGTCCTTGCTTCTGCCCGACACAGTACAACAACAGTGGTGGAACTAAACAGCACCATGACAAGTTCTCTCATTCTATGTCCTCTCTTGACCCACCTTGTTTATTTGTTCATTTTATTTTACTCTTTGATTTTTTTAAAAAAAGTAGTCTTAACCCCTAAAGCCTATGGAGCTGGGTATAACCATTAGAAATGAGATAAAACAGAAATGCCAGCTAAAAGGATCCCCATCCTTGTCTCCTGGCACAGAAGAACTTCCTTAAATGAGAAGGTCTTTCCCTTCCAGAAGAAATTGGGATCACAACTGCTTACTGCAGTGTTTAGACTAAATGTATGAGGAAGAGGCCTCCCGCAGCCCTTTGCGTCTAGGCTGCCTACACTCCTTAGAAGCAGGAATGGGTGCAAGATTTTTGCAGCAGTGTGAGCTCTGCTTACTCACCAACAACCCTACCTTTCCGCTGGCTCTCAACAGAAAGCTAATTTGTTCTGCTTTGTTTCTCAAGCACCTACATAATAATCAGATAACAGGTTCATTGAGCATCTTATTTTGTAATGCTTTTCCTCTGTGTTTTTCCTACTGTACAGTGGTACCTCGGGTTAAGTACTTACCGTATTTTTCGCTCTATAACACGCACCCGGCCATAACACACACGTAGTTTTTAGAGGAGGAAAATCCGTAGGCATGCCACCCGTAGGCATTCCCTCCATAACACGCACAGACATTTCCCCTTACTTTCTAGGAGGAAAAAAGTGAGTGTTATGGTGCAAAAAATACGGTAATTCGTTCCAGAGGTCCGTACTTAACCTGAAACTGTTCTTAACCTGAAGCACCACTTTAGCTAATGGGGCCTCCTGCTGCCGCCGCGCCACCGGAGCACGATTTCTGTTCTCATCCTGAAGCAAAGTTCTTAACCTGAAGCACTATTTCTGGGTTAGTGGAGTCTGTAACCTGAAGCGTATGTAACCTGAGGTACCACTGTACTTGGAAAACTGATCTGAAGATGGGGGAAAGTGGCTGTTGGGAGTTGAAGCCACCGGACCACACGCTGGCATGTTGAACATGCACTATTGGGGCAGGTCATCTGGCTGGAAAATTCCTGAGCCTCTTGGCCAAAGGCCTTAACAACTAGGGCCTTGCTGCTTCTATAATCTTTGCAATGTAGTGGCGCTCGCCAAGGCTAGGATAGTGCTTCTCCCCTGCCATGGTACTATGGAAATGACCACTGTGAGCTTGGCAGCTCCCCACAGCTGAGGAGATTGGAGGTGAAAGGCAACATGTTCACATGGACATTATTCTCTGGAACTTGGACCTCACACACTGGCTCTGTGACTGGCGCAATGGCTAGCCAATTAGGGCTGTGCTAATAGGAAATGCCATAATGAGAGAATAAATAATAATGAATGGCACAAGTTCTGGCTAATTAGCACCTTGCTAATCTGGCTTCTGCACAACCCCTTGTGCCCAGCCCATGAAAAAAATAAGCGCATGTGTCAGAAATATGATGAGTGTACTGCCACAGTGAGCTGACCATTGAAATTATGGAGGATTTACATAATTTATGCACCTCCAACCCGGCATTAAAATTCATTAATCCAAAACTGTTTTTGCAGAACAGGAATGTATCACAATTCCATTACACGGAGCTACAGAAATATCTCCAGTCAACACCAATATAGTCAGACACTCAGACTTCTAGGGATAGAAAGGAGCAGGGCACTCAGCTATGCCTGGGGATCTGTTTGCCATTATGATATGAATATAAAAGAAGCTCATGTTTTTGTAGTTCTCACACGAGCTGCCATAAAATAATTTATTGATGTGTTGGGGAAGATCCTCCCACCTCCTTTTGTAAATGATAATGGCTTAGAGAAGCTGAATAGATGGCTCCCTTGACAAACACATATTATTTTGTAATAAATAAGCCAGAATTTAGTGGCAGGACTCTTGGTGGGCTTTCCAATTTGGTTCTGCAGCATCTACCTCCCAAGAGAGGACAAGAAGACTCATTGTTTTAAAACTTAACTCCTAAAGTTCTTTTTAAATCTAAGGGATGGGGAAATAACCCTGCTTACTCAGATCAGACTTCTTTGTGTCAGCAATAACAGATCCCCCAGTTCTCAAAAATGTGTGACACAATAATATTATAGGTAGAGGTCAAAGAAAGCATTGGAGGCAATTGCTGACAAAGGGAGATATTTATACGGCTTTATTTGCATGCCTCCTGTTCTGTTGAGTTCTCTTTTTTCTGATATATAAACGGAATACACAGAAAGATGATAAGAGGTTTACATCTGACGCAGTGTAATGAGTCCAGGGAGATCAGGTTCAAATCTTCACATAGCCACGAAACCTTAGCCTACCATGATAGGTACATGTGAAAAGAGTGCTGTTGCACTCAAGTCCTGTTTTGGAGATTCCCACAGGCATCTTTGGCTGTTCCCTGTGAGAACAGGAGGCTGGACTAGATAGACCTTGGGCCTCATCCAGTATAGGTGTCTCCCCACTTGCACGCATTTGACTTTCGTCCGACCATGTATATGAATGTTGCCAGGATATAATTAAATAAATCAATATGGCCCGCAAAAATGGCACGGAAAGAATGGGGAAACAGCTGGCAATCCCCAGGATCCTTTGCAACTGCAATCCCATGAGCCTTTGCACCAACCTGGAACGCCTGTGGAGAGGTGGAGCTTGAGAAAGGAGGTTTGGGGAAAGCAATTGTGGTGGAGTTTGGACAGTGGGGTAAATGCTGCTGGTTTTTTTTTAAAAAAATGGTTTTTCAAGGGTTAACAAAAGCAGGCATGGCCAAACTTGGCCCTCCAGATGTTTTAGGACTACAACTCCCATCATCCCTAGCTAACATGACCCGTGGTCAGGGATGATGGGAATTGTAGTCCCAAAACATCTGGAGGACCAAGTTTGGCCATGCCTGGTTTAGAGAGTGTTTACGGGCTTTTTAGATGGTGTGTGTGATTTCTCATGTATACACACAGTACCTGGGAACAATAACCCCCTTGTGAAGTGGGGAGACACCTGCAGGGCTCTTTGTATGTTCTTATGACCTTAGCACACAGGGTTGATATTAATAATAATAATAATAATACCCCACCCATCTGGCTGGGTTTCCCCAGCCACTCTGGGTGACTCCCAACAGAATATTATAAACACAATAAAACATCAAACATTAAGAACTTCCTTAAACAGGGCTGCCTTCAGATGTCTTCTAAAAGTCAGGTTGTTGTTTATTTCCTTGTCATCTGATGGGAGGGCATTCCACAGGGTGGGCACCACTACTGAGAAGGCCCAGAGTAGAACAGTGGATCACCCCAAGAACACCCCCTTAAAATCCTTGAAAGAAGGGTAGGCTGCAAATGCCATAATGATAATTAATAATAAATATTCATGCATGCTGTCTTCCTGAAGTAACTTTTAAAAACCACAAAAACTTTAATACCAAGCAGAGAGGGTTTTTTGTAAACCCAGATACATTTATTAATATGATATCATTCATATTCTCATATTTGCCTTCTAGTCTAATATGAATATGTAAAAACATTGACTGCTCATGAAGTACAAGATGATTTCCATAATGTAAAACTGTCTATTTTTATTAGAACTTAGATAAAGATAAAGGAAGGTGGCCTTAGAAAAGCCAACGCAGAGAAGGAAGTCAGGGAAAGAAAAAGAGCTCCTCTAATTCTTCCTGATTTTAGATTTGTGGCCATTAAACGTCCCTCACCTAAAGTCATGCAGATAAACCTGTACACGCTCCACTTTCATGCAGCTGACACATTTCCTCCAAGAGCTACCTACACAGTTATTATAATGGTGATTTTATCACCATACCTTCTGGTTTCAAGAAGTGACTACGTGATCATTATGTTAGGTGTTGGGGGAATGACAGCGATTACTTAGTGTTGAAAGGCATTCTGCACATGCTCAAAGACACCCAGTTATTTCCATTCCACTTGTTTAAGGCTTGAGCTGCCAGCAATGAAGACATGCTCTGCGGCTAAGGACTGGATGTTCAACTGCTAGAATTGGCAGAATTCAGAATTATTGGAAGAGTGGGGAGAGAGTATTGTACTGATACTAGTTCAGAACACAAGTGGAGAAGCATCTGTTTGTTTAGTTGCTTCTTTTACATGAGAAGTACCCAAACAAAAGCTCTCTGCACAAAGACAAGCAACTCTGCAAGGAGAAAGTTAGGTTGGAATCCTTCTCCCTGATATGCTGGTTTCTGATGTGGTTCAGTTGACATTCAGTTAAACAAATTTCTATATACATACAGATACAGGCTGTGTACACAGCCCATTGCTCTGTCCCACCTCCTGCCAGCCTAGCAGTTCGAAAGCACACCAGTGCAAGTAAATAAATAGGTACCGCTGTGGTGGGAAGGTAAACGGCGTTTCCATGCGCTCTGGCTTAAGTCACGATGTTCCATTGTGCCAGAAGTGGTTTAGTCATGCTGAACCGAAAAGCTGTTCATGGACAAACACTGGCTTCCTTGGCCTGAAAGCAAGTTGAGCACCACAACCCTATCGTCGCCTTTGACTAGACTTAACCGTTCATGGATCCTTTATCTTTACCTTTACCTTTACCTTACACGCTCACATTTACTCTACATTCAGTGCACTCTGACTGCCAAGAGTGGCAGACTTGAGGCTCTCAAAATTTGGTGCCCCCTCACATCTCACACTCAGTTCTACAGCATTGTTGTGGCACTCCCTACACCATGGCTCCCAGTGCAGCCGAACCGGTCATGCTACCCTAAAACCGCCTCTGCTGCCAGTTTGAAATGCAGTGAACACATGTTTGCAACAACCCATATCTACTGTTCTGTTCTCTCTTATGAAATACTGTGTTTTCACTCAAATCGAAATTGAGAAAAAAGAATGATCTAACTGCATTTTAAGCTAGTCAAGTTTACACAGCCATGCACCTGCATTCTGAAGTGATACAGGTCTAGGAGAGTTGTACTGCAATATTTCTTGACACATTATTTAAGTGTATCCCTTGTTGGAAAATTAAATGATCAGTGATCACTTTTGATTCAAGGTTTCTTCACCTGTGTGTCTGTGTGTGTGTGTGTGTGTGTGTGTGTGTCCCCTTTATATGTAGATTATCTGTATGATTCTGGACATGGTTCTCTTCTGTAATGACCCATCTTGCTATGTGCAATATATATTAAACATAGCAGCAAAAAATCTGTTACTTGCAAGGTTTTACGGCAGGAAGTTATGGCAATTTAAATGCTAAAAAGCAAAGAAATGCAACGTTGAGCAATTTCTGCCCTTGGTGGCAAGCACTAGAGCTTTAACTCTGCACTGTGGCATGAGATAGCGAAAGGAATAGAGGCTTCCATAACTTATTCCATATACTATTCATTAATTGGGCGTCACATTTTAAGGTCTGCAAATGATTATGGTTTAAGCATATACGATTTATTTTATTTTCCTCCCACAAAATATTAACTGCATAGGTTTTAGTTTAAATACTCCCATCTTTTTCCAGTTTCCGTGGCCTCCCATGGTTGATAGGCAGAGCTCTAAGCTGAGTTAATGGCTGGGAGGAGAGCGAGCAGCTTGCTCAACTTTACTGCTACATTTTTACTAATGACATTTTAAAGTTTTATCTTTTTCTTGATTTCCCCCTTGTCTATCTAATGCTGTGAATAGAAGGAAGGGGCAATTGCTTATTTATATCTGATATTATCAGTCACCCCCATTGGTCAAACGTGAGTCTGGAATGTCAATCAAATGCAGAACATCAAAGTACAAACTGTGGGTAGAGCTTGTGATGAACTGCATGTATATTCTAAAATCTATATTAGGACTTATATTGTCCATGATACTTTCCCTCTTGAAGTTCCAGATCCCATCAGAACATTAACAACAACCCCAAACCCAGCTTAATGAGCCAGCAAAGTGCTTCAAGGTGTGTGGATCAGTTGTCTGTCACCACAGTAAGTAAACCCTAGTTCACCACTTGTTCAATCAGCCTTAAGAATTCCCCAATACCTATGCAAACTAGTCTACAGATGGGATCAAATCCTCTTCCTCCAACCTGCCCACGATGGGTGGAAACTCTTAACAGCATAACCTCCAAAGTCCCATTGCAAAGGCCAGGCTTTCTAATTTGTGATATAACAAGTGTTGTAAAACCCTTGGGGGGAAATGGACTACTTTGCCCATTCATGAAAAGTTTACATTGCAAGTGAGGAGGAAGAGGCCTTAATTTAAGAGCTCGCTTTGAGTTCAGTCTTCTGTTGCTGTCTCAGAATTCGCATTCTGGAGCTGGTCCAGAAATCAAGTAATATGTGACCAATGCTCATAAAGATAGACTTGTGGCTTAGAGAAAAGTGCTTGGGGAAAGGGGATGCATGTAGTCTAAGCTACAGAAGGGGGAGTTTTTCAGTCCTCACACATATGGTCCCTATTGCTTGTTTAAATGGGATCCTCACCCCCATCACCATATCTACATGATTGGGGCAATTACAAGCTTTGGTTAGCTCTCAAGCATTGCTGGATTGGCAGAAGGACTGGATGCAATGGTTTGAATCCCTACCTAAAATCAAACAGCAGACTTGCTTCCTTCAAAGTCCAAACCATGACATGAAGCTGGCTCACTTCATGCATGCTCAGAAATGTTTTGTGATGTGCATATATGAATTGTTGAACGTTTTTAAAATAGTAATTAAACTTTAGAGCTCTAAAATTGAATCACTGCAGTGCCACTTGAGACCTGTAGCATGGGTGGTAATGGAATACTACTCTGACCAAAAGCTAAAGGAAACAGTAGGCTTTGACTTTCCTCATTTACCCAGTAAAATCCTCACCCCTCTTGACTCCAGCTAAAATGGATAGTTTGTAACACAGTCCAAAGCCAACTGACTTCCTAGGAGACAAACTATGGTGCATGTGTTGCAGAATGCATTCCTGTCTGAAAAATTCAGGTCAGTTTCAGCAACTAGTATAGTTTCATTCCTGCATAATCAACTTCTGGTCATGCACCAACCACAGCTATGTATCCTAAATGCAGACTCCAGTTAATGCAAACTATGCAGGAGTGAAATTGGCACACATCCTCACAAAGTATCTTGACTTCTAATTACTAATGGAACAACTATGTTGGGGCAAGGGAACTACTCAACTGAGTATTGCAAGTCAGCAAAATTCGTATTTTGAGATCATTAATTTTCCGTTTTAGTAGATTCACTAAAAGTGTTTTGCTTTAACACACACACACACACACACACACACCACATCACACATTTTGTAGATTTTGTTAGAAAAGCTTGCCATTATTATGTCAGTTTTGTTTCTTCAAGATATCTCCACAATCATAAATATAAATTATTTTTAAAAAGAAGTTATATCAACGTGTTTCAGATTGCCACTCGGAAATCTGGCTAGTACAATCAAAGGCTGGAAAATCTCCCTGGTGTTAAGTGAGGAAATGTATAATTGAAGAAGCCCAGTCGGATGATGGCAGGCTGGCTCAGCCACACTCCAGCAGGATGAAGCCATACTAGGTCAGCCAAACTCCAGCAATGCTTGAGAGCTAACCAAATCACATGCCCTGCAGTTTCCCTTTCAAGTCTTTTCCAACTGGATTTGGAGCAATTGATTTGGCAATGCTAAATGAGCCAAAGCAGTGTGTGTCAACATGCCTCAAACACAGCACACATGTGGCGCAACAAAACTGAGAAAACAACAACAACAGTAACAAAAGAGAGGCAACATTTCAACCCTGGACAATGTCCAAACCTGGTTTTGATTTCTCAGCAGGAGCTGCCCCTGATTTGACAATTAGGTTGTTGCCATACTCTCTCTGCTAGCAGACTTCTGAATGAGCACAGCACTTTATTTTATTAGCCTCGGAGGATACATCCTTTGGGGATAGATGGATGCAGAGCACATCCTTTTTTATTCTCAGATAAACAGTGCTCTTTGAGTCCATTATCTTCATGCTGACAAATTCCCCCCATATACTGTAAGTAGTTTTAATTACATCTTGGGCTGTATTTAATTGTCTGGTTTGCGGCTGCAGACAGTGAGGCGGGTTTAGACATATAATCCTTTATTCAGGCTCTTGTTGTATGGTGCCTGAGTATATGGCCTATGTAAAATGTGTATTTATCATTCCCCCCTCCAATATACCAGATCCTGGGCAGCTCTGCTGCTCCCCAAACCATTGGCAAACACTTTGAAAAGGTGAGACTGATAATAGCTATATATAACGGTATGCTGGCAAAAGGCAGTACAAATAAAAATGGTCCAAGACAGCTGCTACCTTCTGCTCTCCTCCTGTTAGTAGGCCTGCTGTCAGAGAGGAACCATCTGTATAAATGGGGCAGGGGAGATATTTCTGGAATTTAAAATCTGGAAACATTGATTAACATTCTCTGAGGAGAAATTTCAGCTAGGTGGGTGGAGAAACGTTATGGCAAGAAAAGGCTTCCCAAACAGGAATTAAGGAGGACCACTCAATGTTTTCAAAGGGCTTAAGGGGTTGCCAATGAGGGCATGGCAGCTAGGGATGAGGACAAAATTTGGTTCCATCCTCATTGAAATTTTCACTTCCCAAATGTCCCAAATTCACTTCCTAATTTTCACTTCCCAAAACAATATGCAAACTGAAGAGCAGCTATCCTTGAAAGTCACACTTCTCCAAATTTTGCAAGCCAAGGCGTGTGTACAAAATGCACATACTAGGGTAAAGTGTACATAAAAATGCATCTATCAAAGAAAAATAACATACAAAGATGCTTTCTATTTGGGAAAATTGCTTGCAAATATGTATAAGACAAAACTGCATACAAAAGGGTGTCATAGTTATTGTTTAAAAAAGAAGGGGAGGGAGAAAGCCCTGTTGCATTGTCACAAGCAGTAAGTCCATCCTCCCACAAATTGAAGAGTTTCCCCTGAAAATTTGATGCCCCATGGTTTCTGAGATGGAGGTGACAGCCAGGAAAGAGACCCTGAGGTCATAGGGGAAAGCTGAATAAAAATGTCAGCCACAGTGTGCAGCAGCTGTGAGAAAAGGCAGATTTCATGCTAGGAACACCAGAAAAGCCTGGATGAAAATAACAATTATGATGCCTTTACACAATTCTATGGTGTGACCGCACTTGGTGTACTATGTGCAGTTCTGTTTGCCAGATTTCAAAAAGTATACTGAAGATCTGGAAAAGGTATAGAAAAGGGCAAGCAAACTTACTAGAGGGCTGGAAAAACATCGCTGCAAGGAAAGGTTTGGAATTTTGTAGTTCAGAGGGAGGGAAGACAAATGGGTAAATATTGGAGAACTTTAATTTTTAAAAGGCATGGTGTGCATATTAAATGAATGGAGAGAAAGGTTTCTCTCTTATAGAACCAGGGACTGACTGAATTGTGGGCAATTTGGGACAGACTTCTCTACACCTCATCCCCTGATGAAGGACAATATTTTCATACCACAGAATCATATAAATATGCCCATGCAGTACACAGAATACACAATTCAAAACCAAGGAAAAATAAAACAAATCAATACAGAATGCATAATAAAACACAGCATGTTCACAGAAATACAATATGGGTAATATTCAAGAGAAGACTTGCTTGCGGGGGGGGGCATTTTAAGCTGATGCCTAAAACACATTGTAGAGGGTGCCAGGTACATATAAAATATATAGCTTTTAAATAAAATAATTCACACAGCACATAGTTATACTATGACATTCACTGCCAAAAGATGTGATGATGGTCACCAATAGGGCTATAATTCATGGAGGGAAGACTATCAAAGGTTATTCATCACAATGGCTGCATCTGACTTCCAGGATCACAGGCAGAATAACAATTGTTGGCAAACACCAAGAGAACGATACTGGTTGTAGGCTTCCCACAAGCATCTGGTCGGCCCCTTTGAGAACAAGATAATGGACTAGATAGACCTTTCGACTGATTTACTAGGACTTTTCTAATGTTAACGGGGCAGCAAATTTGAGGAGAGTGGTGGTGACATTTCATTCAACTGTTAAGACCGTAAAGGCTGATCAAAGTGGATAACAGCAGTGTCAAACTCTGGAACTTTTATTTTACAACTTCTGGCAGCTGCTATGTCTGTTCTAATTGCATAAAACTGAACTGGCCCCAAATGACAAGAATACACATTGCCCTCCTCTCTCTTCTGGGTATGGCGTGTCTGTTGAGCTGAATCTTGTGGCTTCCCCAGAATATCATTGAGTTGCACAGCCCTGCTCAATTATATTGAAATTGCTAGTAGGTAGACTGGGATCCAAGTCTCCTTTTTTTTGTACTTGAGGCATAATATCCAAATGGAGCTCATACATTGATTATATTGTTGACGTAGTCACCTTATTAATAAACTACATTTTACAATTTGTTGGGTTTTAGTTGTATATTTTACTGTCTTTTGCAGACTGCTTCATTCTACCTAATGGCAGGGCTGGAGAAACTTTAGCTGGGTTAGGCTACAACCCCCATTAGACCCAGCCACATGACTTATGGCCAGGGATGATGGGAGTTGTAGTCCAGCAACCTTTGGAGGGCAACAAGTTCCCCATCCCTGCTCTAGAGCTATACCTCTCCCATCAACGAGCTCAGAGACTTCAGGCTGGCGATGACGTGACACAAGTGAGTTTGCTGGTCCATAAGCCTGCAGGTCTAAGTGGTGGAATATGAGGCTGTGTATAGGATGAAGTTGCATTTCAAGAGTGTATTTTATAAGATTGATTTTTAAAAATGACTCAGTGCACAATGGCATCTCTTAAACTGCCAGGTAAGTTTGTTCACTCATGCAGCTAAAATATAACCTTTAATTTTATTTTATTTTTTAAAAACTTATACTTTAGAAAATTATGTGTTTGAGCTGCTGCTGGGAATTCGGAAGGTAGGAGTGGTATGCCAACCACATGAAAAACAAAAACCCGTAAAAAGAATTATTTGTGTGGAGAGAGGGCAATGTCTTAAGAAGAAGAAGAAGAAGAAAGAAAAAGAATTGCAGAAAAGTTTGAAAGCTCTGGGGCTAGAGCGCTCTCCTAGCAAAGCTCTTCTTTATCATAAGGGAGGGGAAGGGAGAAGGCTTCTGTTGTAGGAGTGCGTTCGTGTGCAATGATTGCGTTGGATCATTGTAAGATAACTTCCTGCTACAAGATGTCACAGAAGACCCACTAAAGGCTGAGAGTTGGGGGAGGAAGGGAGGAAGGACCAGTTTTCTTCCCAGCCACACTTCTTGCCTGTTGAGATGGGTGGGGGAATGGGAATCGTTAGTGCTGGGAAAATGGAGAAATATAGGAACATGAGAAATTGCCTTCTCTTGAGTCAGTCAGTTCAGTGTTGTCGACTCTGACTATTGGTGGCTCGCTAGCATTTCAGGTGGAAGTCTCCCGCTGCTGTACCTGAAGATGGCAGGAATTAAATATGGGATCTTTTGAATGCAAAGGACATCAAGCTATTGTCCTTCCTTTTCCTTCGTAGGGAGTGATGTTTTGAAGAAATCCCAATCTTTGACTGTGTTGATTTAGTCCATTTCTGCTCCACCCTTCAGCAGTGTTCTCAGGGCAGTTGAATAAAATTATACACACATGCACAATGTCAAGAGAATAGATAAAGCAGCATAGCAACGGGATAAAGTAAAAATGACATAAACAGATGTTTGAAAAGCTTTTTTCTTGTTGGTGAAAGAACAGCACAGAGGACATCAGATAAGCCTTGTGTATCAATTTTATGGAGGGGGGGGAATGCACACTTCCTTGGACATGAGCCCTACTAAGTTCAATAGAATTTACTTCTGATTAAGCCTGCATAGCTTTGGGATGTAAAATGTGCCAAATAGTTTCTGTCATTCTACCTCCTCCACTTCCCACTCATCTAAGTGCTGTTGGTTGAACCTTGATTACTGGATTCAGGCATTCCACTGGTGTTGATTAGCATATTAGTAAGGTTATATAGGGCTCCCTCGTAGCTCCAATGGAAGAAAAGGAATGGGGGAGGTTGGGTTGTTCTTAAGGGAAGACTGCACAGTTAATATGCCTTACCAAATAGTATGCGGGTTTCAAGGAGGCAAGTGGAAAGTATGGAAAGAGACCAGTGTGAATGTCTCCAACTTTAATAAGATCATAGAATTGTAGAGTTGGAAAGGACCACAAAGGTCATTTAAGAGTCTCATGCCTTACTGACTGAGCTAAACTGGATAAATTGGAATGATTTTGCACTTTTTTTAAAAAGTAACAGAATCAGCATAATCTCTTTCAGTATTGCATTTGTATCCAAAAGAGGGCTTGCATGCAGATTCTGCTCCAATGATGCTAAGATCATTTGGTATTCAGCCCACAGAACCTTCCTTTTTAAAAACAAATCCCCAAGGAAGATCTGGGCAACTGCAATAATTTCCACATGTATGCATCCACTGAAAGGTTTCTTGAGGAAGCACATGTGGGAACCAACGTCAAAAACAAGTTTCTTTTGCAGAACTCTGTGTCAGCTGGCAAACAGATTCTTTAAGAAAGCTGAATATGTAGACATCTCTTGCAGGATGGTGAAAGTGAGAGTTTAGACATAAAGGGATTTTTAAAAAACAACTTTTTAGGTTTTTCACTCTCTTTCCCATGTCCATCCTTTGCTTAACATTCAGCTAGACACAAAAGCTTTTTCTCTATTTTGTGGCATTTTAATTGGTCATAATGAAAGGATTGTGGCATATTTTGAAATAAAAGCGGCAACTGACCTGTAGACATGCACGTTAATGCAATCTGTCTCTTCCTCTGCTTAGATTATTTGGGGGGGTGCGTGTGTGTGTGTGTGTGTGTGTGTGTGCGTGTGTGTGTGTTTCTCTCTCTAAAAAAAGGCTTGTATATTTAGTCTAGGCTTATGTAGTCCAAATGACACAATTCATGCACTAGAGACGACTATTAGCAAGCTTAAGGGAATCCCAAGCAAGTGGTTGGGAGAGAAAATCCCAAAACAACCGAATGAAGACTGAGCATAGAAAGTGCTGCATAGTTGGAAAATTAGGGCTCTTTCTGCACTGAACATTTAAAGCATGATCACACCTCTTTCAATAGTCATGCCTTCTCCCAAAGAATCTTAGTAACTGTAGCTTGTTCGTGGTGCTGAGAGTTGTTTGAAGGAGAACCCTATTCCCCTCACAGAGCTACAATTCCCAGAGTTTCCTGGAAAGAGGGACTGATTGTTAAACCACTCTCAGAACTGTAGCTGGGGGTGGAGGAATAGAGGTTTCCTAAGAACTCTCAGAACCCTTAACAAATCAGACTTTCAAGGGTTTTCTGGGAGAAGCCATGGCTGTTTAAAGTGGTATGATACTGCTTTGTATAGAAAAGATGGGGCCTTAAATATTACGAATGCACTGTAAACATAAACAGATTCCTTGTATAGGTTTTTAATGTTATTTACAGATAGGTTCCTCTCACTTCTCACAAATCAGTGAGGCGAGAGAAAAGATAGGAGGAAGATTTACAAAAAGTCAAGAGCTCCTGGCACAATCACCACAACCAGGGGATGCTGGAAACATGTAATACCATCCATTAAACCTCTGTAAATATAAACACTCCTGAATCTGTGTGGAATGAATTAAAACAGATTAATC
Organism: Podarcis vaucheri; assembly: GCF_965113315.1. NCBI lineage: Eukaryota > Metazoa > Chordata > Lepidosauria > Squamata > Lacertidae > Podarcis > Podarcis vaucheri. Next base: position 40,716,706 of record NC_138767.1, read on the forward strand.
ATAATCCCCTTCAAAATAGTATTTATAATGGAAACTGCTACTGATCCTTTTATTCTTAGAACAGGAATGTGATGAATGTGTTGCATTTTATTTATATATCGCCCATCACATTCGTCAAATTCCTTGCAGCTTAATTTCCGTGAAAGCTATCTATTATATTTAACATTAAAGGTTGCTTGGTTTCCTGCCTAGATTGCAATGTAGCCTTCAGGTGGAAGGAATCAAGTGCCATACATAACTATGCATGGCTATGCAGCTGCATACATTTTTTTTCCACAGCTCTAATCATGTTCTGAAATTTCACTACATCCAATGCTACAAACATCCTGTTTCTTATAATTATGTCATGCATTACAATGCATCACTATATAGCTGCATATACAAAACAGTGGGGGTTTTGGACTCTGTAATTGCACCACAACCAATGCAGTAAGCACCCTGTTGTTCCTTTTAAAAATAAATAAATAAAAACTATTCTTCATGTCTTGGGAAATTGCTAAAGGAAAAGATGGCAGCAAGTAGGATTTGAATTGAGAGCATTTCTCTGTAAAAGATTTGTGCTGGTTTTACTAATATGATGACATTTGCTGCCTTTGAATGTCATGAAGTAAATAAATCTGGAAAAGACCTTTAACGTGGACATAGAGCATATATAATACGGGGCATAATTAATTCTATAGATTTAAACTATAAAATAATGACGCAGCTGATATTTCTTGACCTCTAGTGAAGGTTCCTATGCTATCATCCTTACGGAGTTTACTTGAAAGTGGAACCATAATCCAAGTTTCTGGACTGCATTCCTTTTGGGCTACAAAAGTAATTATTAATCGGGGGTGAATAAAATTCTGGGTATACCAGCTCCATTAGTGCCTTATGGTAAACTGCTCAGCACTATTATATTGAACAAGCTATATCCATTTTTAAAATTCTGTTCAGGTTTACAAGTTAGTGAGTGTAAAATATTAGGTGACCAGAGAAATCACGACTTTGCGTTACAATTGATTGTCCTGAAACTCACCAAGTACCACCGTGTCTTCCAAGACCCAACTCAGACTTGCTTCCTATTCTTAAAAAAAAAGACCCAGAACTCATTTAATCCCATGAAGGACCCGATCCTCCAATTTATGAACTATGGAATTCACTTCCACAAGAGGCAGGAATGACCATCCACATGGATAGCTTTAAAAGAGGATTAGACAAATTCAAAGGGGAAAGGGCTATCAGTGACTGTGAACCCTAATGGCTATGCTTTGCCTCCATGGTCAGAGACAGTAATGCTTCTGAATACCTCTTGCTCGAAACCACAGGAGCAGACAGCATTCTTATGCTTGGATCCTGATTGCAGGTTTCCCACAGGTATCTGGTTGGCCACTGTGAGAACAGGATTCTGGACTAGATGGGCCATTGGCCTAATTCAGAAGGCTCTTCTTACATTCTTATAGAATTAGAATCATAGAATCATAGAATCATAGAGTTGGAAGAGACCACAAGGGCCATCGAGTCCAACCCCCTGCCAAGCAGGAAACACCTTCAGAGCACTCCTGACATATGGTTGTCAAGCCTCTACTTAAAGACCTCCAAAGAAGGAGACTCCACCACACTCTTTGGCAGCAAATTCCACTGTCGAACAGCTCTTACTGTCAGGAACTTCTTCCTAATGTTCTTTCTTGTAGTTTGGATCCATTGCTCCGTGTCCGCTTCTCTGGAGCAGCAGAAAACAACCTTTCTCCCTCCTCTATGTGACATCCTATTGTTCTTCTAGGGTTTCAATCACAGAAGTGAGATCTACAAGTGAGATTCTGCTATATGTCACTTAGGCTGCAATCCTATATCCACTTACCTATGGATAGCCTACTTTACATAAGGCACCACCATTTTGTGGACTGTCAATTTTTTGTCCAATTGTCTGTGGCCCAGAGATAAAAATCCATAGGAAAGGAGAGCAGGAGCGTTGAAGTTGCCTATCAGTAGTTAGTATCTGGACAGGAGACTGAGCAGGCACACAGATAATCTGATCACAGTCTTCCACATTAAAATGAGATTTATATTATATACATTATAGTGAGATCAACTTCCCAAAAGGGTGGTTAGTTTAAGTAAACTTAAGTAGTGCCCAGGACCTGGTACAAGATGTAACTGTTGTTGAACCAACTGGGACCAGTGACCATAGTCTTATCAAATTCAATATATGCATATCTAAATAAATGGACAATTGCAAGGAAAAAGAAGTCACATTTGAGGAATCAAAACAAGGAGATTGGTTAAAAGGAAATTGAAAGGAGAAGTCAAGAGGTCAAATTTCTCTGAAATGTTAAGGAGTTGTCTAAAACCAGAATATAAGAAGCTCAGCTAGAATATATACCACAGGTCAAGAAAGGTACCACAAGGGCCAAGAGGATGTCTGTGTTATTAACAAGCACAGTCAAAGAAGCTATTAGAAGCGAGAGGAAAAGAAAAGTCTTGTTCAAATGAACGAAAAGGAACAGAATTTTTGGCAGATGAAATGCAAGCAGACAAAAAGGGATACTTGGAAAGAATTTGAGGAATAAATTGCTAAAGATGTAGGTGTGGATTAAACTACCCCTTTATGCTGGTAGAAGCCAGTACAATAACTCCTCTACCCTGAACCTCCCTCGGTCTGCTCAGGGGGGTCTGAAGAACCCCCCGCCCCCAGAACAGCCTATGGAGGAAAGAGAGGGGAGATCACTCTGCTGGGCAAGCAGAAATGCTCATACAGATGAAACAATTTCCTTAGTACTATGTTGTTGTTCTTAAAATGTCTTTACCGCCCTTCACCTGAGAATCACAAGGTGGCTTACAATATAAGCACAAAAATACATAACATTGCAGGGGGCTGGACTTGATGATCCTGACAGGAGATGTCAGTGGATTTAAGAGAGGCCGTGTTTATGTCCCATGCTTAAAAGGCAATAAAAATAAAAACAACTTGTCCATTCAAATATGTTCACATCTCCTTAGAAGTACGTTTACCATTGAGTTCAGTGGTGCTGAGTTCCAGGTAAGTGAAAAGAAGGTTGCAGCCTATTTTTAAATTTTAGCATTCTCTATGCCTATACCTCACTTACCACCCATGGGGTCTTGTTAGTCCTCACTCAGCAATACATTTGGGCTCCAAGATTATATTGAGAGCAAGCCGCACTGAACTCAGTGGGACATATTTTTCAGTAGTCTTGCATAGGGAAGCTTTGTTAAACAGCTAGGACAGTTGTTCTGATGGTACCCAATCACATTCTCATACAACTACCAAAGTTAATTTTTGCATTTGAATATCAACTACATGGCAAAATCTGTAGCTGGCTTTTAAAAAAGGCAAACCAAATCCTGCTTGTGTTGCAAATTCTACAGGTTCCAAATGTCACCTCTTTCTGTCTGTCTCTCAAAGTCCTGTGATATTAAGTTACAAAATGAGTATCAGCCATGGCCCAATTTAACTCCAGGGCAAGGAGATGTTTTAAATTCTGGAACTGCTCATAGCCATCCGAGACAGTCCCGTTGTGTAATATCTCCTTAAGATTTCAATTCTTCCTCTAGTCTCAGCTGTTAGAAGGTACAAAATACATTTATGTTGTTCGGAGTCTGGCACCTGTTGTAGGCAACTTGAAATGAAAACAAGCCATGGTTACATGATAAGAGGGAACATAGGCACAAAATATATCCTCTTGAATATTTTATTCAGTAACAAGCATGTGCTTAGCTTTCTTCTCTTTGTCATTATTCTTCAGGAGCATTCGTCTGTTTTCTTTTTGGTATATGGCATATTTTAGGTACTTTAAAGAATAACTAATGAAGAGGTAAACCTCAATATCTAAGAAGTCTTATGTCAGCACAATATAACAAAAGCAGCATGCTTTGCTTTCAGGTTTAAGTTTCTGTATCTTCAGGTAGAGCAAGTTTGAAACCCTGGAGAGCTGCTGCCAAACTGTGTGGACAATACTTAACTAGAGCCTCTAGCTCTGGTCTGACTCTATGCTACAAAGTGCCTCCTTCCCCAGTCACTTGTATATTTTTTTCTGGGTTTTAGGAGAAAACTTCAAGTATCTACATAATACTTCTTCTTCCAAGGTCAAAATTCCTGTTCCAGTGTCCTCTCTTACATACTTCTTTGTCTTTGTATTATTAAGTCATTCTGATCTAGGTGCTACTGTTGCGGTTTGATCATATAAAACAGCTTTCCTGCTTTGGTCTGCATTTTGAGCTTTTTATCTCTGCCACAGACTTGCTCATGGATTGTTTGCTTGCTTTTTTGCTTCTTTTCTTTATAGCATTTAACCTCATGCTCCTTCTGGTGAAAATGAGCAGGGGATAGATGTTTAGCCTTTCACATAACACTAGTAATACAGTTTTGCCCAATTAAATTGACACACAACATGTTTCAAAACAAACAAAACAAAAGCTTCCCGCCCCCACTGAGTACTGAATTGACTTTGTGCCACCAGAAGAGGTAATGACCAACACTAGAACTGAATTCGAGGGGGGGGGGCAGACAAATACACGGATTTTATTTCAAGGAATCTGTGTTGATGGTTTGTACTGCTAGATTACACTAGATTTTTTGGAATGTAAGTACATGGGTAGGAGTCTGGTTACAGTGGCACCTCTGGTTACGTACTTAATTCGTTCCGGAGGTCCATTCTTAACCCGAAACTGTTCTTAACCTGAAGCACCACTTTAGCTAATGGGGCCTCCCGCTGCTGCTGTGCAGGCGCCGCACAACTTCTATTCTCATACTGAAGCAAAGTTCTTAACCTGAGGTACTATTTCTGGGTTAGCGGAGTCTGTATCCTGAAGCATATGTAACCTGAGGTACCACTGTATACCAAATAGGGAGGTCATCAATCTTTGAGCTGCCATATGTCCAGAATTTCCTGGCCATAACCAGAATATGGCAGTCGAGAAAGTGTCACTGAAGTGTCTGGGAAAATCCATGTTGGAAGTTAGATTTTGGTGAATTTCCTTTAAAAATGCTCAAAAACTTTTAGATATGACTGCCATTTTGTTTGATACCACACACACACCACAGTAGCCATTTCGGAATTGGCAGCCATGACACTTCAAAATTCCAAATGTGCCCTCTGGCTCAAAAACAGTGGCAACCCCTTGGGTAGAAGCTGCTGCCATTTCAGAATGCTGGGCTGGGTAATAAAATACAGTCTGACCACTGCAAAATACTGAGCTGGGCTATCAGTGATAATACAGTCTTAGCCTTTTTTTAACCATTGCAGAATTCACATTTTTGTAGTGGAGGGTATCTATAGGAACTACATATAAGAGGAAAGCAGAACATTAGCCTACAAGAGCTTTCCGCAGCTTGATGCCCTCCAAATATTTTGTACCATGGCTGTGCTGGCTGGGGCTGATAGTATTTGTAGTTCAAAACATCTGGAGAGCCTCATCTTGAGAAACGCTGGGCAATTCATAAACCGGAGCAGGCAGGTTTCAAGATTCCTCTAGATGTGTTTTTCCTGCAAAAGGAAATGCATGTATTTTAAGTTAGTGGGTTTTGTTGGCATTCCTCTGGGGAAGAAAAATGTAGCTTAGGAATCCTTCCTTAATTTTTTTGCCACTGGACAGGAGCAACATCTGTCAAATCAATGGAGTCATTTATCATTCTGTGGAAGAACACAGCCATAGAGATATTTAATATTCTCAAAACGAAATGGTTATATGATAGCGATGAAGGTATTTACAAAAATGAATACAGGGAAGCACTTTTTTTTTTAAAAAAGCAAGTGATTCATATACTGTCATCTATACAGACTTTAAAAAAAATAACCAGATGTATCACAATCATTGTTTTTAATTTCCCCCTTGTCCTGCTATGGCTCCACATCCTTAGACTGTAAGAGAAATGTGATGGAAGGCTGTAAAGAATTATCTGGGAACAGACACAGAATAGCTTTCATGAGCAAATTCATTAGAAGTAGTCCTACCACATCTGATGGGGTTTCTGTGGTACAACTTGGTGCTCTCTCTCTCTTATGCGCCAAGTTTATACCTCGTGTTATGTTTGCTTCACGTTGTGGCTCTTCAGGTTACGAACGTGGCAAACCCGGATGTGTTTACTTCCAGATTCACTGCATGTACAGAAGCAGTCTGCTCTATCACGCTTCGTGCACACACAGTAGTGGCTCTCTACTTACATACTTTTTGGGGTGTGAATGGCACCCCGAAACACATCACGTTCTTAAGTAGAGGTACCACTGTACACAGCACAACATGCAAAATACCCTACGCTTCCTCTGCCTCCAGTGGCATAGCGTGGGTTGTCAGCACCCGGGGCAAGGCAAGTAATTTGCGCCCCCTAACCAGTGGATTTGCGCCCCTAACCCTAACCCCCAGATGTTGCGGCCAGTGCGGCCGGTGCAACCGGGCCCCCCTGCACCCCCACGCTACGCCACTCTGCAGCAGTAGCTTCAAAACCCACCTTGCCAGTTCCCAAAGGGCACCATGCACAGCAAAATCCAACGCCTTTCGTTTTTCTCATTTATTTTTATTATTACTATGTATCTTTAAAAGATAAACATTCAGCGTAACAAAGAACTTAAACCGGAAGCCTTTCTTTAGCACACACACACACCCTTAGGGGGATGATCCACCACTCATTTACTCGTGAGCAAGCCCGCCAAACTTGCTGACGAAACCGAAAGCCTCTTAACCCGCTGGCGAGAGGCTTGGCCGGGCCTCGCCCGCCCACCGGCTTCCTCTCGGAGGTTTTTGGGGAGCGTAGGGCGCGGCGAGGCCCGGTGGCGCGTCGGGGTGCGGAGGCTGCCCGTGCCGGCCAGGCGTCGGTGGCGGCGGCGGCGCTGCTGCAGCGGCTGTTCCTCCTGCGAGCAGTGAGTGGAGCGCAGCCGCAGCGGCGAGGGGCGCGCGCGCGCTAGGGCGCAAGGCTGGTGGTGGCTGCGGGGAGCCCGGCGGAGGAAGGAACTTGTCCCTTCCCTCTGGACTCGCGCCCCCCCAGATGTTGCGCCCGGTGCGGCCGGCACCCTTGGCACCCCCCACGCTACGCCACTGTCTGCCTCTCATTTTGGCATCCACATATTTTCTACTTCTTCTGGACGATGAAATAGCATTGACAGCACAAGTGGCAAGGAAGTTCTGAATGAGAACATAGTGGGATATCCCCCCCCCCCCCCGGTGGTTAGTGGGTAGTGTAAAACACCCTGTATATAGTTGATTAATTTGTTAACATTCATTTCAGAAAACAGACAGCAGAGTCACCTAGTTCCTTCTGCCTGACCCTACAGGTAAAATCAGGACTCTGGCCTCACCTTTGCCATCCATTGAAATGAGACATATGCACCCACAATCCTACACATATAAGGAAAAATCACACTGCTTCTTCCCCATGTAAAATTCACAAATCTGCTGTGTGATTTCTGCCTCTACAGTATTTTTACACTTGTATGTCCTCTTTGGATGGGTTATCCCTTGAATAGATGGAAAAGACGGTGCAACAATATCTAGAGGGCACCAAATTGGGTATCCTTCGTATACATAACCTGGCAGAATCCTGACTCAAATTGAATCCTTCAAAGAAATACTGCAGAACTTTAAGTTGCCCTGTGGCCATGCATTAACCCATCCTTTGCCTTGTCCTTGATCCACCAGTGATGAGTTTAAAATCTGCTTGAAAATCAAATAGCTGATTTTAAACAACAAAAATGACACCGCCTGCTTGACAATGGAAATCTACAACTGTCAACCTGACTGTTGCGGGGTTTCCCAATAATCCTCCCAGCTGTCATTTTTCTGAAGTAATTGCACTGGGTGCCGTATTATTAATGCTACTCAGGTATAGCATTTTTATTGTGGGCATGACATTTACTTGGCAATTAATATTAACCAGTTTAAATGGCCATAAAAATGTATTCTAAATACATCTTTATGTATAATCGTACTTCAAAATATAGCCATGAATCAAGATAAGGAAATATAAGGGGGCTTGCATGAACGGTAATTGCTATGCTTGAAAACAAAGAGAATTGCAGAAATAGCGGGGCTGGGGTTTGCCTCCCTTATTCACTGTAGGATCTCCCACCCCCCCACCCCCCAGCGATCCACATCATTTATGCCTTTTTGTAGAATATTTTGAATGAAACAATGCATTGCTTTTTTTATATATACCATCCGAAACCAAATAAATAGGTCCCGGGAGGATTTATCTTGTCAGATACATTTGTCATTCCCTATTGATAATCTTTGTACTTAATTATCATATTCAGTTTGCCATTTATATGCAGACGACACAAATCATTTATGGTAGTAGATTATGCAGGAGAAATCTTAATATTATCTTCACACTGATTTAAATGAGCTATAAGATCATCTGGCACAATCTAAATTACTCTTAAATATTAATGAAACAAAGATCACGTTATTTGGTTCAAACAGAAGTTGAGTAAACTGAACAACTGGCAAACAATGTGACCTTGGAGACAGTTTGTGGATGCTGGTTTTTAAAGACTTTGGAAGGGGAGAATATGTTCCCCCCTCCTACTGCTAAACGATTGATTACTATAAGGACTTGAAAGAAGGCCAGGTTCCTTATTTGGAAACAGTAAATACCATCATGTTGATTTGGTTGCAGTGGGAAGGGGGCGAGATTCTGTTCAGTCTCAGGTTGCGCTATGTACTTTAGATTTGAAGGTTGCAGCACAACATTTGTTCGGGAGGATAAAACATCTTTATCTTGGACCTCTAGGCAAAGTTGCTCTGAATTATACATTGCATAAACATTGCCGTCTGTCAGTGTAACAACTGGGAAATAATAGCCGTGTTTAACTTTTCCATGGCATTTTATCCTTCCAGCCATTTCTTCCACTGTATCCCTAAATTTCTAGATTATAAGACCCAGGCATCTGCATTATCTGAAAGCAGAAATAGGAATGTAAAAAATGGATATCACTGTTGCTGTTCCAGTACTTTAAACCAATATGGTCAAACATTTAATGAAGAGTCTTAAGAGATTGATAAACAGATACACAGACTGATGACTATTTTTCATCCTGGAAAATCCTGGGAAACAGTAGTTGAGCAACCTCCATACCACACCCCATGATTCCAATGAACACTTTGAATCTTAAATCTTAATGGGTGCTCAAACATTATCAGTATGAGTCCTTTACAAATATTTCACAGAGTTTTAAAATGTGAAATTATTGTTTTTTCTTTTTTGGTAGGTTCCAAAATTTGCCAGAGGTTAGTGCTTTCATTGACACAAGGATAACAACTATATCTCCCATGAAACTATTGCAGATATTAATATTGCACAGTTTGAAACAACTGGATGCATAAGAACTGACTCCTTTCAGAAGAAATCATTGTCCAGACCCATACAAATATTATTCAAAGTGAGAACTTTTCAAAACAAAACAGAAACATCAAAGCATACATCCAAAATATCCATTTAATGTATTGTGCTGTCCAGCAAAGGCTCAGCATCTTAGAAAATATGAAATAATCCAAACAGACCTAGAAGCAGAGGTTTGTCTCTCACCACAGTCTGCTTCCCAGCTTTTACATCTTCACCCAATGGAGTTTGGGAAACAAAAGACTCAGAGGCAACTTCCTTCAAATTGGAGATTTGCAACCAAATGCTTTATCACCTGATCTAAGGTTACAACACTCACATGTTAGCTAACAGAAAACAACAGTTAGTTAATTAACAACTCAGCAAGAGCTCAGAGTCCACTTAGAAAACTACTGTGAAGGAACCCCAAAGTTAGCAATACACATTTCGCCATTTTCCATTTTAAACCTTCATTTTCCATTCCTGTGTCAATTAAATCAATTATACTTAACAGAAACTCTCTGTTGCTTGCTTTTGTTCTCTGCCGGATATAACAATGAAAGCAACACATTTTCTCTGTCTCTGTCTCTCTCACCATTGAGGCTCAATCTGAAATTTAAAAGTACAGGAAGTCATCTTGGTCTATAAGAACAGTTATACAGTTGGACAGCATCTACATTAGGACCAACCAAAATGACACTGTTGAACTTTGTTTCCCAGAATGGGAGTGGGCCATTGCTTTATTTATCTCAGAATCATAGGTACAACTGAAACCGTCAGCATTTATCAAAGACTAATAGACAGTGGCGTAGCGTGGGGGGTGCCAAGGGTGCCGGCCGCACCGGGCGCAACATCTGGGGGGGCGCGAGTCCAGAGGGAAGGGACAAGTTCCTTCCTCCGCCGGGCTCCCCGCAGCCACCACCAGCCTTGCGCCCTAGCGCGCGCGCGCCCCCCGCCGCCGCTGCGGCTGCGCTCCACTCACTACTCGCAGGAGGAGCAGCCACTGCAGCAGCGCCGACGCCACCACCGACGCCTGGCCGGCACGGGCAGCCTCCGCACCCCGACGCGCCACCGGGCCTCGCCGCGCCCTGCGCTCCCCAAAAACCTCCGGAGGAAGCCGGTGGGCGGGCGAGGCCCGGCTAAGCCTCTCGCCAGCGGGTTAAGAGGCTTTCGGTTTCGTCAGCAAGTTTGGCGGGCTTGCTCACGAGTAAATGAGTGGTGGATCATCCCCCTAAGGGTGTGTGTGTGTGCTAAAGAAAGGCTTCCGGTTTAAGTTCTTTGTTACGCTGAATGTTTATCTTTTAAAGATACATAGTAATAATAAAAATAAATGAGAAAAACGAAAGGCGTTGGATTTTGCTGTGCATGGTGCCCTTTGGGAACTGGCAAGGTGGGTTTTGAAGCTACTGCTGCAGAGTGGCGTAGCGTGGGGGTGCAGGGGGGCCCGGCCGCACCGGCCGCACTGGCCGCAACATCTGGGGGTTAGGGTTAGGGGCGCAAATCCACTGGTTAGGGGGCGCAAATTACTTGCCTTGCCCCGGGTGCTGACAACCCACGCTACGCCACTGCTAATGGAATATCCATTTTGAGACGAGTGTAGACAATGAGCTTAGTTTGGCTATAAGGACCTTACTTGGACTACAACATCAAACTGGTTTAAAAGATTTTTGTTGTTTCCCTATCCTTTCTTCTGCCTTTCATAACATCCATTCTGATGAAGTGTTCTGGAAAGCTAGGAAGTTTGCTGGCTATCTTGTGATGTTTTGATTGGTCCTAAGAAAAGTATTAAGCTACTGTGGATTTTGGGATTCTTCCAGCAGTGAAGGTAACTATGTAGCACTCAGCAAAACTAGCTGTTTCCTCCCCTTATCCTCTGCAACTTGGAGATGTAACCTTCCATCATGGATATGTCAGGTGTGAAATAAGTTGTGGTCAACAACATTTGGCGAACCTCTTTCCCTGTAATACACGATACTATACACAAAAACAAATGATGTATGTGATTAATAGCATAATGTTGGAAATGATTCTTGGATTACATTTTTATGGCATTTAATGGCAGGTAGCAGAAATCTTTGCCGCTTGATTAAATGGCAGAAACTGACAAAAAATTGTAATGCCTTTTTTAAAAATTGAAACTACACCTGTGCTCAGCCATAAATAGCATCTTCAATTATGTCATCCCACACATTTCTGAATACTACACATATCTGTCTACTTTCTCATCCTGAATTATTTCTGAAATGTATCATCTGAAAGGTAATATGTTAAGAGACTGCATTTAGGGAGCCTGAATCCTGCGGGTGGGATTATCCTCCAACCCAGTAGAAAGAATGGTTCTGTCCAATTCTGTTTCTTTCAGTCTCTCATATTTTTTCCAGTCTTAAGTTCATTACACCACATTTTAATAATAATAATAATAATAATAATAATAATAATAATAATAATAATAAATTTTATTTATATCCTGCCCTCCCCAGCCGAGCCGGGCTCAGGGCGGCTAACAACAATCAAATAAACAATCAATCAAATAATCACACATTCTAAAAATATTTCATTATAAAAATTAGTTAAAATCAAATTGATGGCAACCGATTAAGCAACATTTTGTGCAGGTTGCCAGAGGAGGGAGTCAGGCTGCGCCCTGCAAAAAATCATCAGTATTTTATTTATTATTTTAATTACTGAATTTATATCACACTTCCTCCTGAAGGGTGGTAGATACTTAAAAACAAATCTCGGGCAGCGCTCTCCTCCGGCAGGCAGGAGGAGCTCTGCCAGCGCATCTGCACCTTAGAGAGCCGAGAGCCACTCTCTCACTGGAAAGCGGCATCCCTGGGCCCAGCCTCTTGCCAAGACAGGGGAGGAGACTGAGCAGGCTTCGTCCTGGCCAGCCGGGCTAGATTCATGATCTTATTGGGCCACATCCGGCACGCTGACCTTAGTTTGAAGACCCCTTGTCTAGCTCTTCCCCTTTTAGAGAAGTCCATGTAAAATACACTTCTCTGAGATAACCCTTGCATCACACAAGTGTACAACATAAATAGTAGTGCTATCTTTAGGAGTTTTATGAGAGGTAGCAGGGTCAATGAACAAACTATGTGCTTGACTTTGGTGCCAGTTTGTTGAAACCTGTGCTATTCAGCCTGATTCATTATCCTCCATTAGTTCTGTAGGAGCCAAATCACACCACCTACTTCTGCCGTTAGTTGTGAACGCTGCTCTTTTGTACTGGATTGATGCACACACAGCACATATGAGTCACCCAAATTGCTCCCCATAAGCAAAGTACAAAATTGGCATGGCGACTGTTCTAACTCATGTGTGTGAGGCTTGCAGGGGGATATAAATGTGAGCTCATGGCAAGAAGTGATTCAGGCAAGCTTGTTTCGATACAGGCAAGAAAGCACTTCACCGGAACAAAGATGCCAGTGATTGAAGCAGTTGCTCTACCACTGAGCTATGATCCATCCTGCATCCAACATCCTGTTGTCACAGTGGCCACCCAGAGGCAGATGGGGGAAGCCCAAGAAGCATTTTGCCTGGAAAGCAGTACAGAGCCATGATGACTAGCAGCCACTGATAGCCTTATCCTCCATGAATGTGTCTAGGCATCCAAATTAGTGGCCATTAGTACATCCTGTGGAACCAAATTCCATAAGTGAGCTATGTGCTGTGTGTTTTCCCTTTTTGTATGTCCTATAGAGGACAAGGCCCTTGCATCTGTAAAAGCTGTAGGAGACAATTTTCCTACCTCTTTGGTACTCTGGCATGATAAGCAATCACCCGCAGGAAATTTATCCTGGTAAAAGCAGTGATACAGTTACTGGACTGAATATTCTTCTGGTGAGTGTGTGAGTGAGTGTTTGGGGGCCCTCCTGCTAATTCTGCTGAGTGAGGTCCTGGATGTCCTACTGGCACCATTGCTTAAAAGGTCCAGGAGCTCTACCTGCCTTTGCATCTGGTAGCATTGCCATTCTGTGGCTTTGTGGTGAGAGCCAGTTTGGCATAGCAGTTAAAGTGATGAATTAAGGACTGGGAAACTGGGGTTCTAGTCCCCACTCAGCCATGATGCTCACTGGATGTGATCTTGGGCCAGTCATTGCCCCTCAGCCTCCTCTACTTCACAGGGTTATTGTGAGGATAAAATGGGGAGATGGAGAATCATGTATGCTACCTTGAGCTCCTTGGAGAAAAGCTGGAATAGAAATGTAATAAATAAATAAACAACCTCCAAAATGTCTCTTCTAGAATTATTCTTCTTATTTAAAAAAAGTTATTGGACTTCCAGCCAATTAGGATGTGGTCACATTTTATGGGCCACAATTTTTCCACCTGTTTAGCAAAAAGGGTCCATTTCCATGCCTAAACATTTAGGAAATAAAAGCATGAAAGTATACCAACAAAACTTTTGACAGCCACTTTGGAATAAAACTTTGACATGAACTTGAAATAGACTTTCCATATAACCTCTTATACATTTGTTTTTAAAACTCCTTTAAAAATGGATAAACTCTAAAACTGTGAGCCCAGAGAGCAACAGAGAAATGTGAACATTGTGTTAAAAATAATCCTGCTGTCTGCCTGGTAAAAAAAAATATGAAACAGATGTTCTACTAGTAATTATTATTATGATAATTCATATAATTCTGGAATAAAACAAAGCATAGTTGTTTACTGCTGCCTTTTCTCCCCGGACAGCTTGGGAAATGAGAAAGAAAATCTCAGAGGTTTTACTCCTGGTTACATTTTTTTTCTACCACTCATTTAATTGAGAGTAAACATGGAAATAAAAAATGTTTTCATACATATTGCACATAAGATGCAAATAGATGTTTCGTGAATTTTTCCTCAGGCACATCATTGGATACAGTAGATGAGCCTTCTCCAACCCTCAAAGTGTTAAATTAACAACTCACATCAAGCTCAGCTAGCACTAGAACCATTTAAAGGAAGATCCCATTGACCTTTATTTTTTGCTTACTTTCTAGTGTAAGTAAAAGACCTCTGGGTCAGCCAAAGACATGTTGCCGCCTCAGGTGAATTGCAACATTGTAGTCCCTATCTATTTCTATTTTAATGTTGTATTTTAATCTTGTTTTTAAGTTGTATTGGCTGTTCGCCGCCCTTAACCTGGCCTTGGCTGGGGAGGGCGGGGTATGAATAAAATTTACTTCTACTACCACTACTATTTGCAAAAACAAAGTGGACTTGCAGTTTCATCCTGTGTGAACACTGGCAGTGGGACAGTGGCTTTCACTTCACCTGAGGCAACAGGTGGGCTACATGACGCAAGCAACTCTGTCCTCCAGAATCCTACTGTTTCTCCCTCTCCCTGCACATTGTGCCTGAGGAAGCCACCTCACTCTTCCTAAAGAAAGGGCCTGCCCTGCATCTCTTGCAAAAACACCCACTCAAATGAATGGGAGCAATGCAGGAGTCAAATAATCCCCATTCATTTCCGACATGATTATGTTTTATGCAGCCAGTCTCCTTAGTCACAAAAACTTCTCATGTAACATCTCATTTTACAATCACGGTCTTTCTGGGTAAGAATCAACACATTATTTGGGCAATGAATACAGTGAGAAAACTTGCGCTGTGTGAATATATGTCAGTGCAGTAGATTAACAGAGGAGCTAGATCTTCGGGATTGGCAAAATGGAGACGTATATCACATCCGTCTTCTTGCTTGTCAAGTCTATCTTTTCAAAGCACTCATCTCAATCATCCACAGCCATATTAGTAAAATTATCATCAAAGAAAAGCTTCTTTCTTTGCTGAATTATCTTTTATAGAGATGTGCTTTGAATGGGCTAATCTACTAGGGCTGGGTGGATCTGTCAGTTCTGATTTCTCTCCTTTTCCCAATCTTAAATTAATCACATTTCCTCAACACTTTACGATTTTGTTTTTCAAAAGGCTGTATTGAAATTTGTCATCATTTTTCTATACACTGAAATTGGGGTGCCTGTGTATTGCTAAAAGGTTCAACATTGGAAAGTTCCACTACAGTATTTTAATGGACTTTGAGCTTTAACTGAGTTGATAATTAACTGTTGAATGTTCTCTGCTCTTAAACTGAGTGTGTGTGTGTGTGTGTGTGTGTGTGCACGTGTGTGTGCGCGTGCGTGCATGTGTGTGCGCGTGCCTTTGACCATGTGACAAAAGGTATTTGGTTGCAAATCTCCATTTTGAAAGGGAGTTGCCTTTAGTCTATGTTCTCAGGCTTTGTGAGAGAAAGAATGCAAATGAAGCTTTTCAGGAAAACAGCTCCAGGTGAAATGGAAGCTATAAGGAGATAAATCTTTGATTCTAGGTCTGTTTGGAATTATCTTTTATTTCTAAAAAGATGCTGAGCCTGTGCTGGACAGCACAATGTATTGTATAGATATTTTGGGTGTATCTTTGATGTTTTCATTCTGTTTCGAAGAAAGTTCCACAAGTAAAGTTTTGAACAATTTAACAGGTCTGTACGATGCTTCATTCCTAAAGAAGTCAGCTTTTATGTATCCAGTCACTTCAAACTGCGCAATATTAATATATGCAATAACCACTGTGTAAAGTTAAATCCAATTCATGTTTTAGATGCTCCAGTTCACCTGAGTCTGGAACAGTTCCCCTCCAGGTTTTACATAAAGATCAGGCGTTCTACAGCAGTGGTTTCCAACATGGGGCTAGGCGCCATGGAATTAGCCCGAGGGGTCTACAAACAAGAAGTTATGCCACATCACTGCCTGCTCTCTTAAAGGAGTAACCTTTGCAGCTTTAAGAGCAGTGTGCAGCTTTAAGACAGTCCCAGTGATAGCTTTTGGAGCATGGGCACTGTTTTAAAGCTTTTGCAAAAAGTGTCTTTGGAAGCAGTCTACCTGCCTCCTTTAATATTTAAAGAAGAAGAGGTGCTTCTTCAAAGGGCACTTTTCGCCAGATGCTTTAACACAGTCCACATGCTTCACGTGCATGGGGAGCTGCAAATCAACATTTGAAGCAGCCTTCCCTCTCCTTTAAATTGAGTGGGCAGGCAACAGAGGTGGAAGACCCTTGCCACTGCCCACCTTCTGCCTCTGATGTTTACGGAAGAGGGGCTGGCTGCTTCAAATAATGCTTTGCAAAAGCAACTTTTGAAGCAGCTGCTTTCTTCTCAATAAACATCAATGCTTAAAGAAGGAGAAGGGAAGCTGTTTCAGACTGCTTTTGCAAAGGGCTAAAAGATACGACTCCATGCTCCCATTTGTGCCTCCAGGGGCTGGGGGGGGGCTGTCTTAAAAGCCTTTCTGAGTCTTTGCATGCGGGGATCCGTGAATTTTGGGGGTGGAATTTCCTCATAAAAGTTGGAAACCAGTGTTCCCAAGACTAGGCCCTGGGGCAACTGGTGGGCTTTCCTCATGCCTAATGTGTATTTTCGTTTCTCCTAAATGAAGTGTTTTGATCATCATTCTTCATGTGAAAAGTACATCGTTCACACTGAAGTGAAAAGTCACTTAGCAGCCTCAGTGATGAAAAGAGAATGTTATAAGATGGTTAGAAACCTAAGCGGGAACAGAAGTGATTTAATCATATAAGCACCTTATCAGGAGGGGTGTGATGTGTATTTTCCTTCTGGAGAGGGTTAAATAATTACAGTGATTCCAATCACTTCATAAAAAGCCAGTGTGGATTTGGTTTATTTTGATGAGGTTTATTGCAAGATTCCAGAAAATCAATTTTACTGTGAGCAATATTAAACCCAAAGGGATATAAACAGTGCATGTACTACACATAACTTTTTGTTATTACTCAGTGGATCGCTGGGGAAATTATATATTTACCATGAAGAAGGGTTATGGCTTGCGCTCATTGTCTTGAGCAAATCCCAGCCTACCTATCACTGAGAAATAAAACAAAAAATGTGAAGGTTCTGAATCAACACTTAACTTGTCTTCAGGTGGCCTGAGGTATACAAATGCTCAGCAGCAACAGCAGCAGCAGCAGCAGCAGAAGCAGGAGCAGGTTGGTTTTCAAAAGGTCTTTAAATAGCTGCACACGGCTTCCTCAGATGCCTTTTTAAGCAAATGGCAAATGCAGACACTCCATATGCTATTGTTCATTGTCAAGGCAGAGGTAACATTCTTTCCCTGCAGCAATTTGACAGTCTTTAAAAAGTAGCCCACAAAGCGTTCTAGTTTACTCTGTCTGGGATGGCTGATTGAGCCAGCTCTAGTAAGTATTTATAGCTTTTCGTGTTAGAGTCATTTGGGTACCATCTACTCAGAGCTAGGCATTTCAAAGCTGCAAGTGGGGGGACAGATAAGCTTATGAAAGTGATTAACTCTGGCATTTCTGTTGTAACCTAGGAAGAATGATGGGCATACCACAAACATTCATAACTATTATCTTTTCTCCCCACCACCCCCTCCATGTCAGAGAGACAGGGTGAAATTTAGAAGAAGAAAAAGATATGGTCATACCCATGTGATTGTTTTGAACTCTTAACATAAGCTGCACTTGGCCACTGCACTTGCCACTGCACAAAGTTGCAAGGGGTGGTGCAAGCATCTCTTTACGTCTTGCCTATATGCTTCTGGATTGGACTAAGGGTCAGAATTCCAGCCCCATCTCTCCTCAGTAGAGACGGTCATGTGACCGCATCCTCTGTTGGTGCTTCCTTCTTCCCTTCCCTTCAGTCCAGAGGTTCCACGGCAGGTTACAACAATTTTAAAAATCTAATGCTAAAATACTTTAAAACAGATTGCACTCCAGAGAATGGGCTTGTTTCTAATGTTTGTTTTTGTAAGTCACTTTGAGTTCACCTTTCTGAAAAAAAGAGACTAATAACAATAAAAACAACACTGTTCAGGCAACCAAGTAGACACCTTTTTTAACCAGACTTTTGACTGGCTAGGCTTCTTTTTGAGGTACTTTAAAGTATGCATTGCTCTTTGCTTTTTATTTTTTGCACAAAATGGGTGCTTACCCCCTTCCTCTGGGTGGGCAGCTGTTGTGGAGTCTCGCTCGGTCACCATCCCTGGGCAATTAGAATGGAATGCACATGACCAGGTGGCCATTGGGGGAATTCCACCTGACCACCTGGGTAGCTGACTCAATTTCCCACTAGATGTTGTATTTCAAATTGACCAATGAGTGGGCTCCTCTGGGGGCTTATGCCTCGCTGGCTGAAAGGACATTGGCTGCACGCCTGCCTGAGCAACCAGTGAGGCATAAAAGCTAGCAGCTCCTTCCTACCTCAGCACAGTTGCTGGAAGAGCAATATGATTAGACCTGGGGGACAGTTTATCTCCCTGTATAGATTCTTCTATATATAGATTATCTTCACCCAGTCTAGATTGCTCTGTGCACATGAACAATTGGGTCATTATCTGAAGAACTGTTGTGCACTGAGCACAAACTGGTGACTTTGGCACTCAAATAGTCATTCCACATTAGGAATGAGTGTCTGCCCTGACTAAAGATTTATATTAATAAACTCCATGGGAATAAATGAGACTTTCCTTTCCTCATCCAATGGAGCATATCCAGTGCAACATATGAAACCTACTTTTTGCAAGCTTTTGTTGTTTAGCCGTTTAGTCGTGTCCGTCTCTTCGTGACCCCATGAACCAGGGCACGCCAGGCACTCCTCTCTTCCACTGCCTCCTGCAGCTTGGTCAAACTCATGTTCGTAGCTTCGAGAACACTGTCCAACCACCTCGTTCTCTGTCGTCCCCTTCTCCTTGTGCCCTCCATCTTTCCCAACATCAGGGTCTTTTCCAGGAAGTCTTCTCTTCTTATGAGGTGGCTTCAGGATCTGTCCTTCCAGTGAGCACTCAGGGCTGATTTCCTTAAGAATGGATAGGTTTGATCTTCTTGCAGTCCATGGGACTCTCAAGAGTCTCCTCCAGCACCATAATTCAAAAGCATCAATTCTTCGGCGATCAGCCTTATGGTCCAGCTCTCAATTCCATACATCACTACTGGGAAAACCATAGCTTTAACTATACAGACCTTTGCAGAAGAAAGGACACTTGTATTTGGTGGGGGGAATTGAAGCCAGTAGCCTATTTCCACATGCAAAGTCCCCCTCACTAGATCAAGATAGCGTGTTTAGGATCAAGGGGCTTCGTTTTGAATTCTGTGTGATAGCTATGTGATAACAGCAGCACAACTATGAAGAAGTGACTTATGGCACTAGGAAAACTAAGTGCCACTTTTTAAAGAAAATCAATGCTGTTTACACTGTTATCTCAAGCCATCAACATAATTCTCAAAGTCAGTGGTCTTTACCAC
The DNA here is from genome assembly GCF_965113315.1 of Podarcis vaucheri. NCBI lineage: Eukaryota > Metazoa > Chordata > Lepidosauria > Squamata > Lacertidae > Podarcis > Podarcis vaucheri. The sequence goes on from NC_138767.1 coordinate 40,736,282, forward strand.
ACATGACAGATTTTTAATTGGCTGCTATTAAAACATACTCCATCCATTAATCCCTATTATTTTTGGCTGCAATCCTCCACATGATTGGCTTCAGCAGGATTTAAGCAGCCTGTGGGCAGGATTACAGATTTTGCACTTTGTGACTGAATCATTGTTCCACAATGTCATATGTAATGATATGTATGTGTTTCCGCTTCTCTCTTCTTTATACTCTATAATAATGTGTATATATAGTTTAATTAACCTTGGAGTTCTCATTCATGTAAAACTCTGCTGAAAATATACAACTTAGATAAGGATTCCCCTTCATGGATCACTGCCTTGCCGTGGCGAAGGGGCTTGAAGAACTCAGGGAAGCTATGAACTACGCCGAGCAGGGCACACAAGATGAACAGGTCATAGTGGAGAGTTTTGACCAAACGTGATCCACCTGGAGTAGGAATCGGCAAGCCACTCCAGTATCCCTGCCAAGAAAACTCCATGGACAAAGACAACAGGCATATAAAAGTTATGACACTGGAAGATGAGCCCCTCAGGTCGGAAGGTGTCCAACATGCTACTGGGGAAGAGCGGAGGACAAGTACAAGTAGATCCAGAGCTGATGAAGCGGCTGGGCCAAAGCCGAAAGGACGCTCAGTTGTGGATATGCATGGAAGCGAAAGGAAAGTCCAATGCTGTAAAGAAAAATATTGCATAGGAACCTGGAATGTAAGAACCATGAACCTGGGTAAGTTGGATGTGGTCAAAAATGAGATGGCAAGAATAAATATTGACATCCTGGGCATCAGTGAGCTAAAATGGACGGGAATGGGCGAATTCAGTTCGGATGACTACCATATCTACTACTGTGGGCAAGAAACCCGTAAGAGAAATGGAGTGGCCCTCATAGTCAACAAAAGAGTGGCGAAAGCTGTACTGGGATGCAGTCTCAAAAATGATAGAATGATCTCGATACGAATCCAAGGCAGACCTTTTAACATCACAGTAATCCAAGTTTATGCACCAACTACTGGTGCTGAAGAAACTGAAATTGACCAGTTCTATGAAGACTTACAAAACCTTATCGAAGTGACACCAAAGAAGGATGTTCTGCTCATTATAGGGGATTGGAATGCTAAAGTAGGGAATCAAGAGATAAAAGGAACAACTGGCAAGTTTGGCCTTGGAGATCAAAACGAAGCAGGGCAAAGGCTAATAGAGTTCTGTCAAGAGAACAAGCTGGTCATCACAAACACGCTTTTCCAACAACACAAGAGACGACTCTACACATGGACATCCCCAGATGGGCAACATCGAAATCAGATTGATTATATTCTCTGCAGCCAAAGATGGAGAAGCTCTATACAGTCAGCAAAAACAAGACCTGGAGCTGACTGTGGCTCAGATCATCAGCTCCTTATAGCAAAATTCAAGCTTAAACTGAAGAAAGTAGGAAAAACCACTGGACAGGTAAGATACAATCTAAACCAAATCCCTTATGAATACACAGTGGAAGTGAGGAACAGGTTTAAGGATTTAGATTTGCTGGACAGAGTGCCTGAAGAACTATGGATGGTGGCTCGCAACATTATACAGGAGGCAGCAACTAAAACCATCCCAATGAAAAAGAAATGCAAGAAAGCAAAGTGGCTGTCCAACGAGGCCTTACAAATAGCGGAGGAGAGAAGGCAAGCAAAATGCGAGGGAGATAGTGAAAGATACAGGAAATTGAATGCAGATTTCCAAAGAACAGCAAGGAGAGACAAGAAGGCCTTCTTAAACGAGCAATGCAAAGAAATAGAGGAAAGCAACAGAATGGGAAGAACCAGAGATCTGTTCAAGAAAATTGGAAATATGAAAGGAACATTTCGTACAAAGATTACCATAATAAAGGACAAAAGTGGTAAAGATCTAACTGAAGCAGAAGACATCAAGAAGAGGTGGCAAGAATACACAGAGGAATTATACCAGAAAGATATGGATGTCTCATACACCCCAGGTAGTGTGGTTGCTGACCTTGAGCCAGACATCCTGGAGAGTGAAGTCAAATGGGCCTTAGAAAGCACTGCAAATAACAAGGCCAGTGGAAGTGATGGTATTCCAGCTGAACTGTTTAAAATTTTAAAAGATGATGCTGTTAAGGTGCTACACTCAATATGCCAGCAAGTTTGGAAAACTCAGCAGTGGCCAGAGGATTGGAGAAGATCAGTCTACATTCCAATCCCAAAGAAAGGCAGTGCCAAAGAATGCTCCAACTACCGCACAATTTCACTCATTTCACATGCTAGCAAGGTTATGCTTAAAATTCTACAAGGAAGGCTCAAGCAGTATGTGGACCGAGAACTCCCAGAAGTGCAAGCTGGATTTAGAAGAGGCAGAGGAACCAGAGACCAAATTGCAAACATGCGCTGGATTATGGAGAAAGCCAGAAAGTTCCAGAAAGACATCTACTTCTGCTTCATTGACTATGCAAAAGCCTTTGACTGTGTTGACCACAGCAAACTATGGCAAGTTCTTAAAGAAATGGGAGTGCCTGATCACCTCATCTGTCTCCTGCGAAATCTCTATGTGGGACAAGAAGCTACAGTTAGAACTGGATATGGAACAACTGATTGGTTCAAAATTGGGAAAGGAGTACGGCAAGGCTGTATATTGTCTCCCTGCTTATTTAACTTATATGCAGAATTCATCATGCGAAAGGCTGGGCTGGATGAATTCCAAGCCGGAATTAAGATTGCCGGAAGAAATATCAACAACCTCAGATATGCAGATGACACAACCTTGATGGCAGAAAGTGAAGAGGAATTAAAGAACCTTTTAATGAGGGTGAAAGAGGAGAGCGCAAAATATGGTCTGAAGCTCAACATCAAAAAAACGAAGATCATGGCCACTGGGCCCATCACCTCCTGGCAAATAGATGGGGAAGAAATGGAGGCAGTGAGAGATTTTACTTTCTTGGGCTCCATGATCAGTGCAGATGGTGACAGCAGTCACGAAATTAAAAGACGCCTGCTCCTTGGGAGAAAGGCGATGGCAAGCCTAGACAACATCTTAAAAAGCAGAGACATCACCTTGCCAACAAAGGTCCGTATAGTAAAAGCCATGGTTTTCCCAGTAGTGATGTATGGAAGTGAGAGCTGGACCATAAAGAAGGCTGATCGCCGAAGAATTGATGCTTTTGAATTATGGTGCTGGAGGAGACTCTTGAGAGTCCCATGGACTGCAAGAAGATCAAACCTCTCCATTCTGAAGGAAATCAGCCCTGAGTGCTCACTGGAAGGACAGATCGTGAAGCTGAGGCTCCAATACTTTGGCCACCTCATGAGAAGAGAGGACTCCCTGGAAAAGACCCTGATGTTGGGAAAGATGGAGGGCACAAGGAGACGGGGACGACAGAGAATGAGATGGTTGGATGGTGTTCTTGAAGCTACTAGCATGAGTTTGATCAAACTGCGGGAGGCAGTGGAGGACAGAAGTGCCTGGCGTGCTCTGGTCCATGGGGTCACGAAGAGTCGGACACGACTAAACGACTAAACAACAACAAGATAAGGATTGAAAGATGTGCTTGTACAAAACTATAAATTGTCACTTTGATTTAAAGCTGTTTGCAGAATGAACATTCTTTTAAAATAAATTGTTTGAATGTTGCTGAACCACCAGCACCCTCTGGTTTCAGAAGATCTAGTGGGGTTGTTTATAATTTCACATGCAATGGCTACATCCAAGTGTGCTGCAGTCATGTGTAGTTATGCACTGACCTTACTATTCCCTCATGACTTCCACATTTCATTGGAGTGATGAAGTCACAGTGCAGTTAGCAAACAGGTAAGCAGTGTTTGATGTTGGTGCAGCCACTGCAAAGTGAGATTATAGTCAACCAGCCCGTGGTACTCATTTGAATATCTGAAGCAGACTTGCACTCAGTCAGGCTGTGACACCATCTGATGATGGCAAGTAGCTCTATGACTGGTTGCTAAATAAGCAAATCACTTAGGCAAATCAAAGAGATTAGAACTGAATGAGCCAAGAGAAGTCATCAAGCAAAATGCAAACGAAGAGGCTTTAACATATTGTTTTAAAGTTCATCTGGCCCAGAACATTCCAGACATAGGGACTCTGTCTCTCTACCACAGGTGTAGTCTTTGGGTAGGCCCAAAGCCTATAAACAGAGCTGGTGCATCTTGTGTCACCACTTGAGGCAAAACAGGAAATGCTGCCGCACCACTCACACTGCTGACTCCACTGATGCTCGAGAAGCAGTACCAGCCTCAGTGCTGATTTCCAGAAAGATCTTGTAAGATTTTAGAGAGATTTCACAGAAATTGGAGGCTGAGGTGGAAACTGCCTCAGGGCCTTCACCCTGCTTCACCCTGCCCCATGCATGGGCTGTGCCTACCTATAAAGACTAAGGAAGCTACAACCTCCACCACAATATTACCAATCAAACCACGGTGAGACATGAGTAATCAGTTTTGGGTTGAAAACATGATCCATAGGCAGTGCCAGAAGTTAACAGTCCAGGGGTTCAGGGTGGAGGAAGGGGGTGAGGTGGGTGCAGGCAGCCTCAGGTGTCACCACTGAAGGGGATGACCCTTCACAGGGCCTGCAGCATGCCCGAGCCACACATCTCTCCTGGGAGAGACGCGGTGGCTTGGGCATGTGCAGCTCTGCACTGCCCAAACGGTCCACCCACTGCCTCCCTCCGAGCTGTAGGGCAGCTGAGTGGGAGGAGGCAGGCAGACTCTGGAGGCTCCGTGATGCACCCCGCCCCTGTGGATGGCTCGCCCCACCCCTATGGGCATGCCACCCCAGGCACCCAAGCGGTTTCCTCCGCCACTGCAGGGGTTGAACAGGAGATCCAATCTAGGCAAGGTAAGCCGAGGGTGGATCTTGGTAATACGATGCCCTCCTTGCAGCCCTCATGGCACTGGCTTAAGCTGAGTTTCGTAAAGGAGGTGGGAGGGTCCTAGAGCCCTCTTGCCTTCCTTCCAAAGACTTGTATGTGCTTGCCCAGGAAGGAGGACTCTAAGATCCTGCCAGAGCCCTCATGTCTCCTTCCTGAAGCGGGGAAAGCGCTGACTGGGCTTTGACATGGCGCACCTCAGTTTCATGCCCAGTGCGACTGCACTGCTAATACAGTCCTAAACCCTCTGCTAAGGAGTAAGAGACTTGTGTTGCAGCAAAGCTCAAAGTAATGACTGATCTAGGCAAAATGCAGCTTCTAATATTTAGGGATGTTCTGAGAGCTCTTACTTATAAGAGTCATTTACTCCTAAATCACATGGCAACTTATAGCTCTTGTGCATGCACCTCCTCATTGGCCAGGCTTGTATCTTTAGGTATCTGTACTCTTGAGGAGCTTGACCTCTCCTTCAGACTCTCTCAGGGGCTACATTCACTGGCACTCAGACCCTGGGCTGGCTCCCTCAGACTAGCCAGATTTTCAGGGCTAGACACAGGGGCGCTGCCTGCTCCCCCAAGTCTTTGGTGGATGGAAGGTCCAGTTCATCCTCCAAGGAGTCAGTCAGTGTCCAGCTGTCTCAGGGCTAGCCATCAGATGTTCAAGCAGAAGATTTCATTATGGTGTATGGTTCCACTGAAATTACTTGCAGTGAATTGGCAAACAGTAGTGTTTTATTACTGATGGAGATGGCATTGCAATTTAAATAAGTAAACAAAGACCTCACTGAGGAGTGGGCAGCAGTTGCCCTAAAGCTCACAATGAGGTCCAAAGTGACTGAAGAGGCTGCACTTCAAATGAGCGCACAGCATGCAGAGAAACTTTGAAAGGTAGTGGCCCACAAGAAAATGGCCCAACTAAAATTGGAAAATATTGAAAACCATGGGTGATGTTAGAACCTTTGTACATGCAGGGTCTTGGTGCAGACTGGCAGGAGGGATGTGGAGACCCTTTTGATACAGCAGTGGTTGTAGATCCCCCCCCCCCGACATAACGATTGTACACACTAAAATAGAAAGGTAACTTCCCCTTAGCTTGGGAGGAAATAGGTACCCTAATCAAGCCTATTGTTGTAACTCCAGTCTACTTGAGAAGCTCAGCCTGTGAGAAGGTTTGAGCTGGTTGCTGCAGCTCAATCACATGACTCTCAGCCATTCTTGAGTTCCTGTAAATTAGGAACTTTCATCACTTTGTAATTAAGCTAAGTTTTACTCCATGTGCAACTGTCTGAAGCTCATGAACCTGACCTTTGAAGGGTTTGTAAGTACATCATTTTTTAACATAGCAGCCTTTTCCTATGCTGGGGGGGAGAGCGAAACTTCGGAAAGAAACTTTTAAGAAGACATTTTGGAACTAACTTGGCACAAATTTTAAAGGTCTAAAAGCCTATATTTCCACGGTTTACTTTGGTGCATGTTTTTTAACTTCAAATGTCTGCTGAGGTTCTCTCACCAAAGAGTACTTGCCCCAAACCTGGATCTTGGCATCTAGGAATTCTCCTTTAAATGGCTCCCAATAATTTTTACAGGATCTCTGTAGTGAGACTCGGTCCAGAAGGTAGAATCTGAAGCCAGCAAATTAAAAGCGCTGAATATACTATGTAAACAGGGATTCCTTTTCTCAGTTACGGCAGATGACATCATGCATACTGCTGTGTATTACAAAAAAGCAGTCTATATGCTCTTTATTTGATCAGACCTAGCCCTCGGAATAGGAGAAAGTGGAAGAAAACAGGTTAGGGTTGCCCTATTTCAAAAAGTAAAAAGTGAAAATCTGGGCACAAAATTGTTGAGCTTTCTTGGGGGGGGGGGCAAATCTCTTTAGGATTGGGAAATTAATTCGCAGCCAGGTTTTCCCATACATTTTTCTACCCAGATGTAATTTCTGACAGACTATGTCCAGGACATTCCGGACGTATGGCAGCCCTAAATCAGGTGGATTTAATTTGTAGGCACTTTGAAGTGGAGAACCAAAGAGTTTGGGGAGATCAGATTTTACTTTTCTTTCTCATGTAATACATCTCTCTCAGTGAGAGAGAGAGATTTTCCTCTGTATCACTGGCCAATGCTGTAACAACAAGAAATATTATTTCCCGCAGAATATCAGCTCACTTACCAATAATTGTTCAGTATCTTATATACGCATCACAGCCTACGTTGGCAGTTCAATGCAATCGGAGTTCAACACTTTTGGGGGGCAAAACTATGAGATTGCACCCTGCAGACAGGTTGGGATGCTATAAAAGCAGAAATCTGGAAAGAAGTCATAAAGTAACTGAATGTGCATTAGAAAAATAAAATGCCAACAACAGAACAAAAGATGATAGGAACTGCATTTATTGGAGGGGAAAATACAAACTATTTGGCACATCAACACTATATAAAAAATCAGAGACTAAAAGGAAATAATTAGATAGCTTAGAGGTAAATTCAATCATTAAAGTGCTGGTTTATATAAAGCAAAAGTATGTGCTAAATATCAAAATGAAACCATTTTGGCATCTGCCTTGAAAAACAGAAGAGTGAGGAATAATATTGCACTTAACTAACCAGGAAGGATGTTGATAAACTGAGCCTTTTCAGTCTACTATGCTGAGTTACATCGATCTATAACACCCAAGTGGGACAGAGCCTTGATGAGATTATAACTGAACCTTTAACAGAAGAACTTCACTAGTTCTTATATGCAAGGATAGCACTGGAAGGGATTAAGCAGGCAATTAAGAATGTAAAAGCACACAAATCCCCGTGCCCAGAGGGCTTCGTGAACAATTTCTGTAGGAGACTTCCAAGATTTATTGATTCCTTACTTGGCAGCTTTGCTTTACCAATATCTAAAGAGAAGAGGTAGTACTGGCCACCCGGTGTCTCTCATGGGTTACATTAATAACCAGAAAGGGGTTTATGGGAGGTAGCCTCCTTTCATCCTATTTCATTATTAAATCAAGACAAAAAAATAATTCATGTGATACTTGACTACTGCTCTGTTACTTGACTATTTCACAGTACAAAGAAGATTCCTAACAGGAAAACAAATTTTTGATCCAGTCTAAAGCATCATCAATTTTGTATATGGTACTAAAATTCACAAGCTTTTTGCGGAGGACGAGGGAGGCTCACAAAGCCATTGGTTGTCTTGAATGGTCTTTACTTTATGATAGTCACAAAAATATATATGAAATTCCTTCTTTCAGAAATTATATGGCTTTATGTTGGCTGCCATACATACAAGCAATTATGATTGTAATGAGCAAATTATCCCAAGCTTAAGTGGTGGGGCAGGTGGGGGAAAGCCTGGGCTGATGTTTCAAAACTTAATTATCTATGGTATGCAGGCAGTTCTTCTATTTTGAAATGATGATTGAGGTTGATGGGGGAATATTCCATTTTATTTTTAATGGATAGAAATAGATTTTCTTTCCCCATTTTGTTTGTAAAGTGGTGAATGAGGCGCATGGTACTTACTCAAAATTGCAGAGAAGCTTTTGAGCTCCCCGTAACTTTTTTTATCGGACTGGATTAAGAAAAGCCAGGGTAGGAAGGGGAAACACACACACCCAACACTGGTTTAGTGTCCTTGATTATTACACAATCTCAATATGTAGTGAAGAGGTGCATGTAGCCTTCTAAGAGCCATGTTTGAATATCTTATCTCTTCCTTCTCTGCACCCCATCTTAAGAGACTGAGACCAAATGCAACCTCCAAGGCACTGTCAGCCAACCTTTCCCCCTTCCCCAACACCTATCATTGCTTTGTTTGATTTCTGACCCTATGAAGAGTTCTGGAGAACCTGAAAGCTTGCACACAATTTTGTGACATTTTGGTTGGTAGAATAAAGATGTTGCCCTCATATGAATTTAGAATTAACTGGACTAGTTTTATTAGTTTTATGTGAGCTGTTTGTAGGGTTTCTGTTGATTAAGCAGAATATTGTTATTTAAAAATAGACAATGAATTTAAGTCTCTGTGCAAGGTGTTGTTATGCACGTTTTAGGTTACACCTAGGGTTTCTGAGACAAAGAAGCAAAGACTAATCTTCATTTCTGAAAATATAAGTGTGTCATCAGCAATATTAAGCCAACTGCAGAAGGCTTTTCCACACTAGAGCTTACAGTGTGTTTGCAGCTGTTTCCATTTCCATTTAATTTATGTAGTCCACATGATGTTACCCTCAGACAACTCCAATCTCAATTATTTCCCCCTATAAATTCAGGTTTACAAAGTACAGGGATAATTTATCAGAACTGGGGAAGATCAGGATCCAGCCTGCTCCACTCAGGTTTGCAAACCTCCTTGACGCTTTCCTTTCTTTTCCAGCTGTGCTTATAACCATTTCCAACACACTTCTGCATGGAGCTAGCCATGTGTATCTATATATATTTTGTCACGGTCCAGTTCACAGGCGATCGAAGTCCCGGCTAGAGACGTCGGGACTGGGGGCAAGATGGCGGGGTGGGAGCAGGAACAGGAGTCCAGAAGCCAGGAGTCAGGAAGCCAAGAGTCTGAGGGTCAGAGAGCCGGGAGTCAAGAAACCAAGGGTCTGAGGGTCAGGAAGCAAGGAATCACAAAGTCAGGAGTCCGAGGATCAAGAAGCAGGGAGTCACAAAGTCAAACGCAGCAAGGCAGGGAACGTGTTGCTGTGGCAAAGAGCCAAAAGGAAATGCTGACCTTATATCCCTTCCCAGCTCTTGCCACCAGGTGCTCTGAGTTACCAATCAGCCTCACCTGTGAGGCCACACCTTGCCTCTTCAGAACAAATTTAGGAAGGCCCCAGTCCTGCAAAGTCCTACTGGTCACAGGGCCTGGCTCCTGCACGCACTCCTGACCTATTTTTATCCCCCAAATTTGCACAAGTCCTCAATGATTGTGGGATACGACTAGATTCCACATTTCCAGAAGAGTTATGTAAGGATCATATGAAAAATGAAAATTAGCAGGTAAGGAGATGTCAGGAAGATGGAATAAAGTGCCATCTGAATGTAGCCTTAGATTCTCCTTTTCTGTAACCCACCAGAGGTCAATGCAAGGGACTACAAGAGAGAGAAATTACAAGGTAGAAGGAGCCGTGAATGGGAGTGGGAGTTTTGCCAAAGTACATATCCAACCAGCCCACAGTTTTTGCTGTCCTTTAGTTTGTTTTCACTTAAATTTAGAGTCTAGCTAGATGTTTTCCCCCTTAAGTGTTTTCAGTAAGCTCTAGTGTATTTATGAAATCAGAACTTGAGGCTAAAGAGAATCCATTGGAGGATAGAAAGAACATGCCAGATTTTATGCAATAACTTCTCATAAGATCATAATTAAGAATGAAGACAAAGTAATATTGTAACAGCATTGTATAATAGATGTCCATGCTTTGTGCATGCCTGTTCTCTTCTATAGATACATGTAGCAGTCATGATATATGTCATCTGATGCATGAATTAGCTTTGGGGAGTGGAATTGTTGTTTTATTTCTGTAATGGATTCATGTACAAAATTACTAAATTATGCTTAGGTAGCTAAACAAATTATGCAAAATTATACACCATGAATATTTTATATTTCAGAACGCTAAAGCCTTTGGCATTTCAAAGTCTGCAACAACCTACGTCATACCCAGAAGAATTCAACAGCAGATAAGTTTCTTTTTATTTTGAAACTTTACTCCTGGCTGTTTTTTTTTAAAGACTGCATTCATCTATAATATTAATAAGAAAGTCTCTGGGGACTTTATGCAACCCAGAAAAAAATGTTCCCATAGTTGGTATTCTTTCAAGTTCAGCAGAACGCTGAGAAGTTATTCCCTGTATAGTCTTTGAATTGATTTTGAAATTCTTATAATCACATGAAGTTGAAACAATGTGTGCAAATGCAGGAATAAGTCAAAAATATGTATCAATGCTCAAATGCCAAGGATAAGCTCTATTTTGAAGATGGCTCTTGTTTGTAGCTTGAAAAAGGTGCTTGTGAAAATAATATGCTCATGAGAGAGATGTTCTGCCACCACCCAATAACAACTATATTATTATGTATATTAAACAAACAAGAAAGCAAGCAAGCAAGCATGGGAGTTCAAGCTAGTGCAAAGACAATAACTATGGATTCTTTTTATATTTTATTTATTTATTATCATTTTATTATCATAAAATTTCTACACTGCTTGATTGTTTTTTAAAAAGTAATCTCGTATGAATTCCACTGAAGAGATTAGCATTTGGATTCTACAAAGGAAAAGGCTATCAATGGCTAAGCTCTACGTCCACAGTTTGAAGCACCAATGCTTTTGAATATCAGTTGCTGGAAACACCAGTTTATGTTGTGCTCTTTTCCACCACCTGCTATCTGATGCTTTTCACTGAAATGCCCAAGTTTGAACCTGGGACCTTCTGCATGCAAAGTATTTCTGTACCACAAGGGATGTTCGGCTGGAGCCTTCATTATACACCTTTAGGCACCAGGCAAAAACGTTCCTTTTTAACCAGGCCTTTGGTTGACTTGATCAACATACCCTTTTAAAATGTGGCTCTTTTGGGGGGGGGTGAGTGGTATTATGGGGTTATTGCTTTTATTTTAATTTTATATACTGTAATCTTTTTATGTGAACCATCCTGTAACCTCCGGATATAGGGCGGTATATAAATTCAATAAAGAAATATAATATAATATAATTAATATAATATAATTAATATAATTAATATAATATAATATAATATAATATAATATAATATAATATAATATAATATAATATAATATAATATAATATAATATAATATAATATAATATATCCCCTCTCTGGTTATAGTCCCAGCCAGAATCTGGATCTCTGTTTAGCTACATGCTCCCATGCAGGCCATTACTTCCATTGTTGCAGTTTAATTTAATGTGAAGCTGTGAGGGCCCTGGTGCGTAATACTGTCATATTGTAAAGGTGAATAGCAGAATTAAATCTCCCCCCCCCCCCAAGTTTGTTGTTATGTGGAGCTGATCTCCTCCTAAGCTTCCCTTGCTTATCTTAACTGGCATAACGCTGTTTGGAAAATCTCAATTACTTTTATGATTCTTTGTGTCATTGTAATACCCCGGAACTGTGGATTATTGTCTCCTTTCCAAAAAAGGGGGGGGGGAGACTGATATTGCTCCATCTAAAGGGCCTTTAATCCGCCTGGAACTTCTGAATTCTGACATTAAACTTGACTGCTAGATGAATAATACATTACTGTGACTAAATGAAAATTTGTCTTCATTCTAGACTACATAAGCAACCGAGAATCCTTCAAGACTAACAATGTATTGTGTAGTAGTGGGGGGAAGCATAGTCAACAAAACTTATATGGCTATAGTCGGATGCAGAAAAGGTGGTACTACATAAGTGAATCCATAAGGCCCAACAATCCAACAATTGTGTCTCCCTACAATCCAGGAAAAAGGGGTTTTAAAAAAATACTCTCCCAAATTGTGATGCATTGGCAGTACAGGCTGAATTGTGCATATGAGAGGTAGGGAACTTCAAGTCTTTGGGGGCCATGTATGGGTTCTTTTTCTGGCCCCCAGAAGTAGTAGTAGTAGTAGTAGTAGTTGTTGTTGTCGTTGTCCACCCACCCAAAAAGGTTTCCAGAGTGGCTTATATACAACAAAAACAGGACAGTTCCTATCTGCATGCTTACAGTCTAAAAAAAAATAAATAAATCCCCATGCCATGCCCTCTCCAAGACCTCATTAGCCTTTAGGGCTGCTGACAGCAGGTACCAGACCCTAAACCAGCAGGGCCCCAGACACTTAGCTTTCATTATAAAAAAGCAAGTCAATAGGATATTTCTGAAGAGAGTTAGAAAGCAAAACACAGAGGCAGCCCTGAGGCTTCGGCTCTCAGCAGGCGGCAGCATTGCTAAGGACTTAGTCACTGTTGCTAAGCAAGCAGAGGAAGAAATGCTGATCCCTGCTACCTGGGAGTCAGGAAGAGGTCCTCCCAGAGCAGCAGAAAAAGCAGGAGAGGCTTGTTGCTGCAGGCCTGGCACTGAGTGGAGGAGGATACCGAGGTTTGTTTATTTAAGCTCTTCACTCCCTGTCTACATTATTCCATTCACTCCCCAGGTATGCTGCCTTTACAGAATAATAAAAAAACAAAACCAGTTGGCTGGTTCCGCTATGTTTTACTCAAAAGCAATTTGCTTGAAATAATAAGACTTCTTTCCTACCGGAAAAAAGCGCTTTTACAATCTTCCCCACCCACTACTTGGATGCTTCTTACTTATTAAGCTACAGTAACCATAAACACAAATGTAAAAAGAAATTAAGCGGCAAACACCTTACAGCTGCAGCAAGTTGGAATTCCTCTAACTTATTTTTAACAGAATGGGGGTTTTTTTGTTTGTCAAGGTTGGCAAAATGTTACATGTATGGGTTTTGCTAAGAGTTGTGAAACTGTGCATATTGGTGGTGCGTTGTTGTGTATTTGTATCTTGACTCCACTCACTCCCCACCAAGATCAAGGCTGCATAAGTTGTCTTCTCCTTTCCCCTTTTATCGCCATGACAACCCCGTGAGGTAGGCCAAGCTGAGAGCTGGTAGTTTAGACAGCAAAGTTTTGAAAAAGCACCTAGTTGTGGTGTTTTTTGTTTGTGGTTGTTCATCAGGGTTTTGAAACTTTTTAGTTTATTTTCATGTTGTTATTAATATCAGGACTATGAAATGTAGTTAAAGCAAGGAGCCTGCTCTGAATAATATTATTTATTTGTATCATGCTTTGTATCACTCAGGAACTCAGGTTTGTGTACATTATCCTCCCTCACCTCACCCCTTTTATCTTTCCTAGATCTTTCAGTCCTTGGATTGAAACCGGTTTCACACTGCTGGTGTGAAAGAAAGAGGGCAATTAAGACTTGACTAATATAATGGCAAATTTAACAAACAGGAACCAGTAGCCATGGAGCGGGTGGGATTGGATTTGAACCACAGTAGTGGGTGAGGCTGATGAGGCTAATATCCCCCCCCCCACTATTTACTCACTGAACACCCATCCACCCACACCACACAAATGTTCCTCTTTGTTCCAGTAGAGAAAACTTTCATGTTCACAGTAAATTGTGCATGTATGCTTTCCTGAAGAGCACAAAAAACTCAACATGGTGAGGGACTGGTTTGTTCAACCCTCTCAGCACCACCATCTCATTAGGATCCACAGACCTGTCACAAAATTTAAAAACAAGAGATTCAGCCATAGGCCTCCACCATCTCATCTAGTCTGACACTTTGTTTCTTTAGTGAATTAGCCACTTCCAAAAAAAATTCAGCCCAACTCTGTTCAGCCACTAATAATGGCTAACTCGCTACAGAAAGTAATTGTGCCTCATTAGGTGTTAGGGACTGCAGCATCTTGCAGACAGAGATAACTCAGGATGACAGATTACTGAATTAATTTGAATTGTATCATTATTTTTTATTTTAGCACCATCAGCAAAACCTGGCACAAGGTGCATAGCTGGACTTTCTTACTGCTGTCATTTTATGGCTGGTCTGAACTTTTTGGTAGGGTAGATCTCAAAATTCATTATTTTGCTTTGTCATAATGCATAATTGAGGTTGCAATCTTCTGAATGCACATGCATTGCTAGAGTTTCTTGTAACATTATCTTAGTGGTATGGGAGCTGCTGCAATGCAACGGGTACCATTGGGGAAAGAACAGAAACTTGAGGCTTCATGGATCCTTCCATCCCAGCATTGCACTAACTCCCCCTAAAAGCTAAGGTAACATCAAAGAGTGGTGTCCTTTTACAGCTGTCGCATGCAGGGCATTGAGAAATACATCCATCTGGAGGCACCACAGCAGATGGGCCATATAACATATATCACAACGAAGATTACAGCATCCACACTGTCATGAATAAGTACCACAACTTTTGCCAACCTTGCTGTCCAGTCATTGGAGCAGAAGGCTTGAAATGGAGCACTTGCTGCACACATGTAGACTCCTTATGCAACTTGGAATCTGTGGAGAACCTATGTGTTTATAGCAGGCTCCCTGGTTCAGACTTTTCTGAGTAATACATAGATGGCGGAAGGGAGAGTAAAGATGTGACAGAAGGGGCAGGATGAGCATGCACAGCCCACCTCTCACGTGACTATATTCATATGATGAGAGAACAACTGAAGGGAGCTATAGCTTACTTCAGAACTGTTCATTGGCTGTATTGTGACCAGTGTGTTTAGGAGGCTAGAAGAGACCTAGCAATAACTCAGCTGCCCTCAGGTACATTTAACATAGCAAGACAAATTGTCCACTAACTAAAAACCTTTAGCAGGCACTCTGCTTTCCCCACAACACTGAATGAGAAAGAAGAACAATGCATGACAGATGTTATTCACATGGTTTAATGCACTGCTGGAAGGTGACTGGATAATACATTAATTAATGAGGGCCATAGAAGAGACTGCTTAGAACAGGATTCTCAAACTTGCAGAATATTATTGGGTAGGGCATTGGCAATAATTTACATGAAGAATCTTGTCAGGACATGAAGTACACATACCAAATGTATCATTATGTTTCTGGAAGAAAATGCAAAACAGCTTTTTAAAATAAATGCATTAGCTTTACCTTCATATCAACAGTATATTTGGGTGAGGCTTTTCTCTTTGGTGTATGCATTTGGGTAATACTTGCAATGAAATTTACATGTGCTTTATTTATTACTTTCATAACCCCAGAGGCAGCTGTAATGCTGGTAACAAATCCATAAAACATAAGATGCTTTTGCTAAATTATTAATTATTATTACTATCAGTGTATTATGAGCCCAAGACCTGATAATGGAACTAAGGCTGTTTTCTGTGCTTTGCAAAACAAAAAAGGGGGAAAGAAACCTTTCAAAATTAGCAATGAGTCTAAACCCTAAAGCCTTGCATGGAATTTATTTGTAAACTGATTCAAAATTCAAGAAGGAATGGCCCCAGCTGAATATATCATATGGAATACTGTTAACAGGAAAATGGGGTACATATGGGTGGTATTCATCTAAGTTTTACTTAGAGCAGGCCCAGTGAAAGTAATGAACATTACTAAGTTAGGCCCATTAATTTCAATAGGTCTACTCTGAGTAAAACTTAGTTGACTACCACGCTGTGTGTAGGGTTGGGAGACTAGAACTTGCACTCTTAAGTTAGCCACAACAGTATACAGTACCTCGGGTTAAGAACTTAATTCGTTCTGGAGGTCCGTTCTTAACCTGAAACTGTTCTTAACCTGAAGCACCACTTTAGCTAATGGGGCCTCCTGTTGCCGCCGCCCCACCGCAGCACAATTTCTGTTCTTATCCTGAAGCAAAGTTCTTAACCCGAGGTACTATTTCTGGGTTAGAGAAGTCTGTAACCTGAAGTGTCTGTAACCTGAAGCGTCTGTAACCCAAGGTACCACTGTACCGGAAAAGGAGACACAGGCTTGTATCCAATGTAGCACTCAATAACTGTCCTGTCTGTGCAATAATTTTTCTTATCCTTCCCCCAAAACACACACACACACACACACACACACACACTGCTCTCCCCAAATCTGCTCCAGAGGCTTGGGTGGAATCCCAGAATGGATTGGTGGGGTGCAGGGGGAAGAAAGGTGAGGAAGTTGATTAGAAACCACAGCAAAACTAATGGAGGATGTCGCAACTTTCCCCAGAACCCCCCACAGTTCCAGAGTGGTATGTCAGCTATGCGTCTACAGCAGTCAGATACAGACAGAGACAATCCATGCACAGCAATGTACAGGGCACCTGTAAGGTTTCTGAGAAGTGAGATGTTAGCAGTCTGCTCTTCCCATATTCGTTTTTGAGACCTAGCTGCATAGGTCAGCTGCCCTTTCTCCATAGTTTCCATCATCCAAGCTTCTCCAAATGTGACTTCAGGCCTTTTCTTTTTTTTACTAGAACCCCATTTCTTTTGCCAGCTAGGTCCTTGTGCAAAAGACATACTTAGAATTAAATAATTCTGAACCAAGGCATTTGCTTTGGTTACCTCATGGTATATACTTAGTGTACATATGGCATCATCAAGTGGTGCTCTTTGCTGATCTTGACAATCATAATGGAACTCAGAAAAACAAAGCACTCTCTCTTGCCATAGTGGACCCAGGCTGTTATAGGCTTTGTATGTCAAAACCAGGCCCTTGGATTTAGCCAGAAGATAATAGGGAACCACTACATAGGCTGGAGCACTGGTTTAATGTGTTCTCCAGGACACACCTTTGTCAGGTGGGGGGCGCGCCACATTTTGCACCACCTGAAGCTTTTGAACAGTCACCAAGGGCAGCCCCATGCAGAGTTAAGTCTTCAAATATATACAGGGAATTAAGGATTAGTAAAGTATTCTCAATACAGCCTCTTTACACAGCAAGAGTTCTTCTGGAATAAAGTCCTGTTGCTAAGAAACTGTAATTACAAAATGTCAAGATGGAGAGTTTTTTAATAGGAAATGTTTATTGTTGAAGGTACTTACCATTGAGATTTTTGCCAGAAGCAAGCTGTAGTTTGCGCTGCCCAGTTCTTTCATGTAGTTATAAACACTTCTCTGGAAGACCCAGAAATGTTCTTAGTACAATTTTAATAGAGAAACACTCATTTGTTCAACAATTCTGTAGCTCCAAAACTTTGAGGGTTTTTTTTTTAAAAAACAACAACAATAACAGCAGTAAGGCCTCTATTTATAGAAATAAACAAAATGTTTTTCAAGCTAGCTAGAAACCACAAAATGGATCTCACATGTTGATGGAAGAAAAACATTCTTATCTGGGACTAACCTTATATACTGACTTCTAGCAACGTTCTGAACCTTGATTCATCTGTAAGGGCAGCAATTGTATTCTCTAAACTTATTCCAGATGGCGATGATTTGTACTTGCAGGGCAATAATTTCCAACCATACAATGGCATCACTTGCCACTTAACAAAGCAGCTTTTGAAATCCAAATAGTGTTTGCACTGTGCTTGTGTTGCATCATGGAGGAAGGTGGAGGTTAGAAGCCCAACAGCACACATGAGAGTCCCTGGTGTTCTCTAGATCTGTGGCCTTTCAGATGTTTGCTAGACTCCAACTTCCACCAGCCCCAGCCAGCATGGCCAATGATCAGGGATAATAGGACTTGTAGTCCAGCATTGTCTGGTGGGTGACCAGTTCCCCATACGTGCTCTAGGTCGTGGCCTTGTGTTAGAGTGGGATCTTATGTGGTCCAGTAGTGTGAGTCCGGTGAACCGGGCTGAGCTGTTACACATTTGGTATCCTGGGTGAGATGTTAAAATGGGACACTCTATAAGTCTCAATTGCAACCTCTCTTCATTTGGAAAGCAATTTCACCTGCTTTAGGCACAAGCTTTTTCTGGCTGCCTATATTGACAGTGCTATATCTCAGTGGCAGAGCACATGCTTTGCATTTAAAAAGTCCTCTGTTCAGCCCACAGCATCTACAGGTAGCATGGGGAAAGAAACTTGTCTAGAAACCTGCAAGTGGCTGCCAATCAGTGCCAACAAATATAGAGCCAGGTGGACAAATTGGCAAGATATAAGGCAGCTTCCTATGACCCTGTTTCCTAAATGAAAACAGTTGCTGCTACAGTTTCCCAACTTCCTTAAATGCCACAAAAGTAGTAAAAAGTATAACAATTAGTGTTTGATATGGGTTACAGCAGGGACGCGGGTGGCGCTGTGGGTAAAAGCCTCAGCGCCTAGGGCTTGCCGATCGAGAGGTCGGCGGTTCGAATCCCCGCGGCGGGGTGCACTCCCGCTGCTTGGTCCCAGCGCCTGCCAACCTAGCAGTTCGAAAGCACCCCCGGGTGCAAGTAGATAAATAGGTACCGCTTACCAGCGGGAAGGTAAACGGCGTTCCGTGTGCTGCGCTGGCTCGCCAGATGCAGCTTTGTCACGCTGGCCACGTGACCCGGAAGTGTCTCCGGACAGCGCTGGCTCCCGGCCTATAGATGTGAGATGGGCGCACAAACCCCAGAGTCTGTCAAGACTGGCCCGCTCGGGCAGGGGTACCTTTACCTTTACCTTTATGGGTTACAGCAAGGAGCATTGCTAGAAAGTGACCTGGGGTGCTTGAGGCCTGGATCTCTTGGCCATTTCTTTCTTTAAAATATTGAAAAGTTTTAAATTTGCTTATAGAGTGGCTGAGCACACTTGCAATGCACAGCACTGGTTAGGCTCTGCAAGCACTATCTTTTTCAGATGCATCTTTATGTATAAAGTAGCATGTGCAAATTTATGTCATGTGCCTGTACCCTGAGCCCTTAAGAACCAATGTTCCTGGTTACAACAGTGCTTGGAATAATTATTTTGCAAACCTTGAAAATATTATTCTGGTATCGGAAACAAAGACATAATGAGAAAGTCACTGTGTCTGAGAGAGAGAGAGAGAGAGAGAGAGAGAGAGAGAGAGAGAGAGAGAGAGATTATTTGTATTCACACTCAATTAGCATTAAGAAACATAACTTGCCTCCATCTGTGCTCTGTTTCACTGGATTCACAAGGCAAATCATATGAACCTGTTCATCATTTGACAAACTGCAAGCAAGTATTCGGTAACCGGTAGGTTGCATAAAACTATAGTTCCTGGTTACCATGTTCCGATTGTGTGGCCAGAGTTCCCATCAATTAAGGCAAGTTTACAAGTGATAAGTTTTATGCTCTGCAAGTTGTTTGCCATCACCTCAGCTGGCTTGTCTTTGTTGCTCTCCTGGGAGTGAAAGAGTTGAAATAGCCTTCATCATTTTGCTAGCCGGGCTTTCTACAGAAATTCTGATATATAGAATTTTGTAGTTTGATACATTGTCTGTAAACCACATTGGGAGGATATTTTTTAGCCTAAAAAGGAGGCAAGGGAGAAGAAAGATTGGAAACAGCTGGTGTACCCGCTCCTCCTCATACTGTAGCTTAAAAGGACAATTAGTGTGCAGTCCGCTTGGCACAAAGACAAGAAGAACTGCAATGATCCCCAACCACTGAAACATACATCAACACAGTCTGTAGATGAAATCAGCATCTGCTTAGTTGGCTACCTGCTAGATTTCTAAAAATCAGTCTCAGTCATTATAGTTGCCTTTTGTGTGAGGTTTAGGAGTATTTAGTGTCCCTCCACCTACCGCACTCCAGTTTGCTTGGAGCTGACTAGTGCTGATTTCCTCATTGCAGCTGACTGTTGTTTGAAGACATTCATTCCAAAAGGATTGCCTGAAAGAGGGGCAAGACATCCATGTTGCAACTGAATGTTGAGAGGTTGCTTCCCCATTTATTCTGTCTGCTGTGTCTAAATTAGTCTTACTACAAGATGGGCTATTTATAAAAACTCCCAGGAGATTTTTAGACAGCAAGAAAATGAAAATAATTCACGGTTCTAGAGAGTGATGTTTAAGCATGCAGAATTTATCCAGTGTGTGTGTGATTTGACACTGTAGAATTCTGAAGAAGCTCTGAGTCATATAGCTTTCTTTTTCTGCTTTTGATTCTCTTTGGCTTGTATTTTCTCTTCAACTTCATATTCCAGCATTCTTCCCCTGATCGTTTTTTGCCTTATAGGAGGGGAGAGTGTTCTTCTGCTCAGGTCCTGCTTGCAGGTTTCTCACAGGCATCTGGTTAGTCACTGTGAGAGCAGGATTCTGGACTAGATGGGCCATTGGTCCGATCTAGCAGAGCTTCTGTTATGTTCCTATGTCCTATTGGTTGACTTATTAAGGGTGTTCACACATTGCACTGAACAAGCATACACTTGTACAGTTATTCACATGTAACATTTAATGAGTGTACAGACTGTATATCTGTATACAAAATAGTGTGTACTCTTTCACACAAACATACACGTGTAGAGTCCGTTTTTACCTTTGTTCAGTGTAATTTGTGAACAGGTCTAGGGACACGGGTGGTGCTGTGGGTTAAACCACAGAGCCTAGGACTTGCCGATCAGAAGGTTGGCAGTTTGAATCCCTGCAATGGGGTGAGCTCCCATTGCTCAGTCCCTGCTCCTGCCAACATAGCAGTTCGAAAGCACATCGAAAGTGCAAGTAGATAAATAGGTACCACTCCGGCGGGAAGGTAAACGGTGTTTCTGTGTGCTGCTCTGGTTCGCCAGAAGCGGCTTAGTCATGCTGGCCACATGACCCGGAAGCTGTACGCTGGCTCCCCCGGCCAATAAAGAGAGATGAGCGCCGCAACCCCATAGTCGGTCATGACTGGACCTAATGGTCAGGGGTCCCTTTACCTACTGTCTCAAGCAAGTAAAATTACAGAAGAAGAAGAGTTTGGCTTTGATATCCCGCTTTATCACTACCCAAAGGAGTCTCAAAGTGGCTAACATTCTCCTTTCCCTTCCTCCCCCACAACAAACACTCTGTGAGGTGAGTGGGGCTGAGAGACTTCAAAGAAGTGTGACTAGCCCAAGGTCACCCAGCAGCTGCATGTGGAGGAGCAGAGACGCGAACCTGGTTCACCAGATTACAAGTCTTAACCACTACACCACACTGGCTCTCAGGAGGACTTGGTGTGTGTGTGTCCTTAAGTTTTATGAGTCTCCCAGGTAACAGGATAAAGTGTCGGGGAGGGTATGATCTGGCTAAAACTGGAAGTAATCGGGGTGGGCTTGTGGATTCCAGAAAGGACAGCTTCCTATTTCTCTCTGCCACATTATTTAAGAACTGCTGTATCTGCTTTAAAATTATTACCAGACTTGCTGCGCAATATGTAAAAATGTCTATATGGCATTGTTTTATGGAGTTACTCAAATCTACAGTGTGGTGTGGTGGTTAAGAGCGATAGTCACGTAATCTGGTGAACCGGGTTCGCGTCTCCGCTCCTCCACATGCAGCTGCTGGGTGACCTTGGGCCAGTCACACTTCTTTGAAGTCTCTCAGCCCCACTCACCTCACAGAGTGTTTGTTGTGGGGGAGGAAGGGAAAGGAGATTGTTAGCCGCTTTGAGACTCCTGAAGGGGAGTGAAAGGCGGGATATCAAATCCAAACTCTTCTTCTTCTTCTTCATGCTCTGGTCAGAAACTGCAATCCACAGGAATGGCTGTCCTTTCCACATTGTTCAGAATGTTGGTACAATAGATGTTTCTGCTAATGAGGTTTACGTTTGGGAAGGGTGGGGGCTTCTTCAGTTTGGGGTTTGTGGTCAGGAGTGTTGGGGCATTTGAAGAAATCATCCATGAGAGGGATGGAAGCATTATTTAAAGGTGACACAAGATATGGTCCAACACACTTGATGTTCAAAGTGGACAAGGTTACATGCTGAAAGGTAATGAAAAACCTGGCTCAACAGTGCATAATTTAATATATAAACAGCAGTAGCACCAGCTTCTGATGAGGCATGAAATCTTCCCAGAACTGAATGAAGTGCAAAATGAAATAATTCATGGTTTGGAGGGAAAATAACATAAAGAGTTATTATGGCCTTGTCTAGAAATACTACACTTTTTGTATCCTGCAATCAGCTAAGGCAAAAAGGCAATATAGAAGCTTGCATGCTAATAACTGCAAATGTTACACAAGTGAGAGCATCTTGATTAAATTTATTAGAAACGTGTTACTAGCATTTTAAGAAATAAAACATTTATCACAAAAGGATGATTTCTTCAGTTAAGCTCATTAGGAAATCACACATCAATTCATGCATAATTACAGGGGAATTTCTGCCACTCACTACAAATCATTACCATATTAGCTTAAAGTTGAGTTAATTAATCTGTGGTTTCAAATAGGTGGGCTCCTAAATAGGAAGAATTAGCTAATCCAAATTATGAGACTATCAATACCACTTCAAAACACTCCCCCCTCCCCACCCTCAGACAAAGGTGCATCTTTGAACGCCTATGCATGAAAAGCTTGTTCTTTTCAATGAGCACTAAAGCTTTTATTCCTGTGTCAGAATCCCATATTATGGATCCAGTGCCAGGTACTTAATGAATAGTTGACAGTCTGGGCACGTTTACTTGCGCCAGACATACTCATTGTTTTTAATGATCGTTGCAGTTTGAGATTGAATTGAAAGAAAGGGGGAGGCCTGGGAGATGAGGAAGGAACAAGTTCGGAAAGTGCTGAAAACTAATGCCTCAGCAGCAAAGGCAGAAAATGAAAGTGGGCAAAAGGTTTTTGCGTCCTCGCACTACAGCTCAACAGGCTCAGAGCTGTTAGAAAGGTTGGAACGGGGGAGAGTTTTCAGACCCACTTTGTCTCTCAGAATTTACTCCCTTTTTTGCACAGAACTACATGACACTATCTTTTAAAGAAAAGTCTGGCAACTCACAAGGGCCAGGTCACCATAAAATGTGTGGTTCTTGCCCTTGCTAATCTCTGGAAGGGCATCTCTGTGCCCATAAAGTGGAATACTAATAGAGGCAGGCAAGGTGTGTACAACTTTGAGGCTTGCCTGTGCATATCTTGGAGCCTCCATAAGGGAGGGTGGTGGCTTGTCGTTGGTTTACTCCCTATTTAGAGACCTCGGGGAATTTTTGCAATCTCCCAGAAAAACAAAAGGGCTCTGCAAGTTAGAACCAGTGGTAATTACCACAGCCTCTTTAAACTCCCCAAAGCCTGCACTACTTTCTTTAAGGGAAAAGTACAAAGGTGGTGCTCTAAGGCGCTATCTGGCTTGGTGTGAGATGTGGAAGAGTCAGTCTTCTCCAGCCTAGTGCCTTTTAGGCAATTATGAACTGCAGCTCACATCAGCCCTGGCCAGCAGGACCAATAATGGGAGTTGTAGTCCATAGTCCGTCATAGAGCACCACGTTGGGGAAGGCATTTCTATGGGAACCTTGCCCCTTTAGACATCTCAGAGGATACTGAGTACATTCAGAGACCATTGCCTGTCCCTTTTTTCTACCAACAAACCAATATTTACATGCAGTGCTTCTGGCCATTGAACTACATTGATAAAGAATGCTTATGGGACTTGGGCATTTTATGCTTCCTTTCTTCCTTGAAAACTGGCATTATTCATTTTGTATGATTAGGATTCTGATGGGTTATCAGACATTTTCATCACTGTGTCAAGGACAAGAAGACATGATATGAAAGGCTTGTGCATTTTCCTTCTTTCTGAACATACTGTTAAGAAACGAATATTATAAATTTGCAGCATTCCAGGCTCAAGGAAGCATTTGATTCATTATGTCATATTTTAACAGGTTCAAACAAAAACCTTTGAGGCCTTGTCAAGGTTCGGCAGTAAGTGATGTTCCCAAGTTACAAGTCTAAACTGATAGGTGAACGGCAAAAATTTAAGTCTCATAAGTCGCATATTTCAGTTAAGCACTATCCTTTCAAACCATCTTCAAAAAACCTCCTAAATGCTAACGACGCAAGGCTACAAATGTATAAATATATACATAACTCAACATTTGTTGTGTATGTTTAGTAACTCCAGACAGACTTATGCTATGTCCTTCATGATAGCTACTGCAGACCATAGTCTGCTTCACACATAATGTTAAACCATGTTTTAAATAAATCTTCTTTAGTAAAGCATAGCTTAGTGTTATATGTGAACTGAGCGACAGAGACCAACCCCTTCTGAAATGAAGCCTCTGTATCTGACCAGTCAAGCCCCCTCTGCTAGACTTAATAACCCAAAAGGATATGAATCAGGAGGGCACATTGTCGGGTGTATAGGCACATTGTCCTCATTCTCAGGATACAGAAACTGAAACGGATCACACAACACATCAGACTGTGACACTAGATGCATTAACAGGAGCTGCAACAGCCATGGAGCTAAAGTCCCTCTGAAGTCAAGTGACTTCACCTCCAAAATGTGCTGCGAGTTGGTTCAAATGTGTCACTGAAAACTCCCAGGATCCTTTCCCTACAATGGGACTCAGTTCTGCTGTCCTGCTGATAAGGAGACTACTGCCTGATCCTAGAACCTAGGTACAGTTCAGCCAAAACTTAAGTTCATAAGGTTAATGCACTAGGTTTCCGTCTGTGTATATTGCTTTGGGCAGGATATGTTATAAACAACCATTTATTTATTCATTAAAAATGTTTAAATCCCACATTTCAGGCATAAGCGAGGGAATAAACATTAAATCATAGTGAAATAATGTTTCCCAAGAAAAGCCAGATTGTTGTATTGGGGGTGGGCAAGAAGGCTCACTCTGAGTGAAGGTTCCATAGGCTGGAACTCTTAGACATGCATAACCATCTCCAATAATTTACTAGGGTAAGGATGGAGAAGCTGTGGCCCTATCACCCCTAACCATTGGCCAGGTTGACTGGGTTGGAGTCTGATAGGTTCCTCATTCCTATATTAATGGTTCATGAGTGGGTGGGTGGAGTTCATGACCACTATTTCTTATGGGCTCTTAGGAGACACAGGAACCCTAAAGCACCACTGTTTCCAGGAAACTCACTATGGAGCATTCTGGCTACAGCTCGGGTGTATTTGATATATAAATCCTAGGCTATGATCTGAAGACATATGAGACCACCATGTTTGTTAAAGCTAAGCAGGTTTGGGTTTGGCCAGTGTTTGGATGGGAGACCACCTGGGAACCACATGTATGCTGCCTTGGGTTCCTTGATGGAAGAAATATGGGATATAAATAGACGAAAATAAATATGGTTATGCATATTTCTGAATACTTTGACATATTCTATAGTCAAATGGATCTAACAAGTGCCTTAGATTGCCCCTCCCAAAAAAGAAATAAGAAAAAGAAAAAATAATAATGAACAAAATCCACACACTTGTCGACAATAAAGCAAACCACGTGATCCCACTAAAACCAATAATGTGTCTTAGTATGTGTACATTTGCACTTCTAAATCCTGCATTTTTTCTCTTGGCAACCTTTCCTGCTCCTTGTCAACCTATCCTGATTCTTTCCTGCAGCAAATGTTTCTACCTTCCCTTAATATAACGATTCGCTCTTGGTCAAATTTGTTAGCGCATAGAATAGAATTTAACCCCTGGTCACGTTGCATCTTACCTTCATACTATAAGTGCACTCCATTTATCAATGCCGCAACTGCAACATGTATTTGATAAAGCTGCAAAGAGAAGCAATACATCCTAGAATGGAGGACAATGTATTTAACAGAAGAAGGGCAACTTTGGGCACGGGTGATAAAACTGTAATGATTTTTTTTTTTTATGCAATGCCACGAAAGAGGCAGTTCTCTACTTTGTATTGAAATGAATTGGCTTTGCATAATTGATTCCAACATACTGATAGCCTGAGGTCTGAGCTGCTCAAACCCAGAACATATTAGCCATGCTACAAAGACTGAAGAAAACGGTGCCATCTGTTGAAGATTGGGGAGAGAATAACATTACAGATACACTACCGACTCTAAAAGTAGGGCAGAACCAGTGAAGTGTAGAAGAACCCTTTTCTATATGTACGATGGCTTGCCTATCTCTTTCCTATTTGCCTTATAAATTACTCTTCAGAACCATATGGCTGATACCGAATACTGAGCAGTATAATCTTTACATTTCATCTTCCCCATTATAAGGGCAGTTCAGCAAAGTCAGACTAGGAGGGTCCCGTGGTGAGGGCTGATGTTATGAATATTTCCCCGTAAATAACAAAAACTGGGCAATCATAAAATAAATTACTTTCTGCTTGCCTTTTCATATGTTAGTTGCCAGTAATTATTAAGGGTTTGTCCAATCCTGCAGCAGTACATGCATCTGCTAGCCTGTTGCAAAAATATGGAAAGCAATTTGTAATGCCAGGAAAAAAGGCTCACATCATAGTCGCTGCTGAAAATAAAAATTCAAAGCTGGCTGCCCATGCATATTGCTGCTTCTGATAAGGAAGCTAAACTTGCCAGGCATAAAGCTTAACTTGCCTTTCAAACTAGAGATCTTCATCTCTTGCTTCCATCAGTCCACTTTCCTAACAGTGTGCAAGTGCAATCTATGGGATGCCACATAAAGGGCCATTGTACCGTACATACTATTTTGTGGTATTTATATACTGGTATGCTGAGCTGACTTTAGAAGCTGCAGTGTCGATGCCATGTCTCATAGATTGGGCCTTACTGTGCATTTAGCATTTGCTCCCAATTTGCTGTGGGTGGGTAGTGGTGGTGGTGGCATCTGTCCCAGTGGTATGCCAAGAATGCGTTCTATAGATGTAGCTGATAGGAGCTGAAACACCAATAAATTTTATGAATGTACAGGGGGAAATTGCATATGCAAACACAGCTTTCTACAAAGTTATCACCGCTGCAGCATCTCCTGTTATTACTAAAGAAGCAAGCCATTATTCGGTTTTTTCAAAGCCTTGCCTCTTTGGCTGCCAGAGCTGTGGCCGAAATAGACTTTCAAATAAAGTTGTGGCAGCACATGCTCTTTAAGTCAACCATGCACACATATAGCTTGCTTAGATCATAGCTGGATCTCATGATTGTTTCATTAAAGTAGTTTTAAGACAACTAAATGCTAAATCTGTATATACTGATGGAGACAATATAGAAATAACCAGGTAGTATAACATTCCCATGGTAGCATTAAAAGATCTGGGTGATTTCACTGAATTTCTTTATTGCACAGATGCTTTAGTTATTTACATTTAATCTTGGTGTACCAAAGGTTTGTGGTTACACACACACACACACACACCACCTTCTTGGATCAAGCCAGTAGCCACATCGAGCTCCCAAATAAACAAAACCATCTGTGGGTAAACTGCATATCTGGGACATTTACACAGCCAATAAGTAAAATCTTCACTTATTTGCAAAACAAGTTGACTGTTCATTTATTCTAGCCTTAGTATTTTCGTGGGAAACTTTTTAAAAAATTGAATGAGGGCAGATGTAAACTCTAACCATGTTTGAAATGTGTTTGGTGCAGTCAGCCATTGTGTGACTCTGCCAGGAGAGTATCTCTTCCAAACCTCTCTCTCCAACAAAGTTTAGAACAGGTTACTGTGTATTTAAAGGGCAACAAAGAATGCAAAAGGCAGAAGTAGAGACTGCAACAAAATATTGTGGTGAAGAATTCATAGGCTACTTCATTCCACACACCCTTTTCCATGCAGTTTTCCTTTTAAGCCACCAACATTCACCCAGCATTCTATGCCCACTTATTGGATTGGGGGGGGGGGGGTTCTCTCCCAAAGATTTTCTCTTTCATTCTCCTTTGTGTTTCTTCAAACATTTGTCTTCCCCATATCCCCTCTTGTGCATGGCTGGTACCAGTTTCTCTACTGTTTTGGTGCAAGCACTTGAAGAATTGAGATCTCTATCGGTATATATTGTTATAGGACTGGAGGGGTTGGTTTGCATCATGTCTGTGGGTCCCCTTCAAGCCTATGATTCTGTATCTGTATGGCTGGAATCTGTAGCAGAAGGAGCCACTGCACTGGTCAAATTGGTCTCTTTGCTGAGATAATGGGCTCAGTCAAGTCAGTTAAGCCTCCTGCCTGCATGACTAAAGAGTTAGCAATGTTGCCATGGGAACAACTGGATGGTGGTGCTCTTTCAGGAGTTGGTAGGCTTCCCACACCTCACCTTTCCTGGTTGGAGGCCAAGAAATCTTGTAGATACAAAGACAGTACCTCAGGAATTAAGTTCCTCCCCCCTTTTTAGTCCTGCCTAGAGTTAGAAGTTAGACACAGAAGCTGAACTTGCTCTCTGTGCTGAGGCAAAAGCTATGACTTTGACGACCCACCCTGGAACAAGATTTGTTGGAGTACTAATACCATGATTTCTACCAACTTATGCTTAGGTTGTATATATGTGTAAATACAACCGTATATCCTAAACATACCACTGTCTCTAATGACCTTCTTTTCAAAAAGAACCCAAACCCTGGGTAAGGTCTGGAATCCCTTAAGTCTCTCATGGTTTGGAGAATAGTGTGCACACAGCAATATTATTAGGGGGGAAATCCAGTGCGGTATCAAACCTCTAATGATCCCATTAACAGCACTATCCCCCCCCCCCCATGACTCCCAGACATGCCCATGAAAAACCTGCTTCCAGCACATTATTCACAGTGTTCAGTAATGGGAGAAGACACCGAAGAAGCCATCTGACTGCTTCTTTTTACCTTCCAATAGTTCAACCTTGAAAGAACCACAGAGGTTGTTGAAACAATCAGCATTGCCTTGTAACAGGGAATCTCCTTGGAAAGACAATGTGATGACTCATTGCTTTCTTTCTCTTCAGTTTAGTTTTTAAAGCACTTAAGCTTGCAAAAAATCCCTTACAACAAAAGAAATTAACCGATGCTTCAACTGACCCTTTCCTGATAGATGTATCGATCGAAAAGAACAATTTTGGAACATCTTGCCTACCCTGGTATAAGTCCCCAATTTACTCCCAGCACTGAGTCATGATTTTCCACATATATGCTGACATTGCTGAAGGAGGGAGGTGGGGTGAGTGGGTGAAAATATAGGCCAGGTCTGAGAGCCTCTAAAATGGTCTATATATTGTTCTTCGGAGTGACTAGCAAGAGCCAGGCATGTGGCAGCTCTGCTTGCCTTTCACAGCAGGTTTGACAAAGAGTCAGTTGAAATGACTGTTAATAACAGCAATCATGACATGGGGTTAGAGGACCCATGTCAGTTCAGGATGACTCTCTTTTTTTTTAAGGAGAAAAAGAAAGGGACAAAAAAGCATTTTCTGGTTAGATGAGTTCGCTCCCCCAGCTTTTCCGAAACAGTGGTGGCAGGTAAAAATATTTGATTAGTTTATTACTTCTATTTAAAGGAAGCTGCCATCACTACTGTGACTGAGACTAGCAAAGCTTTATTTGTGAAGACATTAATTGTCAATGCTCAAGTATTAACAACTGCAGTATTTTGACTGGAAATAAATA